>NC_050479.2:74704939-75329939 GCF_012460135.2 Molothrus ater | reverse complement strand
TTTTCAGCTCTTCGTTCCAAAATTTATTTTTTCTTAATTTCACTCTATTACTTAATTTGTAATCATCACACCAGGTTCACAGCTAATGGCTAGAATGTCAATGCAATATCCCACTGATAAGATTGACAGTATCAGGGCACATTGCTCCTTTCTGAATATCTTCCCCTACCCTTTGTAAAAGTTAATTTATGGCTGATTGGGGATGTCAGGCTCTGCAGCAAAGCCACACAGCTACATCATGTTCTGACTCCTAGCCGACTTGACTCATTAAAGCATTTAAAAACTTGGCATTAAACTGTACTGGAGCTGTGAATCCCTCTGTTGTAGCAAAACAAGCTTTCTTTCAGTTCTGTTGGTTTTAAAATGAGGCTGCTCTGATCAGACCTTTCACATATGGAGGTGCACAGCTGGTTCTGCTGCTTTCAAGTGCAGCCAGAAATATGCCCACTGGGCCTTCATGGGGCTGAAGGGAAAATGTTATCTCATGAAACAATTTTACCTTCTGAGGTGAGATATTTCAGCTGGTAGTGATAGCTCTGTAGAAACAAGAGTGCTATAACATGCTACAAAGATTTTTTCACCATATTCATATTTATTTAAACTACAGCTTAAATGCTATTTCCTTTGGGAAAAAAATTAAAAAAGAATGAAAACTGAGGAAATAACATCGCCTTGCCTGTGAACATTTGAAAGGAAATTGCTGTTGTCTGATGAGAGGAGCTCAGCCAGTACTTTAGTTACAGCAAATGTTCTTCCACTTTTAACTCTGCACAGATGACAGATGATGCTGAATCTGCTCCCTGCTGCATTAATTGCAGGGTTATGGCTTAAGCACAGCAGCTTTATTTTCTACTGTTGTGGTCACAGCATAGGCTGAGGTTATCTTCCAAGGGAATAGACATATGCGCGAGTGTGTATATATGCACTGGCATGCTGTCCATAGGAGGGATGTTAAGGCTGTCTCTTGTACACCTTAATTTACTAAAATCTCCACTTTAGCTAATGTATTTCAGATACACAGGACAGAATCTTTTTCAGCACTTGGGACCAGGGCCTTGTCAGGCAGCTAAATGCTGAATGGAAATGAAAAGGATATTAAAGGAAAAAAACAAAAAAAAAAAAAAAACAAAAAAAGGGAAGGGGAGTGAGGGGGAAGAAAAAATGCCTCTAACATTTCTTGAGTAAGACAATCGGCTGCTGCTCATGCTGTGTTCCTATGAAGTGTCTGCTGGTGGTTCCATGTACAGCAAGAGACAGGATTCAAGAGTTCAAGAAGCATTTGGACAATACCCTCAGGACCATGTTGTGACTATTGTCACAACAGGAATGGCCCTGTTCAGAGCCAGGAATTGGACTTTGATGATCCTTGAGGACCCCTTCTAACCCAGAATATTCTGTGATTCTGCAGTAAGTGGGGTTTGCTTAGACGTACTTTAAGTGATATCCCCTGAAGGAGGAGACTCTCATTGTCTGACTCCTACAGGATAAGTTTCTGTTGTGCTGCAGTTTGACAGATCCCTCACTCACAACTGCTTCACTGTACCAGTATGAGAAACGTTTTGAAGCCTAATATGGAGGGGACAGATAGACATTAATGAACTCACATGGCAGTGTTTCAGAGAACAGCTTACCCTCTGAAACAGCTTACAGGCTACTTGCTTTCCGCAGGAAGGTCTGTCTTCTTCATAAAGCCAGAAACAGCCTTACCTTTCTCTGATACAGTTTCCTCTTCTTTATGGGCCTTCCAGGGACAACTATTTTGTCATCTGATACTGTCAGATCTTCTGTTACCTTGGAAGGTTTATGACTGGGAGAGAAAATTCAGACCTTGGAGTTTCCAGACTCTCGGGCATCCCAGATTATACACAATAGTAAATTTCTTTTTGTCCTTGCAGGTCTCATTTTTGGTGTTTCAGGGCAGATTTAAGAGACTAATAAGGAGTTTCTTTTTCATGTGGATGACGGATGGGTAGCAGCAAACAGGTTGTAATGGAAGAAAGACATGACAAATGAGGCAGCTAACTGTTTTCTACAACTCTCCTTAGCATCTAAAAAGCATAGTAATTCAGGGACTGAACATAATGTACTTCCTAATACATCAGTAGAGAAAGTACATAATAAAGCTATGGATCTCACTGGAAAGGGGTAATTCCACTTCACAGCAATTTCTGAAAAAAACAAAAGGAATAAAGCTTACAGAGTTAAGATCTCTGTCCTTTTGTTTAATCTTCATTTGCCTATTTATTTGTTACCTCACTAATCACTTATGCTGTAATAGGACCATTTCAAACAAATTTAACAGAAGATTTAAGGTATCAAAACTGTGACATTGCATCAGGTTGGTGTGGGTAATGGAAAGAGTCCTTACAGGTTACACAGGCTGATATGTCACTTTTCATTTACTTTGAAGGACCAGAGGTTAAATTGCTTTGCACCTACTGAGTGCAGCACTTGTATGCATTTAAACCCTTGAAAACATCTTTTGCCTCCTATTCATCCCAGAGGTAGAGGAGAAAGGATGCAATCTCATAGCAACCCCGGCTGCACCAATTTGCAGTTCGTGGATCAGCTTGTTTCCTGTGCATTAAAATTTAATTTTTCAGTTTGGAATGCACAAACACATTTAGAACACAACTGTATGTTCCAGGAGTACGATCACAAGGAAAGCTGTACTGGATGAGATCAGCTGTCTAGTTAGGACTATGAAGGCTGGTCCTCTTTTTCCAGCAGTGACAAGTGGCAGATGCCTAAGGAAGATCACAGGAAGGGGCAGGATCCAGTTATACTGCTACTAGTGAAATGGGAATTAATCTGAGCTCCCTTCCTTCAGGGGCTGATGGTTCACAGGTGACACTACGAGGGATTTCATATATGAAATTTATTGATGCATTTGTCATGAATAATGCATTTAGCATTTCTTGGTGTATTCCAGTCTTTGCTTTCTTTTTTTGCTTCTTGGTCTCACATAAAAATTTAGATACAGGTCCTACAACAAAGGTAACTATGCACCATATAAAAATATATCTTCTAACTTCATTCGAATCTGTCACCTGCTGGCTTTAACTACTGCCTCTGAATTCTTGTAGTGAGCGTGGTATAATCAACCTGTCCTTAGCTTTCCCAGTCTATGCATTGTTTTTGAGGCTGTTCTTGCATCACATGTTGAATGTCCCCCCTCCTGTGGTGTCCTGGTGCTTGAATCAACTCAGTTTCATATCTTTTGTCATTCTCTGTACTATTATTTACTGGTTTGGGATTATTTGGGATTAAACTTGCATATTAGATAAGAGACAAAGGCACACCAAGGAAGAAAGAATCCTTTTGTCTTCTATGTTCCATCTGTTATTCAGTCGTGGGCCAATCTGGAATTTCATTACCTTTATCCTCTTTATCCTCTGCTCTGACTTGATATAGATTACTCATACCAATACATAAACCAGTCTTTCTCACACTAAAGAAGTAATGTTTAACCAAAACATAATTTGAAAAAAAGCCCAATCACTTCTAGTTCCAAGAAGTTTTGAAGACCTTTTCTTTATTTACGGAAGGACCTTTTTTTTTTTTTGCAACAGTCCCTATGGCAGAATATTGGCTAACCTAGTATTCAGTGTTCATAAAATTACTTGAGATGATTGCAGGTTGGGAAAAAGCTCTATACACACATCTGTAGCTAAATGCATCGGCTCATCTATGTTGTTTTTAAATTCCTTTGAGTTCTCTTTCAGTCAGCTGTTAGGAAATGATACAATATCACAGCTGTCTGGTCTAGGGGAACTGAATAACTTAAACAGCAAGCTGAAACACTACAGCCAGTATATAAAATTCCACTATATTTTTTTAAATGAACAGAACAGCTACATGTATTTTTTTAAAGCAATTAAAAACTACTAACAGAAATGTCAATGCTGAGCTTTAATTTCACTCATAGTCTGGGCATGAAGAGGTAAAGATTAAAGTCTATGGACAGTGGATTGCATTTCTAGTTTATTTTGATGGGTAAACAAGATAGAAGAAACTGCTGACTTAAATTTAGACAAGTACCCAACTGCACATTAACATTTTAGATATGGAAACTAGCTTACTAAAGGGTAAACGCTTTTTTACAGGGCATATCCTTCCTATTGGTCTCTAAATAACAATTTTATGCAGTTCAGCATTGTGCTGTTTCAAAGAATTACCTGTTTAAAGCATAAGAAAATGTTTTGCTTTCAGAATGAAGCACATTTATTTCTACAGTGCTTGTAGAGAACAGCAGATTTTTTAATTAATTATTTACAAAGCTTTTATGAGACAGAATTTGTAAGCCTTAAATGGTTAGAAAATACTGTTTACATCCTTCTGATATATTCCTGGGAAATACAGTACAGGCAGACCCATGCAAGTTGTTTTATTTCTCATAATGCCTTTCAGTTCTTGTAACTTTAGCATGAGATGATCAGGGAGACACTAAAAATATGGGGGGCTTTGCCTTTTTTGTATAAACACCTTATTTGTACATTTAATGACTGGCAGAAAATATCTGGAAGAATGTTGTTGACAGAATATAGTGTAATCTTTAGGAAAGAATTGCTGATTTTAAAGTCAGGATGGATTACATGCTGAAAATTTGTACCAGAAGATTTTTCTCTTGAGCCACCTTTACAATCCAGAATGCGCAAAGTGCATGCAACTAGTTATTATTCCCTGTAGTGAGGAGACAGTCTACAAAATATATATCACTCTGAGTTCCATCTGCACACTCTGCAAATCTCAAAGTCATTTCTCAGAAGCACCAAAGCAGCACTGAGAACATACTCTGACACAATATAAGGAGTGGTGTCTGCTCATTATCTCTGGACGTAGCCATATGTGTGTTAAAACAAACAATCAAAAAAATCAACCAAACAAACACACACATGAATACATGAATTGTATCCATATCCAAGTTTCCATTGAAAAATTGATCAATGTTTCATGGAATCATTGAAAAATTTAAACTGGAAATAGCCCTTTCACCCTCTAAACTCCTGCTCAAGGACAGACTTGTTTCAAAATCCTCATCTAGTGTGCACTGCCAGAGGAAGGAAATCTTGTCTTATGAAACCTGAAAATATATCAGTTTTATGACTAATCATAATCTATACATACACAATTCGAGGAACAGTGATTCCAACAAACCTAAACTTCATTATTAAGTGATGAAAAGTGCTTTTATATGACATTTCATATAACTCTTTCCTGAAAGTAAAAACAGCATTTCCCATTCCACTTCTTGTATCTGCATTGCCAGTAAACAGTTCTGAAATAGTTATTCTGGTACGAGCAGGATTTACAGAACTAATTAAGAAAAGTTATAGGTGGCTATATGGACTTAAATGTCCTTGCTTTTCTTGCTATTTGATTTTTGATCACCCATTCCCTGGCAATTCCAGGTCCTATGGCCATTTGTAATTTGGATAGAAGTGTTTCATGAGCTCATTATGAGAAATTCTGGGGGAAAAATAAAAACTATAATTAAAAAAATCTTGGAATTTCCTGAAGTCCATTGCTTATCTAGATTTTTATTTTTATTTTTATTTTATTTTCCCCCACTTTAAGATTCTCCAATGGGGAAGCCATCATAGTTATTTAATAATCTAAAGTTTCTTGATCAGCAAATTTCACCAATTTTCATTCAAGCATTTAATTTCCATTATTTAATTTATTTTTAGTAGGTCCCCCTCATCAATCACTGAGAAAACTGAGCTCATTGTTAGAAAAACAATTCCAGAGATGTTTGTATTTCTCAAATATCAGTCAGCTAAATTGATGTTACACTGAACATTAGTTGTCCTCTATAAATTCAACCTACTACCTTTTTCTTCCATTTTTTTTTCAAGTGAGTCAACTCTATTAAGAGGCATTTAAGCAAGGATACTGAATATTTTCTAGGAGGACAGAAGTTCACAAATTGGGTGAACCATGAAGTTCATTCAAAGCCTTTATGTCCTTCTTAGTTCAATGCAGTTCTCTTGAATCATCATAAGCATAATAAAAAGAAAAATTGTCTACCAACACCCTATCTGCAGCTCTCTGTATCTGCTTTCTACATATTTTTGGAAAGAATTGTTTTGACTGCCTACTCATCAAGATGATTAGCAGCACAAAGGAGGCAGTAGCAAACCACCAGCTCTTAACTTTTATTAAGAAAATAAATTACCCTAGGAGGTAGTTTAGCATAAACTGATAGAAAACATCAATCACGGTTTCTTTGGGGAGGACAAAGTGCAGATGAGTGAAACAGTAGAGTATTTTGTGATGAGGAGAAATGGAGGTTGATAAGATTTGTTTGATGTTTCCAGAATGAGAAGAATCCTGAATGCAGCTGCAGCCAAGATCTGTGAGTTATGTGAGCTTCCTACTCTACTGTTTCCAGAAGGAAGAAAAAAAAAGGAAGAAGAAAAAAGCCAAGGTCCCAAAAAATGCTGAAAATAATGTTCACACCATAAACCACCATGAATTTTATTTGCAGTCTAGGAGTCCAGTACATAGAGTGCCACCAGCTACATTACTGGTCAGGATAACAGGAAAGAACCAAATAATTGAAATCACTTCTCTGAGGTGCATCTTTGCACATGCAGTCCATCTGCCTTAACCACCTCACTAGGAGGAAAAAACACTCTTCTTATTTTGCAATTTGTTCTCTTGTGCATGTAATGAGCTTGGTATCTCTCAGTTCTGACTTATTCCTTGGAAGAGTAACATGCTGGATTTTCCTTTTCTTTCAAATTGCAGTGAGGACAGCACCGTATGGGCCAAGAAAACTAGCAGAGCTTGTCTGTTCCACAGATCAGGGCTGAGTCATGGTGATGGGACAGTATCTATAAGTTATCTTTGCTGTTCCATTATAGATAAACTGAATTTAATTTTCCAAGTATCACTCTGGCACCTCCTTCTACTACTAAAGTCACACAAGACTTTAGAGATAAATGTTATTGTCTCATGATGTAAAAATCATTCAGCAGGAAATATCATGTGAGGCATTCCACAAATTGAATATATATATTAAAGAGTTCAGTGACTCTTGTGGAAAATTCCTAGCAAGATCCTGCATTGCTAAGATTTAATTTTATCAAATATAAGACTCTTTCATTTTTCATCTTGCTAGAAAAGCTATTTTAGAAACAGGAAGGTTTACACTTCAAAATGATCCCAACTTTTTTACTTAGATCCTAAATATCCTCTTGTTTCCTGTTGCTTTTCACAGTGAACTCTTCTTGCCTAGTAGTTTTAAAATTGGGGATTAGAAAGTTGGGATTCAAGAAATTTTTCAGAGAATGACATGCTGGCTTTGAATGTTTTGTTTTATCAACATTCAGGGAGAGAAAGAGGAAGGAGAAATCTTTGTAGCATAGAGCAGGAGAATAGATAAAAAGAGAGCAGTAGGAAAAGAAGGCCTTTGTAAGTGCACTGTGAATACAGATAGACATACCTCACCTTCCTTTCTTGTCAAATACAGTAGAAAAAGACAAAATTGGCTTACTTTGTATGAGAAAAAAAGATAGTTTCAATATTAAGAAATTCTGGCAAGACTAAGAATGGTTAGATAATGGAGGCAGGTGCTGAAGGATGCTGGAAAATCAATATTATTGAAAAAGTTCAAAGTAACATTTAACACTCTTCTATATTTGATGGGTCATGTGAAATCACACTGTCTATGCCCATGTGGGAATTGAATGCTAATCATATCATTAGTTTTCAAGTACTAAGGATAGAAACAGTAAAATACAGATGAGCAATGATCTTCTTCCCTCAAGAAAACTCAGATAGCCGAATTTGTGGTAATTGCCAAGCCTGACCTAATGCACAGACCTCCTGCCAAAACCCAGGGAGCTTAAGGCAAAACGATTGAAAAGAGGCTGGAATTGAAGAGTCTAATGAAAGGGAACAGTACATATCAAAAGGTTGCATGGGGTACTAAGAAGAATGAGAAAAAGAAGAACAAGACTGCATGATACAAGACAGTGTTGCTTTACCAGTGGTCATGTTTATCTCTGGAAAATTTGGCTTGCTCTTGCACCTTTTTTTTTTTTCTTCATTAATATGGTGCTAGATCACAGCTGAGAAGGGCTTGTGCACACTCTAGAAGTGGTACATTTTGGAGAAGATAATGGCATACTACTGGGGATAAGTTCCATACAAATGAAATGGAAAATATGAAGTGGGGCTGCAGGAGAGATGACAGAAAATAGTCATATCCAAAGAAAAGGAGTGAGATGTTGAGGACTTCATTCAACCCTCAAATTGCTATGTCAAAAATGTTGAAATGTGTTCGGGGCACAACTGTACCACAAATGAATTAGACATTAAACAATATTCTCAATGAATAAGGTGAAGTTCACAGCATTAGGGTGATACTACACAATTGTCAGATGAGAAAGGACTTGAAAAATGTGAGTCTTTCCTAAATGACATCAGCTGAACTAGAATCCCAACACAGATTGATCTTCTTACATTGTACTTGGACAGAAATGTGCTGGGAATTCTTTCAGATTTGCATCATCCTGGATGCAGACTGGATAATTCACATCAGACATTACTTACATGATCTTCTGAGAGAGGCATGGAAATCACAAAAGAAGAGCAAGAAAAGGAAGAGGAAGATAAAGAGGAAGAGGAAGAAGAAAAGAACAAGAACAAGAACGAGAACGAGAACAAGAACAAGAACAAGAACAAGAACAAGAACAAGAACAAGAACAAGAACAAGAACAAGAACAAGAACAAGGCAGGCCTTTGAACTGAGTCAGACTTGGGAAAAAGCCGGTTCCAAACCCTTTATAGAGCCTCATATCTCTTCCTTGACTGTTTTTGATTTCTTTGAGTTCTCTGACTTTTGATCCAGGCACAAAGTCCTGGCATTCCATATTGCTTGTTGTAAAGTTAACCGTCCACATCATCAATTTGGATTTGATCATAATTATTACTGCCACATTTCCTATTTTTCTCAAGGTACAAAACTACTCAATCACTGACCTCTAACATATCTCTCTTATTTCTTTGAAGTTCTATTTAAAGATATTCTTAAGTATTTCAACATTATGACAACCACAGTGTGAGGAAAATGAAAATAAAATTTTGGGAGTGTGCAGTTTGCTATTAAAGAAAGCAAACAAACTCAGAATATTTTTTTCTGCATGCATATTCAAAACACCATTCCAACTTGGCAAATGAGCTCTGCTTGTCCTTCACAGGCCAAGGAAGAGAGGAATCTGTGCCCTTGCCTTACCCAGAACACTGTCATCACTGAACTGAGGCAGTGAATGCTCCAGGGATTCAGTCATTTCCACTGCCAGCATCAAAAAGGATTGCTTTTAAATACACTGTATGGGCCAAATCCATTAATTCCTGTGGTCCTTCAAAGTGCTAAGGACTGGCAGGAGCCAGAAGGAGGACATTGGAAGGGTACTTACCAGTGCTATGAGGCAGAGCAAAATTTCTTTCATGGCTCTGGCTGGACAGCCTGATAAATTTACTGCTGTGCTGATGGCCAGATTTAGGGCCAGGAAGGAGAGGGTTTTTCTTGCATTAGATCAGAAAATATTACCTATGCCTTCCTGTTCTAAATTGAATGTTGAGTGCTTGTGAACATCTGAGGATACTGCCTGTTTTTTCTGGTGGCATTTCACACTGCCCTGCTATTTCTACAGGGCAAATAACATATTGGTCTTCCTAGCAAAACATGCTTTTTTTGTTGGACTCAGGATGGGATAACTGGCATGAGAATAGTGTCCTATGACAGCTGAAATGATAAATTTGGGTAGTTTCATAGTTCTTTTTGGCCTCTGTAAAAATGTGTCAAAGTAATTCTTCATGCAAAATTATTTACAATAAAAATAAGCCATGACTATTTACTTTGAAGTTTTGATCTTGCTTTCCCTAATTCTGCTCTCCCATGGCAGTGAGCAGAATGACACTGCTCAGATCTGGTTTTAGTAAGTGATGAGTAAAATTCTTGTAGTGCAGTGCACTGTTCTACACCCACCCTCTCCTAACTCCATAAAAGTGCCACCTCTGCACTTTTGCCACTCCTGATCTATGCAGGTAACTTCACAGCCCTGGCACCACACATGCTACAGAATTATTCCCTAATGGGAAATTGTACTGGATGGTGATAATTATCTCATCAATTTCATAAGCATTAACTGGATTCCTGCTGTTATGGTTTAGAAATTTTTCTATGTTCCTACTGCCCTTCCTGTTATCATATCTTCAGTGCAGCCCTTTAAATATGAAACAACCTGCTGAAATATCTATTGTGATACAGATTTGAAAAGAATGGCACTCCTATGACTTTCATTTTTGTGTATCAGAATATAGTACCTCCAATCTGTAAGAGACTTTAAGACAGCAAATATGAAATAATTTCAAATAAGAGCAAATTATAGGTCAGAAAATATCAGAAATTTGCCTACAAACTGAGACAATTATCAAATCTAAAATGTATATTTGTCACTGATCACAGATCCACATGTATGCTTGTGAAAGAAAAACAAATCATAAGGTAATGTACACATTGTGAGGAATTTAACTTATCACAGCTCAGGCTATTTAACATAATGTATTTTTATTTCATGTTTATTTTGTGGAACCACTTGATTTTATCTTATGACTGCTGTCATAAAAACAGCTTTTCCTGATGAATAACATTTGGAACAAAGCCAAAACCTGATCTAGCCCTTGTTTTTCTAGGATTAAGCAAAGAAGGTGTAAGCTCTCAGTACTTTGTAACACTAAATGAAAAATCCCCATTTATCACTGGTAATCACTTTGAAAAGTGACCACCTGAATGAAATAAATAGCCTGCGTGATTGCAGATACAGCATCATTATGCAAGGACAAGAGAATGAGAGGAGCAGATGCCTTCAATCTTACATAAGCAATCAAGACACTGAACATGTCAGAGATGCCAAAGGAAGAGATGGGACTGCCTCATCTAAAACCTCTGAGCTGTAGTTAGGGCCCTTTGATGATTTAATACCTTCCCCTGGAGAGAGGGAGCTCTTTCTGTCCAGATGCTTTTATTCTCCCTCCATTTCAGACTAACAGAGCCTAACAAATAAAACAAAGGAGATAGTGGGAAGAGGAAGCATTGCACAGTTCTGCATTATAGAGGATGCTGGCCACTGAATTGGTGTGTGGAAATAATTTCTTTGCCCATATGAAAGCTTTGGCATTAGAAATGTGAAGCACTTAGGTAGAAAAGAAACCAAGAGGGAAAGAAGCAAGAATAGACATGAAAGCAGGATAGTATGACTTCAGCAAAAAATTTGGCAGAGGTAAATGGAAGGAGGAATAATTTTGAAGTTGAAATGTGGTGAAGCTTAGTGAAAGAGAATAGGCACCACATATTTCATTGGAGGAAATCTGAACTGGGAATTTATATCTCTCTGTGCATTACTGACTTTTTAGGTTTCCCTCCCCACCATGAATATCCATTTATATTTTTCTACTTCACCTGCATTTTTCTCACAAAGAATTTCACCATGCCATGACCTTTGCAGAACTGTAGATTCTTATTTCTCATTAAAAAACCAAGTGTGTTATCATCTGCAGATTTGTCTGCCATGCTATTTATGTCATTCCTCAATATATTCAATGAGATATTAAGTAAGTCCAAGCAGAAAGGTGACCCACATAGCACTTGACATGTACCATCTGCCTTCAGGATAGATATTTATCATTATTCATTATGCCTTGTTTCCACCAAGCAGCTGCTTTTCAGCATGCTTGTCAATATTACTGTCAGTGGCAGTAATATATAAAAAAATTTCATGAGATAGTGCACACAGTAAAACCTCATTTAATATACCACCTGGCTTCTGTTTGTCAACAAGTGGTGTCATTCCATTGAGGAAGCAATCCGTTCTGACAAGAAAGATATATTATTTTGTTTCTTTGTCAGTGAAATGAAGGCCCAAGCAAGACCCTCAGAGATAAAACAGCAATGCTGCAGGAAGAGCCCCGATCTCCTCACCCCTAGCTGAGCTCCTCACCACAGGGCTGCTGCAGCCCAACCCTCTGTGCTTGCTGTCCTCCTGATCCATCAGTCCTGACTTGGCAGGTTGCCTGCTTTTGGCAGGACCTTGTTCCCTTCTTCCATCCACACAGACTCCTTCCACCAAGGCAGTAACTCAATGTCTGGGGAGGCCTGGCTGCTGGGTAGACCTCCGTGTTTGATACCCCTCAGGCTGAGGTGGAGCCTCTATCTTCCAAGGTAACTGCCTAAATCTTAAACTCAGATTTTGGAGTCGGCAGTTTCAGATTGAAAGCAAATCTAAAAGATCACAGAAAAGTTGCATTACATGTGAATTGCGTTCCTCAATCTTACAGAAATCTGTATTGTGCTTTTTTATCAATATTTAGTTTTCTTCTAGTGTATTCTTTATAATCACTGACCATTTTTGTTGCAGACATTTAAAAAAAATTCTGGCAGTATAATATGCACTCCGATTTCTCTGGGTAGGACAAATGGAAAAGTTCATTAGTACTATGAGCTGAATGCATTTTTTCTTTCTATTCCATCTTTATTTTCAGAGTAATCAGTATTATAGCAGGAAGACAGTAATTTTCTACTGCAATTGGACAGAAAGAAAGACTCCCCTGTTGCCCTTGAGAGGAGAACATATTTCTTTTACATCACTCTTTTTATTCACCATAAACTAAAAATCTATAGCAGTCGGCTCGCCCATAGGTGACATTTCTCCTCAAGTTATTTGAGCTTTTCACTTAAGTCTATTTAATTATTTATCTGTATAATCAACTCAGCACAATCTCCCCAGAAGAAATAAATGGGATAGTTTAGATATGCAAAGGATGCTTAGTTTCTGAGAAAGAACAAAGCCTTTGCAAACTCCTCCTGGGAGAGCATAACATTGGAGAAAGATCAAAGGAGAAAACTCAATCCAATATTATTAGATGGATTAAGATTTATGTGTAATCTTGCAGTGGTATTGCTCAAGTTTCAGCACCAGAAAGGTTTTGTGAGCATTCCCAAGAGAAAAAGAAGGCAACCAGCATGATTGTTCACAATGCGTTCCAAGGCCAGAAATGAGCAGATCTGCTATTTGGAACTTTCTGTGTTCATCTCAGCACCCTTATCCTACCAGTGTGAGAACAAAGTCTAATGCTCATTTTGGGAGGCAGAGTTGTAGTCCTTAATATGGGCTGCCTTAAATTCTTTTCTAGGCATTTTCATGATGTGCTTTTGTTCGCATAGGGATTTGAAGTAGAAGTTTTTTGTGAAAAATTTGGTTTGGTAGAGTTATCTGAGCATGTTCCCTCCTAACAGTTCTGCTTTCTTGGTGGTCTTTAATGGGCTCAGTCACATTTCTTCATGTTTTTAGATGTGGTAGGGAGATTGACGTAGCCTTGACATAATTCCCTCTCATCACTACTCTTTTGTCAGCCCTTTTATGGGAAGAGCTTGTGCCACACTCCAAGCCTTCCCTACCTGAGGCCTGCTTGCAACTTGAAACTTGTGCATTTCCAGCTTCTTGATGTAACTCAAACGGTGCAGGTGAAGAATTTCTGCTTAAGAAACTCTTTTCCCACTATTTTCCTACAAAATTAATGTCTACTGGGTTTATAGAGCAGTAATTACTATATCACAGCCCTGTCATAATCTGTTCGTACTTGCTCTTGTGAGTGTTTACAAGAACGATAAAAGCATTGTAAGTTGTGACAAGGGACACATTTATTTACTTCAAGCATATGTAAAATGTTTATTTTTACTGTTGTGTCCCAGTTTGACGCACAAGGTTTTACATTAGACATTGAATGGTAAATATGTCCCTGGTTGTTTTAATCTATGTGTGGGAGGTTAATATCTGCAAAGCAAAGTGGCAATAAAGGAGCAAAGCAGGGCCCCAGGGACATAAAAGATATTGATTCAAAATGTAGAGACTCTACCTAAAAAATATGGTTTTGGGACATAAAAGACTACATAAAAAAATAAAAGTAATAGGCAAGCTTTTGGATGGACATCTGTGACAGAGATTATTTTCTTTGTTTGTGGGAGATTATAGCAAAAGCATGTAATGTCTGCCATAAGGCATTATCACATTTAATCACATTTCACAAGCTATTGTTTCTGCACAAAGCAGTGCTTTTCTAGGACTGCAGGGTATTTGGATATTTCTCAGAAAACTCTGAGATATTGCACTTGCTGAGAAGTGTATGCCATGTCTGGATTTGAACAATTTCATATTCTTCACACAGAAGAACCACGGAATGATGTGAGGAAGTGCTAAAGGATGGTAACGCAGCTATGTGTTTAAAACTTCCATTTAGGATCATCACAGTTCATCTCCACAACTTTGACCTAACTGGACAATATAAACTAGGAAAAGCTATAGAATCTTATGTCAAATAAAACATGCTCTGCTATCCTGGAGCAGCTATAAACTGAAATATATTTCATGCTGGGATACCCACAAAATCTGATAGAGATTTACAGGGAAAGAGTTAAGCAGTTCAGAAATTAGAAAAAAATACATTAATTTTGTTTGCAAAGTCATTCTAATGAAGTAATTAACCTGTCAGTCTCTCTTGTTTTCATCTTGAAATATCATTCTCAGATGAGTGCATTAAAACATTGCTTCTGTTAGAACTACACAATTTAATGCTAAAGATATTCAGATAATGCAAGTGGATTTGACCTTAAAGAACTTGTTACTTCAATCTTCTTTTTATCATACAAGTAATGGGCCTGCTTTATTTCAGCTTAGCAAATCACTACATAAATATATAGTAGGTTTTCACCTAAACAGAAATGCGTTTAGAATTCTTGAAAATGGGGTAGCATTTTTTGATCAAACTTAATGACAAAATACACAGTCATGTATGCCAGCTGAATTCCAACTCTGAATCTAGAGAAATGTAGAGCAGTGTTTAATTTATTTAATATGCAAAACATTACATTGATGTTACATTAAAGCTATATAAGTAACAATCCTAAAAAGTCATAGGGTGGACAAAAGGCAAAAAACAAACTCATCTCTTCTCTTTTGTACATGTCTTGCATTTTTATAGATTCTTCCATTTATTGCTATTATTTTCTGTAGAAAGTAGTTAAATCTCTTCTGATTTTTTTACCCATAAATTGGAGGATATAGACATTTTGTGTTGCTTACTCATGTTGACTATGCCATCAAGCTTGACTATGGAGGTCCAATGCTTTTCCCTGAAACAGAAGGTATTCCCATCTGTAAGTATTCAAAAACTGTGAGTAAGCTGATTAAAAATTCACAAGATTGGCCTAAAACAATAATGTAAGCCCACTGCATTTTAGGTTGTTTTTCATTTGTAATTTTCAACTCTTTCTGGAATTTCTGGAATACTCAAGAAATTTTTTTCAATCTATTGGAACCATGGAGGTCTGAAAGGAGAGGGAAGGGAAGGGAAGGGAAGGGAAGGGAAGGGAAGGGAAGGGAAGGGAAGGGAAGGGAAGGGAAGGGAAGGGAAGGGAAGGGAAGGGAAGGGAAGGGAAGGGAAGGGAAGGGAAGGGAAGGGAAGGGAAGGGAAGAGAAGGGAAGGGAAGGGAAGGGAAGGGAAGGGAAGGGAAGGGAAGGGAAGGGAAGGGAAGGGAAGGGAAGGGAAGGGAAGGGAAGGGAAGGGAAGGGGCATTGAGTCGGAGGATTAGTGATACACAGAATCACCACAGCTGGCAGTGGTGATTCAGTCCATGTGTGGGTTACAAGACTTGATGGGATGAAGAGGCTTCTCCGAAGATTTGCAGACAGACCCAGAGCAAGAAGATCTAAAAGGCCAGTTCTTGGAGACAGAATTAAATTTGACCTTTCATAGTGCTGTAGCATAAAAGAAAGAAATATCAGAAATTATCATAAGAAAAGATAAAAAGGAGATACCCAGGAATCACAGAGATGGTGACATGTAAAAAAAATGACACAAGCAAATCTAGGAACTTATGGAATGACCTGTAGTTCCTTACAAGATGCTCACAGCCACCAGAAGGTGATGCTATTCTACTTGTTCTTCATGTGAGAGTGATGTGACAAAAGGCCCAGTGACAAGGCAGAAACTTGAAATGAAGCTAAGAAATGGATGAAAATATTGCTGGCTGACTAGCAGCATATTGTGTGTGCTGGCTTTTGTCTTGGGTCCTATGTTCCTAACTGCTATTGGTAAATATCTTCAGAAGGGCAGATGATATACTAAGAATTAAAACTCTGAGGAAAAAAACAACAAAATGAAACAAAACCAAACACAGACAAACAAACAAAAGCCATGGCAAAACATCAAGAATTAGGGACTTTTTCAGGTGGCATTTGCATTGCAGCTAGCATCCCATGAGCACTCTGCTGTCCACAGAAAGACAAACCAGTACTTCGAAGGACAGTTTATTAAGGACAGAATTTCCAGCTGAAAGGAAATGATCAAAAGGATGAATTTTGCTCTACAAGTACCACTTGTCTGCGTTGGCAAGAGATCATTAACTCAGGTGTAGATGTTTATATATACCTCTGAGCTTGCTTTCCACTTAAAAGAAGAGACAGGTTCTTAACTAAGAATTTCCAAGACAGGTTTAATTCAGTACTGTTATGATTTTGTGAGAAACACACAGCCCTGTTTTCTATATAGTGAAAATTATTGTCTCTTGCTATTTGATAGCAAGATAGATGTGTTACTGTCTATGCAAAATTCTCCATCTTCCTCATCTGTAATAGAAGAATTAGGAAACTAATGGGATGCTCAAACATGATTTTCTTTAAGAGATCAATGAATTATTTATTTTGTCAACATGATCTCCTGTGAAAATTTTTCACATATATGCAATATTTTTATGAGACCAGGAATACAAAATTAATTTATTTTTTTTGGTATTGGTACCTAGGAAATATATTTTTATTTAAATTTTACTTGCATCATTAAGTTTCCTCTGAAATAAACAGATGGCCTTAACATAATCTTCATTTGTTTTAGGCTTGTAAAATAAGAAGTGAAAAGCATTTGCTTTTTCCACCAGATTCAACAAGTTAAATTGCCAGAAAAAAAGCTCTTCAGAACATACAGCATAAGTGATGACTGGTACTGTTTAGTTCAAATTTCTTCTAGTTGAACTACTCCAAATCCTATTATCTTAGATCATCTGATTCTCAAAAGGAAACAGCATCCATTTCTTCCCACTGGAAAGCAAAGTGTCCAAATGGCTCAGGCTTCCCAAGGCTGGGTTGGATCACTTTTTCTTTGAATGGACGTGCAGGATGTAGGGGTGGCAGGAACTGACCTCTGGCTGCTGGACCTACAGAGGGGACACCTGAGGACATTCAAACCTCACAGCTGCACCTGGTTGGTGGCCCCCAAACTGAGCATTCCCTTTTCTGCTCTGTGTGTCTTTCAGTAGCTGTTGGGTAGCCTGACTCTTAGTTTGCAAGTGGATGCGTCTGACTCAGAGAAAAACCTTTCAATTAGTCAGCAGGGCATGAAAGGCTTTTCTGGAGTGGTCTGGTTTTTTAAAGTTTGGGTTTTTTTTCAGGGAGGTCTGGCTGCTTCCCAACCTTTGGAATTACCTTTATTTCAATTATCGCTGTCTTTAACTTACTGGAGGTTTTCCAGTCCGATTCTTTGTTGAATATGTGAATATGATAAATTTTATACATGCAGTCATTAAATAAAATGATAGCTGGAATTCTTAGCACAGAACTGCATTTTGAAAGAAAGAGTGCACAAACTGCACAAAGTTTTTTTCCCCTTTCCTATACTTTTTTCTGGGATTCTTCTGAGTGGTAGGCATGCAAATTCTTTACATCCTGCCACAAAACTTTGGTATATTCCACTATCCATTCCTGTTTTCCATCATAGTGAGTGTGCTCCAAGGGGACTATAATATATTTTTCATTGCTTCACTTGATATTGATGCATTAATACATTTTTCAATGTTATTTTTGAGATGCAGGGGGTCTTCTGCTCCATTCACACCCTCCAATAAATCCAGATCTGCATCAAATCTGGCCCTTTCAAGACCCTCCCAAAAACAGCCTTCTGGAACCTAATGGCAAAGGACAGTTACCTGATATGGAGATAGAAGGCAGGTACTTTTAGATTTACTACTTTGAATGCATTGTATAAGCTTTAGGAACTAGGGATGCTAATCCACAGTAGTCATCTGAGCATTTTCATGCATTATTTTTGTTGATTGACTGAAAGAAATGTAAAATTGACTGAAATCCCTTGATGGCAAGGAGGTGCTTTATGTGAATAACAACTGATGTGTCTTCTGTGTACTCAAAGAGCACTGACTGAGTAACAAGGAAATGTGTTAGCCAGAAGAAAACAATCCTTAGTTTTCATGTCAAAATTGCTGGTATGTTTACCTCTAGCTTTTTGCTAGATTTGTATATCTAGGAAATATGTGTTGGATATTCTGAGAGAAAAATAAGACAATTATTGAAGCCAACAAAACTTAGTGGGTAGGCAGCATCAGCATACACAATAACTGGGAGAAAGTAGGATGGGGAAAAGCTCAGGAGTATTTAGGTGGTATAGAAAGAACTGGGACTTGCTGCTCATATACATAGCACACAATATTTAAGATATATGGTGTGATACGTGGTGTGAAAGACATACAAAGCAGCGCCTTGAAATTTGCAGGCCTCAGAGATGTTGTTCAAGGAATTATTCAGTCTATATCAAAATAAATTAAAAAAATTATTATTTGTAATAATTTTTTGGTCCTTATTTATTAGCAACTGTCATCAAGCTTTCTGAATTGTAACACTAGGAAAAAAATGTAATCACTTAGGTGGAAAATGCATTTGAGGATTAATTTTTACATTGTTAATTGCTATTTTAGAAGTTGTCTGAGTGCCATATAAAATATTAATTTATTAATATTAAATCAGGGCATTTTTGCACACATCATCATTATCACACTCTTAACGTCCTTTCTTTAGAATATATATAGCCTAAGAGCAAAAAGAAGGCTACATTCTCTGAAGACCAGAGACGTTAATCTTCTGAAGAAAAGAGAAAACAACTCTGTTTCATGAATAATGGTAAGCAGAAGACAAGTGAATTTGACCTGCTTTCTTAAGGGCCGTCTGGAAATTTAAAATTTTTTACATAAGTTACAGGAAAGCGCTATACAAAGCAGATCCTACCTTCTTCTTTCTCAAACAAAAGTCTGTGATCAAGTGGCCAGACAATCAAGGCTATTGTTTGGTATTGAATTCCAGAGGGAGGAACAGGAATTTTAATGAATACAGTGGTTCCACGTTATAGGGTGTGGTGAGATTTCTTTCACCAGCATATCAATCCCCATCTCTGTTTTTCTCCCCACTGGAAGTCGAAGCTGGTCCTCTCTTTCCACTCCTCCTTAACTCTGCCTGAGGTTGGTCTTGTTTATGCATCTGTGCTCTAACATCATTCCTTGAAACGACCTGGTTTAAGGAAAAAGAAAATGCCATCATCCCACTTTTCACAAAGAAAAATCAAAAAGTGTTCTTTCCTTGACACTCTCACATGATTTTTTTCTTCTTCTCCTATATCTATAACCAAAAAATACATTCTAAATGCTAAAAGATATTGGCTTTTAGGTGAGCTTCTTGAAGCAAAATTACCAAGGAATATACCACAAATAATGAATAACCCTGGATGGCAATTCATTTGGACATTTACACATAAATACATTAAAGGAAATCACATAATTTCTAAGAGAGTTTGAGGCATAAAACATAAGGAAAATATTTTCTCAATAAAGAAATTGCTTATCCAACTCTAGTAGTAACACATTTAAAAGATTAATTTCCTCTTCTGAAAGCTCCTCTGCAATGGTAGATCTGTCCTTTTCCTCCCCTGTGAAATATGGAAATGCGCTTGCAACAATTTGTGAAAATAAACAGCTTTCTTTGCCAAGAATACCATAAGCTGAAACTGTCCTGGTTTTTATATCTATATGGATTACAATCCATACCCTCCAGAAATATATTGTTTGTTATCTTAAAGACATGTGAAGCAATGTGTTGTTCAAATGCATTGTTTAAAAGGGATTTTTATTTGTTATGGCACTTTAAGGTTTCTTGAGGGACTTGTCTGTAAATTGCTACTGGCAAACCTTAAAAGATGGAAGGGAAAAGTGTGTTATTTTTTGAGTGTTGACTGTGTGTCAAAAACACACTGTTCCCCAGGAGAGAGGCTTGGTTTATATTAGGTGATATAATACAAGCACACACATTTCCTGTAGAGCAGCAAGAGGCTGTTCAACAAGGTGTCAGAATATAGGGTGCATGGTAGATATTCAATTTATAGTGGATAATCTCTAGAAAGTGAGATGGAAAAATATATATTAAAGAGGGATTTGAAGCAGCAAAGGCATAAGGGGAAAAGCAGAGATATGGAGATGAGCAGAAGAAAAGTCTCCACTGAGAGAACATTTTCCACTTACCTGAAAGTTTCTTATTATTGAACTGTTCTTTAAAAAGCAAAACCATTTTAGATTCTTTCAACACTCTGGTAGTAGCTTGTGAGAGCTTGAGCTTCTGCACTCCATGATTTACACATCTGTTACACTACTGAGCAAAGACCCACATATTAAAAATTCATTGATTTTCATTGATCTGAATTTATTTGCATAAAATAAAGGAAGAGGTTGCAGGTATACTGGTTTTGATCCATTCAGACTTCGAGTTTTGTAGTGTTTTCAGGATTTCTGACCCTCCTTGGCATACGCGTTGTCTCATTAATACCTTGACCTTTATTCTTACTTTTATATAGTCAAGGAACGGTGGGGGAAAGAAAATGCAGTTAGAAAAAATTAATCTGTGGTAAAGCAGTGGTTCATCAGATGTGAGAAAAAAAATGAAAGCTTTCCTGCACGTGAGAGATTTTAGGATTATTATTTACTTATGTTCCATATATACCAATTATCCCCTCCTTTACTCTCACCAATATTGTTCCTCTAAAACACATGGAATTTTATTTCAGTCTTTCTATCAAAATTACAGATTTTTGCTGCCCAGACACAGCACACAGATGCTTTCTCTCACTCAGAAAAATCTCCCCAAAGTTCATAGGGAAGACCCATGAACATCCTCTACATTTACCAATCTACACCTCTTCACATCTTTACATTTACCAATCCTTTTTCACTGTCCTTCTTAGAGTTCATGGTTTCATGAGGACTCTGTTGGCAGAGTTGTGGAGTGCTCAGCCAAGGGTCAGGACTGAATTTTTGAGGGACAGAAGTAAAAAGGAAGCCAGCTGCCCATCAATGGTGCATTTTGCTATTGTTTCCAGAAGGAGGTAGAATGTTTGCCAGTCCAGGATATCTCAGCTGGTCCATATGGATGCAAGACATAGGAAATGCATTTTCTGTTAGGAAAACCTGCAGACAGAGAAGGTTTGAAATGTTCTTTTTATACTGTATGTGGTTTTAATGCTTTTTCTTCTGTGGTATCATCCATGTGGTATCATGTATGAATTTATCACATTCCTCCTGTGATAAATTCCTTACTAAAATATCCACACAAGGTAATGCAGGCCAGAATTTTAAGGACCTTGTTTGTTTCCCTAATTTAGCTTTTAAGAAGCATGAAAACAAAATAAATTTCCAATTTCAGGTACTGCTTTGCACTGTACAGAGTAACTACAAATTTTTACATTAAAAACAAACAACCGAGAAGGGCTAAATCTGCATTGTAATCTGATTAGATTTAAGGATTATAAAAGACAAGATGAAAAAGAACAGTGCTTTTCTCTGCACTGTTTTTTGCATAAACAGCGTCTAAATCTCCTTGATCTTTGTAGATTTTACAGTTAGGCTGAGCATTTATTTGAGTCAATAAGATGAGAATCAGATGCTGCTATGATAGGTTAGGGGTTCAAACCACATCACAGATGTGAGAGCTCTGATGAGCTTTGGTGTCTTTCATACTACAATAGAGGAAAAATATAAAACTATTAGAAAGCATTTGTAAGAGGGCTGCGAAGAAGCCACTAGGTGAAGGACCTAGAGGAGAAGCCGTACAAGGAGAGGCTGAGGTCCCTTGGTCTATTCAGCCTGGAGAAGAGGAGACTGAGGGAAGACCCCATTGCAGTCTGCAGCTTCTTCATGAGGGGAAACAGAGGGGCAGGCACTGATCTCTGCTCTGTGGTGACCAGTGACAAGACCAGAGGGAATGGCCTGAAGCTGTGTCAGGGGAGGTTTAGGTTGGATATTGGGGAAAAGTTCTTCACTCAGGGGGTGGTTGAGCACTGGAACAGGCTCCCCAGGGAAGTGGCCACAGCACCAGCCTGACAGAGTTCAAGATTTGAACAACACTCTCAGACACATGGTGTGACTCTTGGGACTGTCCTGTGCAGGGCCAGGAGCTGGACCTCAATGATCCTTGTGTGTCCCTCCCAGCAGAGGATATTATGGGTCATTTGGTTATGTGACATGGATTGCATCATGCTGGACAGTTCCTGTGGCTGGAAGGGAAAAAGTTATATCCATCTCTCCTGCTACATTGGTACCATGCTAAAGCCATGGCTGTGTTGAATCCCTCAGTAATATTGCACAGGACAGAGCCAAGGAGACAATCATTTGTAGCACAATGCTACAGCCACAGAGAGGAAGGCCACGCTCCCTACTGCTTATCCACTGAGGGAATTCTGGGAATTTCTTCCACCCCACTGCCTTCTTCATTAGTCTGCCACAGAGTCTAATGAGCCCAGGAGTCCTCCAGCATGTCACCCAGCTGGAGGTGCAGACCTCTGGGCCCTGCAGGGATTGTTACCATTAACCACTGAGCAGTGGTACCAGGATGAGCCTGGTGTTACCTGAAGGTAGAAATGACAACAAGCTGGGAAGGGGAAGGACCAGCCATCACTCTTCTACAACTCTGCCCAAGTGTCAAACTTTGCAGAGTTTCCCCTATAACAGTGGTCTGGGTGATTCCTGTTTTGGCTGGTGTTTCTGCTCTGCTGTCAGAGCCGATGTCTGCGTGTTACATGTGATGGCCAGCTGTTCAGGAACCTGGACAATGGCGTCAAGTGACACCAGGGATGAGGGCCCTGTATGCCAGTCAGATCACCAGCTGACTGGTACACTTGGTTCAGCCTTTCCTTGGCTGTTTTCATTTATGATAGTGACCAAGTTAAGGAAAAGGGCTGGATTGGATGGAGAATATTTTCTTGTGAGATTTGAAATATGTTTCCAGCATATGAAGTTTGTGACTTGTAACATAATTTTAATGAAGTATGCAAGAGAATTCTGGGGGGTTGTTGTTGGTTGGTTGGTTGGTTGGTTGGCTGGTTGTTTTTAATAAAACAGCCTATCCAGAGTAATTATTAGCTCCTCTAATTTCTGAGAAAACCAGGTTCAAGCAACAACTCTTCCAAGGCAAGAGAAGTATCTCAGAAATATATTCTTTCCTAGGAGTGCTATCCTAGTAAATTAGGTAAACTTCTATCCCTGTTTCACCTGGAAAAAATAGTGCAGTGTGGGTAAACTACCTGAATTGGCCAGATGGTTCTAGATAAAAGGGAAGAAAACAGAAGATTCACAAACATCTCATGACTACATATCATCTCCTTTTTTTCCCACAGTCTCACAAATAGAGAATCAATGTGGGATGTGGGAGGTTCCCATTGAATTCAGTCCTTTTCTGGGAAGGATTTCACCCACATTAAGACTCTAATCAAATTTATTGTGGGTTATTCTGAACTAGAAATATTTTCTTAATAAATAGAATTCATTTTATACAAATAATTAAACCTGGCAGGAAGAATTAGAACAGGTTTTTCACTCTCTGATAGTGTCTGTATGTCTTGCTCTCCGTCCTGTTATCTAAACCATGATATCCTTAATTTGCTATTATTCTTTCTTCCCTGCTCTCTGCTCATAATAGTTCTTGGACTGGTGGACTACGGGAGCACTGCTGCTTCTGGCCAGAAATATCTTCCCTGGAGGAGGACAGTTCTGTAAAACTCCTTTCAGAGTGTCCCTAGGGGAACATAAGGAGACATTTCATTTGTAACTAAGAAGCTCACACTCAGTAGATACTTCTATCTACTCTTTTCAGTTATCTGTTGAAAACAACTCATGTAAATAGTGTCTGCATGTGCCCATGTGAAATACATCAGGGCGTCATCTCAAAGATGTAAATTAGCTGAAATATCTGGAGTACTTGTTCACAAACTGGACTACCATTAAGTGTCTAGATAATCACACTCCTGAGCACATAGATCACCCATGTATAGAGTAAGCACCACCATCACATTGTTAAGGCTTCCATTGCCCGGAGTGAAATGGAATGTATGCATGTATGGAAATGGAATGAAATGTCTCTATGTCCTTTCTCCTTCGCATTTTTAAGGACAATTACGATGCTGTGAGTCCATTCCAGCAGGAACAAAATAGCTCTATTAAGATTTCTGGGTCAGCTCCAACTCATGCATAATCTATACTCTGATTTTACTTAAAAAGGTTTTGACTTTGCACAGATTAACTAAGAACCAGGTGAGGAGTTAATTAAAAGAGTTTGCTTTGATAAAGTTTCACTTACTCAGTTTCATGGAGCATAGTCTTACAAGTATTTTTCTCCCTCTGCACTTCACTTTATTTATCTCAAGTTCCTAAACCAAGGAAAACAAACTTTACATTGGTTTCTAATCAATATTTTCCTTGCATCCCTGCAACCAACAGCACAGGGTGACAATGTCATATTCAAGATAAATGGGCTTTGGAAATGCACTTTTCCTGTATAATTGAAAACAGAGCTGCACATTAGAAAAGCATTTACTTTTTGATGTTCTCTTGTACAGGGGAAATTGTCTGGCAGAATGAGTCTAGGTTTGTGCTTCAGAGAGGCAAGAACCTTTCTGATCTCTCCCTGTGTATATGGTCGCCTTCCATCATGCTCTCTAGAAGAATAATTTATTGCATTTTTCCAGTTCTCCCAAAACAAAAAATCCATCACTTCTTTTTTTTTTTTTTAATGTGATCAAACCCCATTATTCTAAAAATAATCTTTTACAAATGGTTAGAAAAAAATATTTCCAGAAATTAATTTTGATATTTTTTTCTATTGCAAACCTTCATACAGCAAAAAGGCTTAAAAATGTTTTCCATTCCTCCTTTTTACTATTTTAAGGATTCATCTTTTAGAACTGTTGCATTATTCATCTGTACACCTGACTTTAAAGTTGTTTTATTCTTTAATACTATCTATGTTTTACAGTAACAATAACGTAAGGATTTCTTGGAAAGAAGTATTTTGCTCACATCACTGATTTGTGTTATAGCTTGTCTTGCCAAATAGTTCAAATTTGACATTTTGACTTCAAGTCTCTGCATGTTTTCTGTCGAAGTACTGTGCAGGTATTAGTTTTACAGTCAAAAGTACTGGTCTAAGTATAATAGTTAAAATCAGTTTTTCTGCTACTTACAGAATTTACCCCCACAAATTCATATTTTCTCAGGTTATTCTATTAATTTTTTTTCAGGGCAATATGAACAACAAAATGTAATGTGCCTTGTAGATTGGCTGTATGGCCTGTATCCCAGTCATGTGATGTTGTTTCCTGTTCCCTAAATGCATCCTTTGCACAGCTGATGGCTGTAGACTGCACACCAGAGGATGTATTTGTTTCAAAGAGAGTCTTGGCAACTGCACAGAAAGCAAACATTGTCAACTTTTTCGTTTCATTCATCGTATAAACTTTACCTCCAACACTCAGCTTACAACTCTTATCATGCTAGACCACAGCAAAGGGAGAAGGTGGTAGCTGAAAATCAAATCAGATAAAGAAGGAGCAATTGCTTGGGTTAAAGAATCAGAGCTTCTGATTCTATTCCTGCTGCCTTGGCTGAGCATCTTTTTTCTTTGTTCATTGTTCAGCTCAGAATCCTTTTAATCTCACACAGGTTTTTCAAGTCCACATAATGGCAATAGAAAAAAAATAAAATTAAAACTGTTTGGTTTTTGCAAAGAGTTGTGTTTGAGTTTACTTTTGATGACTGCCCAGATATCTGGTCCTTAACATGTTATATTATGGTTGGTGAGCATATCATTAAAGTACACAATTATTCCAAATTAGTTTCTAGTCTTTGTCTCCAATAAATCAATAATTACAGTCCTTTCTGGATCTTAATAAGTAGAAAATCTGTAAACATTTCTGGTAAAAAACCTAGAACTGGAGTATCACAAATCTCCATCTCCATTTTAAAATTATCTGATAGTTCTTCCAGACATTACAGCCTACAGAGTCAGTGGAGAACATTGCAATTTTGCCACTTCATGTTGAGTAGGAAATTCCATTTTCATCACCTGCTTCATGATTTTCATCACCTGCTTCATGAGAATCACTGAAGAGGTTTATCAGGAATAAATTAGCATTTCTTAGGACCTCAGATTTGAAATGAACATAAATCCTTGACTGGTGAAAAAGCATTTATTGGATGAAAAAAAGTGAGATTTAACAAATATTAGCTGCCCTTTTTTCTTGTCTCTTTGGTTCTTCCTGGAGGATGATTTTGAAGTGGGCCAAGGAAACAGCAATGACAACTAAACCATGAGCTTGTAGGTGCACCTGCTCTAATCAGACAGTAGAAAAAGGTGATTTAACCATATCCCACTGGTTTTGCCAACATAGTTGCAGTGAGTCTAAAATAAGGGCTTTTAAAGCTTATGTGCCTTGTAGTGTCCGGAAGTTTCTAGGGCTCCTAAAGAAACAAACGAATCTTCATTTCTTCTGCTGTTAAGGAAAAATTTTTCCAATTCTTTTTGTTACCATACCATCTTCTGCTTTATTTACATTCTCCAGGTCCTCTTGTATGAGCTCTTCCTTTCTGTAAAACCTCAGATTGTATGTACCAAGAAGTTTATGATCATTCTCATTCAGTTTTATTCTGGCCACTTTCAGTATAGAGCTTGGTTTTGAAATTTAAATAGTACTTCAAATTCAACCACTGTGCCACACTTTGATTTAGCTGTTAATGTCCTACAGAGAATGTCACTCCCCTATTAGAGCTCGAGTAATTCTAAGTTGTTCCCTCAGATCCATTAACATTGCACAAGGCAGAAATACAGTTTGATTGACAAGAAGATATTTTAGTTGGAAAAGTCCTGAATGTAAATTTGACAAATGAGCAAACATGGCATGGAGATCACAGGTGGAAAACAACTAGAGAATGCCACGAAATTTGTTGCAAAATTGCTTTTCTGGTAAAGTCACATTTCAAGCTGAATGATTAGCACTTACTCAGCAGATCGTCATGCACCGACCTTGGTAGTATCACCAGGGTCAGATTTGCATACATACTCACATGCAAGAATAATTCTCAAATTTTCCATTACATTAGGCACAAACAGTTTGGGTTTTTTTCTCTATCACGCATGAATGTCTTCTCCATATTCCTTTTGAAATGTAGAAAGTGGGTTGACTCTTAGAATAATGTAGCACACTGGTGCACTTTCTCCTTATAGCTGTTTCCCTGCAAAGCCCTCTTTCATATTAAACTTGGTTTTTTGTGAAGTGATTTCCCCTTTTTCTGTAGTCATTAAGTAATGGCAAAATATTGATCATACATGCTTGGGATGTGGTACCATCTGCTTTCAGATCACTGTCACTGACTGATACCGTGCAATAGCTTGATCTATCCTATCATGCTATCAGGTATTACCTGTTAATGTTAATAGTTTTCCCAGAGCAGTAGTGGAGAAATGGCAGGATTCTTTCTGCAAAAATAAGGTGGGGGATAAGGAAGAAGCTTTCTTCTGCTCAGACTCATCACTTAGCAACACCTGGAGATACCATATTCTATAGCAAGTGAAATATTCTATATACAGAACTCCTCATTCTTCTATTGCCTTGTCTAAGTTTTTCTTCAAGGTAACTTAGCTCTTTAGCATAGACACATACCTGCTACTAGAGCTGCACAGAAGATGAAGTCCTGTGTCTTCAAGGGTTTTTAAATTTTTACTTTGGATCTAAATGAGACGTGATCATCTGCAAATTATTTATGTAGCAAAAAAATTGTTATATTACAGTATTTTTATTTTTCATTTTATAGTAATGTTCCTAACCTACAAAATATCAATCCACAGATACATTTTCATAGGATTTTTGTTTATCAGATAGCTGGCTCAGAACACAGAGCATGCAAAAGAGAAATTTCTAAAGAGTTATGCAGGTAGATTTAAATAATAGAGGAACTGCTCTGTGTACGGCTAATAAAATCCTTCAACTGTAGCTAGCCTTCCAGTACAGCAGAAACCTATAAGAAATATTTTGAATATTTGGAACTGGTTTGAGTTGTTTTGCAACACTGAAAACAACAATATCTGAGAAAATATCTCAATTCATTTATTTATATTAGAAGCTACTGCATTTCTTAAGGTAAAATCTGTTTTTTAAGCAGTAAATTCACTAAAGTCATCTTTAGAAGTAGGTTGTAGTTTTCAGCATATATTGTATGTACACACAGCAGAAGTATTTTTCCTGCATCTTTTCAATTTGCTGAGTGTGTGATTCTGAATCTTCCCTGTCTTTGTCATTTTTGTAGGTCATGCTTTAACCTACATCTGCAAGGCTTGCACAGCACGAACAGTGCTTACTGTACCTTGACTTATCACATTCACTTCCAATGTCAATACAATTGGACAAGAAGTGGTTATAGCCTTTTGGAAGGTCACATATGATTCAAGGAGGAATTTCTTACCTATGTGAGAGATGTGGGTTTTTTTATAATTTGGGTTCATATAACTTCATCTGATGCTGTAGGATTCAGATATGCCAGTGACATGCCTCAGTGCAGCTACATGCTATCCTGTTCACGCCACCTACTCTATATTTATAGCTGAAACCTTTAGTTTATTAAAAACATTTTTAATACTCTCATGCAGTCATATAGTCATCATCAAGAGAAAGAAAGCAATCTATGCAAACTCTTTCAAGTAAGCTGTATTCTCATGCTTCAAGAGAAGAGAAACCTTGTGTTCCAGTAGTTGCTTTTAAACTTTTGACTCCAAGGATAAAATTCAAGGCTTTTATGAGCTTTAAAGAAAGTGTGTGGGAGGGATCAAGAGAAGGAGGTCATCCTCCTTGCCAAGTTATGGGCATGAGAGAGATCTACAGTCCCAGTACAGTACACCTCTGTGTGGATGCAATATTCCTATCCAGTGGAGATGGCATCATGGCCACCACCTATAGCTGCACAGATCAAAGCTGGTGAATGTGTCCTTGAGTGTTTCATTTTTGTTCTTCATAGAACATCTCATCAGCATTGCTTGTGGTCTGGGAGAAACACAGTGATGGCACCAAGAGGTTTGTTGGCAGAAAGAGTAAGGATAAAAGATCCAAAAAAAAAAAAACAACCAACTAACAAACAAAGCAAAATAAACTAAGGGAGGTATTCAAGCCAGCAGCTGGAGTAATGGGGTCATGTTCTGTTTTGCCTTTTGGCAATTAAAGTCTAGTTTTATAACTGAGAATTTTGTATGTACCTTGAAGACTAGTGGATTTCATAGTCTCTTAAGTTGGACAGGTGTACAAACTCAAGTGTTGTCATATTAGGGTTGTCACCCTTCCTATGAACTGTATTGCATTCAGCCTGTAGATATTTTGCTCCTTGTTTACAAAGAAAAGGGTGGGGTCTAGAAGTTAATTTTAAATATATAGGATACAGTGATCTCGATATAATTGCATACTAAGCTGTTTTCTGTTGCATAAAAGATTCAAAAAACTGTAAGGATACATGACTCCAGATAATTTTTTTTTAAATAAAATGTGTAAAAACCCCCTACCTGGGCTAAATACGTTTTAGATTTAATAGATGTATCCAAGTGAGGAAGTTCTGATTGACCTTCGGGCCCTAAAGGAGCTAGACAATGTAATAGTTAAATCACTAGCAATTATGTTTAAGAATTGTGAAAAACTGAATACCAAACATATTATTTATCCTTGAAAGGGAGAGTATGGAGGACATGGAAAATTATAGCTCACAGCACTTAAATTTAATCCCTGCAACAAATCATTAGGCAATCAGTTTAAGTATCTAGAAAGTATGACAGCGATAAAAAAAATAGTTCTTCCAGAGTAAATCAAGCAAAACAAGCTTTGGAAAAGGTGGGAAATGTGAGATACTTTGGCTTCTGCAAATCTGGCTCTTAGATATGATTATTCTGTGATTATGTGATTCTCAGAAGCATACTGAGAAACTGGGTGAAGGTGAAATCTTCATAAGGTTGGTGTGCAATTGGCCAGAAAAATATCACAGATAACATATATTTATCATCAATATTTCAAAGCATCTTAAAAGCTCTAGGAGGACTCTTTGGAGCTTGGTTATATTTGATATTTTCTATAGTAACAGAAAATGGTATGAAGTTTTAATTTATGCTGTTTGCGGCTGATACCTTATAGGTATAAAAGAGGACTAGTAAAAAAAAAATTTAGTAGTAAAAAAAAAATTTTAGTAGTAAAAAAAAAATTTTAGTAAAAAATTTTATTCTCTAGAATGATAATAAAAAGTTAGCTTTTGAAATAGACCTGAAGTCATGAAATCAGAAAAGTTACAAAGGCAAAATAATTGTTAACAAAAAAGGGTATGAGATGTATACAAGTTCATAAAAGCAAATACTATTTTTGCCTCTACTTTTTTTGTATGGTCTGTGTAAACAAAATGAGGCAGCCACACTGCTCTCTTTTTACTACTTGTCAAGTCTTACTTGGAACACTATACCATGCTGCCAAAGTAGGAGAATATCTAGAAACAACAAGTAGAATGCTGGGGCAAACAAAAAAACCCTGAAAAACCACACAGTCACTGCATGTAACTGTGATCTGCACAAAATGGGGTAAATGTGGCAGATATGTTAAGTATGAGAAGCTTTGCTGGTCATTGTTGGATCACTGGGTATTTTAGCCCTTGGTGGTCAAAGCCATTTTCTATCCAAAGAAGTGAACAAAAAATAATGTAAAATCCAGTTCCAAAACTCAGGCCCCTATGTTTTTCTAAAGTGCTATATTCCCAATAAATCTGTTGTAAATAAGTTTTAATTGGGGTGAAGAAATTTAATAAATCTATGGCTTCTGTGGTTTAAATATTTCAAATGAACAATGGAGACACTGGACTGCTCACTTAGGCATATATATTTTAGTGTGCTGATTTTGAGGAAAGCAAAACATTTTTTGTGAGTCTTGATGTGATTCTCATCTTCCCTTTGGCTTTGCTTCTTCAAAATCTCCCAAGCCAGGGTTTGGGGGTTTTTTTTTATAGGCAATATCAGCAAAGTTTTGAACAGTTATGATGCATCACTCTCTGTTGTCTTAAACACACAAAAATTACAAGTGACAGATGGGATTGAAATTGCTGAATTTTCATCTATCTGAGAATTATTTAGCAGAAACATACTTCTCCCTTTCCACATTCCTACTGCCAGTTTATGACCTTCCCAATCTGACCTGCCTGCTCATGTTCTACTTGTCTCGTCTTGGGTGATTTTACAGCATGGAGAGAAAAGATCCTCCTCACTCAGTGAAGTGGTGTGTCGTACATCAGGTCTCACCTCTCAGCTGTTTTAGAGGCAACTTTACTTGCAGTTTTCTTCTGTTTCTAATACGTTGGGGATCTCTTCTGCAGCCCAGACACCCACTGAACAGCAACAGGATATATTCACTTCTAAAATAATAGATCTGCATTTGGCTTCTCTATGAGACGCTCCAGTCTGTGCTCACCATTGCAGTCATGAATGAGGGAGACAGTTCCAGTCACAAAAAATATTATTGCTTTGTTTCTGCAGCATATCAAAGATCTCAGAAAGAGCTGCTTCTAGCAGAACTAGGCACATGTGTTTTGCTCATATCTCATAAAATTCTAAGCAGGAAATGTGAGCTTTACATTCCCAGTAGAAATATTAATACTGCTATGTTATATTTACTACATTATTCACTACGTCAATTTAACAAAATAGAGCACAAAATGTTAAATGGTTTATAGGAAAAATGAGCAGAGAACACTTCACAGCTAATGGTTTTCAATATAATTCCTAGTATTCAATGCAGGTTTTCTTGAGGGATTCTCAAGAATTTTGCTGTGTGCGTTTCAATGAGACATCTTTGTTCTTATGCAAACACTCAAAAGTGCCCCCAGCTTGTGTCAGTTTTGCTAAGCTGTACATGGGGACTGAGAAGTGATGCTGCAAAACTGTGGAGTTCTCCATATAATTTCACAATGACAACCACAATAAGAACAATAGAGTGTGCAAAGGTGATGACCTGATGATATCTCTGTGGGAGACAACATGGAGACAAATAATAGTAACACACTTGAGGAGAAAAAAATAGACACCTTCAAGTATAAGAATCATATAAATAGAGCAAAATATATCAGCTCAAGGAAAAAGCATTTTGTTAATACATACCCAAAACTTTGGACTATAAATTGAGAATTCAGTTTTGGAATTTGGGGAGGAAAAAAAAGTACATTAACAATCACAAGACCAAAGCATCCATTTGAGTCTGAAAAAAAAGATTGCAGGATGCATCAGTTGGGACATTTGTATTGGAGATATAAAAATAGTCACGTCACAGTGGTAGTACGTCCTTAGGAGTATCATGTGAAATTTTAGTCATTCTGTTCAGGAAGAAAAAAATTCAGACTGGGAGAGCTATATGAGAGAACTGTCAAAATTATCAAGGGAACTGAGCTTTTTTCATATAAGGACTAAAATAGTCTGATTCATGTGGTTTTCAAAAATAATATAAAAAAGAAGTTAAAAAAAAGCAAGAAAAGAGAAAAGAAAACAGGGCAATGAACCCATTCTTTTAAATGTACAACATGCTGGCATGGGAAAGAATTATATAAGCTCTGCAATAATTTAAAACAAATGGCATTGATTTGCCCTGGGAATCAATAAAGTAGAAGCCTGAAATTACAAGAATATAGGTATCAAAAAAAGAAACTTTAAATGGAAAGTGAATACTTCTGGAAACCAAAATCCTAGCATTTCAGCAATGTGCAATAACAGCTGTTCTGGAAAAGATCACGCATTTCAGTGTATTTCAGTAAGAGTATTCAACATTATGACAAAAGGTAGTGATTGTAGTTGGACATAACTTCTGTAGTCCTTTACAAGATGAGATGGTAAGCCAGGAATTATGCAACAGGAGGAAGCAGTTTCCTTACCATTTGCTTCCTGTATCCCCACCCAGAATTAAATTTCAGCCATTTTCTTACTGAGAACTTTTCTGTGGATAGGATCCTTTAAAAAAATATCCTGTAAGAGAAATACAGAATTTTAATATATATAAGCCTATGAATAAAAGAGTTTTAGCTCACAAGACTGAAAGCCACAAAGTTTTTGACATCAGTGTTGAAAAGGAAATATTTTTTAGAAGAAAATATCCTTAAAAGTCCCTCATAAACAATCTAGATACACTATTCCAAATCAGTTTATATGTATCAGAACTTAAATTTAAGGGCTCTTATACCAAGTTTACCCTAACATAATTCCAATGACTTCATCAAGATACATCACAAACAGATTTGATGTCACTCATAATTAAGCCTATCCTAGGTTTAACTTTGAAAAATATTGGCTGAGCTCGTACAGGAAAATATCAATATCGTAAGTTATGCAGGAAGTGATCTTCTGTGGCTGCAATTTAGGTTTTACATCTGTTTCACCACAAGTGTATGAATGAATATTTTATAATTTTCAAAGCTCCATATAGCTTATGACTCTACATTATTATGGGGTCAGTGCTTTTGATTTTTTTGTTGTAGTCGATCATTTACATTTTGACGTCTTGTTTTACAAATCCCCAGTTTCTTACAACATTGGGAAAATATTTGAAAATATGTCTGTCCAGCTGCATTTACTTCAAAACTCCGTTTCACATCTCAGATTGATTGTCTATGTAACTTCCATAATACAAATGAAAGCACAAAAAAACTACAATTTGCTAAGTATGAATTTCAAAGGAAAAAGAACTATTTCAGTGAAAAAAATTAAAGAAAGCAAGGCTTATGAACTTTTTACTATATCCTAAGAATCAAATCTAGGAAAGCCAATTCCTTTCTAAAAACAAGAGAGATTTGAAAAAATATGTTACGTATCATGCCATATACATGAAGATAAGAAAGGAATTATACCTACGATACCTACGAGGTAAGGAAGCTTTTTTTTTTCAGTGCTGCTTAATAACTGTATTTAACTAAAATGCCATCAATACTGTTTTTAAAAAAGGCCAAATTCTTCATATCTTTCCCTATTCCCCCAGCCTGACATGCAGTCCTGCTCCCTGCAAAGGTCTGTGCTGTGTTACACAGCCATGACCTCACATCCCCAAGAGGTCAGTGGCACATGAGTCTGCTCAGAAATGCCCTTCCCAGAATCAGCCACAGACCTGCATCTGTGTCATTTGAGTCATCTCAAAACATTGGCTTCAGCAGGAGTTAAATTTTTATATGAGGTGCTCAGAGTCTATTATGCAAATCCTGGAGGGAAAAACTGTTACAAAAAATCAAAATAAACTTCAGTGAGGGAAAAAAAATGGTGTTTGAGGACATAGGTATGCTCAGCTCCTGAGGTTTAGGGCCCATTCAGCAACATGTAACATAGAACAATTAATTTGCTTTGTTTTGATGGCTATATGCCCACAGTATAAATTCTGAAAGTTATTAATGAAAAAAAAAAGGAAGTATTTCACTAGTAGCATGTCAGATTCAAGAGGAATTTGAGCATACATTCTCTGAGCATATTCTGAATCCCTTGTTATTTCATTATCTAAAATTGCAATGGTCATATTTCTTGCCTAGACCCATTCAGGCTCTCTGCACAAACTGAATTTCATCCATTAAGCAGATTGAGGATGTTCCTACTATATTGTTAGTGGCATTGTCAGCAATGATTTATGTTTAAGAGAATGTGGACAAATGTACTCAGATTCATATGTGGTGGTATTGTCCAGAAACTGGCTGTCACTGGTGGAAAAGTATATAATTTCATTTTAAATAAGTTGCCTATTATTCTCTACTTTAGCTTTATTAAGAGGCAATAATTACTCTGCTAGCCTAGCTCAGTATGTATTATTTCATCTTTTGTTATTAACTACTGGAATTACTATCCCTGCAGTTTGGAAAGGGCTCAATATTCTTTCATTTGACAGATGGCTTACCAAAATCTGGGTAAATTTTAGCCATGAGGAAAAAAGCCTCCAAAACATTAGCCCCAGGAACAGTTCATAGTCCAGATATCTGAATATATTATTATTTTTAGTATTATACTGCATCTAGCAATAGAAGAGAAAGTCAGAGTTTTTGTAATATCCTTCTCTTTACACTCCCAAATGACATGGATCCACCAGGATACAAAGACTTTGCCTGAGTGTGTGGCTCTACTTTTTCAAATTAGATGTATCCTTGCAAGTTGTTTAGGAGATGTAGTTTTCAATTTACTTCCAAGCAAGTGGACTTCAAATAAGACCTTTCAATTCTCTTTCAGAAAGTCTGACCTTACTCAGAAATTCTCAATGCCAGCGTAGCCTTACGCTCATTCAGTCAGCTCTTTAGGACTCAGACCTCTATCATTTTTTCATCATGTTAAGGTTTACAAGAAGAAGCAATTTGCTTTAGTTAAAATGCAGGACAGGTAGAAAACATGAATGAAATTTTCAACATAAATCTGAAACAGGAAGTGGAAGAATCAAGACACTTGGAAGCTGGAAACAATGACTTTAACTAATTCTACTGAAATAATAGAGGTGAAGGGAGCAGTTGTGAAGCAGTAGAAGAAAGCAATGTGTTGTCAAAAGTGAGGTGAAAACATTAGCATTTTCTATATGTGTGGGTAATTATGGCTGAAAGAAAATGGAGGTGTTGGCTGAAGATCTGGGAATTTTATAACCAATAGTTTGAATTATTCCTGAGAGTCAGATCCAAGCCATCTTGCTCAAAATAAGTAGCCTTCTCCAGAAAGTGTCATATTAACTTGAGTTTACCAGATCGAAAACCAGGATGTTTATCATCATGAGTAAGAATTCAAGATTTGGTCTTAGCTTGGGCAAAGGCAGTAATTTTGTTTATTTCATCACTTCTACACTGACACGTACTGCACTCTAAGTCTAGGTCACAGGCCTACTAAGCCACCGCTAAAAATTGTCTCCATGCTCTTGCTTTAGATTGGTCATTTGTGACTACACACATGAAGAATTGGTGCAACATAATTGTGGATTTGGGGAACTTTATCATCCTTCCTCTATCCTTTACTCACTTTCCTACTCCTTTTCCTCTCATTTTCCTCAGGCAGGAAGAGCTGAGAAGGAAGAAATGACAGGTGGAAGAGGATATTCCTCCTGATGCAAGGGTTCTCTCGTGAGGACCTTCCTTCCTAGTCTGTCATGGTGTCCATTTCAGTCCCAGTAGCTCTGGTTTTATTGCTGGTGGAAGACATTCTTGCAGGAGCATTGTTCATTCACTTCTGCCTTCCTCCACGTGCAATCAAATTACAAATTACAAAAAAGTTACAAATTCTGAAGAATGTCTTATTTGACTGTTATCACCTTAAACAAATTCCTCATTCCAGACTTCTTTTACCATTCCCTCTTTCTTCAAATGACAATTTCCATTGTGTTCAATGAGACTTTTGATGATGAAAAAAAGATTTTAATCTGAAAAGGAAGGAACATATATGGTATTGATCTCTGATCATTGCTGTGGAATTCGTTCTCAAGTGTAGCACAGAAATTTTTTCAAAAGTATTTGCTATTTTGGACAAAAGTATCCTAATTAATAAAATGGTTTTATTTTTGTAAAAAATGCTCAGTGCCAGCTATGCATGAGAACAAGAAAATATTATAACCCTTGTGGTAAGATGAGATAAATATGATTTGCTGGATGTTGAATGATTTGAAATATACCATAACTTTGACTGATTAGGGAAAAGACAATAAAATAAATGGTGCAAGTTTTTCTTAACTATTTAGCTTTTCAAAAAGCCAAACCACTGTGACACTATGCAAATAAAGTATGGCTAGCCTGAAGCTGAGAAATACAGCTAATTACGTGCTTTTCTAAGACAAGCCATGCTAATTTGTTCTAATGTTTACATTTCCATTTTAATTAGTTTTCCTAGCTTCCACGAAGTTTGTAGTTTTGTTCAAAAATCTAACAAAGAAGCATTTATGGTGAAGTTTGGCTCGTAACATAGGTAGACCTGTGATTTTAACTGCAGCTTTTGTACAGGGTGTCTTTAGTGAGAATGATACCTGGAGACATAAGGAGCACTTCATAAAGCAGCTCAGTGACATCTGCACAATAGGACACTGATGACTGAGCACACCACTCCTACACTGAAGGGTGTGTGCTCGCGTGAGTGCCTGGATACAGGAAAAGGAGGAAGCCAACAGTTATTAAACAGGAAGCTCAACTACCCTTCCTATATATTTGTAGGTTTGAGTTGACTACTCTTCCTTGTTCCTCAGTGATAACATGATTAAAAATATGCTTTACCTTGGGAGCTACTAAATTGAAATTCAAGTGCAGGAACACAAATCATGAAGATACAAACTCTCAGGAATGTCTGTATTACAAAGATTTCTGTGCCTGACTGAGTCTTATACACCAACTGATAAACCAAATATTATCTACTACTTTGTACTAATGAAAACCTAACCAAATAATATGCAAGTTGAATCTGCCTTGAAATTCAGTCAACCACTAGGTGCCAGGTTTGAGGGTAAAGAAAAATCACACCTGAATGGTAGCATAGAAGAATGAGAATCCCATCAAACAGGCTGGACTAGTTGAGAACAATGCACTGATACCAAGAAATAGTTTCTTTGAGAGAAAGAAATACCTTTGAGACATGCTGATTTCTAAATGGAGGTAAAGCATTTTAAAAAATATAAAATTGATAAGCCGCAAAAAGTAACAATAAAGGAGGACTGAGGGACTAACATGACTGCCAAAGAAAAATCAGTACTTTATTTCACTGACAGCTGTTCTTTCAAATCTTTTGATTAGCTTGGACACATCTTTTATTACTTTATGCATCACCTGTTATCCCTTGGAAAAAGGAAAGTGTCACTCCTAAAGTTAAGAAGTGAAGCCAACTAATGTAATATATTTTTCCTTCCATGAAAAAGATGGTAATGAAAGCAGAAAACCAACAATTTTTCTTGGTGATTATTACCTCTCCAGAATACGGTAAGAGAATTAAATATTGTATTATGCATATTTAGCATTTAACCTGATCTTCTTCATCAGGAGGTACAGAACATTTATGTATGTAAAGCTGTACATTGAGTAATTATCTAATAGCCATAAACAAGGGTTCAGCCAAGTGGTAATTATCTGTACAACAAATTATTTTTAGGAGACTGAATGTTCCCTATACTAGGCAGCTAAATGTCTTCAATTATGCTCACGATAAGGTTTGATGAAAATAAAGCTTTATGTAAACTTTTTTGCACCTCTAACTTTGACTGACATTATTAGTATGACTTTTGAATTCATCATGCATTTTCTGGCATTCAGAAGTGTTCCCTTTTCCTTGCTGTTCCCCATGTTTATACTTGTGCACACACACATTATTTGGGTCCCTTAACTGTCCATCTCTTTGCAGTAAAGAGGCAAAATACATGGTCAAAGCAAGTTATATGAGGAAAAAGGTATTAAATCCTTCATTTTCCTTCTGAGTTCCTGACATTTCCAAGAATGGAGCAAGCCCCTCATAAACAAGAGACCCTGTAAAAATAAAGAACAAAACAAAAAATTCTTCAGTGCATATAGGTCTGTAATGATTTATTGCTAGCATTCTCTCTGCTGTGATTTGGTTTAGTCTACATCAGTGGAAGCATTGAGGTTTCAAATCAAAGTTCAAAAGCAACTGTTCTGGGGACCCTGCAATGTCAGTCATAATGATATGTTTGCAAATTACCATCTTGAACAGGTTACAGATTGAATAAAATTAATAATAATGTAGAGTTGTGTGTTGTCCCTCCTATTACACATGTCTGTCAGTAATAACCATAAATAACTGTAGTAAGAGACATATTTATGAATTTTAAAAAATAAATATTTAATAAGAATCCTAGGTAGCTGGTCTGCCTACCAGGCCACCTTTAAAGACAATCTCTGAATAATAAACAATACAAACTACTTGATTCTTTCTTTAATGCAAATGTTATAGTGATCACAGGATCAAAGTTACAATTCATGTGCTACAAAAACACTTAATTTCTCTTTGGAAGCACCACTTAATTTTCTCTTAAAATATTCAATTTATGGATTGGTTTCTAAAAGCTATAAAATTCTCAGGTATAAATGTTACACCTTGGAATTTAACATACATATAGATATTCTTTTCTGGGATCGTGTCATTCTGCTGGAATGAGAGGTATCAACTGAGCAACTGGGTTATTGTTAACTGTTTACTGCAGCTCCCAGACCAGACACTACCATCTTCTCTGATCCACATATGTTTGATTGTGTGAGTGCTCCCTACACCACTCTGTCTAAAATAAAAGAGAATAAACATAGTGGTTTATAGACGAGCCTTTTGCACTTTAGAAAGATGCACGGAGTTCATCCTCTGGCCCAGGAGAAAAGCAGTAAGGCATGATGTGATAAGAAAAGACACCTTTTCATTCAAAAGAGAATGGTTTTATCCAGAGTGCCTCCACAATTATCCCTGTCCCAATTACTGCTCCCTGAACCCTAAGTGAGTGCTCTCCATGGTGGTCTGATGTCTGCCTAAAATCACAGCAGAGAGGATGCTAGCAATAAATCATTACAGACAGCCCCAGGACAGTGCTTACGGATCTGAGTTCTGGCCCTATTTAATTTAATAATACCACAAAACAAGATAGCTGAAGCTGAGAGCCAGTTCCAGTGCCAGGACTACTTTCAGGGCAAATGGGGTGGGTGGAGGAGAAAGTTCCTCCTTTATTAGGCAGGATATTCCTCCTTTCCCTCATCTGGAATTAAATGCCCAGATCTTCATCTCATCTCATTTTCCCTCTACTGCCAAGAATGCAGATGATGGCTGCTTGCTGTTGCCCCTGACAGCTTAAACAAACTGCTGTACCTAAAAATGTCATTCCCACTGGAGATCAATCCACATAGATATTAGTAAGATTTGATAAAAAGATATCTCTTTGTTTTGAACTAAATTATTTGAAGGTTTAGGAGAAAGTACTTTGCTGCACTTAAAAAAAACGAAGAAAAGAGAAAATAAGATAACCAGCAACAAGGGGAGGAAAAAAGAAATATTATGTTTTCACAATCAAGTACGAAATAAGGAAAATGTCTGTAATAAAGCTTCCTGTGATTTTATTTTTTATGTTTAATTATAGGAATACCAAGAAATATTTCTAACTTCATTACTAACAATGTTCTAGGGATGTGAAAGAAGAAGCATGCAATAATGTTCCTTCAATAGACATATCACCTCATTTCAATAGTAATGCAAAGCATTAGTACAACAGCTTAAATGACAAATGCATATTAACTGTGTGCAGGAAGATTTCACGTTGTCCTCAATTTTGGCACAACAATTTCACATTTGATTTGGACACTTGAATCTTGGTTTTGGAAGTAGCTAACCTTTTAGAGAAGTTGCTATGTGTGAATTTTTCCCTGTTCATTCCTACTTTCAAAATGCAGGAATTAAACCCTGAAGTCATCCTCGGGAAAATGCATAAATGATAATGTCATTATCACTGAACCATAGAATCATAGAAATCATAGAGTCACATAATCATAATGATATGTTCCCAATCCCTCCCACTGTGGGCAGGGAGATTTCCACTAGACCAGGTTCAGGCTCTCAAAGTGCCATCTAACCTGGCCTTGAAAACTTGCAAGAATGGAGCATACACAACTTCTCCAAGCAACCACTTCCAGTGTCTCACCACCCTCACATTAAATATTTTCCTAACATCTAACCTAAACCTACTGTCTTTCAGTTTGTACCCATTCCCCGTGTCTTGTCACTACATGCCCTTATAAATATTCTCTCCCAATTTTTTTTTTTATTGTAGGCTCACTTCAGGTGCTGGAAGGCTAAAATTATGTCACTGTGAAGGCTGAGTGATGCCAATAGTCTAAGCATTTTGCCATAGGAGAGCAGCTCCTATTAGATTCATCTAATAAACACAAATTATTAAAGTGGCAAAAAATTCTGTTACTTCAGATTTTGATATAAGAGATAAATATTGTTATTTTTATTGTTATTGTTAATGGGGTCAGACCCTACATGGATCACAAAGAAGGACTACTCATCTTCATGTCCTCCAGTCAAGGGTTGATCATTGCTGTGCTTTGTGCACTAACTGTCTTTTGCTCTAGGTGCAACTGGGAAAAGACATTATTGGCAGGACCCACGTTTTTCAGCCACCTTCATAAGGAGTATGCTTTGAGCAAAAGTATGCTGAATTCTGCAATATGCTGAATTCACTTGAACATTTTTAAACACTTTTTTGCATTGCCAGTTGGTATATTTTCTAAAGGGATAATTTGCTACCTAGCTTCATACTCTACTTTTGTTGAATTTAAATTTCTTGTTGAGAAACAAAAATTTCTCTTTATTTTCTCCATCTGTCTGAGTTATTCTGGCTTATAAATTGAAAGTTCTGCCAGTCATAAATTACTTCACTTTCTCCAGCAAGATACTACACAACACTCTCTGACAAAAAGGTAAATTATTTACATTATTCTAATTCCAGCAGACTTTATATATGGGCTAAAACAACATTATGTTTAATTAACAAACATCTTAAAGAAGGCCATCAGACCATTAAAGAACATACACTATTTATAAGGGAAAAAAAATTACAATTATTGTTTTTCAGCATAAATATTTCCAACTGTCAGGCTTTGTGTTTGAAAAGACATCACTCAGGGGGAGCAAATTTGGAGGTAAAACAAGACCAAAACTTTCCTCTCAGATTCCAGGTTATTCCAGTCTGGTGTTGTTATCAAAAGCCAGGAAAAACAGAGCTCCTTAACACCAATGTAGTATTAAGAAGGAGGCATTCTTTATTCAGCTGGATTCATGTGGGGGTGTCTCCTCCAAAACATCGTGCATACTGAGTACAGAAAAATCTCCTGTTTAAATACTGTATTTTACATAGGTTTTTTCCAAAGGAAAGACACATTTAATAATCATTTCCCCAAAGTCACTGGCATGTGTTCCTTCCTTCCCATCAGCATGTGTTCTTCTGTCTCAAGGGTCTCTTTGGTGGTCCCTGGTGATCGGTGACCCCAAAGTCATACTTGACTGCTTGGTGAACGGGGCTGGTTACTCTAATTCTTCTTCTTGGCTAACATTTAACATGATGGCACAGCCTAGGCATCGTGAAATTCCACAGGCTAGAGGGTTTTGAAGAATAAGCATTGTGTTAACTCCCAGGTGTGCAAAGTGATCCACCGGCAGCCCCTGGAGAGCCCGACACTACTGCAAACAGACATGTCCTGAAGGAAGCTGAAGCCCATGGAAGCCCATTCTGGAGCAGGCTCCTGCCAGCACCTGCAGCCTGTGGAGAGAAGTCCACACAGAACCAGGTTTTCTGGACAGAGCTGTGACACGTGGGGGAGTCACAATAAAGCAATTTGTTCCCAAAGGACTGTACACCATGGAAAGGCCCTATTCTGGACAAGGAAGGAATTTCCATTCAAAAAGTGTTATGGTCTGACCACAGCACCTATTCCACATCGCTCTCTGCTTACTCTGTTATTAATTGGCAATAAATTAAAATAATCTTCTCTGACCTGAGTTTTTTCCCATAAGGGTAACTGGTGAGCGATGTTCCTGTCCTTATCTCAACCAATGACCTTTCCATTTTCTCTCTGTTCTGGAGAGGAGAAGTAGTGAGATAGCATCTGGGTGGCAGCCAGACAAGGTTAACCTACCATACTTGTCCTAATGGAATCATCTTTTTCTTGGTATTATCCCTAGGATGAATAGAAGCAATTTCTAAAGCTTAAGGTTTTCAATTATCCATTAATATATCTGCAGATGTTTCTTAACTGATCTTTAATTTATCATCATCATCAGAGATTTTCCCTGCTGGCTTATCGCAAAACTTTTAGTCATTCTTGAAATCTGGACTAGTGTGTTGTCACAAAAACTGTTTTGTTTCCATAAAAGAGAGGGGGACATTGGGATCAGGAGGAGTAATGGGTCAGCAATGACACCAGCAGTTGACTCCACATATTGAAGTGTTTGTAGTGGTACATGATAAAGTTTGACAGTATTGCTCCTGGCTCAGAGGCAGAAATCAGTTGCCAAATACAGCAGAGTTTTTAATAGTATTATTTTTTCTGTTTGATAGCCAGAAATCTGTCTTTTTTTTTTCTCAACTGCTGAACTGCTTTTCCATTAATTGAATGGATATGCTCTCACTGCTGTAGTGTTTCCCAGCTATGTCCTCAGCTAAAAACAGTATGGAAAATATTGCTTACTATGGCAGAACCATAGCCAGGTATTTTTATTTAAAAGCTTGCACTTATGAGTTGCTTTTCATGATGTTATTTTAGATGCTATCTTCAATTTCCCTAGTCCAATGTATGGATGCATTCCTCATGGGTTATCCTTGGCTGCCGAGGTGTATGACTGTCTTTCTATGCTAGTGCAAAAGTAATGGTTAACAATGCTTTCTAACTGAGCTACAGCAATGGGTTTTGACAGCTTCCAGGACCCACTGTGAGACTGTACACAGGCAGGGACTGGTGTGAGCACTGTAAGGCTTTTCTGGTGCTGGAGGTGTGAGGGCTCCATGCATGCAGCAGGCACAGAAATGTTTTCCTTAGATACAGTGGAAGTAAGTAATGTGGAAAGGTCCTGGGGAGTAGTTTTAAACGGTCCTTTGGGACAAATCTTGGATCTTGAAGATCTCAAAGGACTTTTCCATGACATATCAATATAAGGAAATAATCACATTAGTGTATGCAACTCTGTCAAAAAAAGTCCATTGTTTTTGTGAGGACTGAGTTCACGATCCCACTCAGATATATTAGAGAACATTGTACAACTAGCAACCCCATATTTTTTACCAAAAGCTGTAGTGTTCATCATGAACAGACAAGACCTCATTTGCAAGGTGCCTCAATCATTATAGACAGTGTAGTAATTCTTTCCAGGTGGAAATTTGGCACCTAACAGCTCAAATAAATTCCCTCTGCTAATTTAACTTTCTAAAATCTTCCCAACACTAACAGGCCTGATTTATTCATTGCTTCTATTACAGAGGAAAAGCAAAAAAAAAAAAAACCTGGTAAACTCTGCTTTCATTGGGACATAAGCACAGCATTTTAGAAGCTGACAGTTCAGATGAAAACCTCACAGGAGGTCAAGAACTCTTCCCAGTCTTGTGGACAGAGTGGTCAGGATAAACTTAGATTTCAGGGCAGATACGACAGTCTGTTCCCAAAGGCTAGGTTTGTTAACAACTCCTGCTCTTCCATAATGCTCTGGAGAGCTTTCCTATCACTTCCCTTGTGAAGAAACCATAAGGCATGCACAAACTAAATGTCATCTTAATTGCTCTGGAAAAAAGAAATTTGAGAAAAAATGCTGTTGTGTTTGTCTCTCTTCATCCACTAAGTGTAATTAAATAAGCTCCCACCCAGCCACACCTGCAGTTAATAGATTTTGGTACAGTTTCTCACTTGCATCAGTCAAGCTGCTGTAACTTATTTTACCATCTGTTAAAGCAAAAAACTAAGTACCTGCTATTCCAAAAAATAGCATCAATATTGTAACCATTGTGATAAAAAATTGAGGCCTTGATACTGAAACCAATACAAAAACCCATTAAGGTGGGTTTGTTGTTTTGGTTTTTTTGGGTTTTTTTTTTTTTTTTTTTTTTTTTGCTAATACCTTAAGTGGCTGGGCTTAACTCAGTTTTAATGTATGAAATAGAACTCAGCAAACTGTGCTTTAAAGTTTGATATAGCCACTATGATCTGGAAAATAACTTGTTATCAAAATGAAATCTTTTTTAACAAAAAGAAATTATGAAAACAGCCGAGGCAGCTTTTTCTAATTCAAATGAGAACTGCGAGAAAGAGGACACAAATGAAGAAAGAAAGGGATCTGATATCATAGTTTGAAAGGTCATGATGGGATTAAACAATAGAAAACCAGTTACTCCAAAGAAACTGATGTGAGGAAAGATACCGGAGAGCAAAATTGGTATTGAAGTTCCAAACACTCATTACTTAAAGAGAACATGAAGGTGAACATACAGCTTATTCTGTTCAAATTCTGGTATGTCTCATTTAATAAAATACAAGAAAAAAACTTATTTGAATATGAAAGGGCTAAGAAATCTTTTTTCTCTTTTTCTTTCAAATAAATTCCTGGGTGTGGAAGTCCATAAACTGTTTTCACACATGCAATGTGATATGTATGAAAATAAAAAACATTTTCTCAAGAAATGTAAAAAAATATTTAAACAGTTGACACAGTAAGATAATACCATAAAAAAACTCTCTGCTCTTCACAAGGATTTACTCCTCTCTTAAAAAAACGAGGTACCTTGTATTAATTATCATACCTTAAACTATGCTAAATTATACCATTCTTCATAATTTTCCTTGACTTCACTAATGTCTAGTGGTGGTGTAGGATAATCAAGACCTAGTGGAAAGGGGGGAATATTATTTAGGTAAAAAAACCTTATATTTGTAATTTCTCAGCAGAAAATCTAATAGCACTGTCTAGTTATCATCTCTAACTGCACAAAACCCATAATAACTGGCAAATGTGATGCCAAGCAAAAAATCAATATCAGTGAAAATAACATTTTACCTTTTTCTCCTCTCATCTCTTTAATTGTGTTCTTTGGTTAGTACTACAGTTGCTGAATGCAGACGAAGATTCACCAAGAGAAACCTCTCTTAATGTCATGTAAAAATCTTTAATTGCCATAGGACATTGATTTTTTTTAAGCTCTGTAGCTCAAAGAAGTGAAAGTATGTGCCAAGTTCATTTTATTAATTTTAATCATGACACCAGGCCCACGGTGTTTTGACTATTGTCAAATTTACTATTGACAGTTATTTGGGATGTTGTAGGACTGTGGATACACAGACTCATAATGTATATAAGGTTTACTGGGGTGAATTCAAAATACTGTTCTGAAATGCTGTATATAGTTCATAAAACCTGCATTTTAAAATTTTATGTGAGAAGATTTACACAGGATCTCCTGTGACACAGCACTGCTGAAGTTTTCAGGATCAAAACTGTTTAAACACTGAACATATGAAAAGAGAGTAGAGGCTCCTGACTGGTTATAGGATCAGGAAAAATTAAACAAATTCCCAGTATCTTTATACATTTAAGAGATATTAATACCTTTAGCAACACCTTCTACAAGCATTGCACCATTTATAAGGAGAATAATTATATGGAAGTCATTGGACCGCAGGTGCATGTAAGACTTTGTAGGACAAGGCTTTCTTTATGCTTCTTTATGGCTTATGTCAGGGTTTATTCCTGCCCCTCATTTCCTGCCCCTCTCCAACAGAAATGGCATCAGGAAGAGAAGAGTAAAATTGAGAAAACTAGTGGGTTGAGTTTAATACAGTTTAATAGCTAAAGCAAAAGCTGAGCACATAAGCAAAGCAAAACAAGGACTTCATTTCATTCACCCTCCCCATGGTCAAGCAGGTGTTCAGCCATTCTCAGGAAAGCAGAGCTCCATCACTTGTAGTGGTGCCTCAGGAAGACAAATGCCATCACTGCTAACATTCCCTTTTCTTTTCCTTTACCCAGCTTTATATCCTAAACATGACTCCATGAGGTCTGGAATGTCCCTTTCGTCACTTGGGGTCAGCTCTCCCAGCTGTGTCCCCTCCCAACTCCTTGTGCTCCCCCAGCCCCCGTCACTGGTGGGGTGGGGTGAGAGGCTGGAAAGGCCTTGGCTCTGTGTAACTAAAAAGCCTGCTCAGCAGTAACTAAAACATTTCTGTCTTCCCAGCATGGTTTCCAGCATAAATCCAAAACACAGCTTCATATCAGCTACTATGCAGAAAATTAACTCTACCCCAGCCAAAACCAATACAATTCGGGAGCAAATTTTTTTCCTATGTGACTGTGCCTTCTCTTTAGCATTTGGAAGAAAAAAATCCCACAAGTTCAACCAATTGTTAGAAACATGTACTAAATCTCATAAGAATGGGTTAACTGTAGTTGCCAAATGTTGAAAAAAATGTGAAATGAGACAATTCTACATTTCTAGCAAATGCTTTTATCTATTTATGCTGAATTACTGATCCATGGCAAGAGAAGAAATAATTGAGTCTTCTTTTGACTTTGGCAATATTCCTAAGAGGATTCTATCCAAGATTTTCTCTTGTGAAGCCATGCAGATTCTCCTATCCAAGATTTTCTCTGGTGAAGCAATGCAGTCTCCTGCATTTTTTGTTCGTCTATGCACAGCAAGACTAACAAAAGATATGTCAAGTAAGACATGCAAGAGAAGTCAATTCAGGAATAAAAATTAAAATATCCACAAAACTTAGGAGGAGAAAATGGCTTTTTGGACTAAACTACAGCCTTGTGTTAGGCAAGGGAAAATCTAGCTATACTAGAAAATGAAGTAATCTTAGAAGCAAAATCACTAATTTTACTCCTTCTTTGTGAAAGAAAGTCTGTGCTGCCAACCTAAGAAAATAGCAAGAACACTAGAATCACAATTGATTTAGAGAGGGTGGGAAGTAAAATGATAAAGACCATGTTCAAATTTCCTGTTCCTTTTGCACTTCATATCATTCAATAGTAGAGCAATAGATAGTAGCTTTTGCTTGCTCAGATATTTCAAGATTCAAAGAGGTAGAGGTTTAGTTTCTCTTTATGGCTATGATCAAGCATAGTGCTATTCCAATTATTTTTAGCAGAAAACCCACAAATATATTTGATGCTGATTTTTTTTTTTTTTTAATACATGGATTGAAAAGAGATGCATCAGTGAAGTTGGGAATTTAAATAAAAAGTGAGAATTTTGACTGTAGTTTGAACTTCCTTAACTTTTTTGTTCTGGTGAGAAGTTGATTTTTATACATAGGAGAATACAGAAAAAGTCTTTCCATGAACTAACAGTCATAAAGCAGCAAAAGAAAGATGTTTCAGAAATCTTCACTGAATGATTATGCAAGCAGTATAGCTTGTAACAGAAAGATTTCTATCTCCATTAGAAAAACCTGTCTTATATCTTGCAAAATAACCTGAAGTGTTCAACTCATGGGTATAAAGCCTGAGGGGAAATATTTCTGTTTATAAGAAACCTGTAGAGAGGACACTGTCCCTAGAACTTCAGAAATAACTGGCTAATTCAAATCCAATGGCAAATGTCAAGATTTCCACCCTCTGTTTACACTCCTCTTTTTCTCCACAGCTTTCACATAAACCTGAATAACTTTGCAAATGCCTCTGTAGACGAATATAGACAACTGTCCTCCTGCAGGGGCTCCCTCTGGACCAGGAGCATGCCTGCATACTCTGTACCTGTGAATTTAGACCCTGTTGGAAAGGAAATATGTTAATTTGTGCTCAGTGCTACATCAACATGAGCTAAGTCCCCACCGGATCAGGTCACAAATGGAAAAATATGTTTACATAAAAATCTTTAGGAACAAACATAAAGGTATGCAATTCTTCTCCAGAAGGCAACAGTTAAAAAGGGGTTTTTTGTTCTAGCATGCTGGTTGGCAAAAAATGTGTTGAGACTGTTAAAGATAGTTCTGAAGCAACTTAGGAGCTTCCCATCTTCTGCTTTAGATTTCACAATATGTTGCAGTTCCCCTCATGGCTTTTGTAAACGCTCCAGGGTCTTTTGGTCCGAGAGATATGGTAGTTCAGCTCACTGAGGCTTCCATTAAATATGGCATTATTCATCCAAGGAGAACAAATAGTTGCTCCTTTGACTGACCACAGACCCTTTCCTGGCAGAACTTTTCCTGTCAGACCACTCCATTACAGAATCAATCAGCAATTCAGTGCCTCCTTATACTTCAGTTTTAACAAGGTCTCCTCTGTTGTGGTTCGTTTTGCGTCTGTTCTGTTCACCCCCATTGTTCATGTTAAAAGGTCCTGCCCCTATCCCAGTAACTGTCAATCCCCAAACCCCTCCCCAGTTTCTATGGTTTCACCATGTATCATTTTTGTTCCCCACCCCCGGTTGCCTGCCTGTCACTCCACACCCCTGCCTCCTTTTCCAGAAGCTTCTGGCCAGGGTGTCGGGTGATTGGCTCAGGGGCCGGGGCCCCTCCCTTAGTTGTACATGATTGGTTCTGTTGTTGTGTCAATCCCCAATGTATCCTTCCCTTCCCTTCCCTCTTCTGATTTGTCACCCCCCCTCCCCTCCCACTTCCTTTATAACCCGAGGTTTTCCGCACCTTGGGGCTCTCTGCTCTCTGCTCCTAGCCCTCATCCCCTGGTTCCATTGGGAGTGTTTGGTCCCCCGGCGCCTAATAAACCCGATAAAGCCAAAGAGACTGAGAGACGCCTCTTCTTCCTGCGGCTCGGAGTTTTCAGCGGCCAATGTCCGGAAGGCAGTTTAGTGCCTTAGGCGCAGTGCCCGGCTTCGTGTTGGGGAAGCGCCCCCTTTGGCTGGAGACGGGCTGGTCATTCTAGCCTGGGCGTGTTTCTACCGGCCGCACCGCTCCACTCCTCCACCTTTCCGTACGCTTTGTCATGTCTCCTGTGCCATTCTGTGCTAAAAGCAAGCACTCTTGTTTGTAATGCATAAGAATTTGTATATTTGTTAAAAATCAAAAGTGAGTGGTGAGGACAATGAAAGGGATCTGCTGAAAAAAAATATTGCAATCCTATTAATAGCTGCTCGGGATCCAGCTGCTGATATTACAGTTTAAAATTCCCATTTCTCAGGTGAAGTTGTGTTGTGAGAGAAGTTAGGTTGTTGGATTCCACTGAAAAAAATGCATAAAATTAAAATAACGCCACTGTTTATCAGCAATTTGCACTATTAACTCAGGAGTGATTGTTGTATGTATTTCAAGAACTTTGTTTCATTTGCTTGAAATTCAAAGATATGTCATAACCCTTGATAGGATGTTTAAAAAGATAGAAAATCTAAGCAAAAATGTTCCATTTTCAGGAGGATCTACCCATCACAAATATATAAATGACAGACCCCAAATTGTAATTTGATAGAATTATTTGCTTTTGTCTTCTCCTTCCTTTGTATCTTGCACTCAGTTGTACCTCATCCATCATGCTGCCTGTCCCGCCTTATTCTCTGTCCAATGCTTGAGGAACCTGGATGTGTCTGAGATTAAGAGAAAGTAAAGTCAGGAGGGTTCTTCATTTTTCCCCCTGTACTAGGACTGAAAATCTTTTAGCCTCTTTGAAAAGAGTTGATTTTTTTCAGTGGAACTTAAAAGGGAACATATTGGGGAGAAAAAAAAAGGAAGCTCTATAAAGACTTTAGTATCCGTTCTAAGTTTATATTATAGGCACTGCTTTTCCCCTAACTGTCAGGATTTCAGATTTCTTTTAAAATAATTTCTCCACAACTTTGTATTCTTTTTTAAATTTGGAGCATTTTTAGCTCACCAACTCAGTGCAAAGATCAAGTTTTTTATTTTATTAGCAAGTTTATTCTAGAAAGTTATTTTTTATTTTTAGGAAGGATTTTAACAGTTTTCCACAGCAAGTTTAATAGTGCCACATGCAAAATAGATACTCTGTAATATTGAGGAGGAAAGGTGGTTCTAGCAAGTGGCACTAGATCCATCTGCCAAGGAACAGCCATATCAAAGTTCTTGCTTTCATTTGGCTTCCTCTGGGAAGGGACATTCTTTATACAGAGCCCTTCTCTACTTGCAGGCACATATGGTATTCAAAATGGTGCCGTATAGTCACTTGGAAATGAGTCTTCTGGCATGGGGTTAGAAGGAAGAAGAAAAAAGTACTCTCTCTTTTTATTCACTCTCCCTGTTCCCAGTTTCCCGGCTTCCCCCATTTCTGTGTTTGTGTTATTCTCCATCCTACACACAGAGGAACTGCAGTGACTTATGCTGGGCTACAGAACACTTGTGAATGTATCCAACTTTTTAATTGTATCTTCCTTTTGTTCAAGAAATCAAGTGGCTGTGTGTATTTCTCACAAAAACGAAGCGTTTGCAACTGGACTGCAATGCAATTCCCTTTCCAGCTAACACACCAAGGGTGTGTGATGACTCTTGTACAGTCTCTGGAAATTCATGAAAATACATCATGGAATGCATGAGACTCAAGATTTAAAACATTTGTAGTTGATGTGACCCAACAAATCTGCAGGTGCCAGCACAAAGTGTGTAGCTAGGCTGTCAGAAGTAGCCAGCTCCTGCAATTAGAGAGCAGGTAGTCTCATTAATCAAGTAAGGTAAAAAGACACTAATCTTTATAAAATAATTTTAATTTACATATAATTTACCTAAAATCTTCTTGTATGTTTATGCCATGAGTAGCCTTTTATCATACGTTGGCTCCGTGAGCGGCTGCAAAGATATTTTTTGCTCTTTTAGGAGGTATCAAGTAAAGAAACTGGTAGAAAACTGCTGGCAAGGTTTTGGACAGAGGATGAAGGAAGCATCACCCTGGTTCTTGTGCTACAAACTTTCTGTAGTTATGTGGTGCATGGGAGGAGGAACAGAGTTAAAGCTTTTCAGATCCTGAATGGTCAGGTCCACCACATGGGTAGTATCTCCTTCCCGGGAGCTGGAACTTCATGACCCTGATGCATATATTTCTGTGTGTGCCCAAGGGGCACTGATTAAAGACATCCAACTAATTTCTAGTTACTATTTCTAAATAGAAGACATACCTGGTTTATATAGAACCATATCTTTTCACCCTTACACTGAGTTTGCATTACCTTGGGGACCACTGGCAATGTAAGTAGTTGATTAATGCGAACAGTGTGGTGGAATTTGGATCAAGGTGATGGTGCTAAAGTATTATTTCTGCTAAGTAGAACTACATTAGGTGCAATCTAGTACCATGATGAAGATCCAGAGGATGTGGGAAGCCTTTCATGATTCCAAACATAAGGGCTCAGCTGCTCAGTGTAGGCAGGAGCATGGTATGTGCAGAGGCTGCTAAGCTATGCAGTCATCATACAGGAAGAAGTCCATAATGGAAGTTGTGAAAAATCCAAGAAATGTGGGGTTTTTGCACACATTAGGAGATGCAAAAGCACATGTTGTATTTGCAGAATATTCTTCCTAAACACTGCAGGAACTCTACTTAAAAAATATTTAAGTCACTGTGGTTATTCCTAAGAAGCTAGGAAAGAAAATATCCTTTTCTAATCCTAAAATGTTCTTTGGAAAACTGGGCTAGGAAGAATTATCAGAGAAAGACCAAACAGGATCATTTAATTATACCTGGTGACCTTCGAACAGATACAGTCTGAGAAATAACACATGCAAGGAAATAAACTGGGATATATTCAGAACTGAGACAAAATTCTGAAATAAATAGGAGGAAAAAGGTGTGATGAGGGATGCAAATATTGCATTAAACATTGCTGCTGAGACTCTGTAAACCACTAGCAAGTATGCTAATGGAAGATTGGAAATATTTTCCTCTTTTATAACATCTTTATTTTGCTCCAATTTTGACAGTCTTTGTGGTCTTGCAGTACCACCATCCAGATCATCCATTTCCATTTGCTTCTGAAAAGTCACAAATTTCCACACAATGGAGATGAAGGAAGCAGACCATTGTTGTTGCAGTGTGAGTCAACATAGTAAATAAAATGTAATAAATTTATAGGACACTAATTTGTCTTCAGTAGCAAATTGTGTGTACATTTTGTTCTTCTTAAGTTCATGTGACATATCCTAATCTACCTCAGAAACAGAGCAAACAATTAGTCAAGAAATGTGCAATATAAGTGACTCTATGGGTATTAAAAGTAGATAAGCTTAAAGAATCAAGTAAAATAGAATGCAGAATAAGAAAATCCTTGCTTACAGAAAATAAACCTAACAAAAATACCACAGTTAGACCTATGTTCTTGTGACAAAATAAAAACAAATAAGATAAAGAACTGGAAGGTAAAAAGTAAACTGATATGATTTAACAGCAAGTCATATGAGGTTACTCTAGCTAAAATATCTCTAGTGAACATAATTGGCAGCAGCTTAAATTACTGCAAGCTATTATAAATTATGATGACTGAAATTATTATAAATAGCCAGAGATATAAAGCAAACAGATTGTTTTCCTTAATGAAACTCAAGAGTTTGGAAAAGAGTCAGTGAATTGGCTCGATAACCAAGAATTTAAAGTTGCAGATAAGGAAATTAGGTACTGCTGGGAAGTTAAACTGTTTGTGTCCATTAGCTTTCAGGGCAGTAGCTGAATGTGCAGGTATCCAGAACCTAGCTTCTCCTGAAAGCAAACACATGGAAAGTGAAGCAGGGATTCAAAATCCTACTTGATATTCACATAGATTGCATTACTATTTACTATTAAACTATTATATGTGAAAGAGAACAAAAAGCTTAAGTCTTCAGGGCTCTTGAAATTAAGTGACAATCACTATGATGATCAGAATCTCCTACAGAGCTTTGTGCTTTTCAACTACAGTTTTTTTCATTGCCTCTGGAAACAGAACATCAGACTTGACAGCTAATGTGTCACAAAGAAATACTGGGGGAAAAGGAAAAGAAAACGACCCCAAAACCAAACACAAAGTAATTTACCAAACAATTTCCTGGTGTCAATAATATATTTTGTGGTGAAAATTTCACACTTTAGCACTAAATCCATGGCATCTAAGTGACAATTTACATTCTCCTGAGAAAAAATTGAACTGAGAAAAATTGAACTATTGTTCTGGGAAAACTGGATAGTATGAAATACCTTACCTGTACGACATGGGATTTTTGGATTTGTTTTGCAGGTTTTTTTGTGGGTGTTTTTCAGCTTTTAGTAAGAATAATTAGTGGAACATAAGTGTATAATGTACAAAATCAAAAGAAAACTCAGTGTGTGGAAGAAACTTAGTAATTGCAGTGGCAGATGGGTTTGCCTCAAAGAGACAACATTGTTACTTACATGAAACTCTCTATATAGAGTCTCCTCAAGTCATCTGTCCAAGCAAAAATAACTAATTTTTTTTCCCTTTTTTTGGATTACATCAATATGATGCAGCTGCTGCCTCAGCTGGAGAAAGAATCATTCTCCTCAAGTAAGAAATAATTAAGTAAGAATGAATGCCAAAAGAAGGATTGGTTTGAAATTGAAAGCTCTGAATATAGACAACTCTGAATATCACATTATTTTTGAGATTTGAAGTAACAGTAAAAGCAGTGTTGTTGTATTCTGTATTTGAACCTGTTTAAAACAATTTCTAATGACACATATGCTGTATTCTTAATTAATATTTTAACAAAACTATGAGAAAAGTTTTGGGTGAAAAAATGCAAGGTTAAAGGGAAAGTTTTTCTTAACTTAAATTTTATATTGCAAAATTTGACATTTTGTAAGTAAAGATGGACCTAATTTCTCACTTTGTATGAAAATAACCAGAAATTACTACAAAGATGAAGGAAATTGCTTTTTTGCCTTAATGGTCTATATATGGTCTATATTTTTCTCAGGCAAGACTGTTTTCTAAAAAACAAAAGACTAAAGACTAGGGTAGTATTTGTTTCAGTCTTTAGTGACCTAGAGGATTTCTTCACTCTTGAACTTAGCTACTACTCATAAATAAAAAGAAAAAAAAAAGAATCAGAATCCTCTATCACTTGACATGAAGGAATTCTCCCAATATTAGTTTGAAGAAAAGTGATGCTATCATAAGAACTATGTTATTTCCCTCTCCAAAACACAAACCTACACACACACACACACACTTTGCAACACAGAAAATTGATGAAATCCACCACGTTTTGAGAAACTGCAGCAGTTACAAGTCTCCAACCAAACCATCACCACTGCTAACATGGCCAGTGAAGTGACTAAAAGTAGTCATTGGCTTTTGTAATTAACCAGCTTTCACAAAGAAAAAATAGAAAGAAAAAAATGGTATTATAAATTATGCATGAAGAATGGATAATTTTTAACTTACATTGGCATTGATGTTAGAGAAGCACACAGGAAAACTGATCTTAGTAATAATATTGCTCTTGTAATTTTTGTCTGGAAATAGGTTAAGCTAATGAGGTTTTTTTGTGCAAATGCTGAATACTTGTAATAAGTCAATTGGTCACATACACACCTAATGCTGTTAAAGCTGTGGAAAAGCATTTATTTTTCCTCTTTCCAATTTAAGTCAAAAAGTACAACTTTTTCTAATGTATTAATTTTCAGAAGCAGTCCTTTACTACCCAAATATAGTGAAACTATTGACAGCTTTCTTGCTATTTGTAGTGAGTATTCAGTTGATTTCTCTTATGTTCGAAATCAGTCATTCTTACACTTTTTAGAAATCTGGTGCCCAATCACTAAAAGACAGGGCATGCAAAGCTCCAGTGAGACCAGTTGACTGTTTACTATAGAAGTCATTCATACAAAAATAAAAGGATGCTGAAATAACTAATGACAATCGAAAAGGGTTTATGTAACTTTTATTTAACTCTGCCAAACAACCATGATATAAAAAACTGGATGCCAAAAAACCCCTCAGAAATTATAGCAGATATTGACAAAGTATTTTACTTTAATATCACTGTTGTTAAAAGAAGAATTTTTCTAAATCAGAGTAGATCATCAAAACTAGATGAAAACTAGCTACATACAAAAATAAAAGCAGCTTGCCAATGCATCCACATAGCTCATATACAATCTTGACAGAGATATCTGAGTTTTCTTTAATAGTAGCTCAATGTTTCTAACAAATTTATGGGAGAAAATCAATGTAATCAATGACAGTTTGTCCAGACTTCCTGGACTGGTAAGAAATTTTAATGTATGTCTGTTTTAACTTAGTGTCTGAATCAATTCATGAGGTGATCTCCATTGAAAAAAAACATTAATTAACAGAAGTAAGTAGAGCTCCATATGTCTAAGAACCATCACTGTTGACAGGGGAATCTGATGACAGTACTGAGATCTTGGTTGCACTGATAGGTATCCTACAGGAAACTGTCAGTATATTGTTATAATTAGGAAAGAAAGTGTTATCTCTGAAATACAAGTTGCACAGTATTAAGATGAAGTAGATAGAAAATTTCACCTCTGCATACATTATCTGGGTCCCATTTTGATGTCCAGAATAAAAAAAAAAAAAAAGTGGAAAAGTCCCAGAGAAAAACTTAATTAATTATGTCTATCTGAAAAGCATTTTAGCATTTTTATAGTATGGGAAATAGGATGATCAGTGCATGTAATACATTCAAAAAGGGATTAAGAGGTGATCTGCTGGTGATCTACAAGTAACAAGTGACTCAATGTCTCTGCTTAGCATTAAATGTGGTATGAAAAACTGATGAAATCTGTCTGGCACATGGTTTAACCTTTCAGGGTAATTTACCAACTAGAACATCTCTAGGGGTGTGTTAGATTTTACCTTTCTAGAAGATTTTACATTGAGACTGGATAAATATCTCATGGATGTGCTAAAATTTAAACAGATATTTTATGTTGAATGCAGGAATTACTGGGAGAGTTTTTTCAGTCTGTGGTATTTAGGGAGTCAGGCTATTAAAGATCATAATGTTCCCTTTAATTTCAAAATCTATTAAACTTATTTGATTGAGTCATTTACTCCCCTGTTATACCTTTTATAGGGAGCTAAAATGGTGGGGGAAAGCACAGACTACATCTAACCTTGGAATGGCAAAGCGAAATCAGTTGATTCAGAAAGCCTTGTGATAGTTAACAGAATATTTAATTGAAAATAGCCCTTGAGAATTTTACTGTGGAAGAGCACACAAGCTTGAAACTGCCTACATCTTCTTATTAAAGGCTCTTTACTGATGAGATTGCCAATTAAATGAACAATTACTTGTGCTAATTAAAATATGATATAGTAATATATTTTCTACTGGTTCAAGATATATTAAAGTGAGCTTAAGGAGGAACTAGCCTACCAAATCATGTTTGAACAAACTGTCTTTTGGCTAAAAGCACAGGAAAGAACTAGCTGCCCTATATATACTTCCCATATAGCATTTGCCTATGAAGAATTTCTGTTCTGAGAAAATGTTTGAAATGAAGCTCCTAAATTAGATATAAAAGTAACAAGCTATAAATATGCAACCTTGGCAACAAATTGAAAGAGTTGCGGGGTAGGATTTGTCTGACCATATTTTAGGAGTGAATTTTAGGCTTAAATTATTGGATGACAGACTATCTCACCTGTCTACATTGATTCCATAGAGTCCATCACCTGTATTAGGAGCAGTTGGATAGCTGTCCTGGAAGCCTGGGCATCACTCATATTTAGACACCAAAATATGAAAGATAAATGGTATATAAGCAACGAGTGCTTTGGAAGGCTGACAGGAAAGCAAGGAAGTGCACCACATTGAACCTCTCTTGTAGCATCAGCTCAAAAGACAGAGCAGGGTCCCACACCCACCCCATCCCACTCACTCCATGCCACAGTGCAGAGCAACCTGCTAGTGCTGTCTACAGCCAGAGGGCTCCTGTAGTGCAAGTGCAGGTTTAAATACAGCCAAGTGACCCCACCCTCCCTTCATATGGTCCCATATCTGAGGCTGAAGCTTTCAGAAAAGAGAATGGCATGAAAACACAAATCACCCTGCAGCAGCTACATCTGCTGTGGTCCGTGGGAAGGTCAGGAAAGGTGACAGAAATGAGGCAGGCTGCAGCTCCTTAAATTGTGTCAGCTATAGTGGCATTGGCTAATGCAGCACTCTCCACCTGTGAAAGCCTGAAGGAATTACTGAGTTTCAGTCTGTATATGTCCTCCTCTTGGCTCTTGGGTGTAGCATTGAAATGCACTTTGTTTAACTTTCTTGAAAATCTCAGTACAGAAATAACTGTACCTAAAGCATATGCTACACTGAAATCTCAGCTGCCCATTTCTAGGGAATTTCCCTCCCTTGAAACAATCTACCCTAATCCACTTTTTTTAAAAAGGGACTCTAATATATACCTTGCTCGGAGCAAACAGGGCTGTCTTTAATTTGTCTAGCCACAGTAAAATGTTCCTGTCTGTTCCTGACAGTTTGACATGTGGGAAAATTAAGCTGACTGACCCAAAACCTAGAGATACTCAAAGTTCTGTTAAAAAAAATGTTTAGAGGATGGTCATAAGATGAACAAAGTAACTTGAAACCATTGCAGCTGGGAGAAATAAAGTAGCAGGACAGCAACTTAACAGCTGTGTATCTCTGGATCAGCCCAGTTTCCAATAATTGATTTTTGACTCAACAGCTAAGAAAGTCAGGGCATTTCTGGAAATTAGGTTTGCTTCAAACCCAATTGCTGAGTCCTATATTAATGTTTTGAGGTTTTTTCCAAACACTTGATTTGAATGTCAAGTTTGAGAATAAGATCTTTCTTCAATTCTTTACTTCAGTACTTTAGCTAAGGCTTCTGATTGGCTTTTTAGTTAAGTGCAATGTACCACAATTTAAAAAAATAAATCTAATACAGTCTTTCTTTCCACTGACCAGTCTGTAGTTGTAACTGGTAAACATGAAGCAGCTGTTGAATCTTTGGAATAATTGTGACATCTGAGAAGCTGGATAATCACTGGAACAATTTTCTCACTATTTAACCTAATCTGTGTGTATTCAACAGTCTGGCCCTTCACAGGGTAAATACAGCAGCCATGCAGATGGGAAAAGAGAGAAGGAATGACTGTCTAGCCATGCTGTTATTATGTAGCAAGGAGTAGGATGAATAAATTGTCTTTAAAATTATCAGATTCAGACTAAGCTCTTTGGTTCTGTTTCACTGCCTTTCTGAAACATTGCATGTTATTAATTTTAGTATGTTGCAGAAATGCCCAAACGAATGGATCAGAAATTATTTCTCTCACAAATGGAAATGATTAATGTGCATTTTCAATTGGTACTTGATGGATTTTTGATCTGTGATGATACTTCTAGTTGAAATCCTTGTCCCAGAGAAATCTAGCGAACCGGCAATTTTTCACTGATTTCACAGTACCAAACTTTCCTGGTGGCACTTTGTTTTCAATGGTTTGGGCCTCATTTATCTAGCCATTGTACTTGGGCAGGGAGATAGTATATCACATATTCATGACTGGAAAGCTCTATAAATGTGATGATAGCTGTACTATTATAAATAGCATTCACTGACTAAATAATGTATGAGGTTTCTAACTAATGCAAGCTTCTTTAAAGCTCTGAGTATGTAAGCAGTGTTTTTGTAAGCCCTTTAAAGTATTTGAGAGATTAGATGAAAATGTCTTACTAATTCTGAAAGACAAAGTTCATGCATGACTCAGATGAGCATTTCATTTCCCTTAGTTCCCTCATGCCCTTCTCTCTATACCAACTGAGGTTGCCCTTTAATAGAGAGAACAAAGATCAGGATACATACAATTAAAATAAACAAGCGGTTTCCTTTAAAGTACCCTTATTAGGATAACGTCTGTTCTTTTACATTTATTTGTTTCAAGGTGAATTTATTTCCTGCTTTTCCCATATTACTGTTTCTTTGTGTCTTGGATCTCCCCAGTGAGGCAAGAAAGAAAACTTTAAGACCATGAACATCTAGATGAGAGACTGATTAAATCATTTTAAATCTTGAATCCTTATTTTCTTTACTGATCTGCTGTGAGGTATGAGTAGGATACCCCATGAGAGCCATATGTCATAAGTGGGACAGGATGAGGCAGACGAGCAGTGACCAAGCCAAGGCCTGGCCCTGTGAAGCTGCTCTCAGGCTGGGCTGCACTGACTCTTTCAGATGCTCTCATTATTCAGTTTCACTGCTGCCCAGAAATTCAGCTATTGCTCTCAAAATCTATTGCTTGTTTCTGTGACTGAATTAAACTGAACTTGTACAAGGAGAGACACCAGAAGATGTCTTCATTTTAGAAACCTTGCATGTACTTGTCTAATATAGTGGACTGTGAAATTTAAGTCCTGATTGCAAGTTAGGATTGGAGTAGGGACTTTGACTTTGGCATCACTTGTCAATGCCTTAGCCTTTTTAGCTGCACTGGGATATCTTTCTCACCTCCACACCCCCTTTGAGAAGTTTAAACAATATTTCTGTATAAGTGAAACAGTATTTTCTGAAAAAAAAATTGTTGGAAAGTAATTTGAATTGCTATATTCTTTGCTGTAGTGCAGTTCTGAAAGATTAGAGGAGGGAAAACACCTGGCTATGGAGGCTATGAACAGAGCAAAAAGAGATTCAGATGGAGCTTTAGTCTGTTACAGTTTGTAAAAATATAAATACAGCTTGTAAAAAATATAAAGAATTAAAATAAATCCACCAAAACAACCAAGCTTATCCATTAATTTATCAATTGCTTTCTTGAGATGCTTTTACCCCTTACTTACAGTGAGAAAATTTATGTAAAGTCTTCAGTTGCTCAGTTGCTGCCTCAGGCCTTTGTATGAATGCTATTGCAGATACCCTTCAGTTGTTCTTACTTGTGTGGACTATGGTCGCACATTAAAAGTGGACTGAATGTGTTCCTTGCTGCCCAAATAACATGGTGCTGAATATCAGGGCAAGGTATCATTTAATGTAAGATATTACATTTCCTGAAACACTTCTGTTCACATCTCACTCCAGAACAGTTGTCAGGATCAATAATGGGCACAGCTGTGTCCACAAGAAGTGTAAATTCCTGGTTGCCCAATACTGGCATTTTATTTAATGAATGACTGTCATAAAAAAGAATAAGAATTTTGTCTGGAAGCATCAAAATATTATTCTAGCGAGACTCTTTACTATATCTAGAATTAACCAGATTTTGTTTTCTCTTTTATTGTTAGAGCAAGTAATATTGAGCTCCTCAAGAGTGGGGAATATTTGAGGATTTTCATGCGAGTATCATGGGAAGCCACAGAAAAAATAAAAAAGAGTGTATTTAATCACTTAATTAAAATACCACAAAAACTCACAAAAGAAATTTTAATGTTTTTAAGTCAAAATACAATTTTATCACTGTGTAATAATTTTGTATCTGTATCTTAATTGTATGCCACAAAAGTTGACCTGCACCATCAAAAGTGATGAAAATGGGAAATATACTTATGGACGAGGATAAATGCACTGTCACTTACTGCATCTGTCAGTTATAAGGCACTTTTATAGAGAGATAAAGTGCAAATACGAAACAGATATGCAGTAATACAGACAATCAGCTTAAATGAACCCATGCTAACAGCAGGTCATGAGAACACACTCTTTACACTGTTTCTTTCTATGGCTTGACAAATGCAAGGAAGAAAAATGTACAGCTGAGAATTATTTATTCATCAGGTTTCTGTGGATATGATGCTATAAGGTCATTACTAGTTACAACAGAGGGCAGCTAGATGACAACATCCATGCTTCATGGTGCAAGGTAAGAGTGCTGGACATCACAGGTGATGCCCCCACACTTACACTCTTATTTACAACCAAAATCAATTGAGAAAGTTGAAATGTAAGAACATTCCTAGATGCCTTTTCTGGACCAAAGATTTGGTTTTATTTGTAGAATATACTTTTCTATGTGGTTTATAGATTTATAGAGAAATCCCATTGCTCTAATTTTAATACTCCAGGGGAGACTTAATCTGAGAGAGATCATTCCTGCACATGTTTTTCAGATAGTGCAGCATGTTGCCTCTGGTGTGCCCTCCTGTACCACCATATCCACCTCCTCCATGATCATTTTGGGATGATTCATTCTTCTTTCTTGCACCGATGAATCACTGTGCCCACAATCCGCATGTGCGTGTCAGTATTAAAGCTCAGAATTTTGGAGATCAAGATGACAATGTTTGGAAGACATGGTGTTACATAAATGTACTCTTGTACTATTTTCATCTGTTTCATCTTTGAAAGGCAACAATGAACAAAACATTACTGTGTTGGTGTATGAGAAGCAAGGCTTTAGCAGGACACCGCTCACATTCTACCTTGTGACTTGGTCCATATGGATTTTCCCAAGGCTGCTTGAAGTTTTGCTGTTTAAAATACAGGGATTTTTTTTCATTGGCATTATTTATATGTGATTTTATTTATTTCTGTGTGAACTAATTGTACTTCTTTTCAATGACTAGTCAAATTCTGTTGTACTGAGTAATAAAGTCACATGGAAAGGAGAAGACAGACTGCCACCTTTAGTATAAATGGCAACTGTGATACATCAGTCTGCCAGGAATCAAGTCAAACCAAATTAACGCAAATGCATGAATGAAATAATGAAATGCCTAACAAAATAAGTAGAACTCTAAAAAAGCTTCCATGCTCAGAATCTAGTGAACATGTTCAGCAGAGCAAAGAACAGAGTCAAGTAGTGTACTCTCTTGAAAGTGTCTTTGCCACACAACAAGTTATCACAGCATAGAAAGTTATTATTTATGTATTCTGTAGTGATTTTCTGAGTCTGTTTTGATCTCTGGATGACTGTAAAACAAGCAAAACAAGTCAGAAACTCTAATGACTCTAACAGGAAAGGCGTCTGAATGCCACAGATGAAGTCATGAAGCAATTATTCCCATAACTGCATTTGACCCATTCTGCCAAATGACAAGAAACTTTTATTTATCACAAATAAGAGGATCAGAAGATCGGTCAGACTGGGAGGGACCTCAGGAGTTCCCTGGTTCAACCTTCAGCTCACATCAGGGGCAGCTCTGAGGTCAGACCAGGCTGCTCAGGTCTTCATCCATTCAGGGATTTGAAACCTCCAAGGGCAGAAACTGCACAGCCTCCTCAGGCAACCTGTGCCACTGCCTGACTGTGTTAATGGGAAAACAACTCTCCTTATAACTGTTGTGACTCTCTCTAGTTTCCATTCATGTTTCTTGTCTCTTACCCTTCTACCTATGTGATGAGTCCAACTCTACCCCCTGTGTGAATTCTTTGCAGGCACTGCAGCTGCTGTTAGGTACTCCCAAAGTTAGTTTTGCTCCAAGGTGAGCATATCTAGCTCACCCAATTTCTCCCCAGAGCACAAATGCTCCAGCTCAAACCACAGTGGTGGTTTCTGCTGAACAGTCTCCAATTCCCTGATGTCTTCCTTGTACTGTGGGCTGACAGCTGGACATAGTATGCAGGCATGCTGCAGTGAGTGTTGAGCAGAGGAAATAATCACTAGCTCTGTTCCTGCTCATGCATCCCAAGATGACTTTGGCTGTTTCTGCTTCTGGGGCACACTTCTGGCCATGTCCATCTTACTGTCCCCAGAAGCCTAGGGCCTTTCCCACAGGCCTGCTTCCCAAACAGTTGATCCCCAGCCTGCGTCACTTGGAGGGGTTCATCTGTCCTAGATACAGAATTTTGCTTTTGTTCTTGCTAAAGTTCGTAAGGTTCCCACTGCATCATTCCCCCAGTCACTGAATTGCTGGATGGCAGCCTTGTGGTTAAGTATGGGAGCTGCCCCCCCCCCTTGTCTGGAGTCAACAGCAAACAGGATGAACAAAGAGTCTCCAAGTGCCTCTAGCTCATTAATAAGTGTGTTAAACAAGGCAGATCCCAGGACAGACTCCTGTGCTACTTCCCTTGTTACTGGCCTCCAGGTAAGGTGTACAACTACTGCCCTCCAACCATTCAGCTGTGTCTTTATTCATTTTCTCGTCCATCCGTTCTTCTTTACCCAGAGACCAAAGCTTACTGTGGAAAACAGTGTAGAAAATATTGCTGAAGTCAAGCTAAGTTATGTCTAGTGCTCTTTCCTTGCCCACAAATCCACTCATTTTATTATGAGAGGTGATAAGGGTCTCTGTTTTACTGCCGAAGGCAAACAGCTTGGTCAGGCATGATTTGCACTTGATAAATCACTTCTGTCCATTTCTGAACACCTTCACCTTCATGCTCGCAGAGATGTACTCTATGAGGACTCATTCTGTGGTTTTGCTAAATACCTGATGGGAGGAAGTAAAGGAGATGGAGCCAGGTTCTTCTCAGTGAAGTTCAGTTGATAGCATAAGAGACAAGAGGCACAAACTGAAATACCAGAAATGTCCTTTAAATGTAAATAAAACCCCCTTTTTTTTTTTTTGTGAGGGTGAGATTGGTCAAACACTGGAACAGGTTGTCCAGATAGGTTGTGGAATATCTTTTCTTGGAGATACAGAAAACCTGACTGGACACAGTTCTGAGCAACCTAGTGTAGGTGACTCTTCTTTGAGTAGGGATGTTGGGCTAGGCCAAGTTCAGCATTATCTTCCAGCCACAGCCATTCTGTAGTTTCTCTCAAGCAACCCTTTACTCAGCCACAGCCAGTCTGTATCCTCTTTCTTGAGCCCCTTCAAGAAGCAGAGGCCTGTCAGACTTTGTGGTGACGGCTGAGGGAGAGAAGGCATTGACTACCTCAGACTGATCTGTGTTCACTGTCACTAAATCAAACATTCAGTCACAACCACAGCCCCACCGAACTGGCCTTTTCCTACTCAAATTAGATCATCTGGTTGCTCTTTCTCTCGCCTTTAAACATCTCCAGCAGAGCATTAACTTTGTGGTTAGGACTCCTGTATATCTGGGAAATGTTTCTAAAGTCCTCCTTTGTAATATGCTTCTCCCTTCCTTATCCTGTTCCACCACCAACTCCCAGCTTAGCCACACCAGTTTGCTGATATATCTATTTGTTTTCCTGAGTATTGGAATGGATCATTCTTGCTCTCAGATGCAGTCTGTCCTGAAACAACTACCAGCTTTCCTGAGAAACTCCTCTCCTCTGATCTGCTTCCCACGGGATGACACTTTACGGGCTCCCTGATTGATCCAAAGTGTGTTTGCCTGAAGTCCAGGGTCAGTGCTCTGCTCCAGCCTTGTTCACTCCCCTTGAGACCTTCAAGTCCATGATTTCATGCTTGCTATAAACGAGTGTCATGACTTAAGCAAACTCCTCACATGATGATTCTTTCACAGCTTCTTCATTTTCACTCCTCTTCTCATCTCAGCCAATAACTGAACCTTACCTGGGTAAGGAACGAGACATTGTCATCTGAATATGATGAAAACAAGATCTTAAGAAGCATAAACCAATAAGCTGTTCCGACTGCAGGATCATAAACTGCTTCAGAGGCAACTCTAAAATTGTACATTATAGCATCTAATCTGAATAATATACTTAGATGCAAACCACAACTAGTAAATTTCGAATGAGTATTTGTAAATTGCCTGATATTATGAAAGCTTAAAAATTTTTGGTATGTATGAAGCAAGCTATAATTTAAACAAATGTTGACTTTCTATTTTACATACCCACTACTTCACTGTTTACAGTGTTTATTAGCTTGGATTTTCTGAGTTGCTGTTTTACTTTCCACCTTGCAAACTGAAAACTCTAAACTAAACTTACAATTTGAACTTGGAACACTTCAACACATCAGATAAGGAAGTCAACAGACAATCCAAAGTATGGCACGGCCACTGACTTCATGCAACACTGAATCAGAGATCATATTTATACAGAGATTGTTTTGCCAGGTGAACGATCACCTTGGGGCAAGTGAAGCTATAAAGTTGTCATTTCCCACAGAAGCCCTGTTTATGCAGAACAGGGCACAATGTTGGCTCCATTGTGGAAATTATTTTCCTGGATTTCTGTTTTCTTTAACTACCCTTATGTTGTTGAAAAGATAGCTGTAAGAACTTTTTCTTCAAAAACTAAAATTAACCCTTTATATTTTTGACAAGTAAAGCACTGTTAGAGGTTCTAGTTCTGTTTTTTTTTTTTGTTCTGGGAAGCAGAATGCCTTTGTGACCATGACCATGACCTCAAAGGAACCTTGGTGAATATAATTTACACTCTGCGTATTTAATCCCAGCTTTCTTAGAATAATATTCTGCCAAGATTTCTATCTAAAAAATATTTTGATGCTGCTGCTATTTTCAGAGACAGAGATAGCAGGTTCAGGATTTTACTGAATATTTTCTGTTAAGGGCATAGAAACAGTTTGGATTCTTGTCTGAATGTCTGAAGAACACGCTAACATTCAAAACCATCATAAGCATTTACTTCTGCATGTTTTTGTATCACTTTCTATTATGATTACATACTACACTGTGAATTGAATGCTGATTTCAAACAGTATGAGAGAGCAACACAACGAATGTCTTTTGACTAATGGTTATTTTGAATGGTAAAATTTCAAATGAAAATGCATGCATATGTTGTCTTTGAAAATATAATAAGTGTCTAAACTGTAAGAAACATCAGAAAAGCCTACTACTTCTTGAATGTACACTTCAGTACGTAATCTTTTCTTGCTGTATGTGAATTTTATGTCTATTTCCACTGTACACTGAGATAAGAATGCACTTCACAGCTATGTGAAATCAGATAGATCTTCTTCATGAGGTGAATTGTATTGCGTGCAAACTGTCTTCCAAGTAAATATTTAATTAGCTGTTCTTATTAAGATGTAATCATTCAGCATCTTTGCTCAGTTCAAGTGGAATACATTGCATAAGAGATGACACTAAGGTCTGAAAAGGTGACAGCCTGTTCTGCCGAATCACTCGGAGCTTGATTTTCTGATAGCCCGCAATACAGTTCAGAAAAACCTGTGTCAAATAGCAGCTTCAGCATGACCCAGAGAAGGTGACACAGGGGAAAGGATCAGAGAAGGCAAGCATGACTTTGGAGGACAAACAGGAAACAAATCTGCACTGTGCAGGCTGTTTAGGCAAAAAAGGCCTGTTAAGCAATTGTTTCCAAATTTCCTGTGAAGTGAAATACCAGGGATGGGCTGAACTCGTGCAGAACTGCACCTGATGAATAGGAAGTTTTGCCTTTGCAGAGTTTTAAGGGTGTTTACCCAAATACAATATTCAATATACTATGAGAAAAGGGAAAGTACTTCTAAAAGGGAGACAGGTAGACTAAGCACTTTATAAGAAAGTGCTTGTGAAAATGTGGCACACAGGACTGCAAGGAAACCAATACCAACTAAGAACAAAGAGATGCCAATCAAACAAAATATGTCTAGAAAGAGCAGGACATTAAGAGTCCTTCCTTTCTCAGTGGGAGTTTGAGCAGAGAATTCATGCTATTTAGTTTTTGAGAACCAGAGTTGCTTGGATTTGGATGTGGTGTATTTTTCATGTACTGTATAAAGTTCAGAACTAGACCAATTATAATTATCAACAAGGACTTTTCTTTAAAGAGGTAGTGTGTCCTGGATAAACTCCATTATAATAAATTGGATTTAGCTTATCTAATTTGAAATTCAAACTTATTTGGCAATTAATATTGAACATTTTCTTTATTTTTTTTTATTTGGCAAAGCCATTTAGAATCTGTCAAGATAAAAGACATGCATTTATAGCTGCAATTACTTTATATGCAGATAGCCTTCCTCCTCCAGGCTATTCCTATGCTGAGTTTTCCAGAGGTGTGGAAACACATTTTAATTATAAACTAGATAAAGCACGGTGATTTTAGTATAATTTATGTAGAAAACTTCACTTTTTTGAATGTTTTAAGTATGCAGCCATACCAATATGGAGTGTCTGTCACTTTTTATCTTTCCTAGCCCAGTTGTGACATTCACTTTGAACTGTGTTCACCTTCTAAATAGTTTTTTATGGACCTCTAGAAGAATCTGTGGGAACACTTCTAAAAACTCTAAAACTAATTTCTGTTGCAGAAACTTGTATATTAAATTAAAAAGCACCAAAACCTTGTGTATTTCTACCATATTAAATTTAAATTTGGGACCACATCACAGACTTCTGTCTGACATTCCTTTCTAGTCACAGATGCAACTGTCCATTTCAGAGGAATAAGGAAGAATTCAGATTTTAAACATCTTTAATTCCAATTTATGAAAGTGAAGAATAGGGCTGGACAGATTTAATAATTTCACAGAATTAAAAACACCACTTCCCAGGTTTTTATTCTTATTATGTAAAGGAAATGAAAATATTTATTTAGCTCTCCCTTTTTTTTCAGATAAAACTTTGGAATATTTTGGTTCCCAGCCCTCATGTGGGTGCCTGGACACATGTCTGCACTGGGCACATGGGGGATTTTTATTGGACTGCTTGGAGGATCAGTGGGTGCTCACATCAATGCTTCTCCTTTAGGTTTTGCCTGTGCAATTAGTTGCATTTCAGTAGCTTACTCATCCTTGTGCCTCAAATATGTGCTGTAACCATTTTTTTTTTTTCATGGTGAAGTTGAAAACTTTCTGTAAAGAGATGTACTGGCCTTTTCTAGCACAAGAAATTTTATACTGTATGTCTTCATAATGGAACTTTCCAGTGAAGTTGTAATGTTCTTCGAAAGCATGTGGGAAGGTGTTAAAATGTTCAGCAGATGCATTCTCTTCTTGAAATTTGCATAGAACTTTTATCTCAGAAATGAAACCTCAAGAAAGGGTAAAATGTTTACAAAATTTACTGACCTGACATAATTTTGTTGTTTCATTCAGAACAATATTATTTCATTCGCTTTTGGTTTTGGTGCTTAAATCTGATCTTCCCTGTGATCCAGCTTTAGAATTAAATGTTTTAAGGGATGAAATCTCATAAGAAGGAGACTCAAGCATGTTCTAATGAATGTTGTCAAGGATGCCATTATAGTCCAGGAACAAGCTCCAAGCAGCCTTTTACTACTCAAAAAAAGCCCACCCATTAGCAAGACTTTTGAAAGTGGCAGCTCCTTCATCCCCACATTAAATCAGAAGTGTTTGCTGCAGTACCCTCTGGCCAAATCTTTGTAAACTAGGTTGTGGTACACCAGTTACAGATTAATTTGCAACAGGCATTAGGTAGGATGTTGCACACAATTTTCATGGGCAGGTATAGTCTCAGCCAAGTAAATTCTACTTGCTTCTCTTGGAGGAGAAAGTATGGATTGGCTTAAGCTGGTCACCTCAATTAATACATGAAACAATATATTAGAAACTAGTTGATGTGGATTTACTTCTTGCATCTGCCATTGATCTGTAGGGTAATGGGAAATCAGTTTTCTCCTCTTGTTTTCTGTCTGTTTTCTTTCCCCCATGTTTTGTTCTGTATTGCATCCAGTCCAAAGGAGGTTTGAGGAGGGTTTAGGCTTTCTGATGCCATTTTTACTCCTTCTAGTTTTGCAATAGAAAAGTGAACCAAATTTAAAGCAGAGACAAGATTTGTCCTCATTGATTCAGTGAAATACTAAAGATAGATTTAATTGCAAACTGCTATTTTCCAACATTGAATGCTAGTTTAGTTGGGAAATATGAATATTAGAGCTGCAGTTCACACAATTACTTTTAAAAGACAAGCAAATAAATAGCAAAGAAATAAGAAGAAAAATTAGTCCTTACCACCTTTGCATTTCTCTTTAATAAGAAAATTTAATGACAGATTTCTAAAATTACTGACAGCTCCTTCATATGTTGGGATTTTTTAAAGACTGTTCAAAAAATTTCACTTCACAGATGCCCATATGAAACCAATCATTCACTGAGATATTCTACCACATCAACCATCCTATCCCATCCTGTGGGAAAGAAATTATATGTAGGAGAAGAACAAGAAGTCTGCTTCAATTTCAAATAAGCTGCAGAGAAGAAAATTGTCCTCCTCTAATGTCTGGCTAATGGCTTACAAGAAGTAACTAATATTAAAATTGTCTTCAGTAACAATTCTACTGAAAAAAATCAAGAGGGATTTTGCTATTTTTCATTTCTCCCTAGCTAGAGACATAGGGCAAACTGCCTAGTCCTCTATAAATTGATGGTGAAACATGAATTATAAATGACAGATGGGTGCCTTAGTTTGCAAGGTCGGAGCTAAGTTGTCAGGCAAAATGCAAGAAGGCAATACCCACTGTGTAGCTGCTCTACATCAGGGATACTTGCAACTCAGCCTTACTGTTGCTCATTAAAGAATATAGGAAGTAGAGAAACAGTATTTTGAGTGTAATTCATAGCTGTTTCACAAGAAATACCTATAAAATTTCTCTGTAACTACAGCAGACAAAGAGTTTGTGCGGGATGGGCACTACAGCACTTTCTTTTGAAATGGAAATGCTTGATAGTGCGGAAGATCACAGAGAAGATTTACTCACTGTAGAGTCTTAGGACTCCTATGATGTTTTATGAGGGACAAATGGTCTTTCAAGTCTCCTCTAAGCTTAATTTCTTGAGATTCTTAAAATTACATGTGCCATTTTTGGATACCTGCTCTGGTGAAACTTGAATGTAATTAGGCCCCCAAAGGTGCAATACAAGTTAAACACTGGTCCCCTTAATCCAGTGACAATTTATGATAGGTATTCTAGGGTCACTCTAGACATAAACAGCAGTTCCAGGTCATGATTATCTCTCTAAAATATATGCACACATCAAAATATTCCATGCATCTTCTGAGAATATGCTTCTCTCTCTGCTATGGAACTAAGAGACAGAGACACAAAGCTAGACATGCTATGCTGTGAAACCTCAGTGGAAGCACTTGTCCAGTTTTTAGAAGCAAGAGAATGATAACAAATAGACTTAAAATCCGAAAACCTACATGCAACTACACAGTTGTGTCTGTGAAATGTTAGCACCACTGTTTATCTTCTTGGATACATGTGTAATTCCCTGTTCAAGTACTTTTTCAGTAAAAAATTTTGGTGCACAATTTTTTTTCAATGTTTGATATACTGTAATATGATGGTACAACATTTATGAGAAACACTGCAGCCCTTGAAAGAAAAAATGGTGTAGAAAGAAATTTTCTTTATACATCACAGAGTTTAGGAGGCAGAGGAGGTTGAAAATTGTATTTTCAAGCACATTGGCCTTGGTACTGTGAAATATTTGCTATGCCAACAATGAAAGGAAACACACAGGCTTTTTGAACAGAAGCAGTACTGGAAAGTCACAAAGGAAAGAGATACCCAGACAAATTCTATTCACCATTTTCTCTCTCAGTGTGATGCTGATGTTACCCTGGAAATTCATGAAAATAAAAACCTACAGCATATGCCAGAATCTGCAGCCCAGCCCTTACTGACAGAAACACTGGTGTCAACATCTCTTCCTCAGAGGCCTCTGAGACTGTGGCAACCGACTTCTTCTTCTGGACCACTGTCACCAAGTTCCTCCCTGCCCCTTCTGAGATGCCAAAATCAGAAGAAACAGCTGGCTGTGTAGTTCACCCAAAATCCATGGACAAGGCTGAACTGTCTACTGCAGCCTTCATTAATGGTTTTAGAAAAAGAACACCAAACATATCACTGATTTTTGCCAGACTAACAGAGCAAAACAAAGAGCAGTGATAGCACTTATCCAGCCCTAAACAAGTCTGGTAGTACTCCAAGGTACAACTGGTACCTCAGTAAAACCTTCAGCACATGGAATTTCTCCAACAGAATTCTCAGCAGGAAAAATCTTCATAGGATATTTTGGCTTGGAAACAGCTTCAGCCTCAAAAAACAAACAAACAAATTAATTCCACTCTCCAATATCATTAAATCTAGCTGACTGCTAAAAGTTTAGCAAGTGATAAACTAAGCATCAAAGAAAGAATTCTGTTTTTTTCCAAATTACCTGAGAATTAAAATTTACTATGGAATTTTTTAATGAAATAAAGTAAAAAAAAAAATATTTTTATCTGCTGACTTTCCTTTGTCGCATCTCATTCTTTCCTGGTCCCCAGGTCTTCCATAAATCTACTTTTGTCACTCCTTCTAGTTACTGCCGTAGACCTGCAGGCAACCCTCTAGCACAGCAGCAAAGCCTGCTGAGATATGTTATGTATTTTTCATTTGCAGTTCTAACTAGAGGGTGCTGAGGGTCAGCCTTGCTAAAGTCCATAAGCCATAAATAAATACCAGCAGCCATTCTATCAATATTTTTCCAATATGCTTTAATTTTGGAATGACATAAAACCTGCGAATCACTCACGGAATTATTGAGTAATAGTGGTGGTACCTCTGAAATCCTACAGTGCAGCAGTTAGCCGACCTTTTTGGGAGGCAGTGCTGACAAGGCCAATCCCTGCTCTGCCTGATGCAGACCAAGGATTTGAACTCAAGTCTGCTACCTCAGCAAGTCCAGCTGACTCAGAAAAATTTTTAAATTTTAGTAGGGTTCATTGTGCAGCTCTTGATGTTTTTTTTATTTTGGGTTGTTTTGGTTTTTTTCCACTAGGGCAATTAATTTCTCTCATTCTACTCTACACAAACACTAAATTGATCCCGATCATGCTTACAGGAGATCAGCAGGGGGCTAACAAGTGCTGACAGAATGACACAAATAAAAAGGATTTTTTTTGAAACTTTCCACAGGTTTTTTGTTTGATAATGAACTTCTGTCATTTGTTCAATATTAATAGCTTGTGCAAGTATGCATTCTCATCCTGTATCTGTCATGATGGAGCACAAGATCTCCTTTGATCACTGGAGGATCCTGATGCAGGGCTTACCACTGGGGTCAGACCAAGGGTTAGGCTCTCTAAGCAGCTCAAGCCCTGCAGAACAACAAGAGGACTGGACTCAGTTGCTCTTACCTTCTTGTGTCCCTTTTTTCCCGAGATACATCAAATCTGAGAATGGCTCATAGCTGTTAACAAACAGTGTGTAGTTCCCCACGAAACTCCTGAACAGGTTACTTCACATGAAGTTATCTCAGGACAAATCTCCCTAAATGTGTAACAGCTCCCTGTTCCCTTCTTGAAGTCTTATTCTGACAAAGATGAGTGTATAATTAGTGTTTTATTTAACCTATTTTGCAGTCTCCATGATATGCTATCTCACTGGCTAAACTTTCCTCTTTGCATAATTACAGAAAGGAAGGGAAGCTACATCCAGATGAAAAAAAAAATTCTTACAATTTCACCTTTTCCCTTTAGAAACCCAGACAAAGTGAAGAATTGAATATAGTAGTAACAGTTAATGATAATCCCTGGAATGAAAACAACAGAAAATGAAACAAAACAAAAAAGCATTTCTTACATTTTCAATGAAAATAAGCAATAGTGAAATAGTTTCACTGGAAGAAGTGCATCAGGGAATAGTCATTCTCATTCATTCTTCTCACAGTAAATCAATTTTTATTACTGAGCAGAGTCAAGCAGAGACTTTTGCTTGCTTGTTTATAGCCACCAAGAAGATATTGAAAAGTTATATGAGAATCTCCTTCCTATTTTTGATCCTAAGGAATGGCTGAGTTATTTTGCTGAAAGCTTGAGTCAAAGAAAAAAAGAAAGAAGAAAATCAGCCCCTGGCACAAAAAAACCCAAAAAAACCCCCGAAAAACCCAAAAAAAAACCAGACTAGAAAATGAAATACAAGGAATTAAAATTCAACAAAGACTGGACAATCTTAGCTAAAGATGTTGCCAGTAGCCACAGAGATAATGGAATAGTTTCAGTACATATGTATATATCTATATTTCATTAAAATCCCTGAATCTTATATTGAATTATTTTCATTAATATATATTAATGCAAATTACTCTAAAAAATTTCTCAGATGATAAAAGAGAATTCTTCATTTAAATTATCACAGAAAATGAGAGTTTTTTAAAAAAGGGAAATATTTTAAAGTCTTTTTACTTCCTATTAAAAAGTCTTTCTAAAACTTACTTCACAGCCAGTCGCTATTTCTTTTAAAATAGCTGGAATTACCAAAAGCACCAGACATTTTTCTTACAGATTGAAAAGGCAGAGAAGAACAAACAAAAGAAGAAGAGTCTCTTTGTAGAAGTTGTTTTATAAAATCCTTTGTTTTCTCTTCAAAAATAGTCTGTAAGTGATTCAATTTGAAATAATGATTTAAAAGAAAATTGTGAGTAAGTGTTAAGCACTTAAGTAAAACAGTGGTAAGCACTAGAGTATGCATTGTGATGTGATCACAAAGTGGAAGCTGAATGGTGTCAGACAAGTAGTTTTCCAGTAACAGGCTTTTGTGTTTGCATGGTTTATGTGTATGATGGATGGAGGCACACAGACATGTGGTGACTTTATGAGAGAGAGACATTCCTCCCTTTTGTGCCCAAATTATCAGAAAAAACCTGCAGTATATGTGCCGTTCTCCTCACAGTAATATCACTTACCTAGAGTCCATCTCCAGAGGGCTCCTCATCTGGGTAGAAGGGGGAGGTGAGCCCTAGGACTAACCCTACACAATCAGTGTGAAGCTCACAAGGAGGTCCCTCAGAGGTGGGTCCCACTGCAGTCCCATCCAGGGACTCAACATGTAGACTGCAGGAAGTGGCTCATCCAACCTCTATATCAGTCTATTCAGAAAAGAAAATGTAAACACATCTCAGAAGTCATTTCAGCAAACTGTCTTGATTGCTGCATTATCCTCCACAATCACACTAAACAGGTCTTTAGTGGTCTGAGGACTGGAGATACAGAAATAAGTTTTGGACAAGAGTGCTTCCGTAGAAACCGCTTCTGCTCTTTACCCAGTGTGTCATCTTTCTGCTGAGTCTTCTTTCCCAGCAGTTCATTCACGGTAAACTGGAGAGAGTCATGGCCCAAGCTCTGCTGCAGAGGGTGAATTAATCTGTATTATTACCTGTAGGGAACAATCCTGGCACTGCCCTAGCTCCTAAGGTGATTGTGGGCATTTGGCTGAGACTCTGTCAATTTTCACAAGCCTTAAAACTATGTATGGATTTAATATGTGGTGTTGTGGTAACATTAGCAGCTTTTGAGTCTATAAAATATTAATGCAATAGTTTCAAATTTATACAAATATTCCAAGTATTCTAAAAGATAAAATGCTAACAGTGATTACTGCTAGATTTTGGACACGATTTGGGCATATATATATTTAAAAATTTCCTAAGGCCATCTGCTGACAAAAAGGAATCCCAAATGCAAAAAAAGTAATTGTTGTGAGATTACACATTTCATCAAAAGGAGGCAGGAATCAAAGTGTGTTCGGTGGTTAACTCATCTGTATTTGGGATAACAGGCAAAAAAGGAGCAAGACAAATATTTTGTTACTGATGCAAAATATGAAGCAACACAACAGATTTATGTCGTTAAATAATACTGAGATTTCTGAATGCAATCAGCTCAGAGGAAGCAAATAAGGATAAGAAGTAGAATATTAAAATAATAAATAAATATTATAACCTGGTAGCTTTAGCAAATGAAACAGAAAATATCAACTATAATAAGCTATAGATCCTCCACCTCCTACAGAATGAGACTACTCTGGGAGTTGCCTCCTTTAGAGTCAGTGCATGTTTTCATCTTCTGAACCCTGAAAAAACATATGTTCCTTAAAGGTACTGCAAAGCCTATCTGCAGGTAAAAATACCTCATTCTAAAAAAATGTTTTTAACAATTATTACCAATTCAGATAGAAAGCAAAATTAGCCAAACATATTGTCTATGTCTGGCTATTGTCTAAAGAGCTTCTTTATTTCTCCAAGAAAGTAAAAACCAGTTAAGATATTGAGTTGGCTGATTCCTTTGTGGCAGAAAGTGTTTTATGGCATAGAGGCTGCCACCTCTGCAGTAATGTAATGTCTCTTGTACTACAGCTGTCAGGATGGTGTATTACATAGAGACAATGAAGAACAGATGATACAGGGACTCTTCTACATTTCTGAATGAAAGCCCAATTACAATAAAAAGAAATAAGATTTTGGAAACTCAGTACTGCCAGTGTTCATGCCTGATCCAACAACAAGAGGACCCACTCCTATTATCTCTGTTGATGTTTTGGATGAGGGCATTGAGTGCCCCCTCAGTCAGTTTGCAAACAACATCAAGGTGGGTGGGAGTGTTGATCTGCTGGAGAGCAGGAAAGGCCTGCAGAAGCATCTGGACAGGCTGGATCAATGGGCTGAGGACAACAGTATGAGGATCAACAAGGACAAGTGCTGGTCCTGCACCTGGATCACAACAACCCCAGGCAGTGCTACAGGCTTGGGGAATAGTGGCTTGGGAGCTGTTCAGCACAAAGGTACACAGGGGTGCTCGTCAACAGCCAGCTGAACATGAGCCAGCATGTGCCCAGGTGGTCAGGAAGGGCAATGGCATCTTGGCCTGGGTAAAGAATAATGTGATCAGCAGGACGAGGGAAGTGATTGCCCTGCTGTATTTGGCCCTGGTGAGGCCACACCTGAAGTAGTGGGTCTAGTTCTGGGCCACTCACATCAAAAAGGACACTGAGGTGCTGAAGTACATCCAGAGAATGGGCAACAAAACTGGTGAAGGGTTTAGAGAACATATCTTATGAGAAGTGGCTGAGGGAACTGGGTTTTTAGTCTGGAGCAGACTGAGGAGACTCAGGTTAAATCTCCTTGCTCTCTACACTGCCTGGAGGATGTTATGGTGAGGTGGGGGTTGGTCTCTTCTACCACATCTCAAGTGGAATGACAAGGAGAGATGACATCACATTGTACCAGGGGAGGTTCAGATTAGATACTAGAATATTTTTTCCCCACTGAAAGAGTGTTTAGGCATTGAAATAAATTGCCCAGGGAGGTGGTGAAGTCACTGGAAGTGTCCAAGAGGCATCTGGATATGGAACCTGGGGATATGGTTTAGGGGTGATTTCTGGTGGTGCTATATCAATGGTTCAACTGGATGATCTTGAAAGTCTATTCCAACCCTGAAATTTTCTTCCCTAACCTCTCTTTATGCTGCTTATCTTCCTGAACCTTGATTTTACACCTTTTTTCAAAATATTAAGCTCCATAGTAAGGAAGCAGGGTGTTAAAATGTATCTGTTTCTCTTTGCTGCCCTACATATAGCCAAATACTGTCTACATACAGCCAAAACAACACAATAAAAACTTTTTAGAGGATATCCTTTCCATATTGAGTGGTTGCTGGAAGATGTCGGGTATCTTGGCAAACCACTGTCTGTATCTTCTTCAGTCTTAATTAATATAGTGGGAATGGATAGATATTCCAATTAAATCTAAATGTATGAGATGCCATTAATTAGGGAGAGAATGAACTGGAAGCTAACCTCAGCCCTCACCCAAAAAATAAATCCAAAACCAAAAGCTCAGTGAATGCTTGCCCAAAACTCATTAATAAAAAAATCATATGGAATAAAATCAAGGGAAGTGTTGACCTTGAAATTACTGTCTTTGGCTCCTCTGACAGGCAGATGCTGTTTTGTAACTTTTCCAATACTACAGTATTTTTTTCTCCTTGTTTCTAGCTAATGCACAAAGAGTGACATTTTAAGGCCAACGGTTTAAATGGCACATGCAGATGCAAGCCATGCATCATAAGAATTGTGCTTATAAAAAAGCAAAGGTTGATGAATCTCACAAAACACGTCCTCCTCATCTAGCTCTAAAAGTACCTCATTTGTTTAGTGATCTTCTTTTCATGGACACTGCAGATGAACTATTATATTTGTCTAGAATATGATTGCTCCATCTCACCATTATCAAAATCAATATAAAAACCTTTCAGTTTTTCTCCTCAGTATAGAAGATCATATATATAGAAGTTCCCATGAAAATCGAGACTTTTTTTCAAGAAAATGTTGTGTTGTAATGTCATTCTCTTAATTTTTTTTTTCCTTGACTTTCCTTTTTTATCTCCATCTTGTACTTGGTGTGTATGCAGTGCTTAACTGCCACTGTCCAGTGTAAATGAAAAAGGACATACTGTCCCTCGACACAGCATGTGGGTTCCTCAAGGTGCACAGCTTCCAGCTCCTCCTGCCTCCAGATGCCAATGACTTCTGGGTCCCTCAGCTTCATATCAGCCCCTTTTAGTGCCCAGCAAACACGTCCCCACCTAAAATCACAATGCAGATCTCAGAAAATCCCATCACCACACTCTAACTATTAATCTTAACTGTTCAAGTGGCATGAGAGACATTTTCAGCAAGGCCCTTTTTCTGTATTTGGGAGGGTGATATTTCCAGGCTCTATGAGGTCTGGGTCTGATGAGTTTAAATGAATTTACAAGAGGGCCTCAGATAGCTACCTCAGACACTGTTCACTAGAGCAGAGTGTGGAATAGGCTAAATTGCTGGGAGTTTTTGGGTTCCTTCTTTTGTACTGTAAAACTGATGTTGGCTTCCTCTCTTTTCTTCTGAAATACCTTTGGCTCTTGAGGGAAAAGGAAACACCCCTGTCTGCTTCTGTCACCACAACAAATGAAACTATTCAAGCCAGGGTTGTTTTCCTGAAGGCAGGGCTGACACTTGCCAAAAAGCTGTTAATTCTTTCATTCTTTCATCATTGTGAAACTCCTGGCCCTTTCCTCAATTAAAAAAAAAAAAATTAGCTGAGGAAACAATGACCAGTGGCAACTCTGCAATCCCTAGTTTCCAGAATCTTGAATAAACAACGACTGTTATGAGAAGAAATTACTTGTTCCGCTGTCATAAGAAAACAGTCCAAACCTGAAATAGAGGAAAATGTTGATTTATTTCTCTGAAGAAAAGCATTGGAGTGGTGGCCATCCTCATTGTGTAAGAGGCCTCAGAAAAAGACAGCAATGAAAGGATGCAACATATATTTTAGAGTTATGGCATAGAAGATCTTCACATTATCACGTGATAGTGTTTGCATGATATGTTTTTATAAATTCTGAGTGACTCCATAGTATAGTCATAGTGCAGTTCCATAAACTGAATCATTCTTCAACCACAATTTTCTTCTGCAGACCTTGGTGACCTTCCTCCCTGAGGATAAAAAGATTAATCAATCATCCTATAACTGCTCAAAGTGGTAGAGGCTCTCCACCCTTTTATAGAGCAGATCATTGCAGGATCATCTGGAGCAGGTCAGGAAGGCATGTTTTTCTTCACTCCACACTGACATGAGTAGAAGCATTCCTGTCCTGGCATGCCTATAATGCATTTTACTTTTAAACATAAAATTCATGCATAGAACGCTCCTGAGCTGGAAGTGTGGCTTTTGAGAAAAATAAAAAAAGAATGTGCCACTTGGACTGGCCCTCTGTGAATAGTGAGTGCCAATGCAGGCCTAATCATCTGGAGAGGAACCTTAGCTGATAGGATAATCCTTGCTCCCTGAGGTGTCCCTAGGAGGCTCTGCAAGAAGAAACATCTGTATGACTGTCATGGAAAAAGATGAAGGATACATCCTGAACTAGAAAATCATGCAGGATTCTTCAGTACAGGAAAGTGGTGCTGATTTTTCTGGGGTTTCTTATCAGCACAGTATCGAAGGAGATACTGTCATGTGTCATCTTCATCTTCTACTTCTTTTGCTTGTATATATATTATTTTCCCCCCACCAATTATTCTAAAGGCCACTGAATACTTGTCTCAGGAAAAAGGTGATAGTACTGCATGATTTCACTGTGAGTCCATCAATCTAAAAATAGATGGACAGTCCATTGCACAGTAAAATTTGATCTAACATTATTCATTAACCAGATCCTGTCACTATGGATTAAGTTGCTTCTGATTTTAAATCTACAGAGTGGTTTTTTTTCTCTGTATTTATTTCACTCATCTGTCTCTGCAACTGAATTTAGATGAAATGGGACATAATGAAACCAGTATTTATGTTACCATGTTTTTTGTGGTGATGTTTTTCTTAAAGGTAAGGGGGCTTTTTGAGAGTAAGTAGAAAATCTTATTCTCTGTTTGTGCAAGAAAAGGAGACATGCAAAGAAAACTGTTTTTCACAGAAAGCTGTATGATGTCATTATATGTTCTGTTATACAAAATGAAAATTTTAAGATGTTAAAATTGCCAACAAAATTATATCATGAGAGAAAATTGTCTTATTTGAAATGTCTACACAACTGAATTATTTTGCTCAAATTTGTTTGCAAAAATGGGGTTTTTTGCAAAGAAAACAACGCCACTCCTTTCCAGAATGCTTAGTATATGATTCACTTCATGCTGTAATCAAATCATTAGCATGTAAACACTTTAAAATGTTTTCATTTTGAGAACTGCATATATCTTTACTGAGACAACAGTCCTTTTAAAGGAGAGATTCCTGACCACATTCATTATATTACAGAGGTTGCATTACTCTCACCTTTATATTTTGTCAGTCAGAATGAATTGCTCAGAGTGCTTTGATGTTAAACAAATAATCTGTCCCTGCTAGATGGAAAATATCCTCTGAAGCAATTCTGATTGATGCTGGGGACGTAATAACCAGTTCTATTGGGACTTGTTCTATTTTAAGTAAGTTCAGGAGAATAATTTGCTTTCCTTCCTTACTGTATGGATTATGACCTGACTGTATTTCTACTATATGAATTTTAAATGGCACAGTAAAGATTAACATGACTCTGAATTACAGGATACAGCACAGAAGCACTTGGCAGAGAGTCTTTGAAATATGTATAATATCCTGTATAATTTCCTGCTTTTTTGTGCTTGAAAACTGCAGTAGGCAAAGTCTCCATATGCTGCTCTGTTCCATATGCAGGGCATGATATATAATTCCAACTTCAATTTAGTAGTGTTCTGCTAATAAAGGATAATGAGATACCATAATATAGCAATATAATTTATGAATAGGCATCAAATAAAGGTTTGCAGTAGAAGTGAAACAAACAAGTGAGCCGACAACAGCAATAACAAAAATCCTCTTTCTACAACTCTGGTCTCCATAGTCTGCCCCTGAAATTAAATCAAAATCATGGAAAGAACTAATATTGGAACATTGTGAACCAGCTGTTTCTTACAGCTGACTAATTAGTCTGTGTACCCAGCAAATCAAAAATATTTGTTATCACTTAGGCGAAATAATCCTACAGAAATCTGCATGTCAGTAGAATAAACTTTGTCTGAAATAGTGGGGGTACCTCCTGCCTGAAGCAGCAGCTCTCTGTGAGATGTGCTAGAGGGAAGAGAGGGCCTAGCCCACACCTGAGTTGCACCATTTCCCTCACCCTATAAGCTTCCCACTGTTGCTTTGTAGTGGTAGAAGCACTGCTCGAAAGCCCCAGATGCCCACTTATGTCAATCTTTTTCCAACCTTTCAGTGATGTAAACTGAGGCTGCAAAACAGGTAGGAAGAAAGGAATGCATGCAAAGTGGAAGTTGCTACGTGAAATACCTTTCTGTGGCCCTGGCAGCACATCTAATATTTTCCATACCAGGCAAATCTTTATTATCTGACAGAGGACTCAAGCTAATCCGCGCCTGGAAACCCAAAAGTGACAGGAAAGGATTTGATGTTGTGGCTTTATCTGTGGCAGTGATGGTGCCCATGGCTAACTACAGCTTACACAGTGCACATCCTCCTTCTCGTACACGTATTTTTTTCTTTAATACACCAGAAAGTTACCGAGTTGCCCATACTGGGATAATTTTACCATGATTTGGGATAGATCAAGGAGGCAGAATATGAGGCCAAAATTGAAGCTGTGCTACTGATGAGTTTTGAATATCTTAGATAATTGTACTTCACTGTAATGAAGTGGCTGTGTGTGGTTGTGTTCCAGCCCCAGGACTCTCACCCCAGTGTCCTGGCAGGTGAAAAGACTGTACACATCTGAACTCAGACTGAACATGCTGAAGGGCTATCCTAGAGTCCCAGAATCCATATGACTTTTTGTGGAACTGAAGGTTAGGAAGGGAAATGGAGTGGTTTCTGGGTCTAGATTCTTTATGAGCTTGGGGTCTGAATACAATGCTCTCTGAGACTTGTGGGGTGGAACACAAATCTTGTCCCACAGGACTCAATAACTCTTGAAATTCTGGGCTGGTTGGTAACCTCCAGGGCTAGTATTGGTTTTTGTTCTACATTTTGTACAGACCCAGTCCAAATGGGATTCCAGTACGTGGCTGAGACTTCAAAATACAAGTGAAATGCAAATGATTAAGAACTGTGTACTCATTTCTTGGGGCAATTTGAGAAGGAAGTTGTTGATTCTGAAGTAGATCTTCAATCTTGACCATTCAGATCTTCAATCAGTAGATCTTCAATCTTGACCATTAAGACTGGTAGGAGATAGCTAACTGATTGCTGCTCCAAAGCAGGGCAGATAACAGTGGGGAATCACTTTAAAGACAGTTGAGATGTAGTCAAATAACAGTAAGGAAAGATGGGGTTGGCAAAAAAAAACTGTGGGAATGGGAGCTACTCCAAACTCTTGCATGACAGATCTTATAATTAATGTACTTGGCTGCACTGAAGATGCGTCTAAGAGGTGATTTCAGACTACCACTGTTACATGAAACCTTTATGTCTACATAGGTATGTCTTATCAGTGACCTTAGGCAGGAAGGTCCAGACCACTGGGTTGCCTTCATGTGCAGCTGAGTCATGTAATTTTCTCTTTTGGCCTTCCTGGGGTGGGATCCAAGATACAGTGAGAAGAATCCACCAGTAATTGTTGCTCTGTTGTGGAAGTTTCTGTGGCATAAAATCAGAATATTACTGATAGAAAAGGTGAACTACAGAAACAGTCATGTATAAATCTAGTTGTTCTTTCAGTGAGAAAAAATGCTTCAGGAAAGATTATCAAATGTAACCTTTTAAGACAGAAGAAGAGTGACCAGAAAACAAATCTCTTCCCAAGATTGTCTTTAGATTTCCTACATTGTAGTTCTAGTTGTATAAAATTGCATGCTATCTGTCTGAGTAATTTCTACTATGCCCTTGTTCAAAAAAGTAGCATAAAAAGGGAAAAAAACCTTCCTCTTTGAATCTCATTTTTGGCTCTACTGAGAATTCTCTGCACAGGAATCACAGTACTTCTCAATTGGAAGTTATCTATGGTAATTTAGCAAATATTTTTTGTGAAGTCATATATAACATTAAGAGAACTAAATAGCCGAAACATGGTGGGAAGAGCTGCATCTATTTAAACAGTGAACAGTGGTCAGAAGTAAAGAGAAAATAAATCCTGAAGTATCATAGCATTAAAACAGCGTAATAGAACATATACCCTTATGTGATGGAGTAAAGTGGCATAATTTGTAGTCAAGATAGCATAGCCTTCATCTACACAAAATTCAGCCAAACATTAAAGCAGTAGAAAACATTTCAAGACTTGTTACAGCAGTGGTTAAATGGATCATTTATAACACAATAGGATGGAACCTGGTATCTAAAGAATAAAATCTTAGAAGTTGTAAAAATCTGCGCATCCTACTTGCAGAAGCCATGCCAGTGCAAATGTGTCTATACAGGTAGACTTAGCTCCTTTAAGCACTTCAGAGACAAAGACCATCTTACTTCTGCTATTACAACTTGATGTGATTTTTATCAAAACACCACCGCATGAGAAAATGCTGTTTTGTTAAATTGCTTTTGATGATTTCAAAATATTTGTTTGATTCAGTGAATACTGGATCTGAGTGAAAGTCCTAGAAAATAATAAAGGGATTTTGTCAGACTTTCCAATGGTAAGATGGAATCTTTACCCAGAGTTGTTCTGATTGTCTTCTAGGTGAGGACCTCTGAAAAGCAAGTTTCTTTAGGTCTGCAAGTTTTACTCAGCAATAAGTACTTAAGAACTCTTTAGATTAAATCTGCAGAATTTAAATTCCATATTATATCTATATTCCCTGTTTCCCATCTGACACAGATGATAAGGGATTATTAAATACTGTGTAGAAAAGAAGATTTGAATGCAATTTTACCATGGAAAATCAGAAGTTATAATTATTGCGTGCCAGAGCTAGTGCTCATAAAGATTTTTGCCTCCTGACACAGTTTAGTCTCTGCAATGGTCACGGTGGGTTCTCTAGGACATAGCTATCAGTGAGAGGTAGGATGGATCTTTAATATTCAGTCTCATAAGCTGACAGCTCTAAAAATAAGATTCAAGCCTTGCGTCAGGCCTAGGAGGGCCATGGATGGAGAAAACCAAGTGAAGCTGCATTAATACACCTGAACAGTCTGTATATCTGCAGAGCACTTGTTTCTTTTCCTGTTCAGTATATTCACTGAATTATACAAGGGGAGCAAGACAAGAGATTTGACGAGATCTTTCACTCTAAGTGTCATTTCCTCCCATCTTGGCTTCACAACACAGCAACTAGGGAAGGCTTCACACAGCATGCACCTGGAATCTGGGCAAGCTTTAAGAGTCAGCAAGAGAAAAATGTAATAGAGGTGATCTTTTCCACTTCCTGGCTCCTCTCTGAGCTGCTGACTCAGGATAAGTTATGAAACCAGTGTCTTATGCAGCAACACAATGCCTTCAAAAAGGTGGCCAGCATCTATTCACTGTGTGTGGTAAGGTCTCCTGGCTCACTCTGAATTTCTGACAGCTCAAATGGCCTGTAATGTGGGAAATAAAAATGCAGACTGGCAAAGACCCCTTGAAAGCCTGTCCATGTCTGACAATGTCCATCCCTTGAATGGGCTTTAAATAGGCCACCTGGAAATACTTTTCTCTCAACTTTTCTTTAAAATGACCTACTTAAGAGGTTCCGTTGTACCTTGGCACCATCTATTGTAGTGTGTCCCTATAGTGGGAATATTTGCCCTAATATTTAACCCAGGTCACTTCTGTCACAGGTTAGGATGTTTTCTAGTTTTGATGTCCCTCACAGACACAGTGAAAAAGTGACCACTGTGCTGCTTTTAATCCTTTATATTAATTAGGAGAAACCCTTGCGTCCTCTTTAAGAGAAACAAACTCAAGTATTTAATCTTTTCCCACTCGCCATACTGTCTTATACTACTACCATTCTTTTCTAATTTTTTCTAAACTTACTGCAATTTATCTACATACAACATGAACTGTTTTTTTTCCAAAAAATAGATACTGTATAAATATGACCAAAAGGGAGTGTCTATTGTACAGAGTAGTCCTGTTTTGGTCTAAGTTTGACACTGTGTTTTTTTGGGTATTAGGGAAAGAATAGTTGTGAATATGAGAGACTAGATTTTGTCATTTTTCTTACATGTAAAAATTTAAAAAATATGATGAGGAAATTTTGGGGAAAATCATTATCTGTATTGGAAATTCTAGAAATATTTGGATTTTAGCAATGAATTTACAGGAATCTCATCTCTGAAGCTTGCCCTTGTTAAATTATATTCAATGTCACAACTGTTTACATAAGCAAGGATGATTAGTACATCTGTAATTACTTCTACTGGCAGTCCATGAAAGAGCTGAGTGCTTCAACTTTAGCCCTTTAATCTAAAGTAAAGAATAAGTCAATGTTATGTAATCTAAATTATAAACATTGAACAGAAAATTACCAGTTAAGGTTATATATTAATATGTCTCTATGAATAATAATAAAAAATACAGCATTCTAGTTTTAAGCAAAGTTTAAAAGTTGGGTTTGCAGAATCTTCATTAGAACATCACCTCTTTTTTTTTCAGCATGTGTTTATATTGTAAATACTAAACAAATATTGACTGAGTAGAATAGCAGTAAAATTCTTACAGCTGTAAAAATGCTTCCTGGGACTACCACATGGAGCTGGTAAATAAAAGGAACACACCATCAAGGGTTTAATTTCTCCTCATGGCAACTCTTTCATTATTTTGGGAATCATGCCCTTCATTGTACTGCAAAATTCTGTTTCATAATTGCTTCTAGAATATGAAGACTTATCAAGGTACCTTGCCAGTCACTTGTTTCACAGTTATTTTTTATGAGAAGCAGCATCCAACTTGATTCCCAGGATTAGCCACAATTAGATTTACTTTCATCTGACCCAAAGACTGTTGTGCCTTAATAATGTTATTCTAAAGGTGGGGTTTTTTTTCAGAAGGCCTGGTCACTTCAGGTGTTTTTCTTCTGTGAAGAAATTAAGTTTATATATAGTTTTTTTTAATGTGGATGAGGTTTTACATATGTTTAAGCAAAACCACTAATATTGCAATGATTCACTTTCTTGAAATTTGATAGAGAAATTTAAATTAATAATATCTTTGCTGTGTGTCTGTAGAACAGCTGATCTTTTCTGATTTATATTGACTATGTAAGCGTTCTTCTAACCTACAACATTGCTTCTAAAGATTTCCTATGATGAAATGTTCCAACCTCAATCCTTTTTTTCTTTCATTGTAGATATCTATTATGAAAAATGTCCTGGTGTTTGTTGTTGTTGTTCTGTGAACAACTATTTTGTGAACCCCCTCCATTTTAAGATTTTAAATAAATAGTTCTCCAAAACAGACAATATGGGCCAAGTTCTTCCTTTAGGGGATTATTTTAGACAGCTGCACAGCAAATAAGCAGTGTGAGGCTTATTTACACACAGTCATTGAAGCATTCATTCCACTGATTTATAGGACAGCAAAAGGTCTTTGAGACACAGACCCAGCAATTTTGAGCTGAGGTTAAAGAGAGGATTTTTTATCCTGCCCACCTAACAGCCCCACAGGTATTTAAAAAAATCAATTGAAGAATTTGTTGCCAAAACAGACAGATACAGTACAGCCCTACATCCTGGACAATATTGATGTCAGATGCTGAGTCTCCATTTTTCATATTGTAATCATAATATGTATTTGCTAAGGTCATAATGATATAGTATTATTACATTGTTTCTGTAAAAAGTAAAGCCTAGAACATGTAAACTTGTTTTTAACTAAAATCTGAAGGCAACACTGTGACTAATAACACCAAGGAGTTTTGATAGTGAAATGGGCCAATTGTTACTGTGCTTATTCATGGAGACCAAAGCACAGCATAATTTTTATAACCATTGAACATATCCTTATCCTACTGATGTTTTATTGATACTCAGCATTTCTTAATTTCATCTACCTTAATTAAAAAAAAAAAATACGCTCTGCATGTGTGATATAATTATGCAAGCACTTATATGTAGGTGTTTCCAGGAATATTCTAGGACTTATAGCATGATGAAACTTCCAGGTGGAGGTGCCTATTTGACTTTACTGTCTGTAGGGGAAGGAAAGGATGAATTTAGACTCAGAAATATGTTATAAATTGGTTAATATTGTCCCCTCCCGTCCCCCCCAGGCATATCAGTGTAAGTAAAAAAGAAGGTATTTAAAATCAGTGTCCACTTTTGAAATTTGGGAAGCTTTACAGCAAAGGGCAGGAGAAAATAAACAAGCCTTTGATTTTCAGTTTGCACCACAACCTGAAATAAAACAAACAGCAGTCTAATAAGTTATCAAATGAAATGGTAAATTAATAGAATTTATTTTGCAGAGCATCCACACAGGTTTAAAATATATCTGCAACAATAAATATAATAGCAAGAAGATTTTGTATCATATGGTGATATTAGTATTGCTAGTGTCAGTGATATTGTTGGAATATCATTATTTTTGAGTTCCAAAGCAATATTTTTGAATTGGAAAAAGTTCATAAGAATGCCAAATAAATCACATTTATCTGAATTCTGGAAAACACCCTTGTATTGACACAATTGTGAATTTTAGCCTATTTAGCCTATGCAAAGCAAAGGTTCAGAAGTAGAGTGTTCTCACAACTTATGATCTCTTCTACCAACTCAGGCTTATGAGTAGGTCAAGGTCAACCATCCTGTCAATAACACACAAGAAAATGGAGAAGAGGCTGCCAATACCACCTGGTTACATCAGTAGGGACAGATCTGACTTCTCTTGTTTGGGGTTGGAGTCCTCCTTGTTCGGCAACTGTGCTGGAGATGGGCAGGATAGGAAGCAGGGACCCAGAAAGAAAAATTGGAGTTTTTTTACAGCACATCAATTTCATTCTTTTCAAAATTAAATATAATAATTGTCGTATTGCAGGTTAAAGAGCTGTCTCTAACTTCCATCTTGAGGCACTGGAGCTTTGATATGGCTTGAATTATAAATATTTGGGCAGGGAATGGGTCAGCTATCTATAAGAGTACCTGTTTCTTTCAATTAAATCTAAAGCCTCTCTCTAACCCTGTCTCCTCCACACATACCCTCCACCCCCAGTATGCATGTACAAGATCTGAAATTTATGCAAAATGAATTTTTATCATAGATTTTTAAGATTAGGTGATCTGAATAACAGGCACCCCTTAGAATTTTAAATCGAATTTTTTACATTTTACGTCTGAAAATGTATTTTGTCATTATTGTTATTGAAAACAAATTCTAAAGATTAAAAATCATTCACATCATTCTCAAATAATTTGTATGAAATTTTATCACTCCAGTTTATAGAGTTTTAAAAACAATTCACACACAGATTATAAAATTGTCTTTATATCTTTGCTCCCCTATTCAGAAATGTCCTAGTTTGCAAGCCTGTTGGAAGTCATAATCACTTTTTGTTGGTGCACTAGCAATGTTATTATAAATGTAACTGTAAAATGAGAACCACAGAAATATCTTTTATATTGACTTTGGGATGTCCTTAGAAGGAATAGTCTCTCAATTTCCAAATCATTCAATTCAGATGCCTTACTAGATTCAGGTACCATTATGTAAATGTACATTTTCTCTTGATTTATTAGTCAAAGGCAGAAAAAACCACTTAAATTATATTCTAAAGACCAAAGACACATGTTTATCTTAGAAGGAAAAAGCCCCAAACAACACTATTATATTTTATGAGCACAGATTCCTTTAATATCCTTCATAATATATATTTTCCAACTTCCCACATCACCACTATCAAATAAGCTATCAAATAGAAAACATTTTAGGAAATTTAAAGACTGTTTGGATAAGATGTGATAAAAGAGCAGGGGATTCCTAAGCAGACTGATTTTTAAGACTCAGATCTGACAGACCAGTGCCGCTATTTATGCATTAATCTAGATCAGGTTAAAATGCATAAATGACATTTAAGAATAGTCAGCTGTGATGATTTCAAAGTTTTTCAGAATAATGTCCTTGAGATTTTAAATCCAAACACCAGAGCTTCTCAGAATCTAATTCAAACAATTGAAATATTCTATACCATTAAAGCTCAGTTTTCCAACCTTATAAATACAGCAGTTTGTACTATATAGCTGTCTTTCTCTAGTCTAAGGAAAAGTCTTTATTTTCCTTTGAAAAATCATTGAAATGTACTTTGACATCATTCTGAGAGTAATTAAATTACTTTTAGTAAATACCTGAGTACTTTTTTCTCTCTACCTCACTGTACTATCCTGGTATTACTGTTCATTGTCTTTTGAGTTAAATCAGTTATCTATGGCTAGTCAAATTTAATGATAAAGGTAGTAGAAGAAATAAAAACATTAATTATAATGTTATCCAGATGTGTTTACACACATAGGTACCAGTCTTTATATGGACATTGATGTATGGTCAGCTACTGCAGTTATTTCTCCAAAGAATCCTAATTCAATGGTTGCTCACAGAGGGTGTGAAGACTTAGTTCAAATCAAAGTCTAATTCAGAAAATAAACCCTTTACTCTTTCCTTCTTTTCAATCTTTCTCCCTGAAAGCCAACTTTAAGTGACAGTGGTGCAAAATTGCCAGATATTATTCCCACAAAATACATTTCAGAATATAAAAACTCCCTTGCAAAATGAAATTTAAGAAATTCTTTAGGGGCTGTCAAATAAACAAGTGAAAACAGAGTTGAATCAGCTACAGTGTGAAAACAACATATATAAATTAGTGAAGTGCTCAGCAGGTATTAAGCCACTGCTATCTAGTACTTCATCTTGATACCACCTGTCAGTGTTTAAGAGACATTTGGACAATGCCTTTAGTAGCAACATGAATTAGCTGTTGGTAGCCCTGAAGTGGTCAAACAAATGGACTATATGATCACTTCAAGTTCTTTCCAAATGGAAATATACTGTTCTGTTATAATCAGCTAGTCCCTTTATTCCCTTAGGAAACAATTTCTTCCCGTTGTCTTAATTATCACATTAATCAATAACATATACAGACATTACACTGTGCAAAAGAAAACAGCACACATGTTTTTGCTAAATTTTTCCCTCTATTAAAAATGAACTTTTTTGTTCTATAATAAGAAATCTAAGTAAGAAAACATTGTGTTATTTATTCATAAGCTAAATTATCAATGCTACCAAAATGTTTAAACATTTAATGCAAATATAATTCTAGAAACCATTTTGCTATGGTACTTATATAATTTTTATGCTTTTAAAAGCATATAAAAAGCTGAAAAACTTTAATGTCACTGCATCCTGAATCTCATGACATTGTAGAATCATAAATTCGTTCAAACTGGAAAAGATCTCAGGCGGTCCCTGGTCCAACCTCCTGCTCACAGAGGGGTCAGCTGTTGGGTCAGAGCAGGTTGGTCCAGTTGGGGCTTAAAAGCCCTCAAGTTCAGAGACTGCACAATGTGGGCAGCCTTTGTCACTGTCTGACTGTCCTTGTGGGAAAAATCTCCATCTAGCCTCAATGGAATTTTGAAATGACACAGTTTGTCACCTGTCCTGGTACCATGTAGTGCTCTAGACTGACTGGCTCCTTCTCCTTGACACTTTCTTGAAGTTTTGGTTCAGGGTATTAAGTGCTGTATTGCATAAAACATTCGTGTATTTTGCACATAAAAAATAGCCACTTTACTTAAATACTAGAGTGCCCTTCCATCAGCAACCATTTTAGCATTATATTCACTGATTTTCAGTACAGATTTCGGTGGCACCTATGCATAATATCTATAAAAAATCACATCAGTTTAATACAAAACAGCTTCATAGCTAAGCATTGGAAGAGCTATCTGCATAGTTTAAAAGAGGAAAAGTAATGGCATGACCTGATATCAGGAGGACAAAATATGGATGTCTTCTTCGATCCAGCAGAGCACAAGAAAAGCCCAGGGCTGAATGTTGAAACCATGCTAATTCATGCCAGAAATAAGGTGTACACTTTTAACACTGGAAATAAATAATGTTTGCAATAACCTGCCTTAGGTCACAGCATCTTCTTCTGGAAATATTAAACAAGACTGAATTTCTTCTCCCTTAAAATATATACACTTCAAACAGGAATTAAATCAGGAGCATCCTGTAGCTTGTGTTAAGCAGGGGGTCAGACTAGATGATCACAATGGTCCCTTCTGGCCTTAACATCTATGAATCTAAATGGAACACAGCACCAGGAGAACTCAAATCCCCTCACAGATTTAATAAAAGCCAAGAGCACATGACTGACCCAGAGGCAATTTTGAGAGTTGCTGGCATGACCGAATGCTGATAATGTAGGGCTCTGCCAAGTGGCCAGACACGGGCACTGATAGGACATATTTCACAGCCTGACATCTGGGATTCCAGGTAGTTCTGTGCATCACATGCAGCTCTGGTGAACAACTAGAGAAGACAAGGAGGGTATTAAGTAATTAGGAAACTGATTCCTTTAAATAAATAAATAGAAGAAAATCTAGCTCGTTGAATTTTATCTCTGCCCAAATTAAATGAAAGGATTCATTAATTGAGAATTGAAGGGTTGTTTTTTTTTTAACTTATTGCAATGGTTTAACCCCAGACACCAAATAAGCCTTATGAAGCCATTTTCTCACTCCCTTGGGTAGGATGGGGAGAGAACTGGAAGAGCAAAAGTGAATACAATTATGGCAGCATAATTCTAAATAAATATCTAGTAGTTATGAACAATACTTAACAAATTTATTTTTATTCTAATGCTGGTATTTATTTTGAATTTTTGGCTGAAAACCTTATTAATAATTCTGCAGCAAAAACCATAAAGGAAAAAGACATAGCTACAGCTGATAGAGTGTCTGAGCCTGGATTTTTTTCATTTCCATATCTCTGTACACGATGCATGAGTCAATTTTATTGCTTAATAGTTACTTTTTATTTTTGGACCAACTCTATTCATTTCTTGCATGCTGGAAACTCTTCACCAATTTCCACATTTTATCTCTCATTTACAATGTGATAACTCCCAGAAACAGAGGATGGGACTGATTTAATCTAAATTTAAAAGTACCCAGCATAAATGTCTGGTTTTTGGTTTACTCATCCTAGGTTCCCTCAGAAATCAGTAAAGAGAAATTAGCACTTTTGAAGTGTGATTTGTCTTATCTGCTGTAGATGTATATTTGAGGATGAGAATAATGTTTTAGATTAGTACTCTTCAGTCTGGAAAACTGGCAACAGGGAGAAAGGATGTGAAAAGCAAAAGAGCTACAAAATCATGAATGGCCTGCAAAAAGGTGAAATGAGATAGTCTGTTTATTGTTTCTAAAAAATTTCAAAAAATTAAAAGACATTAGAAGACATTAAACAAAGATGACTGTAGCTTCATTCTGTAGACCTCCATGCTGAAGGACTGTGTGACTGCTTAAAGAGTATATGGGTGTGGAAAGAAGGTTGTACAAGTAGATATAAAATAAATAATTTGCAGATTGATAAAATCTCAAAATTACATGCACAGGATGAAAACTCTTTGAGTTGAAATAGTCAGAGACCAGAAAAGCAAACAGGAAAAGGGCCATGTATATGCTTACTCTTCCCTGAGGTAGGTGAACTGTTGGCCAGCCTGAATATGGTTCGTTCTGTTATAATCATACCCTGACTATAATGGGTGGAATGGAGACAGTTTGAGCAGAAAGTTAAAATCTACACTGCAGATGACCGTATTTGATGAGATGAAATCCACTGAGTGGTTTTGAAAACAAGATCAGCTCAGGTTTAAAAAAAGGTCATATGCAAGAGAAAAAGAAAAATCAGCCAATAAATTGCTGGATTTAGCATTTTTGTGGGCAAGCCAATTTCCCACAACAGTTCTGCTGGTACCTGGTTCCTGCAGTCCATTGGTATAATCATAAGGTTATCAGCTTTTCAAATACTTTGCTAGATCTTGAAATCTGAAATTGGTTGGGTGAAAAAGGACTGCTGAGGGATTCCCAGTCCTGGCAGCTAACCCCAGTAGGGTGAGGAGACAATCAGAACGGCAAAATAATTTATACTAAACTATTTATGTAGCCCACCAGAGGGACCTAATTTTCTGTTAATTGCAAAAGGAGATTCAGAAGAATAGACACGTCTGTTTTAACGAAAACTAGATGAATTTCTGCTTCATTCCTGTCCTTTTCAGTAAAGGTTAAAATTACTCAGTGTTAATATATTTTGGAGGGTAGGGAGTGTATGTCTGTACACATCCATGCAGTCACTGAACAGCGAAACCAAGATTTATTTCTACTGTCTTTCAGTCAAGATATTACTGTCCTCCACACCAGCATTAGATTTAAACAAAATGTAGTATTCTCATCTATAAACTTAAAAGAGCATCTGAGCAGCTTAGGTCAATTACTTTAAACCTTGACTACCTTTTTAAGACACCTAATACTGCACACATAAAACATCCATGTTGTCTCCACTTTCCTGTGACTCCTGGATGTCTACCTGAGTCCTGTCAGATCTTGTAAGCCAGCTTGACACACACATATCACCACGGTCTCTTTGGCCCTAACTGACTACGCCAATGGAAGTCCTGGCAGGAAGCAACACAGCCTTTGAGAGCAGAATAAGAAAATAGTGTTCAAAGGGCTCTGCAGAATTTGGGGCTCTCCCCATGGTCCATTCTCACAATGTTTCCTTGATTTCCTGATGGACCAGGAAAGAAATCTGAGCAATATCAGCAGCCATGTGTTGCTGCATGCTTTGCTTCCTTCTTACCATTCTCTCCCCTCTCTGAAACTGGTGTCAGATATATAATGAAGCTCAGTATAGTCCGCAGGATGCAGAGTAATGTATCCTATATTTATACTGTGGTGATACTGCCATACCATCCAGGATAGAAGACACTTCATACATATAATGCATGAGATTTTTGAGCAGCTGAATTACAGTTTCCTTAAATCAAAAATTAAAAGGAAGCTAAAATGCGTAGCAACATTACTCAGATCAGATCTTCTGTATTGATCAAATTGAATTTTTCATACCAGAGATTTGATATATTTAATCACAGAAAAGCTTAAAGCAAGTGACAAAAACAATCCTCCAGACTTTCCATATGCTTTCAAACCAAATGTGAAATGAAAGAAAACAACCACCTTTATAACATATTTTGAAGGATAGATGACTATACTCCCTGTAACAAGATCCAGTGTGTTTCAAAAATGTTCAGCATGACAGAATATAAAGAAGTAAATAGATCTTCAGCTAAAAGCAGAGGAAGGACGTATTTAAAATATTTGCTTTATGTATGCAGAGCAAATTCTTCTTTGACATTTTAGATTGAAATGGATATAGATCAACAGGAAGTTTTTATGATAAAATGCCTACATTTATCAAGCAGTTTTACAGAATACATGAGATGATCTTTGGAAAATTATGGCATGCTGTAGACTACATGGAAAGATATTCTGCTGTAACAAATAGAACAACACTGTGAATAAATATGGTATAAAATATCCTTTAGTGGTTTTTAGTGAGAACCAGTCCAGTTTAGGGCTTTTCTGTGCCTTATTCTGTTCATACATTTTGAGTGTTTGATGATAAAGAAATTAACATAAGGATTTATGAAAAAATTACAATGTTGATTTTTCTGATGGAATAAACAGTCTCAGTTCTGTGTAATGGTAAAGAGATGATGGTAAACAGAAGACTGACCAAAGAGCAAACAAAGCAAAACAAAACAATTTGGTGGCTTCATCAATGAAAGGAAGACAAAAATATTGTTATAATGTCCCAAAAGGAACAACAATTCAGAAAGAGAAATATTACAAGAAATAATTCTGTTTTCTTATCAAGATTGGAGCATTGCAATGAAAATGAAATTGTGGTAGAAATCCATCAAAGATGATCAAATGGTTCTACTTGCTTTTACAACCTTGAAAATATTTGGAAAAATAGCATGATTAGCATATTCCCAAAAATGATTTTTCAAAACTTTATGAATCAATCTTTATTAAATAAAGATTTCATAAAGATTTTAAGTTCTTGTTAGGAAAAAAGTACTAAGTAATTCAAAAGCTTTGATTGAAAGGGTGTATGAAAACCAATTCAGAAGCTCATTTTACTGTAATTTCTAAGGTAAGAAACCAAAGTCATTAATCAACCATGAGGAAAGAATGAAAACCAACATATTCAGGATAAGCTTTAAGAGTAATATCAAGATGACCTTTATGTCAAGCAGTAACATGAACGCCATTCAGAAATAGAAGATGAATGAGAGCTAAGAAAACACAAAATACAATAGGGAAAGAAGCCCAGTCCATCAACATGACACTAAAAACCAGAAGATCATCATAAAAATTATTAAATAAATTGCAGAAGCCAAGGTCCAGCCCATGAACAGGATGGTGCAAAAAAAAATAGACAAGGAAAAGAGAAAATAATCTTCACAAAAGATAACATAAAAGATTTCAACTCTTCAAGGGGAGCTGAATAATCCTTTTAGGTTTTATGATTATTTTCTCACTGTTCAGAGTTCAACTCTGCCTGTAGTCCTTCCCCAGCATGTTGATTTTGCTTAAGAAATTCTAATCAGCAAATTAGTTTTAAAACAGCTAACTCTGATATGAGGCACTGTGAGGCGACACAAGGGATTCCTTCATGACCCCCTACCAGTCAGGGTTCAGAAGCAGTGCAGAGTGTAATGAAGTGATGTTCTGAGTCAGCTTTTCCATATTTCCCTTAGGTGCTTTGATCCCGTGGCAAAAAGTCTGCCTGCTAACATCTAGGAGCACAGCAAATGTATCTTATCAGCACAACTACATCAGAACAAGAGTCCATGCTCTGTATGGAAGGATCCTCTTGCTGATACAAAATGCATCTATTTTTTCATCCCACCATTTTCTAATAATCATATTCAAAACATTGTCTAAAGCTAATGTTTTACTATTTTGTATTTGATTTTAATTTCAAGTAGTGTATTCAGTATTCTGTTTCCTCAACATCAATATTTGAATAGGCAGACAGAGATACATACTAAAGCCATGGCAAATCAAGCCTAGCTGATGTTATACATCTATTTAAATATGACCTTCAACTGCTCTCTCTGATCAACCTGTGTCTTCTTCAACTAATGGATTTTTAGTACCATATGTGAAGTGTGGAATGCACATCAGCATCTTTTATATTCACTGTCCTTAAAAGATAGAAAGAAAATAACTGACTAAAAATGCCTAAATGGGTTCATACAAACACAACCTATTCATTTGCATAGGGAAACTGAATAACTGAGCTAAGTTTAATGTGTCAGACTCCCCAACTTAATTGAAACTAATAAATATACATATGAAGGGCAGCAGACATCCAGTTTATTGTTTGAGGTTTTTTGTTACTGTAAATTCTACCCAGTGAAAGCTGGTTTAATCTTTATATTTGACTAGAAAGAGTCCCTTTTTACAGACCTTATATTTATTGAACTTCTTTATATTTGCCACAAATGTTTTGGGTGCTCCTTTAAAGCTCTCAAACAGATACAGAAAAATACATTGGGTATGAGGAGGAAGGAATTGTAAGGTTGCTACATCTCTCTTTAGTACCTTTGAAAGTAAGAGTATGTATTTACACAAAAAAAAATTCTCATGATGTCATGTCTTCTTTATAACTTAATAGAAACATAATAATGCAATATGATATAATATCATACTAGGTAGAGGTACTTATATATTGCATTAGCTTTCATCTAAGCGACTAGAAACACTGTGGGGGAATCTCTACTCTCTGCATAGACTTCAAAACATTTATTTTCCCCGTGAATCTCTCTTCCTGCCTGCTGCCCATCTATTATCACTACAGATTAGTTTTAAACCTTTCTAGAAATTTTTTACTTGTAATTTCAAGCATTAAAAAAATCTTGCACAGTTCAGTAGCAAAATTCTTGTGTGCATTATATGAATGATTGGTGGCTTGCAATGTTAGGCCACTGAAAATGAGAACTTGGCCACAATTCCGAGGCAACAAGTGAACGCAAAGGCAAATGGACATGGGCGGCTAATGGTTAACTACTATTGGTAGTTGAAAGAAGTCTATTTTAAATGTGATGTGACATGTTTGGGATCCTCTGTGAAATTCATAGTCTTTAATTCTGACTACTGAGAAATCTTTGGGGGGTTTTATGTCTTTTTTGGCATACAGTAACTTGTATTCACATTCTTGACCTTTATAGATCAAAATGCATGCCAAACCTTTCATTCAAATGTATATGTCGAACAGGATTTGCAGTCATGCAAAACTCATGAAAATTAATGATAGGAACCAAATACCTCAAAATCAAGACACATAGAATTCAAGTCTAGTAACACCCTCATAGCAGCTAATGAAACACCTGATATATAAATCACAGAGTTTAAGGACAAAAGGGCCTATTATGCAATCTATGTTATCTCCTACGTTACCCAGACTATAAATATTCACCCAGTAATTTTCTGATGTCTCGATGAGCTACTCTTCTAAATAGATAAATAGCTTTAGTTCAAACTTCAGTGGCAGATCATCTCTCTGAACCCCTTGTAGTATTTCTAGTAGTTAATCACACTGATTGTCTCATAGATATTGATTTCTGGCCTGAACTTACCTAGTGCTCTCTTGTCAGCCTTTGGATGCCAGTATGCCTTTGCTTTGCAAGATAGCTCTGCACAGTAGTACTGTCATAATTTCATGACTACTAAATCTCTTCTTTGATAAATTAAATTGAATTAAATGGAGGGAGATGTCTCGTCGTACAAGGATTTATAAAAAATTGGGATTTTTTTCTACATTTGTTCTAACCTCCTTTAATAGGGGCCATTGAAGCATTGATTTAATCAGTTTATGTGGCATAGAAATTGGCCTAGTAATTCTGTACATAACATTCTCTTTCTATGCCAGCAATTACCTCAGCCACAACTGGGGAAAGTGCATACCAGGCCTGTATGACCTATATTCTAGGTTACTGGGCATATGGACTTATATTTGGCTTAAAATGAGAAAAGCACATCAAGGGGCTCTTAGGAACCTATTTTCACACACGATTATTCCTTTTCTCTCAACCAGCTTCATTCATCTGCAAATTTCATTACAGTTTTATGTTTGCTTCCAGTAAAGTATTTGATTAGCACTGGGCCAAAGAGAGATTCTTACTGATTGTCATCCAAACTTTATCAGCTGAAGATGCCCATATCCTCCAGCAGCTGTTACATGCAAATTAAAACCTGGAATGCTTATATTCTCCATGAATTTCTACATTCAGATTTAACAATCAAGCTTCAAGGATAGGATACCATACCAAACATCACACAGAACTTACATGGGCTACAGTATTAAACCCTGGATATAAAGGCAATAATTTCTTCTTACCAAAAAAATCTTATAAAAAGAATTACTAGCCTGGTTATAATGACAGTAAAGCTTACCGTTCAAATAACCTGATTTTTACCTCTCTTTCTCCAAAACAATTTAGCCTAAATTGATACAAACAGACTTCCTGCTGTCCCTTCTTTCCCTGATACTATGCTCAGCCTTTCACTTCTGCAGCAGATGCTAAGCTTGATAAAAGGTTTTTGTCAAGAACTGGAGTGAGGGTGAGTCATCTCTAACCCTAGCTCTTACCGCCCTTTTTAAAGAACTGTGATACTGATGTTGTCGTCATTTTAGATACTGAGTCTGCTTTAGGTAATTTTTTTAATATTTTTGCAAAAATCACCTTAATTTGTTCCTTTTTCTATTATCCTAAATCCAGTTTTACCCAGTTCTGCAATCTCCCTTTAATAATCAGGGAATGAGCAATCATTTGTGACCTGCATTTAGAGCTCTGTGGCCTTTTCTAGCATCTTGTGCTTATACTTTCAAGGCCTTATAATCCTGTGTTTAGAGTGCCCATTGAATTTTTTTTTTCAGCACCCTCCATGCTTCTCCTAATTCATACAACTAATGTTTTATTAGCTCAGCACAGGACAAGGACACATATGTCCTTGTCCTAGAGCCATTAATAGCACATCTTACAAAAGTAGCAAGGTGGACAATGTGCTCTGATAACGGCTGACTGTCAGTATCAATCAGTTACAGCAATAATACTGGTATATATATTATATATTATATAATTAAAAATGGTTTTTTAATTATATAATCCATAGCTGGAGCTTAATCCTCTAGAACTTAAAAAAACCTCTAACATGGTTGGGAAAACATTTCTCTACAATCAACTGCAAAATCTGAATTAGATACTGAGCTGAAATCTGTTGATTAACTTTACATCAATGCAACTCAAAGAAGCATTTTACTCCAGGGAGCTTGCTTAAACAAATTCTTTGTTAGAGAATTTTTTAATAAATTATAAAATAAGCAATAAATCAACTAGCAAACTTTTGAGATGCAAGTTAGATCAAAATTTGTATTTTATCAATTTCTGAATGCCACAAAACATGGGTAATCTTATTAGATTTCAAACATAAGCATTACAACAAATATTGTCATAAACCTGCAGTTGTTTTTGTTATCAGCTCAGTTCCTTTGATGCAGAAAATACAACTTTTAAGTTAGGAAATTGCAGACAATACATTTTGATGACTTAATACCTTAGTTCATTCATCTTAAAACCTTTGTTCTTTGCAATGCAATTACTTCAGACTACCTGACAGAACCTTCTTGACATAATGGTTCATTGGAGGTAATGAAGGAAAATTCACTCCTACAGATTTTCAATTGCTCTGGCAAAATTTCTGCCTGAACGTGACTGAAGAGAATTAGTGGACTCTTTAAGTTCCTTCTAACTGGACTAACTGAAGATATCTGATTGTTTGGTGGGCTCTATATTAAGTTTTTTTTCTGGGAAGCAAAAACAACCAAAATTGTGCGAGCTAGGTTGTTATTCTTGCTGTTGTCCTTCTACAGACTCAAAATGCACACATGACAGTAACACTAACAGTCTGAAACTGATTTGTCTGTCACAGGCTGGCCTTATCCTCTAATCACAGCACAATGCCTTCATGGCTGAGACAGAAAGATTTCTTATGAGTGCTATACTTTACTGAGACGCAAAACCTACTCTTGATAAAGGTCTGCACAGCTCAATGGCCCTAATTCTTTGTGTAAATGCTACAGTGCTCACAAAAGTCAATGAACAATGAAAATGACAGGAAATTTTGCCCTGTATGTTAACAATTGAATTTGATGTGTTATCTCAAGTAAACACCTTCAAAGACAAATTGTACTGCACTTATAAGTCTAGTTGCAGTTTCTGAAAAACACATTCTAGTGTGGATGTGTGGTATGCACTCATTTTAAGTGCCCAACAACCTTTAGCAGAGAGCATGAAATTTTCTACAAAACACAATTCATCTAGAAAAGCTTTTTGTTTGTTTTTCTTAGGAGGAATGATCTTTGCTTTGGTAGCTACCTGCTACCTGAAGAATATAACTAAATGGTAGTCTCTGTAAGATTTTCTAAGAATTTAGCAAGAAAAATTTAAAGAATCTTTAAATAGTTTGTGAAAGACAAAATTCACAGGAATTCACACATTGCATTCAAATTTGCCTTTCAAATGATCAAGAATAATTTGCAAAGGAAAAGATGGGTTTGACAGGGAGCTGACAAGGATTTCCAGCAAGCTTGACTCAATCTTCAAGTCTGTCATAGCTTTATTGGGCAACATTACTCATAGAGAAGTAATTAATCGGACCACACCTAGCTGTGAAGAAGAATAAATGCTAACAGAGATAAAGCCATTAAGTTGCCTTTAGAGTCAATGGAGAGAAAAAGAGAGTTTTAGTGTGTGGTTTATATGATCTTTTGATACTTGGTTGATGTTGAGTAGAATTATAGCTTGGAAGTGCCCATTTTTCAATCTTGTTTTAAAAGGGACCCTGAAGTCATTGGCTTACAGGTGAATAAATACACCATGGAAAACTACAACTCCTTGAATAAACCCTGCCACTTGTGTATTTGTGCCTTATTTCTGCCTATAAATTGAAGATAACTATGTTATTTTTACAGTTGTTTCCCTTTTTTAAGCCTGTATGGACCACATGTTCCCAAGATAAAGTCTTCACTCATTTTCTATACAAATCATGTTTCGACGTGGAACAGTTCAACCACTGCATTGGTAAAAAAATGTTCAAATTTTTAATAAATAAATCACTAAATTAATTTTAATAAATTATTTTCTTGCCCCATACTGATGTTTCTTTATTTTTTGCTCATAATAACATAGTTTCTCTTTAGTGGCACATATACTTGCAAGCTGCCATGGTATCTCAGTGTCAAGACATACTTCATAACGCTCATCATTTTGCCCATTGCATCAGCTAGAACCACACCTTAAAGCAAAAAATAATATTTTTTCAGTCATTTCATCCTCTTCAAGAATGCAGGTACTGCATTTTGCTATTAGGTGCTGTTGCCTCTGTAAAGAAGGTATATGTAAATTAGCACTAAGACAAAACACCTGAGTAATTTTGGACCCTGCATAATTTTCTGAGAATGTGTCTCCTCCTGATGAATACTTTCAGAAAGCAGAAGGTGGAGAATATCATAGAGTCATAGAATACTTTGGCTCACCAGTGGCCAGAGAAGTAAATTTGGACACATAGATCTCTAATTTTCAGTGATACAGAGAATTTAAATTTTTGTTAGATTTTTTTTTTTTAATTCTGATATTTCTCAATTGGTAACATTTGAAAAATAATGTTAAAGGATAGGAAAGGATGAAAGAACAGTAAATGTAAATCCCAATAGTCTTAAATTATCTCCCTTGTTCAACCTAATGGGAACTTCCAAGTGTTGTCCAAAAGGTAGATGGATATGCAAGTACAACAAATCAAAGAGGAGCTTTCACCTCTACAACAACACAACTGAAAATGAGCTACCAGACTACCATGTGGTGCTAGAAAATCATCTGGCTTGCTGTGAAGGAGAGCTTGACACTGCAAAGTTAAAATCTCCAAGTGACTCTTACATGAGGGGGCCTCAGTGTAGCTGACTGGCTGATGTGTTGAGCAGGCTGGCTTGGCACAGAGAAGCAATTGCAGGAGGGTGTCCACCCACCAGAAAACATGAGTAACCACCCTGGTGCCTCAGGATGGCTGACTGCACGAGGGAAGTCATATGCCATGCTCAGGTTTTATTTTGCTCTTTCAGGAACACTTTCATATGTGAACAAGTTTTCTGAAGGTATCTTTAGAACAAACACCTCTGTAATATCGTCCAGTGAAATATCTGAAATGTCAGATGGAAACTGAGAATGAAGTAGGAGTGAAAAAATGCCACCTAATTACAATTAAGCAAAATATTTGCTCTAACATTTCAGGAACAATGCATTTTTTAAACACAACTTTATACCAAATTATTTGGATATTTTAATAATTCAAAATATTTCAACTTTAGAAATAATTAATTACATATGCTTATATACAGGGTTCCCACACATTCTGTGGGCCTGGATGTCTAAAATTTCTTACTACAAAGTAATGTGGACACCAGCAAGAGATGTGTCACAGCTACCAAACTAAAGATATCGAGTTTCTTTAAGTAATTCTATAGTTAATATCCCATGAAATGTCTGCCTCGCTGTTTCTACACTGAAGTAGAAGAACTGAGACATTTTAACTAAAAAAACACCTTTTTCACACAAAAAAACACCCTCAAATGCCTCGAGCTTGTTTTTTCAAGACAAAATTAAATACATTTTTACTTCTCAATTGAGTTTTAGCATTTTAAATTACAGCTATTACTTTTCTTTTTAATTTCTACAAAGTCAAAACTTTCTATAAATATTATACAGCTATTTGTGTTTTATTGTAGGCCAGAAAAACTTAAAATTTTTCAAACTTCTTTTCTTTATTGGAAGCTACTTGGAAAATTTGAGATAACTTTGAGAATAATTCCCTCTTTACTCTGCAACAAGTTTGCTTTCTCTATAGATGGAACATGTTTTATTGTTATTCATTTAAAAAACTTTCAGAGACCTACAGATTAGTACCACGTAAATGCAAAAAGTAAATTAAATCACAGTCTCTTCTTGACAGATTCATCAATATTTATTCTTTAATTCATGTCTCAACCGAAATTTCTTCTTAAGTATTAGCAGGCAAATAATGAGCTTCTTTTATCAGGCCATTATGTCATGATAGCTGAAGAGTTTTTGAAGATTTGCACTTCTCATAAGCTTTCTAGTACTTGCCTCATACTTCACCTGGTCTGCACTGAACTCTTATATATAGCTATTTTATCTGCCAAGTACTTTGCTTACAGATTCCAATCTTTAAAACAAAGCAAACTCTCCTTCTAGTCACAGTCTCCTAGCAACAAAGCTTACTTCCCTCGATTCTGAATGCTGAAGAATTTATGGATACTTAAGCTTTTATGTCTTATTTTAAGCAGTCTGACTTTTTCTCAAGAAAGGTTTTGTTTCCTTAAAATGCTATAAATCAATGCAAGATCACAAATAGGCAATTTTATACCTCTTTTGTTAAACAAAACAACACCTTAACATGTTAATCAAATTCAGTAGGGCCACACACATATTAAGATTTTATACTCTGTATATAATCAGTATCAGATAGCAATAGGAGAAAGTTCCCTACTTAAAAGTGTAGGACAAGTTTGCAGTTAGTAGAGCAGCAAATTTCTCAAACTTAATTCCTTTCAATACACACAAAACAGCTTTCTTTTATTCATGGCTGGTTCTGCCATCTAAGAAACCCTAAAGCAGCAAACCTTTATTGATAAAATAAAATTCACCACTCACCATAAGAGATCTGGTTGAAGATTGGTTTCTTTGTTCTGTAAGGCTAAATATTGAAGACGAAACATGGAAAGCTCACAAACCACTTCCCTCCCATCCTGTGGCCTTTGCCTATGCTGAGTGCTCTCCAGTTCAGAACATTACTGTGCTCCTTTCTGCTACTGGCGCTTGACGCTGAGAGACCAGGTCAGTAATTCTCACCCATCTATCAGATCAAGTGTGTAAGAGATTTGAATTCAGTTTATCTGGTCATCTTGAGGATACCAAATATCATTATACTCATGCTGTAAAATCCGTGTGTTATTGTACAGAAAGTGCATTTAACACATGCAGTCTCCCCTGCTAAAAGCAAAAGCTTCAAAATGTCTTTGTTTATTAAGCATGAGCTTCTAAGGAGATGCAGAAAGACTATGAGTGCCATTCTACCACTATCTTTTCTTCTTTGTGTTCCCTCAAGTATGATTCTTCCTTGATTACTCTATTTCTTTTTTCTTCATATTTGGCCAAAATTTGAAGAGGTAGAGCTCTCAATGATCTTAAGATGCAAAGGGGTGTTGGGAAGAGGAAACATCCTTCAGATACTAAACCTTTATAATGTGTAAGATCACAGGAAAGAGAGAGGTTCCAAGTTCCATTAGTCCCAACATTTAGAGAAATACTAAATAATATTAGAAATCATCAGAATCTGTACTCTACTCTCAGGTCATTTTCCAGGCTCCCAAATAATTTTGGCAAGTTCATAGTATTTTAAAAGATTGGGTTTTTTACCATTTTTCTGATGTTGTTCCTTTTTGGATTTTATTTCAGCTACTGAACAAAAACTACCATGATGTATTTTGCTCTTTGCCTAGATGTTTTCCTGTCTCCCCTTTGGCTCAGATCATAACCTGCAAATCGTGACAATCCGTATACCAGTATTAGGCAAGATAAAATTTTTTTCTACTTGAAGTGAACTTTGAGAAGACGCTTGATAATCTGATAGCCTTCCTACATGGGTTTGCTGTAGAAGAATTTAGTATGTTACAGCATGGTTGTCTGAGCCAACTTTCTATCAACATTTTAATTATTGTTATGACCTTGTGTCTTGTAATGCAATATTTTTGTACTACACTTCTCTCTATGACTATGGCCTTGGAGTCCTCTGTTGCTCACATAATCCTTGTGATGCCTGCCTTATTCTGTGGACTATTTCTGCAGGAGATTTTCCTGTAGCCACTTCAGAGAAATGAAAAACAGTGTACTCTTTCTGATTTGTGTCATCTGAACAGAAACTGACTGACATGATTTCTGTTTTTCTATTATTTTATGTACATAATGCTGGAAAGATTTTTATTTTTCTATTATTTTTCAGTTTGTCAATGTTAGAATGAACTCTGAGGATATTTACAGGCAGCTTATTACTTGAAAATTTAACTTGAGTCCAGTCCCTCTTGTAAATTATGACCAGTGTTTGTGTTAAGCTCTTTAAAGAAAAGATTTTCCATCACACCTTGATAGTTCCTTGTTGAAATGATGAGCCAATCAATCTGACTGTAAATCCACTGACCTATCACTCATGGAAGTTCCATTACCTTATTGCTTGAAAATGTTGTTACTGTGAAATCACAAGAGTCACCATCTCCTTCTTTTTGTCTTGTCACACTAAACATCTGTGAACAAACTAAACAATTAAAGCAATGTCTGGAAGTGCTTGTCAGGGCTCCTCTCCTGAGGACACAGGGCAGGGCTTGGTAGTCAAGGCTGGTCCCACAGCCCCAGACAGGGACCAGGGCATCCAGGACAGCCAGGGCAGCTCCACCCCAGCTGGGAATATCCTGGGCATAGGGATAGGGATCAGTCAAGGCCAAGCTGGGCTTGGCTCAGGTGAGAGCCCATGGGCTCAAGAGGAAGCTGGAGACCATCTCTATGTGGTTTTGCTGGGCAGCACCTGACATCCTGCAGGAGCAGCCGTGGGGTCTTGGGCTGTGGGCAGAGTCAGGAGGAGGCCAGGCAGGGCTCTTAAGGCCACTGGTGCTCTCCAGACCCTGAGCCTGGCAACACCAGAGCTGGAGACTGCACCTGGCTCACCAACTTCAGTAGGCACAAATGGACCCATTCTCCATGAATTCATCTAAGCCCTTTTTTCAACCAAAGCTCAAGAATTTTCAGCTCCTCAGTGCCTCTGGAAAGAATTTCGACATAATTCTCTGCATAATGAGGGCCTGCAGGAGAACGGTAAGAGACTCTTTATCAGGGAATGCAGCTATAGGTCAAGGAATAATGATTTTAAATGAGAATCTGGTAGAGTTAGATTAGATATTGGGAAGAAATTCTTTACTGCAGAGGGTGGTGAGGCACAGGAACAGGTTTCCCAGAAAATTTGTGCCATTCCTGGAAGTATTCAATGCCAAATTGGACAGGGCTCTGAGTAACTTGGTCTGAGAGAAAGCATCCTTGCCTCTAACAGGGGGGCTGGACTAGACAATCTTTAAAGGTTCCTTCCAACCCAAACCATTCAACGATTGTATTATTGATGTCTTCATTCCTGGGCGGATTGCAGCTCACATTTGCTTTTCAGAAGATTGCATGAAGTCTATATTGTATTCTGGGGGACAGTGTATGTTCTACCCCTCCTGTTGGAGCCAATCCACTGTGCAACATAATATATGGAAATGATGGCTCCAGAACTGCTACCAACAACTCTTGCAGGTCCACACCTCACATATGAGATGTGTTCTGCGTTGGACAGAGAGGAAACAGGTGGCAGACAACCTATGCATTTTGCATACCTTATCCAGCCATTACCTGGAATTTCTGGATAGTATCTAGTGAGCCAATTCCCAAAGCAAGTAGGTGATAAAATGCCTTGGAGGATATGGTGCTCCTGCAGAAAGCAGCGCCCGATTCAATGCACTAGGAATAAGTGGTTCAGCCAGGAAGGTGAAAACCTGATATCCAGTGTTTAATTTCCTAGGATTTATTTTATTCTTTTCCCCCTAGAGAAAGATTTCTGGAAGTGAACTGAATGCAGTGTCTGTGCCATCACCTAGAGCAAACAGCTATAGCTAATTGTTGCTATGGACTATAAAGTACTTCAGAATGAAGCCATTGAATTGAATGATTTTAGGTACCTGAAATAAAAGTTTAGGATTGTTAGAAAATCGATTCACTCTTCAAATATAGTTCCAAATTATGCAGAATGCAAGCAGCCTGGATACATGACCCTAATTCTCCTAGCCTACCCATGGCAGGGGGCTTGTAACTAGATGATTTTTGAGGTCCATTCCAACCCAAACCATTCTATGATTTTATGATTCCATGATAACATCTCTTTCTTTCTTAAAATATCATCTGACCCTAGAAGAAGGTAAAGATCTCTCTCTCTCTCTCTCTCCAGATCCATCATGTCCTTACCGGCAGGGCCTCTTCTGTTTGGTGCTCTCAAAGCAAGCCTAAGAACTCTGCTCTGTCCAAAATGTGTCTGCACATGTGCCCATCTGCCAATTGCACTGTATCTAGGACACTACAGATGTTAAGGACATCTTAGATTCAGGTGGCCGCTTTGCTTGAAAGCTTCTTTTACCCAGGCCTTTCATATTTTTTTTAATATCTTTTTGTACATGAACTGTTTGGAATGTCAGGATAGGGTGAAAATAAATACATTCAGTTGCTGCTATTGGAAATCTCACTCTACTTTGGATATCTAAATATTCATGAGACCCAAGAGAAAATAAGAACAAAAGTAATTGTAATTAAGTGTTTGGAACACATGAGGAGGAGGAAAAACTGAAATTTTGCCATTGTTTTATTATTTTAATTTTATAGTAAGTATTCAATAGGCAATGGCAGACAATTAGGCTTGTGTCATTTCCAGGTGAGTTCTCTAATCAACACATTCTAAACTTGTGGTTCATTTTCCCTCTCTCCACTCATTTCTGACACTCAACTGTGCCAAGCTGAATAACAGTTTCACTGAAAGTGCCTAAGAATTCCCCCTCACTTCATTCCTCAAGGGATGGGTAGCATAGGATATAGAAATATTTAGATCTTTCCTGTGTGATAAGTGATATGGATTTAAACACTCTTCATACTCTGCTGTAAATGTAGGGAATTGCAGATTCCAATGAGAATTTTTTAAAGTTCTCTGAGTATCAGAAATTACCAAATTATTTTCTGGCAGAGGCAAAAATTGAGGAAACAGAACAATCCAGGGTAATTAGGAACAAAGCAGGTAGTCACCTGTAGGAGGGATTCACCTGCGTTAACCTTCTGCTATGCTGCAGCTCTTCCTCTTGTGTTCAACAGCTTCTGCTCCACAGAAAAGAGAAAAAATAGTCCCCTGAAGAAAAAAACAAAACATATCCAGTATTCCTTATATGCCTTTTCTATCTGAAGTGCATAAATTGCTTTTCCTCCAGTGTAAACCCTAGAGAATATGTCACACCTTCAGCATCACAATCTGACCTTTTGCTGTCCTCTTCTGGCTCAGGCTCCTTCTGCCCATGTTTTCTATGTCCCTTAATTCTACATAGCCCCCATGTGTTTAGGACATTTTCTGTTCTCTCTGAGTTCTAATGATACATTGGTGGGGCTGGAATTCTGCATGGTATAAACCTCTTATAAGTGGTGGGCCAAAATTACATTTCTGTGATCCTTGATTTCATCTTGACAGGGAGGACCATGAATCCATTGAATTTCATAGCAAAATTTTTATTCAGCCAAGACTTAACTGATTATGAATGCTAGAGGGGTGAATGCAGCATATTTTGCTCTTGTACCTTTTTATTGATTTATTCTATAGACTTAGCATTTTCCACACATACACAGCATTATAGAAATCATAGTTTTGTGAACATGCCTTTAACTAGTAGCTGTGGTTCAGTCATCTTGCAACAATTTTACATCATTAAACCTGACTGATAGCTCAGATCTCATTAAATCACAGGCAACCTCGCTGATTTAAGAATATAACAATTATTTTCCATAAACATAAAATGTATGAAAGAAAGATTTTCTTCTGTGCTATTAAATTTTATTATAAAAAAGATAATACATTTAACAGACAGAAGTATTCTATCAAATGTTTTATTATGTCATTAAACCTTAAATATCTTCCTGCTTTCAAGAAATGAGAATAGATTATGCATTTAGGAGACCTCATAAACAAAGCTTAAAATTCATTTAACAATTAAGAAACTAAAGAAAAAAGCTTTTTTCATATATTTTTCCCATGGATTTTTTTTTTGCACACATTTACAGCTGAAATAATAGGTATAATTTTAAATGCACATAAATAGAAATAAACTTAATGTGGGCTTCACTATATAGGCTACAATTCTTTCACAGATATTATTGTCATTCATTACCCAAAAGCCAACACTGAAAAAAGCAGCTCTGGCTGTAAAGAACAGGAGACAGGAACAGCAAAACACAGGTACACCTACAACTATAGAATACAGAATATAGCTAGGCAATACCCCATCAAAGTTAGCTGCAGAAAGTTACTGTGATGCATCATTTCTCATTTTATAAGAGCAATTTTTGAGTGGCTGTAAAATTAATCAGTGCAAAGTTCGGGAGCTTTCAAAATGCAGGTCACTACTTTGTTGAGGAGATTAAGTAACTTTCAAAACTACTTTAAGCAATTTTTGATTAATTCATCTTCTTTCTGATGGCTCCAGAAAGGGCTGTGAAGAGCAGGATGTAATTGGGGATCACCACCCGAGGCTTAAGTAAACAGATTCATGGCTGACAGCAGTCACCTCTGACAAACAAGCTGGCCCTGGCTGGGCTGAGTGCCTGCGAGGAGCACAGGGCTGCACCCAGGCGTGGTGCACGGGTGGAGCCCCCCAATTCCACCTGGGATGGGACCACACAGGAGGCAGATGGTCATCCTTGTACAGAAACAGTCACAATCAAGTTCCTCTAGCTAGATAAAAAGTGAAATGCCTTTGGTTGTTGTTGTTGTTGTTGTTGCTTTTGCAGAGGGTTTGATTCAGATAGGACAGTATTACCCATTTTTAGGATAAGAATATTCCAGTATATTGTGAAAGACAGGAATGTTAAAAAGTGCAATATTAATATAGGCTGGATGGGCCCAGGATAAGTTATCAACTCAATGACTGATTGGGTAAATCTTGATTTTTTTAAATTCAGATATGAAAATTTTGAAATCTGACCTTGGAAACCTGTTTCATTTTGCATGAGACACTGTGTAGCTGAGATCAAAAAGCTCCATTAAGATAGAAATTTGGGGATACAGTGAGGGGACTTGTTTTTTGGAAATATTATTTCACCGCCTCAAGAAATTATTTTGGTCAAATTATTTTATTCAAAATACATGTCTTGCAAGAAGCAAAAACCAGCATGATCTCTGTAACAGTCAAGCTTCCACACAAAATAAAATTAGGAGACCACAGTATTTCATAACAGTGTACTATAAAGAGCTGGCAGGACTAGTGAGATGGCAGGACCTGAATGAGCCTAGGGTAGAGATAGTGAAACAAGCTGGGAGTGAGGGAATCTGGAGAGCTGAACAGTAAGCCCAAAATGAAGAGGCTAATGCCTGATAGGCTGGTAGCAAGGAACATTTATTTTGAAAGATTGCATGCTCAGGTAAAGAAGATAAACTCCAAGGAACAGAATTGGAATTTAGCAAATCAATAGAGCTGTGGTTGTTACCCTATCTGAATAAAACAGAAAAGCCAGGATTGAATATTTTGAGAATTGTAGTTCTAAAAGCAGAATAAAATTTGCAGAGATATCAGAAAGCCAAACCGGTGAGTTTTCTGTGCAAATTGGCTTTCTTTAATCACTATGCAGTTCCAAAAGGAAAGCAAACAACTTTCAGAGACTTCACATCAAACAGATGTGAAGAATGAAGCTGCAGTGCTGAAGGAAGATCTGGTATTTCTCTTTCAGTTAAATCAAAAGGAGGATTTTGTATTGTATGGACAATTCTCAGGCAAACAGTAAATGGAAGTTATGTATCTGAATAGAGAGATCGAGGTATTTCATTTGAAAAGACCTGTGAATGATTGCTTTATCTCCTTCATTATCAGAGTGTGTTAGAACTCAGCTGCATATTTCAGATGTATCTGCTGGTTCACTGCATACTAAGTACAAGGGGATATAGACTTAAAACACTAAGATTTAACTACTATACTGTGGGGAATGGTGGTAGTTTAAATTCCAGTGATAACCAGAGGACATTCCGACAGATGCTTAGTGTCTGTAATTAGTGTGGGAAGCAGACTCTAAGCAAGACTCTTTAAAGCTTAAATCTCACAAGGGAAAGATAAAGACTTAATGTGAGGGAGAAAAAATGTAAAAAAGGAAGATCTTACCTAACATTTTTTTGGTTGTTAATCGTAATTCTGTCCTGGCTTCCAGTGTTCACAATGGGATTTTTGGTACCATAGTTTTTCTGAGGTAGACCTACATTTTTTGTTCAGGCCTTGATTTCCTGTTGTATGATTGCATATAGTGAGCTCTTGACAAAGGCATCATGTAGTGCCTGCAAAGTTGTGTTCCTATTGTTTTCATGTGCTTCAGACTTCATGTACAGCATACCCCAGTAGAGAAAGTCATCATTATTCTATCTGGATGTAATTTTAAGAACACCAAAACCACTTTTATAGGTGCCTCCAATAACAGCCTCATCATTAAATAGATATTGTTGTTTATGAGGAATTTATTACCGCTGACTGAATCTGAAAACCCTTCACAAGAAAGGGACACTGTACAAGACTCAAATTGCTTTCCTGTAATATTTTCTATTTTTATTCTTCAGGGCAAACATCTGATAGGAAAGGACTTTGGTCTCAACTGCATTCCCCTTGTTAGTTGGCTGGTATGGGCTTATTGTCCAGAAGCAACTCAGTCATTGCTGCTGTGTTTCACCTGCTGGATTCCCCAGCTCTGCCAGGCTCCATGCCCTTGCCAGTGTCCTTGCTATCTTCCTACTGGATATAATTTGAAATACTGGCCTTTTGTGGTTTTTTTTAACACACTATTTCAGGTTAGATTTTAGACCATGCTATGCAGATCTGTAATAGCAGATAGTTGCTTGATCATGAGTCCCGTCAACTAGCCATCTATAGTTCAAGAGGATTTGATTTAATTGAATACCATTAGTTTAGTACTTTGTGAGGATGGGAATATGATATTCAGTTACTCTACTCTGGAAGAAAAATATGCTCTTTACCACTTTTTAACTTTCATTTTCAATTAGCTTATCACAGATTTTGACCGCGCTGCAGAGCTGTCAATTATTAAGTCCATTGCAGCAGATTATTTTTTCTTCTGCTGTTTTAGCAGTACCATTTGAAGGACTTTACATATTAATTGAGCTCAATGTGAAAGATATCACATTTTTTTAACATTGGTCTAAGTATTTACATTGAAATAGATCTTGGAGTGAAAAACAGCAAAACTATATAAAAGAAATAAAAGGTTTGTAGAAGAAGTGAATGAAGACAAGAATGAAAAATGTGTAAAATCAAGATACAGTGTTTCACTTTTACTCACTCTACTCCCAAGTTCTTCATCATTGATATGTGGTTTTGCTGCCCTTCTGAAGTCTCTCCACAGAACCTCCACCATCTGCCACTAACTTTGTTTCCCTGAGGACCAGATTCCCAGCTGATGCAAAAAGTGCAACCTCAATGATTCCTTTACATGTGACCCTGATTTTGATTCAGACTTTGCCTCGGGGTTGCTTTGTCTACTGCCATCACTCCTGTTGTCAGACCTGACACAGGCTGTTTCTCCCAGAGGCTTGGCAAGGAATGACCTTGGCATCCTTGCAGAGTTCCATTAGCTTCAAACTAGGCTGCCCTGTAGGACCTGGTTGTAGTTATGGGACATGAGCTGAAAGCTCTTTAAGAAAAATATTTAATCTCATTTTGCTCTGAAATTTCACCTACAGAAGCCTAAAGGTGAAATGGAGGTTAGTAGTGCTCATTGATTGCTTGTTTCACACTTCAGTAATATTACGCTTTTTGGTGACTGCCACTTCCAGAAAATTTGTATTATCCTAATCTTTAAAGAATGTTCAAGACAGTGGCATAGTATTAACTACACCTTCAAAGGGTCTTCTGATCTTTCAAGAAATGCATTTTCTCAGCAGAAATCCACCTTTGATGACATTAGTTGACTGTAAACTGATAGGCCCATGGTTATACCCATTTTTTAGCAAAATTACAGGTTTTCCTGTGAAATTTGCGTCAATGGATGCATCTTCTAATATATGCTTTTTGATACTGGTTTGCAAGTACTACGCTCTATAAATAGCATTTTCAAATATCTGTAAAGAGGAACTAAAATAGTTCTGGAATTCTTTTTCTTTCATTAATTTTTCATGCTCTCCCTCTACCTTTCATTCTTCTATTCCCATCCTGTTTTAAATTCTCTAAGCTGGAGTAGGAAATAAATCCCCTTCCATAGGTCTCCTATTTGTGTGCTTCTGACTCAGATTATGAAGGTCTTCCCTTCCCCCTGGACGGGGGAAAAGGGATACAACAGATGGTTTTCTCTCTTTTTGACTACTTATTTGGTGAGGTCTGCATTTTCCTTTTGGAACTACTTTCTGATGAGTTAGAAAAAAAAAAGCCTTATCTCTGCAGTATGTTTTACTTTCTGAAGTGGCTTTTCTCTGACAACCCCAGCTGTAGCACTCATACCACTTTTCTCCTTACTCAGTTTTTAAAAGAGAGAATTTTTTTTGTGAAGTCAGCTTGGCAGCAGTGCTTATTCTCTCTTTCTTCATTTGCTGGCTATTTCTCATTACCTGTCTCTTTCTACAATATGGTGAAGGCATACACAGTACTCTATTTTAGTCAAGACACTGCAGAACTAATAAAAAAATACATCACTAGGCTGGAAAAATTCTCATACTAGCGTTCATTAACAAGCAAATGAGACAAGTCACAGGATTCATGAATAAAAACCAAGACGCAATATAAAAAAAATATTAACAAGGCAGAATCTTTACCCCCCCAACCTCATAAACAGGCATTTGCTTAGTTATGTTTGCAAAAAGCCTGAGAACATAGCAAGAATAGTAATTTTTATCCCTTTTTTCATGTTTCAATAACCATTGATATTGCAACTGTATGCTACCAGATAAGTCAAAATACAAATTTTATCCAGACTGAGGGCAGCGAAGGGCAGGAAGGAAGGCTTGCTGGCATTTCTTCAAATGAGCACTGAAGCATACAATACAGTGTTTAAGCCCTTTTATTTTCAGGTATGTAGGAAAAGAGATAATGCATTGAAACTTATTCCTGGAGAAAGCCTGAGACTTCAAAGTCAGCGCAGCAACATCTTTTGAGTAAAACTGACCATACAGAATGAGTTTAAATTGGCTTTTTACTTTGCTTCATGGGATTTTCTTTTGATCTCATACCAGAAGACCTAAAGACAGATTCATTCTATGATCACATTGGAGCCTAAATACATTGATTGAATAGTAAAGAGTTTGCAGGGATGCTCCTTGTTCCAGGTAAGCCCTAATCTCTTGAGAATAACATAAAGAATTAATTTTCTGGATTTTTTCTCAGGAGAGAACTCTTGCAAATTATCCTAGAGAGATTGCCTTCTGGGGATGCTGAGATATTCCTCATACTAACCATTTAGTATATTTTTTCCTTCAGTATATCTTGCTTCCTTTTAGCCCCAAAAAGTACCCAGGGACCAACAGAATGTTCAATAGAAACCTTTATCTTGCTATTTTTTTATTTGATTTTACTCAATGAAAAGATTATTGACATGTCACCTTTCTTTTGAAGAGAAATTTCTATAAGTCTTGAAAGCAACCTGCTTTCCAGCAGAAGAATGGTAAACTGTGAAAGAGTTGCAGCAATGTTTTTGCTAAAGAATATTTTTCCTCTGACTGTCAAAAAGAAAGGTTGCAAAGACAGCCTTTTCTTAGACACACAGATTTTGGTGTTGTTAGCCAAAGAAATGTTTATGTCTTTCCAGGAAGGCTCTCTGATCACTGCTGAAGACACAGGTAGAGGTCAGGATGAAAATTGGAAAGAAAAATAAACCTTTTTACACCAATCATTTTTTTCCAGAAAAATGAGACTTTTTTTTCTCTCTCTCTGAGGTTGAACAACTGCATTTTAAAGTCTCAGAAATTGTCACAGGAGCTGTCATATTCCAGTAATTTCTAACAAATGCTCCATTTACTAGGTAATAATGCAGTTTAGGCTCAATATCAAAAACAGAGGCCAGAAGATGATCCTGCTTTTGCAAACTGTCATGGGAACATTCAGTAGTGTCTTCAGCAAAAGTCTAAGGGACACATTTTTAGTGGAAGTCTGCAAATGACAAATCCAGAGGTGTCTGTAAGGAAAAAAGCAACTGTAGTCAAAGACAGTAAGTTTGTAAGGAGGTTTCAGACTTTAAGTAACTTAATAAATTATTTGGAGGTGTAAACCTTTAATTTTGATTTAGAGGTTTTAAACGTCAATTTTGCTTTTTAGAAAAGACATTATTGGTATAGTATTCCAATGGCTTAGTGAGAAAAAGGAAAAAATCCTGGCTCAATTATAACAAAAAGGAAAAAAAAAACCCAAATATTTTAATTTCTGCTAATTTAAAAGTTTATTGTGTTGTTTGGGAAAGTAGCTCAGAGAAAGCTGATGAACAGAAGTAATCTTGAACTGTAATTGCTCTAAGCATCTTCCTGTTCTCAGTTTGGTCTTTAATATGTTTCAGGCCCAAGAGATCATCTTTCTTGCAGAGGAGGTCTTCAGGGAGAATTTCGCAGCATGTTTTTATTTTTCACCTAAGAGTAGTCAGACACTGCTTAAGCAGTAAAGGACCATCAACAGGACACTGCATACTTTTCACATTACTCTGTGTATGAAGTGCAGAAATTGCATGTCTTATAAATGCCACACAGTTTTTGGTAAAATGAAGGTAGGTTCTTTCCTCGGTAGTAATTAATAAGGTTCTCAAGATTTCCCATCAGAATTTTTTTTTTATTTTGAAAGCTGTTTTAGTTGGTAAAATGTTGCTGTCTATTCCACTCAGAGTACCTCTCTTCTTCTGTCTTTCTTCATTCAGCTTTTCTACTTCGACCATCTTTCCTTTTGAAAACCTTTATTTCTGATTGTAGTTTTTCTTACTTATCTGTTATCTTGCTTTAGATGGAATGCTCATCTCTTCATGCCAGAAATGTTCCCGCCTGAAACAACTACACACACAAAAGGAGGAGGGAATTTATTATGGGAACTTGGAATACTTCCACCATGTTCAGAATAGGGATTCCCACCTCATCTGTTAAAACACAACTACCTCATTGCAGACAATATGCCTCATTTTTGACTAGCTTGCTATCTATGCCTTTTAAATTTTTATTAGAATGTCCCTGAGTAGATTATTTTATTATCTTGCGCTTTCTTTTTTCTTTATTTATTCAAGCATCTCTGAGTAGTTATTTTTACTACCTTGCAGATTCTTTTTGCTTTATTTACTATGGATTTTAAATTCTCATTTCAAGCACTAAGACACATCACAGTTCAGAAGCATACCTTGTTATAGGCATGCACAAGTTTATTGACAGCAGCCAATTCAGGATGAGTGCTGTTCTCATCTTGATTTGTCAGGGCAAGTTACTTTTATTTTATTTATGATATTATAAAAAATGGTATTGTCTCAGCTTATTATGCAACCCAATCAATAGCTTAGAGACAAGAAAGGAGCTCAACCAAAATGTCCCTCAACACTCTAAGCCTCTGCCCCCCAGTCTTTTTTTGGGATACTTGCGTCTCTGCTCTGATCAATTTGTTTGGCCTCAAAATTGTGAGGTCAGCAATCTCTAAGGTGAGGGATTCTGATAATACCAAGGAACTTCAGAGACTTGAGGGAAAAAAGAAACAAAACGGTATCTGAGATAGTGTTGTTCACATAAAAATATGTGACAGTCATTTGATAACTGATATTTTCTTTCTTTCTTCAGACTGCATGGTACATAGAAACAAATGAAGTACTTCTCCATGAGAATTGGACACAAATACCTGTAGTCTTTTACAAAAATTACCATGCTACAAGCCTTCCCCGAGTCCTTCTATTCAGAGTTGTGCAATGTCCTCTCCTAGAAGGTCAGCTTCAGCTCCTGCTCCTAGGGGAGTTATTCTTGTCACATGAATGCTTATGCTTTGCTAACTTTTGTACTGACTGTTGAAAGGCAATTGCAGCCAGTGCAAAACAAAGCTCTGATTAACATAGTTGTTACAATTTGAGCCAAGAAGGCCTGCTGGAAATTTTCCCCTTTCATTTTTGTTCACTTTTGGACTGTGTTATTAGAAAAACAATCACCATTTCCAGTGAGTTTAGATGATACCTATATTTAACACTTCTGCCAAACTGCTATATTGAGATTTCTACTCGCTTTAACTGCTTATGCAAGACAAATTATTGGACGCTAAGCTGCAAGATAATGGATCCTTTAAACAGACTAAAGCAATGCCCTCTAATTTTACTAAATAAAAACTCTATAAAGCAGTGTTAATCAACTAGCTCTAAATGTCTTGTGACTAATCTTGCCATGCACAACCACATCTGTAATATGCTTCATAAAAAATTATGAGGTTCAAAAGAAACTGATGAAAATTTTAAAAAACCAATTATTTTATAAGAATTTTTCCTAAGAAAATGCCATTTATCTCCTTTCCAGAAATAGAAAGCCAAAATACTAGCCCCAGTCATCAGTAAGGGTATCAATCCACCCCACTTGACAGTTTCTTAATTTTGAATGTGGTGAAAAGAGAATATGGCAGAGTATCAAAGAATGATTTATTTCATGAGAATAAGACTGAAATATTATATAGAGGTCTCAGTATCAATGCATTATTGCTATCATGTAGAGCACTGGACTAACAGATTAGATCTAAATAGACTGGGTCAGCAGTGTTCTTCCAAGGTGAGATTCATGCTCTTCTCTGGATCCTCAAGGAGTGGTCTTTAGAGATCTTGAACTGTACCACCTTAGTGGAAGCTAAACTGGAAGAGAAGCTCCAGGAGAATATCTGGTGCACTCTATCAACCAATGGTAATTAATCCATCAGGCCAAAGTAGATTTAAGCCTGAAGTAAAGAAAGAAAAAAACCAAAAAGCCCAAACAAAAAAACCCAATACTCCAGACTTTCACTGCCAATTGTTTTCCTTACAGATGGTGCATTCCAGCTGCACTATCACTGTGTGCTAACATAGGCACAGCCATGTGCTTCTCCTCTTGGAGAAGCAAGGTGCAGACCCTTCATAGGAGCCTGAAGGTACTTAGTACATCACTACATATCTACATGGGATACATTTTAATCCACGCCTCAGTATTACACAAACATTTTCTTTCATTATGCATGATGCCACTATTGAGTTCATAAATAAATTAATAAAAATGAAAAACAGTTTTAAGTCTAAATAAAAAAGTTTGCCCAAGATGACCATGAAACAATGAGATTTCTGTACCCTCTGCCTGTGCATTATTCAGGTAAGCACTATGCCTGAGCATCAGCAAAAGGGGTTTGGGGTTTTGTGGGTTTTCTTAGCTTTGACCTGGTAAAATTTAGTCATTATAGTAAGAAATAAATGCATTAAATAATCAGAAAAGTTTTATATAACTGCATATATACTTGGACGCTGATGGCCAACAGTTGAAACATGTTCTACACCTCAGGAATAAAGAAGAAAATCCCCCTCAATATTTTATACCCCAGGCAGCTTTTATTTTCAACTTTTGAACTCCTTTTTCATTGCTACCTCTGAGGAAAACCTTGCCTCACAGCAATGTAAGGTAAATAGGGAATGGCAGCTTGAAACAGGAGAGGATTGCCGCTTTTCATCATAAGTCTGCCAAGTTGACAGCCAGAAAACATTACCACCTAGAAAAATTGCCCTTGGAGAGGTGTTTTGGTCTCCTTCAGCATGAGCACACGTGCAAGCACTGTATTAGAATGTGTTTATTTATTTTGATTTTATAATTTGTTGTATTTGTTTGAGTTCAAGTGAAATCCATAGATTGAGTGTACATCTTAAGAAATATTATTTGTCTCTTCTGTCCTCCAGTCATTTTTATGAGTGACCTGCTCATGTCACAGACATTCTTAAAAAGCATGAAATTTTCCAGATGAAACCTCAAGTGAACTGTTCCCGTTATGGTTCAGTAAATGCCTCCCAGATTCTTCCATACAGAAGAAACCTCATTTCCTCCTTTGGAGTTTATTACATTGTTTTCAAATATTTTTTTTCTTTACCTACCATTCAAATCTTATTCTGCAGGTATAGTTCTTAAGCCAAGTAACTTCCTTAACAATAATGAAAAACTACTTAAGGAAAATTTTCATATTTTCAAGGGCATCTAGAGAAAGATTGTGTCTTTATCCCACCAAGAGGAAAATTCTGTAGGCATGTATAATAGAGCAAAGGAATAAAATCAGCCAAATGAAAAATCAAAGAAAAATTAACAAAACAACAAGCAAACAAGCAAGTCAGAAGGTAAGCAGCATTTTGTCAGGAATCTGATATAATTAGGTTCCTTGGAGGAACATGTGCCTGGATAGTTGTCTGAGTAAGGGGAACAGTCTCTCTCACACAGTCAGCATTTTGAGATTCCACAGTCACCTGACTCACATGAAGTTTTTGGCCTGGCAAATCAGACTCAAAGTTTTATGTTTCAAGGTTGTATAAAGAAATAATATTTCTCTATTATTTTCTCTTCTTGCAAAACTTATGCCTTAATGAAATTAATGAATCAAGAGAAATTTTTGTCCCTTTTTTATAAAAAACTAAATTTTGGTGGTTAAAATTTGGTGATAAATTCTGGTAGATATTAGCCATATGCAGCATAAATTTCTCCCACATCACTGTCTTTAATCTCTAACCTCAACACAGAGCTTGCTGTTGCATCACAGAGGATGAGCTATCTAGCAAATATTACAGAGGGCTGCATGCAATATACGTTTTGAGGAAGCACGTTCAAAAAAGAAAAAAAAAGGCTGATTTTTCCTCTTAGTTTCATTTGAATAATCAAATTCTGAATTGGAGCACTTAAATGGAAGTCAAGGAACTTGGAGTGTGATGGAGGAAGCAGCAATCAGTTTGAAAAGATGTTGAATCTCTGATGAGCGTTGAATATGTCAGATTAAGTTATGTCCTAGAAAGGGAGGTTCCCTGAACAACTGCTAGTCACTTTAAATTATTCTGCATTACAAACAGGAAATCATCCAATTAGACTAACAGCTGCAGAGATTGGAATAAGCCTTGCATATTACAAAATTAAAGAAAATGCAGCTGAGTACTATGGAAAGGAGCTAAGGTAAGTAATTTTCCCTCTTCTTTTCTGTAATAAAACTTAATTTCAAGAACTTTTAGGATAAGGAAATGACTGCAAATTTATTACATGTGATTAAAACATGGAAAAAATTTACCAGTAATTATGCTGGATAATTTTTTTTCCTATGTATGTTCTGTTTGTTCTGAAATATCTGCTCTTTCTTTCAAGGTGGGTGGAGACTTCTGTATTTCATCTTGTCCCAGGTCCATTCCAAAACCATCACTATTATTTCCAAATGTTTTCAAGAAGATAAGCAACAATTATATTGCAATTACTCTTTGGCTAATAGTTATCGTTATCTCCATTTGCAACTTTGTTCACAAAGATGGTCTGAGATTGCAAACTACAAACTCTATGCGAAAAAGGAAAACATAGGTGAGATCAGGAAAAACAGTAACCCAGGAGATGGAAATGGAATTCTATATAGTGAAAAAACTCAATAACAGACAGAATTCTGTTACCAGGGAAAATAGCATGATGAAAGAAAATAGTGTTGAAAATACAGCATACTATTAAAACACCTTGAACATTCTACTGTATCTGAGAAAATATATAAAACCAATATAATTTTACCTAGACACCTCCATGTAGTTTCAGGATCAGAAGATGTAAGTTAACCTGTATGTCAAAATTATCTTTAACTTTTAATAACTGGACTAATATTAGAAATCAGTCTAAAGAAGCAAAATAGATAGAGTCATGAATTGTCAGCTACAAATTATAAATTCTTTTTGTTTAATTTTACTCTGTGAAGATTTGTGTTTTAAGCAAAAAAAAAAAAATTGAAAAAATTCACATTATAAAGCTTTTTATTTCTATAAAATTATTCTTTTTCCATGATCATCTCAGATACTTACGGATACCCTACTGCAGCTTTTGGCAGTGTACATCCTATGTGCCGTCCTTGCAGAGACACAACTCATTTCTGAAGAGGCTGTTCCTGCAGGAATCTCAGGTTAGATAAGGAAAAGGATTTTTTCAAACTGGCTGTGCACTGAATGTCAGGGCACATTCCCATGCTACACACACAATTCCTCCCACAGGATTTCCACCAAAGTATTTTGCCTGGGGTCTCTGTCCTTTTGGTACGTATGCAACGTCTTCTGACTTACCACAAGAGTTCACTGAAATCACAACTAAATCTCTAGCAGGCAGAAATACAGCCTTTAAGTGCTGTAATTCCTCTCAGCTTATTTTAAAATGCTTCATTCCCCTGATGCCTGTTAAATGAGCCTCAAACCGTAATTAGGAAAAAGTCTAATAATTTTCCTTTATATGTAATTTCAGATTGCTTTCTTCTGAAGATCTTTAACTAATGTTAAAGCTTTGAAAGTCTTAATAGGATCAAAGACAAATTCATCAGGAAGAATATTGAGGAAAGTGACTAATTTCTTATACCAGTACACATTCACCTCACATCAAGGTTTCATCAGCTCCAGAAGAATTAGGTCTGAGTTGCCACTGAAAGGATTGGTTTTAGTTAAAATGCATAATTTCTGTAAGGAACTGGAATTAAAGAGAACCCAGGAGACACTGTCCTGCTTACAGATAAGCAGAGGATTCAGAGATAAAGCCTCCCACAAGAACAAATTTTCTTGTCCTGACAATGCAATCAGTTAGGGGAAAAAAACCCTTTAAGCCATAAACGTGATCAAAAAAGTATCATTTAACTTTAAAAATCGATTAAAGAGTACGTTTAAATTGTTGATGGAATCAAAGTTTCAAATGGTTTGAGTAGAAGGCCTGCTGCTTTTAGGTTACACAGTACACAGAAGATGCTTGTTATTGGCAAAATTAAAATTTGCATTAAAATTATAGGTTTAGTATACACCAATGTAATGGAGCAATTGTCTAATTTATTGGGACCTAAGAGTAGCAGAACCCTGCATTGGAATGCATCAAATGGGCAAATGCATGGAAATCACTCTGCCTGCTGGTGAAATGAAAATATATGTGGAAAAATACCTCTATGACTTTATCACTGCAAGACCATTGTGGCCAAATGTTCCAGCCCCAAACATTGGAAAGTGTCATTGTTATACAGCTGCCAAAGCACAACTGGTCAGTACACACAAGTCCTTGCAGCTTGTGCAAGGCCAGTGCTTGGCCTTGACTGACGTTGATGAGTGAAACAGGCAGAGCCCAGAGCTGTCCAGCTGCCTGTACACTGCTGCTCTCAACCATAAATTAAAAAAAATAGGTCTTCAATCACAGCCATAGAGTTGAATTTAGCCAGGAGACTTGTAAAAAGCTGTACTCACCTACTACCTCGTTTTAAGCCTGTATTCAGTGTATACTGCCATGGGAAAATCTGGAGAAGGAGTCATGGCACATCACTTTTCACCTTCTCTCAAAATCTGTTTCCTGTACTGCTTAATAAGCATCGCTTAATTTTATTGTAACACATTTAATGTATGAAAGCACATTTAATGTGTGGTAAAATCATGATACAAGACCCATTGAAAATCAGCTGGGATTTTTAAAATTTTTTTAATACTTCTTCAGTATTCAGTAACTTTCAGTTACCTGAAAGTCTTTTCCCCATGATCACTGGCTATTGATTTGAACAAGTAGTGGTAGTTTGTATGCTCAGTGTGTCCTGGTGTGGGGACATTTTGCTGCCTATTCAGAAATTTTAAAACTGTTTCATAGATTCTTCCTCTAAGCAGCTCTTCTTAACCTGATTCTTTTAAGCAAATGGAGAGTAACTGCAATCATCTAATCTAACCTCACATATACCAGCAGAAAAGACTTCCAAAGGTGAGCTCCCAACTCCTAGTCATTGAATTTGAAAATTGTAATGATTCTTGTGCTGCTTCAGAAATTGAGCATCTGGCTCTTAATAAGATGTTAGCGTAATAAATGTTACTTCCTACACAGTTTTGAGAAATAGGTATTCCAAAACAGCTTCACTTCACTTTTGTGTGAAAGTAGTTTATCTGGCAGATGCACAATGATAATTCACTAGGATTTTGTAATGCATTCTACGTCACACCTTAGATTAAGAAACTTGAAGAACACAAAATTTTTGTGCTGCTTACCACTTATCACTTACCACTAGTTAAACAAGGTATTTAAAAGAATTGATCTGTATGTCAAAATTATTTTTAGCTGTTAATAACTTATCAATTAGGTGATTAGTGGAGAGTCTAGGAAGGAAAAAAAGTAATCAGACTATAATTTAAAGATTTTGTCAGCTATTGTTGAAAAAAAATCACTGTCAGTTAAAAAAAGGGGATTTTGCTATCCACAGATAGCATCAAAGAGGAATGTTTGGCTAGGAGGAAGTCAGGCAGATGCAGATAAGCAAAAAACTGATCAAGTTAATGTGCATATGTACATATGTGTAGGTTTGAGTTTCGATATAGCCAAATATTGGAATATCTCTCATAGCAGCACACAGAAGATTTTCATGGGAAAGCAGGTGACACTTGAAAAGACAAAATACTGGTGGATGATGTTCTGAAAGATTGTGTCCACTCTGGTGGCACAGCCTAAACAGGTAATGTGATCCCTGCATGTATTAATTCTGCTGTTGCTGGTGGCTGAGGGAATGACATTTCTCAGAAGGTGGTGAACTGGAGGACTCAGAGAAGTGCAACAAGGCTTATTAAAGGGTTGAACAAAGCCTTCAAAGGAAAAACCTGAGGAGCTCAGTCCAACAAGAACACATTCTCTATGGGAAGAGACCCACAATAGTGGGCTTTCCACTCTAGCAGAAAATATGAATCTGAAAGTGTAAAAGGTGAAGATGGAAAAATGAGATTGGAGTACAAGGGTATTATGAGAGTGAACAATTGAGTGTTTTGATTGGAATATATATTCAGAGGTTCATTCCCTGCAAATAATTGTTAATAATATACAAGACTTTAGACAGCTGTGTATTTGAGGGAGCTGGTAAGTATTCTTAAGTAGTTCCCAATAATTATTCACATTTTTCTCTTTAGTTTCTATTTACCAGTTGACTAAGCCTATAATTATCTGTATGCCTGTGAAACTAGCTCCTGGTATGCACCAGAGAATGTGTTATTGGTTTCCACAGAAGCATAGTAAAATCATGAAGGCTCACAATAATCATCATAAATTTTAGGCTTGAATCAGTTCTTCAGTACCTTTAAAAACCCCAAAAAACAAGAGAGGACTACTCCAGAATTTGCTCACTTGCAATGTTATATTTTAAAGGAAAACAGTCAGTAACAATTAAGAGAAATTATTTTGCTGTTAATATTAAAAGAGAAAACAACTCCAGTATGTTTACGTTTGCAGCTCCAATGTATTTTTAATTTTAAGTCTTAGTTTCTAGACTGGCTTGACAATTTATCTCCTTCTCTTTGTCTGCTTTAGCTTTCTTTGGCCGACATCAGACTACTTCATCTTCTCTTTTAATAGTTAGAAGACTACCTTCAAGGCCAGAAAAACCATTTACTTCCACTTTGTCCTGGATTCAGAAAAAAAGGTAAAAATGCATTGACAGGCCTGGTATGTTTCACCCTGATTAAATGGATTTAAACCTAGTGATTTTAACACTCCAAGAGAATCCTCCAATCAGATTTCAGAAATATCAGCCAAATTTTCTGCACACAGCAGCATTTATAGCCTTTATCAATGATTCTGAAGTCAATATACAGGCAAATAAGACTTTTTTTCTCTAAGATTTTACTGCTGTAGATATTATTGTACTGACATGTTAATTTTCTGCTGAATTAATGGTCTTTATCTGCTCAATTTTTCTGTACATGAACATATTTTTTAATAAAAACTAGATGAGAAAATTAGTAGGACAGAACCAATATAATTTATTTTTACATTGTTATCTGTTTACATGTATTTGTCTACAGCATTCATTATTTTCCTCTGTTGTCAGCATTTTAGATAAATGAAAACTTTTGCAGGTATTATACATTTAATTGTTTTGCAGTATTTCTTGGTGAGATAATTACACATACTTTTGCTTGAGGTACATTCAGTGGAACTTTATGCCATTATTAAAACTTTGTGTTGATTTCTTAAATAATTTAGAAAAAAAATCAATTAATTTAATGTGAAGAGTTATTTTTTATAATGAGTTCTCACATTCTTAACCAGAACTGACAAAATTCTGAAATTAAATGTTAAAATGAAAAACTGAAAAATGCTGTTTTAAAAAGATCAAGATCAAAATGTGAGCTTTTCAAAACAATCTTTATTAAAAAGCCATTTCAAGAAATAGTGACATTTCAATGACCTCTACACTGCACTTTTTAGTGAACTAACTATTCATTTCATTATTCATCTTTGTTTCCAGAGCCTATCCAGATAGATTGCTCATTCCTCTTGCATGGAAAAGAAATGACTTACTCATTTTTCCTGGCTGAGGTTGCAATACATCTTTCCCTAAAAAAGGTTGCAGGACTGACAGGAGCAAAAAAGGAAAAGATTAAGTGTCATGAAGCTATACATTAATGCTTGGGATACATGAGAAGAAAAATTAATGTTTCCCTCTTCCCTGTGGGTCTTAAAGGGGTTAGTGTTAAACAAGGTTGCTCATAACAGTAATAACTTTTTTCCCCCTGTTATAAATTATTTCTGTTTTGAAGAGGAACACACTTTGGCACAGAAACTTGCTGTTTCACAAGACATGGTCTTGCAAAGAACATGTTTTCACTGGGTCAACTCACAGAAACTCCTGAAAATAGGATACTATCCTACAGAATTGCTATTCCTTTTTTTACCCTTCAACGTAATAGTCATTGGTGTTCCTTCCCACAGTTAACAATGATGTGGCTCTGTTTCTCAGAAAAATATTGTGTTCCATGTATTTTCTATTCAGATATAGTCTGAAGACCTCAATGTCATTTGGATAACTGCAGTCCTTACAGAAAGTATTACTTTGTGAATACCAAGAATATGATCAAGTAAATGCACACAAATCTATTTGTGTCCCACAGACTAGTTAGAAGGAACTCTCTAGTGGTCCAACATACATGATAGAATGGTTGATTAGTAGAAGGAACTGGTCATAGGAAAAGAACAGAGAAAATTTCACAGAGAAAAAGCATGATAAAAGACAAAAATAACTACAGAGACAAAAATAGTAATAGTTATTTTCTCATACTCCTATTACTGTAATTAACATTAGCATTGAAATTAAAATTGATGAGGAAAAGTTACTATTACATATATTATGATCATATTCACTATCAGAAATCCCAATGCAGAATATCTGCTGTAATACAGAACAATGTGGAAGAGACAGGGGTTGACCTTGGCTGGCTGCTGAGTGCAGACCAGCCTTCTCCATCACTCCTTTTCCTCAACAGGACAGGGGAGAAAATACAATCAAAAGTTCATTGGAACAACATCAATATAGAGAGATCACTCAGTAGTTACAATCACCAACAAAAGACTTGAATAAGGAAAGCTAATTAAATTTATTGCCAGTAAATTAGAGTAAGATAATGAGAAAAATAGAACAAAATTTAAAACCGTTTTCCTCCTCACTCCCCTCTTCCCAAGCTCAACTTCCTTTATTCCTGACTGTTCTACCTCTTACCATAAGCTGTGCAAGGAGATAGGGCATGGAGCTCATAGCCAGTCCATAACACTTTGTCTCTGCTGCTGCTTCCACCTCACACTCTTCCTGTGCTCCAGAATAGGATCCTTCCCACATGACACAGTCCTCCACAAATTTCTCCAGTGTGATTCCTTTCCATAGGCTGCAGTTCTTCACAAACTGCTTCAGTATGGGGACTTCCATGTAGTGCAGTCCCTCAGGAAAATCTTCTCCAGCATGGGTCCCCACCATGGGATCCCAGAAGCTGTCAGAAAATCTACTCCAGAATGCACTCTTCTCTGCTTGGGTCCAACTGTCCTGCTTCAGCCTGCTTCAGCATGAACTTCCCACAGGGTCACACTTTCTGCAGGGTACGTCCACCTGCTCCAGTGCGGAGTCCTCCAGAGACTGCAGGTGGATCTGTGCTCCCTCATGGGCTGCAGGGGCACAGTTGCCTCTCCATGGTCTGCACCACGGGCTGCAGGAAAATCTCTGCTCCTGTTCCTGGAGCACCTCCTCCCCCTCCTTCTTCAGTGACATTGTTGTCTGCAGGGCTGTTTCTCTCACACATTCTCACTGCTCTCTCCTGTGGGTGCCATGGGACAGAGAGAGAGAAACGGCAAACATTTCTCATAGTGACTTGTGAGAACTTTCAGGGAGTTGTAAGGATGTGATCACTTGTTAAGTATGACCAATCTGCAGATGGTGTTTTTCTACTTTGTCTTTCTGTTCTTCTCAAGGATGGAGTATGAGAAAGGTGTTTTTGTTAACTAGCCAACCAAACAGAATGCATCATATCACTCCATAAAAACCGCACGGTTCACTTGAATAAAGCTTTCTTTTGCTCTTTCCACAATACTGCCTCTCGCCTGTTCCTGTGTCATTATCGGCACAAGAGTGACACTCTCCCACCTGCTGTTGTGCAGTATTTTTTTTCCTTTCTTTAATCTATTACCCCAGTGTCACTCCCACCATTGCTGATGGGCTCAACCTTGGCCAGAGGAGGATCTGTCTTGGAGCCAGCTGGCATTGGCTCTGTTGGACACAGGAGCAGCTTCTCACAAAAGGTATCTCTACTGCTACCAGAATCTGTCCACACAAACCCAATACTACTATGCAGACAGTTACAGTTATATTTAATAGGTACATTTAAATATTCTAATTTTCCACTGAATCATATATTACAGTCCACAGCCCAGGATGTAGTATGTAATACAAGGTTGTATAAAGCATTTCTCAAATGTTATTGAAGTTGAAGTTTAAAATTTCATCTACAGGGCAGAAAGACATTCATTTCATATCTCACAATAAGATGTTAGTGGAAGATGTAATTCCCATAGGTCTGGGGCTGTAAGAAGGGTTAATACAGGAGCAGATCAAACATGTGGGAAGAATCACAAGTAGGGTGAGTCGATGCCTGTGTGATACTGTCTGATCATCTCGACCACACAGTTCATCAGGAGTTCTGAGGGCACGTGGATGTACAAAAAAAGCTTTCCATTAGCTAAGTCTTTATTAGCTGCTCTGAGGCCTTCATTTCATTACCAATAAACAAGGCATTTTTCTTCCAAAAATGCACTTCAACTGATCAAATACATATTCTGATTATGAATGAGTTGCATGCAGATATGTTTGAAGATAGATCTACAAGCATGCAGCTATAATAGCTTAGTGGCACTTGGGCAATATTGAATATAAATTATTATTTACATAATTACAGCATCCATGATTGTAGTCCCTCATTGCTGAAGAGAACTTTGGGGATTTTCTTAAAACCACATATTCATTTTCTTTTGTCACTGAAATGCTGGGTATTCAAATAGCATGCTGTCAGTACTGTAGAAGCCATGCAGTTAATGCTGTGGGGGAAAAAATACATTTGGGTTGATGAAAACAAACTTTAACTGTCATTTTCTCCTTTGAGACAGAGGGACACATATAATTTAAAAAGTCATCAAACTCTACCTGAGAGAATCATATGATCTTTGTTTACTCATTCTCCAAGTCTTCTAAAAAAATTAATGCTGAACATTCAACTAATTTAAAATTAACCAAGATTTTTCACGGTTCTGCTCTTGGTTTTTGTATTCCTTTGTTCTTTCTTCTTTAGCTCATGTTTTGCATTATAATATTATACCAATGTACTGAAACAATAGTAAACCAAAAAAAATAGTACTACTATTAGCATTCAAGGTATTTTCAGTCTGGATCCATTTGTACTTAGTTGAATTTTCTTCAAAGGATTTAAAAGCTGCAAGGAAAAGATGTTCCTTGCCTTTCACAGAGATGGGATATATTATTACAAAGATTAAGATCCAGAGATAAGGCTTTAGCTCAGCAAATGGGATGAGTGCAAAATGTAGGACCTTAAATCCTGGGTAGTAATTCTTAAAATATCTCTACTTTGGATGTAGCTTTGTGACAATGATGTCTGCACTCTGTCCAGCTTCTTGCTCGGGAGATTATGGTGCCTCCTCACTGTGTTCTTCTAGTTAGCAACGATTACAGTGGAAATATATAATAGAAACATTACAAATATTAGTGTGTGCAAAAAAAAACCACTACTGAAAACAACTGAGAGCACGATCAAGAAGGTGTATCTGCCCTCTCACAGGCCAGCAGCACATCTACTGGGCCATCTACTCGGCCACAGAAACATCCTGCCAGTTCCTGTTTTCCAGATTCTGATTGTGTGCCCCTGTCCCCACAGCAGCACAGCTACCACAGGGTGAATGATGCCATCCCATATGGTGCTCCACAGCCTAGTGTCACTATGCTCTGTTGGTGTTAGGAATTAAACCTAAAATCAAAACATTCCTGTGTTGCTTTTCCTGTCAGAATTCAAAGATTATGTATTGACACTTGCACTATTAGAAATGCCTTAAAAACATGGGATCGTGGCCCAAACTGAGACATCTGAACTTCACCTTATGGGAGGATTCTTGACAAATAGCCACTTCACTGGTTTTGCCTTGGGAAGCATATTCAAGTTGAAGAAATATAGACTTGTATACCTTTACTCATTGTTGCAAATGTATTATACTAGGAAGCTACTAGATTTTGCTAGATATTTTCCAAAAAACACGGGTTGCTGTGTAAAAATTGAACTTAAAATATTATGTTTAATCATAAAAAAAGGTGGTTATATTTTTCCCAAAGGCTATAAATCTATTCTTGTAGTAGACATTGTGAGAATGGACATTAACAAGGGATTCAGAAAAAGTATTTTTGCTAGTAAGACCAGTCTCAGTATTTTTCCCCTCCCACACTAATTTTCAACTCTTTCTTCATATTTTCCTTTTGAATTTTATTAGTGCTTTTAATATTTTTTCTTGATCTTTGAATAATAATTTTCTGTGGTTTGGTATATACACAGAGGAACAATATCTTAGCATTATTTCTGTAAGAGTTTGCATATTAGTTTACAAAATAAATATATAAATAAAGATATGTAAAAATTAAAAGATGCTTCATCTTGTTGGTCCTGGAAAGATGGAATTTTTAGCTTGTATTTAGATTACTAGATAAGGTTTCTATAAATTAAAAATTCCAGAGTGAGTGCTTTAATAAGCTTCACTTAATTTACACATACAAAAGAATTTGAATCTGTGAGAGATTGCAGAGGTTTTGCGCTAAATGTTAATTTATTTTAATTTCTTGCTGATTTCAGTTGTTATTATTTTGTTAAATTTAGTTAACAAGTTTTTCCTATTTCTTCCAGATCCAAGTCAATCAATCAACTTTCACAACAGAATGCAGTGATGAAGTTTGATGGGGGGTGTGTGGACAGAAGACATTGGATTTATCAAGATCGGTGAATCAATCCCTGTATTTGATCATGAAGTTCCTGTCTGACAAATTGTTGGAGAAAAGATAACACAAAATCCTGAATCCGTTTAAAATATTATTTTATAATCATTATTTTAATCAATATCTTGATTATGTTTCTTAAACAATCTTTCATCCTATTAATGGCAGTCGATCTCAAAGTTTAATAATTTTCTTAGTTTTACCCTTTTTTTAAGAGATTTTAAAATACCATTGCATATCAGATCTTGTTCTGCAAAAGTGATCCACAGCTAAGTGCTACTGGCCTGCTAAATAATTTCATCACTGCTCTTCTATAAGAATTAAAATTTATTATATGTCTTGCTTTAATAGACAGATGAGAGGAAGAAAATTATAAATTGTCTGACACTTGCATGCCATTTAAATGCATATGTAACTCAATACATCAATCTTGAACATTTTGCCTATTACTATCATGGAAAATGCTAGAAAATCTGAAGGGGGAAGGAAGAGCAGAAACTCTTACACAGGCCAAATAAGTGTGTGTTTCAGAAGGGCAGCAGTTTGACCTAATTGTACTGTATATTGATAAAAAGCAAGAATAAAGAACTGTTTTCTCATTAATTTGTTTTTAAACCTCAAAACACTTGAAAAGCTATTGGCAAAAAATTTGTGAAACTTTAACAAGAGCCAGAATCACCATCAGGAGGCATGAGGAGATGACAGGTTAATGTCATGTACATTACCATATACTTGAGTGAAGTTCTGTAGAGCTTTGTCTTCTTAGAGTCTTATGTTCAAATAATTTACTTGGATGAACTTATGCCTGCTCACGTTTGTGTAGCTGACTGACTAATAACTGCTGCTTATATTAGCTGATAGCAAAATGGGGAAATCAGGGCCCAATTTCAATTAAAAGACAGAGAATGTTCTTTGAGAGAATGCATTTTAGTCTCTTTTAAAAATGCATTATGCCTTCTGTCTCATTTATAGCTGAATGGTCATTTTATTACCAGACAGTTTTAGCACTGTATCACTGATACGTAAAAAACGAATTCAAGTCTCTGAGACTGCTGTTTCTTAGAGGGAATTTTTTATTTTACTCCTTTATAACAAGTTTATAACTTTATTTCTTAAATCTAGGTATTTCACCTTATAAAGACTGGTACTGGTGGAAGGCACTAGAAAGCAGCAATTCAAATGCTACAGTGTTATTTCAAATCACCAAGACCTTTAGTTGTCAATTCTTTACAGAATGTGCAACTGCAGTACTGCACAAAGCAGAGATCAAACTCCTCTTTTTATTGAATTCAATGCTGAAAAACCAGCTGATCTCAGCAGCAGGAGGTTAGGTATCATCTTTTCCCAGGTGGAGGAAGCTGCATAGCTGGAAAGTCAATCTCACACTCTCACATTTAAGAATTTTCTAATTACTTTAGTATTGCAATCAAACAAATTTTGTATGTTAAGATCTGTATATTAGCATGTATACAATTATTTCTTTAAACTAGTATAGCACTATTTAATTTCTGCTTCTGGCTTCATGATTTACTGCTTTGATGTAGCTGAAAGCTGTACTTATTGCAGTACTGTGAAAACTGAAAAGCATGCCTTTTCACATTGTGCTGTCTCATTTCAGGTTTGTCTCATAAGTCAAACTGATGCACCTCTGCAAACAGGGGAGTGTTGCAACAGGAGAGCATCAGTGCTCTTACCAAAAGCAAATTTTTGTTCTGAGGGGTAAAAGGTAGGTACTGTAGTTATTCATAAGGAAATACCTAATTTTGCTATACTTTTATTTAGTTGTACCTAAAGGATCAAAATTTTACTGTATAGGATTCTAGAAAATGAGACCATCAATGTCAATTGTACTAATCAAAGATATTAAACATGACAGCTAAACACAATTAAAATTCTTTGTTCCCAAACAAACTTGATTTCCAAGGTACTGAAGATTAAAATACCTGCAATTAACTGAAGATTCTCATAAAAACCTAGTTTTATGAGTCCAGGATGTAAACTTTGAGCCACTAAATTATTTGCAGTTCACCTTATTAGAGTATGAATGCCACCAGTTATTCACACACACTGTAAACTACTATGTCCCTTCTCTAATCTATAAAGATCTTGGAACTCTGAGACATGTACCTTCTTTTTTAAATTTCTTCTAGTTTTGTGGGCACATGTTTGTATTTCATCTGTATTAGTGTGTGTTAAATGATATCTTTCACTTCCTGTCTTAAGCACTGTTGGAGTCAGTCCTGGGGGATATGAGTCAGGTGAAGAATAAAGCAAGGACCCTGAATTTTAGGAAAGCAGAACTCCAGTTCTTTGTAAGGTTGTCCAAGAGGACTCCCTGGGAAGCTGCCCTCAGGGACAAGGGAGCAGAACAGAGTGGGAGATCTTTAAAGACATCTTCCAGACTGGCTAAGAGCTTGTGATCTCTAGATCTCCTGATTGCTAGTAAATCAGGAAAGGAAGATGAGACTGGCACGATGAGGCAGTTTGAGCACCCTTCTGGTCAAACTAAAGGGAGACAAAGAAATCCACAGGCAGAGGAAACAGAGTCAAGTGTCATAGGAAGAGTGTAGGGACACAGTAGTTGTGTAGGAATGGGATCAGGAAGGTTTAGGTGGGACTGGAAGTGGCCTTGGCAAGGGACTCAGGGAATAATATGAATGGCTTCTATACATACATCAGGCAAGATTTGCCTCGTGGAGCCATGTTGCCTTAAATTGCCTGCCTATCCTCCATGTGCCTTAGCACATCTTCTAGGAGAAACTGCTCCATGATGTTTCCATGCACAAGGCAGGTAGCTCACAGGGTCCTCCTTCCTATCTTTTAAAAAATGGATGCAGTGTGGCCTATTTTCCAGTCACTGCTGATTTCACTTGACTGCTGGGACTTTTCACTCATTCATCAATGTCATAGACAGTATAAGTGCACACTCTGCAAATTTGCGGATGACACCAAGCTGGGTGATGTGGTTGACATGGCCAAAGGATGGGATGCCATTCAGAGGGACTTAGATAGCTCAAAATGTGGGCTCATGAGGATCTCATGATGTTCAACAAGGCCAAGTGCAAGGTCTTGCATGTAGGTTGGGGTAATCGCTGGTATTCATAAAAAATGGGAGAGAGAAGAAGGGATTGAGAGCAGCCCTGACAAGGAGAGCCTGAGGTTCTGGACATGAACTGGGGATGTGCACTGGCACCAAGAAAGCCAGCTGTACCCTGGACTGCACCAAAAGAAGAGTGGCCAGCTGGTCAAGGGAGCAGACTTCCTGGAGCAAGTCCTGAGAAGGTCCACAAAGATGACCAGAACACTGGGACGCCTCTCCCAAGGCAAAAGGCTGGAAGAGCTGAGGCTGTTCAGCCTGGAGAAGACCATGTTTGGGGAAGCCCTTCCAACCACCTTTCACTACCTAAATGGGGCTACAAGATAGATGAGGACAGGATTTTTTAGGAGAGCCTGCTGCGACAGGGCACAGTGTAATGGCTTCAAACCAAAGGGGATAGATTCAGACTAGATATAGAAAGGTATTTTTTACAAGGAAGTTGGTGAGACACTGGAAAATGTTACCCTGAGAAGTAATGGATACTCTATCCCTGAAAATATTCAAAGTCTAATTGGATGGAGCTTTCTGAGCAACGTGATCCAGTTGATGGTGGGGGGCTGGACTAGATGATTTTTAAAGATCCCTTCCAACCCAAACTATTCTATGATTTACTTGAAAACTTTGAAGTACTTCTGGGTTTCATTAATCTTAGACACATTATATATTTTAAAACTTGCTGCCCTCAGATATGACAGTGCTTCAATACCCTATAAAATCTTTTGAAAAAGGACTTTTTTTGTAGTTCAAAGCATATTATCTATTAAGTATAAATGTAGTGAACTGAAAAGAAAGAACAAATATTTTCAATTAATTTTAATATCATTATGTAGAAGGGCTTAAAAAATCCCATCCTACTGAAAAAGTGGGTTTAAATTAAATTACTTCTGCATTTTTCCACCAGCATTACCATTCCTGTCTTGAAATGTCATTATCATTGATGCCAAGTTATTACAGTTCAGGAGTTATGTTTCTACAGATATCACTCCATTCAGTTTTAATGTTATGAGAATGCTTGGTACTCTCATAACTCACATCAACATTAGGAAGGTTCAATTAGCTCTATAGAAATCTATTATTGAAGTATATTTGGCGAGCAAATAATCTGAAGTTTGGATCTTTGGTTGAGTTGCATTTTGATTTTCCATAAATAATGCAGATTTGAATTCAGCTGTGATCAGCACTCAGTGTCTTGCAAGTTTTTATTTCAGATGGCTTACCATGTCCAACTAAATGAAAATATAAGCAAGGAAACATGGCCCTTTCTCATGCCACTTTCTCTGTAAAATACCTTTTAGCTGAATATTCACACCAATAACTTAAACCTTCATTGTCTTCCATAAGCTCTTTTCCAAAAATGAAAAAAGGGGCAAGAAATAAACAGAATGATCAGAATGATTACTATGAATATCCAACAAAACTGTTGATTCCTGTAAACACATTTTCAGAGTTATTTGAATGTGTCATACCTGCTATTTGAACACATTAATCCACTGCACAAAGATTGGTCTAAGGGCACTTCAAATACTTACTTCCCTGTAATATCAGAGGAAACACTTGAGGAATACTATTGGAAACCATCTGGCAGCAAATAACTAGGAAAAATTAAAAAGCCTATTTTTGGTCCCGAGTCCACTTTTAATGTCTGCTCTCTGTTCATGTTGTTCACCCAGCTGCCAAGTGGAACAAAATGTACTGCTGCTATTCTGGGTTTCCAAACAGCATGTTTAGGAGGACAGAAAACATAATTCAAGATTCTGCAGCTGAAGGTTTTTGAAAATTTTAAGGCACATAACACTTTAACCTTGTAATAATCTCTCACAGTTTGGTAAAAAAAAAAAAAAAATTGTTGGGCAAGCCAAAATATTCCTGTTTCTGAACAGAGTTCTGAACACTTTAAAGTAATTTCCAGGTTGAAAATGAAAGGTTTAATCAGGAAGTTCAAAAGAAAAGACCTAGATAACCCATTACAGCTTTAGAGAGGATTTAAAGGAGCAATGAGGTTTGTTACAGAACTGGCATCAGTTATTTTACAAGACATCAAACTTAAAGTCTAAGAAAATTTAGGGAAAGTGCGTTTTAGGGAAAGAGGTATCTCAGAAGAAACCAGTGTACACTGTTTTGAAATACTGCAAGTTTAGAAATACATAGTCATCTTTTAGATAATGAGCTCTTATGAGGTGTATTTTGAGCTATACATCTTTGCAAGACTCAAACTTCTCTTGTTTGCCATACAACTCTTGTACTAATCATCCCAAGAAATACCAAACATCACTAAAACTCAGCCCTTCTATCTACATTGCAAAGTTCTCAATGAAGAGAAACTAATGAATGTGGATCTTGTTGAACCTTTCTGAATTCTAACTGAATTATATTTGAATTATATTTATGTTAGTAAACAGAATGGGCTGGGACCATTCTGAAAGCAAGTAGCATGAGACAGAGGCTTTCATGATTAAATTCTCTCCCGTCCTCTGACTAAGTTGGCTTTGTACCTACTGCCCATCAGGAGTGGACCTTGGCTAGTGCTCTCTAAAGCGGCTCCTTGGCTTTGTCTATGTAGGGTGAGGTGGCCCAAACCACACCAACATGTTAGAACAACAGTATCACTGTAGATAACCACAGTGCTTGGTCTGGTTTAGTTTTCAAAGTACAGGCTGTGAGTTCCCCTGACTTCAAGACAATGGGAGAGCTCACAAAAGGGAAAAGACCAACCATACAACAACTAGCAAGAAGCCTGCCCAGATCTGTAGCACTTGTCTGAACAGATTAAGCTGCTTTCAGATGCAAGTGCTATTTCAGTACAAGTCAAGTAAAAAGGCTAGGGAACATTCTCATGTACTGGAACTTGATCATTCACTCAGTAAATGAAAAATAATGTCTTATTTTTATGGATACAAGCTAGGCACCACACTTGGACATTGCAGTTATCAATCCCCAGCTGTCTTTCTTTAGCACCACAGGCACAGTCAAGATGGGTACAAATGCACAGCTTATTTCCCAGTCTAATCAGGACTCCCAGACCTGAACTACATAGAGTTCCCTGCAGTGTGTGTGCACCTGTGGCGTTGAAAAGCTGTTACCTCAATAAATCACCAGTAAATTAGTAATGGTTCTGATTATGTTTTTTATTCATTTCAGTTTAATATAATAAAGGCATTATACAAGGCTTTAGGTGGTCTAATATTTAATTATCCATTAAATATGACTAAATTACACCTCATCATCATTTAAATCAAATCAGGCAAATTCCCAAATCAGGCAAACACCTATTGTCTCTGTTTATCTCCTAACCGCATTCAGTTTTCTCCAGAGTAAAAATGAGGCTGTTCCAGAAGGAAATCTGAAGAAATCTGAGCACGCAGGGAATGCTGCAGACAATGTTCAGATGGGTGGATACTTTTCCTTTGTAAAGAGTGGAAAACAGGAGAACATTGCTACCACACACATCATTGGCAGTGAGAAAGTGATAATCTCTCAAGTGACTTGCTTCCAAGCCATGTAAGGTTTTATAGGCTATAGATAGTACCTTAAATTTCAGCAGGTCATCTAATGCATCAGATTTCCACAGATATCCTGCTGTGTGAGAGTATCCAAATCCTGAATTTAAATGTCTCTCATGCAAAGGATATTGTACAATCCTGTTATGAAATCACCAAACTAGGGCTAAAGGAAAATTGACTTGCTTGTGAAACTAAAATTCAGGAGAAAAAAACTATACAAAAGAAAAGAACTTAATGGCAATTAAACTTTTGAGGGATACAGGATATTTTAATGAGATCTCAAGTTTAAATGTGGTTGGGTTCTCTAGCACTTGATTTTGTCCTCTAGAAAATTTTAGTCTCAAAATGGAAGCATCAGACTATATGATAGTACTTTAGTACTTTTGCTTACAGATTAAATGACTTAGTGTATTACATAGTGTGTAAATTTGATATTTTGGTTGTCTGATATTGGTTATAACTGATGCTGTCTTTAGATCTCTAATGAGAATGGGATTATTCCCATTAATGTACAGAAAACAGAAAAAATTTACAAAAGGGAAAATTTCTAGAAAATATTGGGACAAATTTTCTCAGAAGAAAAGTAGCCAAATACTGGAATACCTTGCCCAGAGAAACTATGAATTCTCTTATAGAACATTCCCCTGAGGAACTTTGTCTCATATGGCCTTACTCTGAGAAAAGAAAGAGATCAAGTGGCCTCTAGAGGTCCATTCCAACTTAAAGTAGTCTATGATTCCATAATTTAATTTTTTAAGGTTTTGCTATTATTTTTATGTGATATGCTTTATTATTTATATGACATCTGCAGAAATTAAATATAGGTGGAAAATCACAATAAATTAGTAGAGGAAGACCAGCCATAGATACATAATTGTGACTTGTAAAACTTTCTTATGACTTTATTTTGGACTTACACCTAGCTGTGGGACTGTGTTAGACTGACTGGATCGTTTGGCAAAGTGGAATCATCAATTATATGAAAGGACATGAATATAAAATAACAAATTTAACTCCCATAGGTTAATGAGGGTAGTGCTCTGGGATTCAGTTTTTCTGGGAAGGACCCATGATAACTACACACGTGGTAAATAATTAGGTAATAATGAATTGGCAGGAAAATGATACTCAGACATATAAACAATGAATTACTGAATGTAAGCAGAGCTGCAGAAATGTAATTACTAATGAGATATTAATACAATATGGAAGACATTTTTCAAGTAGGACTTGGACAAATTGTAGAGAACTTCAAACATTATTAAAAGCATGAGCAAACTAAAATTTTCAATCATTTTTGAGGGAAAGCTGAAAAAAAATTATTCATTTTCCTCCAAAAAATATTTTAATCAGTTTTGCACCTAAAAATGGTTCTGCCTTACAGAACAACATGGTGGAGTGTTTTATGCTGTGATCTATCGTATTGCAATTGTTTGCTTTTATATAATTTAAAGGTACAGAAATTCCAGTCCTTATACATTTCTCTGCAAAGGAACAAGGGCTGATTTTATACATTAAAATCTACCAAATAGCAGTAAGGACTTTTTCATTTATATGACTCATTGTCTTCTACTTGGTCAAGTTTTACATAAGTGTTCTGTGCTTAGGCAAAATTCTTTACATTCTAAAATATGTGATCCATTTGAGCAAAACAGAACACAGCAAATGTTTCTGTAAGAGAAGACAATAATTTTAGTGTAACAATACCTTTTTTACTCTGTTTATAGAGACTGCTAAAATGGTTTGTCCTTTTTCAGGCACTGTACTGCAGAATCTTTGAATTAGTCATCTTTTAATGGGGGCAGCACCCATAAGAACAGCAATCAGGAGCAGCAAGTTCCTGTAAACACCTTCAGCACTTAGCTCACATCTGATTTTAGCTTCCCTGTAGGATGGCAGAGCTGCAATGGTTTCATTAGTCAGGACATTGAAATTAGAGCCCATATTTACTTTATTATCTCTGTTTTCTCCACCTCCAGTCAGCATGTCATAAGTACTTCATAAGCCCTCCTGGCTTGTGCCAATCCTTGAGATGCACATGACTGTCTCTATTACCATCCATAAATCCACTATCTGCCTGAACTTGAATTCATTAAACTCACACTTGTAGCTAACCTGTGCGCCTTGCGCTGATCTTATTGATATTTAAACAGCACTGTGTGCCTTCACTTTTCCCCCTAGTGCTAGTAAAAAGTTTTGATTTCAAGCACTGTGGCAGGTAAAGTGAAAGCCGTCATTCTAGAGAATCGAAAAGTACTAGAAAATATTCCATTCCCTAACAGATTTCAAAGCAATGTTTTTCTTAAGTTTCAGCAAATCACTGGAAATTCGCAGTAGTGTGTAAATATATTTTAATCTCAATTATTGTTATAAGAATAAGCATATTTACTCAAATCATTGTACAGGTGTTCTTAAATACCCTTTTAAGGCAAAAGATCTTAGTCTCAGAGCATTTGCTTTTTTGATTGACAACCAGTACAAGTCCCCCATAGCCGATTTTGCATAAAATAAAAGAGCAAAAACTCTTGCCCTGTACTCCCTCTTCCCCACTTCAACTTCCCTTTATTTACACTCTGAGGAGGTGATGGGCAGCTCAGGAGTCTGAGTGCACACAGTGGTTTTGGCTGCTCGTACACAGCAGTTTTCTGTCGCTCTGTTTGTAACAGGGTTTGCTGCCTTATCCCTTCATCTCTTTAACACGGTGGGTCACCCATGGCCACAGTCCCCTAAGGGCTGTTCCAACCTCTTTCAGCATGGAGTAGCACCCTAAAAGTGTGTCTCTGGTCATGTGTGCTCCTCTGACCAACCAAGGCTTTGGTTCCATTCCCTCCACAGCCGTTTCTTTGCTGCACAAGGATGCCAACATCCACCAAGAAACAGACAAACCACCTGCACACAATACCACTCCTTCTTTACCTGGAACGAGTGACCATGGGTTTTGAAACAAATGCACCTGGCAAACCAATGTCTGGCAATTGCTAGCAGGAAATAGAGAAGAGCAATTTCCAGACAAGCCATTGCCCTCCTCAATGTTTCTTGGTGCTGAGGACACAGCAGACCTAACTGTAGAAGGAAAAATATGGCAGGCCACAGCTGCTCAAGTAGCTTCAGTTCATTAGTCCTGTTTCCAATGAATCATCTTGTTTAATTGCTTCACATTGAAGTTGCATATTCTTGCTTCTTTTAACAATTTTCCAAACTCTATATTGAGTCGTTATAACAACAGAAACCCTTTATGGAAAAATGTGAATACACTATGTTAAGTTTTGAGCTGTTTTTTTCATTGTCCAAGTTATGGATCCTTTAATTCTGCTATGGAGTCCTCTGACACCAAACCAATAATTTCATACCTTTGTTGCTGACAGCTGTTAGCCAGATGCTGAGAAGCATCATCTGATGTAGGTGGAGTGTTTCCTTCTACTAGTGTCATATAAGGGATATATTTGTCAATGAATTCAGGTAAATCTCTTACCATGCATTTTCCATTTGAAAAAAAAAGTTCAGAATTGTGTCATTGACATGAAAACCCAGAACTACAAAATCTGTCCTGGTGTCCAGGTACATTTCATTTGGTCAGATTTCAGGCAGTGGAACATGTTATTTCTTAAATCTTGAGGAAGTTATGTTAAGAGGAATAAATCAGAGAGAAAGTTGCTTCTTTATTTTGAGTAGAAAAATGTGATCTTGACTCATGAAACCTGCTCTTTGGAAAGATAATATGGCTGAAATTATTAGAGATAAATCCAGTTATAAAACTGTAGATGTAATCTAGTTATCTGTCTTCAGCTTTTAAACCTGATGACTGTTGCTTATACTCCCCTTTCCCTAGGCTCTGACACATCAGTGTTATGCCTAGGGATTGTTTTCACCATGAGGAAATGAGAAAACTTCCAACAATTGAAAGAGTTACTTATTCTGCTCAGAAAAAGGTAAAACACAGAACCCAGCCACCTCTGCATCCTCTCCAACTTCTACCATTTAGAACTTCTTATTTAAAAGGGATCCAAATAGTAATCCCAAATCTATTATATTTATTGTGCCCATCTGGTATAAAGGATTTGTGGCCCATTATGCATCCCATAAGGAAAGCAGGACGTCCTATGCTCTGTGTTGCATGGTTGCTCTCCATGCTTGCACACAACAGCAGGAACTTGGACTCTCCATCTTTCTTCTGGGATTAACCTTCAAATAGCCTTCCCTAATTGTATTATTTTTCTACTGCAGATATTCAAAAATAGTATTTTCTTGCCATAAATGTTCTCTAAAGTATTTTCATACCTCTCTGTTCTGCTAGTAATCAATAATCACACTAGTATTTTGAAAAGAGTTAAAAAAAGGTCACAAATATACATTATTAACCTGCTTAGTATGGAATATGGACTATGGACTGGAACTTGAAGAGATTGTACAGAATTGATCTCCCATGGAATGAAGGTTATACATTTAAACAAGTCATCTAGTTTCCACTTCACTGAAAATCATATTTCACCTGACTTTGCATGTCTATAATGTAGTTATCTCAACTGTGTAGAACATCATAACCTTCCAGTGTGCTTATATGGAAAGAAAAATTCATTCACCTTACTTGCATCTCTGCCTTAGTGTTTGATGAATCACTTGAAGAAACACCCATTTATCCCTTTTGACTAGACAGAAAGCCTAACTGAAATGTAGATATGTATATATAACAGCAGGATTTGCATTAGGAGAGATGAATCCTGTTTCCATCTCCCTCCAAGTTCAGTAAAGAGAATTACATGCATCCAGAAGGCGATTCATGTGAATATACTTTTTCCATGGAAGAGTGTATTCTCTTTACCCTCTGTCTTTCTCCATTACCTTTAAAAAGGATGTGAAAGCAGAGACAAAAACATATGATTAAAGTTAAATGAGATGAAAACCACTTATGCAGTTATTTTCTAGTTCTCCTGGAACACATCCTCATCATATCCATGTGTGATGAACTTCAATATATTGTCCATATGCTTCCATATCCATTTGAAATCCTTTTCTTAAAGTACCATCAGAAAGAGATTGAAGAAAATGCAATCCTTTTTCCAGACCGTGACTAAATGGATGTAAACTAGGAAGGATTAGAGTTTGACTTGGTTGTGTCATATGTCATCACTCCAAGTAGAGACTCAAGGTAAATTTGCACAGAAGAAGAATCCAGCACACTGAGTTATGTCTTAAAGGGTCATAATAGAGAGATTATAAGTTATACCTCTAAGTCATGGTGGTTTTTTATATTTGGACTCAGTATTCATAGCATTTTTTTCCTTTTTTAATAAAGTTTCAGAGTGGTGACCACTGTAAAATTGACAAGTATTAAGAACAAGTCCACTTTCTTTCACTCCCATCACAACCAGTAAGAAAGATCATACAGGCCAATTTTAGTTCTTGATGACAGCTGTGAAGTCTTACTGAATGCTCAGAAGTGTAACTATGGAAATCATTTGGCATGTAGGATCTTATTTTTTATTTTTAAACTTTTTTACACCTCCCTCTGAAATTGCCATCTCCAGGCTCCTGTTAGGCAGAGGATATACAACTTTTCCAACCTATCATTTCATACCAGTAGTAATGAAGATTGACATGAAAACAGCACAGCTTGTCTATCAGCACCAAACTGAAATTGCAAGGATGTCAGTAAGATTATATAGTTGTGCATCCACATGTATTCAAGGGAATACATATATGTTTAAAATAACATATGCAACATAAATCAATGTACTTAAGGTTTCTGTGCAATTTCAGTAAAAGCTCAGGATCAGAGGAGTGAATTTTGAAGCAGAAGTATTTTTTTCTACAAAGATCTCTCCTAACACCAGGCAGTGGATTTATCATTATATCAAAATCATGGAATCATGGAATCATAGAATGCTCTGGGTTGAGATGCACCTAAAAGATCATCCAGTTCCAACCCCCTGCCATGGACAGGAATATCTGCCACTAACCCAGGCTGCTCAAAGTCCCATCCAACCTGGCCTTGAACACTCTCAGGGGTGGGGCATCCACAGTCTGTTCCAGTGCTTCACCACCCTTACAGAAAAGAATTTTTCTGACTATTTAATCTAACCTACTCTTGGTTTGAAACCATTCCCCTCTGTCCTGTCACTACATGCTTTTGTAAACAGCCTCTGTCTTCCTTTTTCTTTTTGCAGAAGGCTGCAATTAGTTCCCCTGAACAGACTTGCTAGCCCCTGTTAGCACTGTTTGTCTGTAGCAAGCATGGACAAGAGCACAGAAGAGGCTATAACTCAGTGGTTCTTTCCACCTGGGACCATTTACAGTGGAGGCTTTGAGTCAGAGGTAAAATATTTTCTTCAAACTAGTATCTCAAACACTTCAGCCTTGATACTGTGCAAAAAAAATCAAATTACAAGTTGATAAACTCAGGATTTTTTGATGGCAATGTCTGTTTATGAAGTGCTTCAGGTTTGCATTTACATTACAGATTTTACATTACAGATGCTGTCTTTGATCCCCAGTAAGACTAGAGGCATGTAGGAGTCCAGCAGAACAGACTTGGGAGACATTCATCCTAGTAAACTTTTAATATTAAAGGGGCGTAAATCATAGGGCTTAAATATGTATTTTTATTGAGGCTGGGGGGGGGGGAAATGTTTAAGAGGGTGAATATTAAAAAGCAACATTTATAAACTGCTAAAATAACCACAGAATCTTGTCTTGCCGACCTCATTTTCTGCAGTGGCAGAAGCTCTGTTGCTAAGTAATTAATAGAGCCAAAGAAAGAAAGAGGAAAAAAAAGAGAATCCTATTTCTAAATTCTCTTTAAGTAGCACTTATATGGATATTAGATGGCAGCAGAAACAGTTATAATTGTTCTAATACAATGTCACTCAGTCACACTGAAGGGAGCCCCATGAAAGCGTTATATTGTGAATTTCAGACCATATAGATTTATCTCACAACACAATCTCCATTTTCCCCAGACTTTGTCTAAGATTCCCATCTTTCTAAAGGAGGAAATCACTTCCATGCTCCATGGTGATGTGGTATTTAGACTTGACCCCTGGTTAGGCCTGAGAACTCCAGATTTCCTGCTGAGGTCATTGGAGAACCTCCTTTCCACCTCACAGTGGGATCCACCTCACTGCTTTCTCTACAGTTGCAGGGCAATTCAGTGATGAGCTCTGGGATGAAATTCAGCCACTTCTCTCCCATTTGGACACTCTGAGCAGTTTCTCCTAACAAACTGCTTTAAATTGTAAGTAGAGACAAAACAGAAGCAAACAGCCAGTTTTTGTGGCTCTCTGCATTCAGAGATATCAAAAAAATTATCCTAATAGCAAAGCCAGCCCTTATTATTGCAAAGGAATAAGATATACTCTTCAGCATATAAAAGATATTTCACTACCAGCCTTGTTCAAGTCCTGCATTGAAAAACACCCATCCATCCTACTGTAAAATTGAATACATTATTTATTATTACTGTGGTGAAACTGTGAGATCTTTAATTTCATCAGAGTTACTAGATGGCAGATATCTGAATACTTAATGACCTTGTATTTACTGAGAAAAAAAGTCAGTTGCTTAAATGACAGAGATGTAATGGCAAGAATTCATTGTGGATAACAGAGCTATAGAAGAGCTTACCATATAATGTAGGACTCAGATTTCACTGTTTTTTGGCATTCAACAGTAATATTGCTAAAATATCACTTAAATAAATATCAACAGCTAATCACAAGAGATGTAATGTTATTAAGGGGGGGAAATCACCCTTTTTTATGTTTTCCTTTAACCCTGAGTGGAAATAAGGAAAAAAAGATGAAAGATGACAGTTAAAATGCACTGTTCTATCTCACTCAAAATAAGTAGAGAGCTATTAGCAAATGCTAAAGCATAATGGAGAAGAAGAAATGGAGAAGAAGAAGAAGAAGAAGAAGAAGAAGAAGAAGAAGAAGAAGAAGAAGAAGAAGAAGAAGAAGAAGAAGAAGAAGAAGAAGAAGAAGGAGAAGAAGAAAAAGGAGAAGAAGAAGAAGGAGAAGAAGAAGAGGAGGAGGAGGAGGAAGAGGAGGGTGATGAGGAGGAGGAGGATCAAGAGGAAGGAGAAGAAGAAGAAGGAGGAGGAGTGGAACTGAATTTGCCATCAGAGTACCTTCCTTCTCCCACTTCCCTTAAGTCCCTTAACTAGTTTACCTAGTGTCGTTATAATAATCAGTTATATTAATTTATGTTAAATATAAAATATTTTTAATTTTTCTCTCTTTTAGGAAAAGATTACCTCCAAAATACTGACTGTGCCAGACCTTACAAATTCTGAAAATCTCTTTATGTCTAATAAAGACTATGCAACATCAGATATGGAAAGTCAAAGCTTTACTGATCAATCCTTTATTTTTTTTTGAGAAGAACAAAAGTCCCATGTTCATTTATGCTTGCACAGATCTTCCTCTTGAAGAACAAAGCACATTAAAATTCAGTGCTGTAATGCTTGTTGTGTTCTAAGTAAATGTCCTTAAATACCATGAGTGATGGGGAGCAAAGGGGTTTCAAAAGATGCTCAGAGGTGCCATGGAAATCTATGGGTAATCCAGGGAGGAAATTCAGATCTACCCAAATTAAATTTTGCTTGAAAGACCATAATTTATGTCCATTCCTACTTTCCTGCTCATCCAATTTGCTCTTCCTTTCAGAAGCTGAAAACAGAGAGTAAGAACTGAGGGAGCCCTGCTGTCCAACCTGCCAACCATCCTTCAGTAACTGACCATGAATGTCAACAGTTAAAGAAGCCTGTTCCAGGAGCAATTATTCATAAATCTCATTACCCTAAACAGAAATCTATTCATAAATCCCATTACCCTAACAGAAATTAAAAAAAAAGAAAAAAAAAAACAACTAAGTACTGAGTTTAGCACTACCCCAGGCAAGAAATCTGCCCAGTATTTCCAGACAAGAAAACTGGCCAGTATTTCCAATTGTAAAGACAGCTTGTAGTACAGACAATACTTTTAAATAGTGATGTGTGAAAAAAATTATGCTTATGTTTTGTATGAGAAAAAGAATGAAGGAACAAAGATAAACTGTGAGACCTAAACAAGGGAAGGAAAGAAATTTTAGGTGTAAGGAATATGCAAAGTTCATGTTTTATACTTGATACTGAGAAAATAAACATCGGTCAAGAAAGGGACAGTTGTTCAGGGAACACATAGTATTTCTTTTTCAGTATGAAATCCAAAAAATTGACCCAATCAGCAAATATCAAAGGTACCAAATTCGAAGCTGCAAGATATAGAAGTATTTTTCCTTTCCAACCCCAAACCAAAATTTATTGAAGTGAGTCCCTGGAAGATGCTTCATCTGTGGGCAAACGTTGTTTCTTTTAATAGGAACAACTTCAAACAGTAAAAGGAGATTTATAAACTGTGCAATATATGGGTAATATCCTCCAGAAATAACTGGAGGACCAAATATGTTTTCTTTATATCATTTGGTGTGCTTTTATTTACAAATGCTTTTTGTTCAGTGTAATTACAATAGGTTCACTTATACCATTGGTTCTTGGGCATTTAATCACCTGCATTCTTATTCTATCAATATGCTTTGAGCTTACTATCTTTCAATCTTGCAACCTGTTGAAATATTTAAGATCTATAGTTTATTGTCTCAGAGAAAGATTGCCAGTACTCATTTGAAACCATCTCTGAAAACATTATCAAGTACTGCTTTTCTTGATACTGTGGGACATATCTCTAGGTGTCAATCTGTCCCTGTCTGCTGCCTGTTGATAAGCCAGATACCACATATACCTTGTCACTATGCCAGTATTTGCCACAAGCAAACTGAAGCTCATCCTCTGGCTCTTACAGATTGTAGTGTGAAGTGCAGAGCAGAGATAATAGTGGAAGGCATTCTACAAAATGTTAAGGTCATCAACTCTGACTAAATATTAGCTCAGGCCCATTGGAATTTCATTTAATGTTTTTATAATTTCCTTCATTTCTTTTGGGATTTCAGATGTTCATACACATGTGAATCATGAAATGTCAACTGAAAATAAAACTTACAGGTTACAGACACAGAAATATATGACAAACTGGAAATACAAGCTAGCATTAAAGGGTGTAAATTACCAGGTTTTATCTATTTAAAGCATCATACTTGAAATTACAGCTGTGCTGGTACAGAAAGATATCTTGAACAACTTTTTCCTCCATTGCTTTCCCCTGGAGAACAGCATTTTTCAGCAGAAGGTCAGGAAGGAAAATGCAGCCTTTAGCTTCCATCTTTTTTTCAATAAAGTGGAAATGGCATCTGCCCTAAATATGAAGTATACTCCAAAAGATATTCTTAACAAAGTAAAGGGGTGACTCTAGCTTCTTCTTCCTTTAAGTTAAGAGAGGGATCTGGTGATTAAAAGAAATGTTGCAGGCTGAAGCTGAGAGAGAGAAATAAAAACTTAGAAACAAATCACAGTAGAAGCAGGCATTTGACGTTTTGTTTTGATTACTGAAGTTAGATATAAGAGTTTTTTCCTGCACTTTACCCTACATTCCTCATCACAGAAACGTCTGGAACAAATTGGAAAGATAAGAGATAATAAATGCTTGGGCCTCTTAAGGACATGGTTGTGGTCATTGCACACATTCCCTCTCCCCACTAATCCATTTCCAACCTAGGCAGTCATCTTTAACTGCTGGATCCATGAGAGGAAATGTCTGAAAGAGAGAATTACAGACAGCTACACACAACTGATGCCAGTCAGTAGCAACTCCATTTCCCCCAGATATCTCTTGCCTTTATTTCATAGCCTGTCATGCATTAACCAGCATGTGCTAACCAGGTCATCTCATCTCCAGCAGGCCTGGAATTTGAACCTTCCTGTCAAAAACTCCTCCTTTCTGTGCTCATATCAAGTTCCTGCTGCAATGTCTTCTCTTACAGCAAATTCCTTTTGTGGCCTTGACACTGTTTGAGATGAGCAATGGTGCTCTTTAAGTCCTTACAACAGCTCCAGCCATGAGAAGCAGCAAGGTGATCCCAAAACACCGTGCTTTTATCACTGGCCCTTAAATGCACAGACAGGCAAACACATAACGTCATGAAACAAATTGGATATTTATGTGGAATAAAAGCTAGCCCAATAAAATTGCAGTGGATAAATCAGAGCACTATAACAACATGCTGATTCAAAGGATGCAAGTTACGATAAGACACTGAGATCTATAGCAAAAAAAAGAATAAAGAAACAGCTACAATTCCTTTAAAATTTAGTAGTGAACCCTTGACATTATTAACTGTCCTGCAATAATAAAAATGTTTTTAAATGAAAGAGAAATTATCTTTGTTTTTCCTTAGCCAAGAAAAGGAAATATTTTTTAAAAAAACAGAAAAATGTTCAACTGAGAAGAAAGTTGATGACCTCATAACCTCATTTGCTCCTCTAGGATTGCTGACTTGGAGTCTCCATTGAGAGTCAAAAGAGCATGTCCAGGCAGCTGTATTTTCAGTCTACCATTGCCTCTTCGCCACCATTCTAAAAGAGTGTTACTCAATGATAGAAAGTGTTTTAGCCTTGGCACTCATCCAAAATAAAATACTTCCTCTTTCCAGGAAAAATAAAAATTTTAAGCAGCGACCTGAACATTTTCACCTCCCCTCTACAAGACAAATTTCTACAAGTGTAATGCAGCTTGGGGCAGAAGATGTTCTAGCAGCCTGTCAGGATGTTCTAGGATGAGGCAGGGAGAGTCTGTGCATCAGATGGGAGCTGTGATAAATATATATGAGACTGAAGAAAGGGTAGAAGGGGGTAAGAAGGTAAATCTCTTCCAGAGCACAAGACATTTAATTTTCAGGTTCTGTTGTACCTTTCAACTGCCACTGCTGACAGAGTCAATCCCTCCTTTACTGGCCAATTGAAGCTGATTTTCTACTTCTTAGTTCAGTTTATTCAGATTTTTCCATCATTTATATCCATCTGTCCACAGCAGAGGTAGTCTTTATCATAACTCACAAAGGATGGGCTCCAGAGCTTCCTTTTCTGGGTTCTCTCTCCTTTTCAGTTTCTCTAAACCTATCCTCTTGGCAACCACAGAAGCTCTTCTCTCCCCCTTGCACCTCACACCTCTTGCACACACACAACCCAGGAACACGGACAGTCTTTACTTGCTCTGAAGTGAGACAGCTCTTCAATTTCCCCCAGCTGGCCCTCCCTCCATCTGACCATGGAGACTCAGAGCAGATTCCTGCCAGGCACTCTGGTGCTGGGGCCTGAAACACTCTTGCTCACTGTGTGAAGGAAGTCTTCTGTCCTGCCATAAATATGTCTCCCAAAGCAGAACTTAGTCTGTAATGTTGTGGATATATATAGTACATCTCCAGTGTGTGTCCAGAAGTTCCCCTGGAATCAATAAAAGGAATCAATAAAATTATGGAATCAATAAAGGGAAGATTGGAAGCCAATGGCCAGATCTGCACATTAGGTTTTAACAATCCTCAGATCTTACAGTTTTTATTTAGTATTTTTTTTTATTTACAGCTATAAAACTTGTTTCTGGAGGCTGGAGAAATAAAGTATTGTTCCACAGACTTCTCTGTCTCTCACATTAAGAGGACGGGGATCCAAACAAATACCTGCTGTGACAAGTAGACACAATTCTCTGTCTTAACTACAACCTTGTCTGTAACTATGGTCTCTCAAGCATATGCAGATTGAGGCAAGATTACTGCTCCAGAGTCCAAAACAGAAAAATCTTTAAAGGTGAAGCTTCACATGCAATTTTACATATAAAATTTATTTCTGCAGACATTACTGCTAAAATGTAGATAGCACCACCCAGAATTGGGCAGATATTTTATGCCCAAAACCTTCTGGTTTGCAACTATATCAAATCTCAATTTTAAGCAGAAGGTCATGCGTTATTTGGAGAAAAAGATTGAACTGGTAATAAGAAACTATTCCATTTATTTACAAATCCATAAATATGTGATCTTTTCTCCCTTCTGACCATATTTCAACTGGCAAGATGGAATAACAGTGTACCCTTTGGAGCCTTTCTTCACTCAAGTACACATAATCATTACTGTCAGCCCATCAAGCTCCAGGTGAAAATAGATTCTATATAAACTCTTTTAAGTCACATTTGATTAGACCCTTTTCTGTATGAGTTTGACATGTTTTATTATTTCTTATCATGGCTTCTGTGGTGGACTTCCCCAGAATAACTCCTGTACCATAACTGACAAACGAAATCTGACTTACATTACAGAGAATGCAATGCTGAAAGTCTCCAAGTGTGAACAGTACAATTCTGTTATTTGAATAGAAGCTTTATTTTGAGCATCAACCAAAACCAGGAATACTTGCCAGGCAGGAGGGGGTAGAAAGTAACCTCTATCCTGGGTGGAGGTGGGATAGAGAATCTATGGCAAGATAGAGGAATATGATAACAGAAGGGAACATAGCCAGTAATAAATAAGGAGAAATGTATATAGATTTCACCAGCTTTACAAAGCAGACTTTAATTAAAAGAAAAAATTAATTATAAAAAAAATAAAACCAACTATAAAACCATGGCTGAAACTTGTAAATGTTTATTTAAGAATGTAAATAACTACAAAGTTTATGAGACACGGCTGGAAGCTTTATGGGCCTTCTCTGTTGGAAATGTTTTTTGGAAAATTAATTGCATGACAGATTTTGCTTATTTCAGTGGATTTCTTGCCATCTTTCACTCTCCTCCCAAAATATATAAATATAGAGAGGTAGAAGACCTCTTGTAATTCATAACTAAAGCACTATTTTGAGCAGCAAACTTATTTGTGACTTCTCTTTTACACTGTAAAATGACCAGAAAAAATGTGTCTTTTTTATTTCATTTTCCTCCTTCAGTGGCCTGAATAATATTACTATGTCTATCAAAGGCAGATTCTGCTGGCATGTGACCAAACACTGCTTCTTCTCATTGCCACACAGGGAGATGTTCATTGGAAATTTTAGAAGTTTCTCCTGTTTCTGTTCACTTATCAAAATTTCAATTAAAAGTTATTTTAAACATATAAAATAACTTGAGTTATGTGGGGAACAATACAAGGGAAATGAAGATTTTGTGCTCTTCTCTGAGCCATATGAAGGAGTCCAGAGGACAAGTTCAATCTCTAATTAGTCCAATAGCTCCCACACATTCTGCACATTTCTTGCCCTTGGAAATGTTTCAAGTTCACCAGTTTGTACATAAGTGTAACAAACAGGGCTGTGCACTGCAAAACCTCTGCATTTGATAGGGTCTTTCAAAAATTCGGCATTCACAACACTACCCTTGTATATGCTGGCCTGGCCTCAGAGCTTGCACAAAGGGCTGTCAATCAGACCAAAGAGGAGCTCTGTAGTATCCTCCTTCTCTGGAAGGATTGCATGTGCAGGCATGAATATACCCAGATCTGAAAACAATAATTGCTAGGATTGACCAGCAGAGTTGTAAATGTGACTGGAAGCAGTAGCACATGTTATTGCTGTTAAACACTTGTCTTGAAAACTCACATTTCAGAAACCCCTTTGCAGAAAGCTCATGTCTGAGGCTGCACTAGAAAATGATGTGTCTCTTCGGGGGGATGCTGAAAAACTCACCACCAACCAGAAAGTGATCAGTCTTTCACCCACAAGGATCTGGCTGATGAGCCTGGAAGAGCAGCAATGAGGCTTTATTTCAACCTGTCAATCAGCCATTCCACTATTCATAAGCCAGACCTTTCTGAGACAATTTATGGGACGGGGAAACAAAAAGAACATTAGGTATGAAGAACAAACCAGGACACAGTGGGGGCCAGCTGCTCCTTAAGGGACAGGGAATCGGGAGCCAAGCACAACAGAAGCCATATCTGACAGGATAGGGGCTGGGGACTGGCAGCTGGAAACAGCCTGAAACATAGATCATCAGCTAAGCACATGAAACCAAGCTGGAAATTCACAATCAGGATCAGGCCTGGTGATTATAACTAGGACCAGAGACAGCTCAGCAGTAACCAGGCAAACCCATGGTAACAAGGCAGATTTGAGCTGAAGTTGGTAAATGGATCTGTGGGTCAGGGTTAGGGTCTGCATCAGCAAGTTCATGGTCAGGAATAGGCAACCTGAATTCATCTCAGGCAGGAGCTGAGGGCTAGAGTCTTAGCTTAAAACCAGAGAGCACAGAGAAGTCAGCTCCCGTGGGAAGGAGGATCATCCACACTAAGGCATCTTGCTTTCTTCACAAACCAGTTTCACATCCAGAACCACCTGTTGTGCTTTTTGAGGCTGTACATGAGCTCAAGCAGCCAAAAGTTCTTGGGGAGGGTTGATGCACTCAGGGCCCTGAAGAAGAGACTGGTGGTCTCTGGAGGAGAAGCAACAAGTTGCAAAGTACCTTTCTGTGCACATATGAGCATCTGTGGTGGGTGACTCTGGCTGGACACCTCCAAAGTGGACAGACAGAGGAAAAGTATAACAAAAGGCTCCTTGCTTGAGACAAAAATATGCAGGGATCACTCACCAGTTACCATCAGACAATCTCAACTTGGGGAAATAAATTAGTTCAATTTATTGCCAATCATATCAAAGTAGGATGAGAAATAAAAATTAGTCATGAAAAAAACCCATTCTTCCACCCCTCTCTTCTTCCCAGGCTCAGTTTCACTCACAAATTCTCTGCCTTCTCCCCTCAGCTGTGCAGGGGGATGGGGAACAGAGGTTGCAATCAGTTCATCACATGTTGTCTCTGCCACTTCTTCCTTCTAAGCACAAGGACTCCTCACACTCTTCCTCTGCTCCAGCATGGAGTCCTTCCCATGGCAGACAGACCTCCATGAATTTCTCCAACGTGGGTCCTTCCCATGAGATACAGTTCTTAGTGAACTGCTCCAGTGTGAATCCCTTCCAGGGGTGCAGTCCTTCAGGAACAGGCTGTTCCAGTATTGTCCCACCCAGGATCACAAGACTTGCCAGAAAACCTGCATCAGTGTGGGCTCCTCTTTCCATGGGTCCACCAGTCCTGCAGGAGCCTGTTTGAGTCCTGGCTTCCCACAGGGTCACAGTCTTATTCAGGTATCCACCTGCTCTGGCATGGGGTCATCCACAGACCCGTAATATAACCAACCTTGTAAATTATGGCTTCTCTGGTTATTTCACAACATACCCATGCCAACGGTAAATTGATGAGGTGATAGTAATCTCTATACCCAAGAACTTTGTCTACTGTGAACATTTCTTCACAGTAACACAAGTGAGAGTAGTACACAATTCCAGTGCTGCAAAACATATTCAAATGGGCATATCTAAGCTAGTACAGAACTTTGTAATATGATTATAAAAAAAAAAAATGCACAGAACTATATAGCTAATAAGTCAGTTTTCAATTTTTTGGTTCTATGCAATTATTTCCAGTAAACACACTTCCATGCAGGAGTTAGAGATATTTTAGTGATAAGTCTCTCTGCTTTACAGCTAATTTATCAATTTGTTTCTGTGTTAGATCAAGATAAAATTTTATTCTCTGGAGCTACAAATCAGTTTTGTTTAAACTTTCATAGCAGTACACACATTATACCAGCTGTCATAGATTTTAAACTTTGGATCTGTAGCCCCTAACAAAATTATTAGCCTCATTGGCTGATATTTAAGAGATGGGGGTGGCAACAGGAAAGTTGGATAATGATAACAAAACTAAAGGCAAAAAAACGGTGTCAAAAAAATGGGAGAACATGTACACATTTCTATAATTTTGTTCTCAATTCAGTGTTATGAAGACTTTCTCAAAACCAGAGGAAATCTACAAAATTGGTCATTAAGTTGTGAGAGGAAATATTTTTTTAGGTACTCTGCAACTGGTGGCAATGGAATGCTGCTTATAAAATTGCAAGAGAAGATTCCTGCAACCAGTCATCAGACTCTTTAAAGGAAACAGAACACCACAGAATAAGGGGGAAAGAGCAGGCATGGAGTGGAACTGCCAAGAGAAGGAAGGACAATGTGCTCCTCAACCTTATCTAACTAACAGTGAAGGCCTTGCTGGAGACTTAAAGTTGGGGGCAGCCTTAGCTGCAGGGACTGTGAGATTGTGTAGTTCAGTATTGTGCGAGGAGAAACCATGGCAGCAAGTAAGATACAATCACAGGCTTCAGAAAAACTAGCTTTAGCCTCTTCTGGGATCTTCTTGGAAGAATCCCATGGGGAGAGGTTCTGCAGGGTAGAGGAGTCTGAGAGCTGGTTGATAAGAATTACTTTATCCAATCTCAAAAACAATTCTCTTGAGCAAGAAATAAATAAAGGGGGGAAGAGACCCATGTGGGTGAATAAAGAACTCCTGTCATTACTCATGAATAAGCAGGAAATATACAGAAGATGGAAGCAGGACCATTTCAAGGCCACTTGAAATGAATATATAGAGAGAGGTAGTCAGATTAAGTAGAAATGAGTCAATGAAGGCCAAGGTCTATCTGTGATTAAATCTGGCCAAGGATGCGAAGGACAAAAAGAAGGGCTTTTTAAAATACCTCAACAGCAAAAGGAAGACAAAGGATAATGTGGGCCCATTGCTAAATGGAGGGGGATCCTGGTAACAGAGAGCACAGAGAAGTCAGAGTGACTGAATGTCTTCTTTGTGTTGGTCTTCACTGACAATACCAGCCCTCAGAGATCTCTTACCCAGGAGTGCAGGGTAAAGGAATGTTGGAAGGAAGACTTTCCCTTGAACAGTGAAAAAGAGGATGAGGGGTCTGGAGCATCTCTCTTATGAGTACAGGCTGAGGGAACTGGACCAGTTCAGTCTCTAGAAGAGACAACTGAGAGGGATTTCATCACTGTAAACCCAGCAAGAGGGTGCCAAGAGGCAAGAGCCAGGCTCTGCTTGGTGGTGTCAAGCAGTAGGACAAGATGAAATGGGCAAAAGTGGTGCACAGGAAGATCCACCTGAATATGAGGGATATCACCTTCCTAGCAATAGCATCTCATCCACAAAACTTCAGAGAGAAAGTGCTAACTGGTGAACTTTTGCACTTTAGCTCTATTGTTAGTCTTTTATTCCTGTCTTCTCAACTTAGTCAATTCACCTATTTAGATATGCTATTTAGGGTTAGATAAACTCCTTTCCTCTTTATTAAAGAGGGCACTTAGGTGGCTGGTTTAGCTGTCCACTGCCAATCAAAGGGCTAGACTGATTGTAACAAATTTTCACTATCCATATATTTTCTAAATATTTACTGTACATTTTTATCCATTTTAACCAAAAGACCATAAGCCAGCTTCACAGAAGGAGGTGTGTAGTATTTCTTTACCCTGACCTGAGGTTATTCACCTTAGTAATTTAAGTACCTAAGTAATGAAATACTGCATCCCAGGTACATAATAAATATATCTTTGAATTATCTGTACTGCATTATTTTTCCCCTTCTAATTTTTTTTTTGTATAATTAAAGAAATTAATCATCATGACACAAAACAACTGAAAATGTTTGTGTACCTTCAGTCATACAGTGATGCAGATTTTGTGAACTGGAATAATTAGCCCAAGAATACTTGACAGAATGTGATAAGTCAGTATAGTCATGTCATGTGATATCACTGGCCTGAAGTGAAGAAATGGTAGATTACTACATTCAAACCAACTGACTGGAGATGGTTTAGTGCCAGATCATTATTCTAAACAAGACATATGATGCATACAGAATAAGGTATACAGAATAAGTAAAGGCTCAGCAGGAGCACGATGCATTCAGATATTACCAGTCTCAAAAGGCATGAACTATGACTTTCAGTGCACAGGGAAGGGGAGTGAGGGATTAAAGCAATAACCTCTGTACAATGAGTACTGTGTTTTTACATCATTAGCAAAAGCAAAATGACTGTTCTATTTGTAGAAGCCTACAAAATAAATGTTCTATTTGTAAAAGCCTACAAATATTGAAAGAAACAGTGATGATATCATATCTGTTGGACTTGAACTGAGTTGAATAATTTTATCTGATTTGAGAGCTGTCTACACTGGATTTTCTGTTGCTAAAGTAACAGCTAATGTAGCTGTGAAATGAATGGACAAAATAATCCACAGGCACTTCAAAACATTATGTACATGTTCATTTTTACTGTATCCCATACCCACAAACATATATCTGAGTTGAGTATGCAAAAATATATGTGTATATGTATGTTGAGTATGCTTTGCCAAAATAACAGCAAACGCTTATGCTGTGAATGCATATGTACAGTAATCCTGACTCTGAAACATCTTTTTGCAAAATATATATCAAGTAATTCAATTTGTAGAATTAGAAGCTACTTTGAAACAATTGTGCTAACTCAACAAAATTGCTATAGATGTGATCCTTAGGAGTAACCAGGGATCGAGCAATCCTACATTGTATCTGTAGAATGTTTTCCAATCTAGGCAAAGCGCTGATGTTTTATTCCCACATAACAGTTCCATGTGAGATAACAGACAGATTATGATAGATGTTGTACATCAGGAGCAGGACTGTTCCTCCCCCAGATCCATGTGGTCCAACTGGATAAAACAGGTGAGATTTCAGAGGAATGCTGGCAATGCCCATCCAGTAGAGTAACATATCAATGACTTAAAAAGAAAAGAATACTGAATTAGTGGATGCCAGAAATGTTTTTACTAGAACCAAACACTTGAGGCTCTTTCATAACATGGAAAAACAGCTATCACTGTGAAGGAATACAGTTCTGGGAATCAGGTCACCTTGTGCATTTAAGTAGATTTCCAGCCCTAAGTAAGGGAAGAGGTTAGACAGGCACAGCTTGGAAAGGGAGTGTGGCATCAGAGGGAACAGAGATGGAAGTGAACAAGGCTGGCAAAGTAAAGGGAGCAAATTTATTTGAAGGGCTAGAAAGTACTTTTTCCATAGTCTCAAAACGTTCAGTTTTCGGTTGCTTTTTGGTTGGATGGAATTGTCTTGACCTTCTGTTGGACTGCAAATAAAGTCTGAGATTTTACATAACAAGGCCATTGTTACTGACTGTCCTAAATAGCAGGTGGAAAGAGCAATCAAATGCTAACTCTGGTGTTATCATATACTTCCCAATACTACCCAGAACTTCATGTCTGGTCAGAGGAATTTATTTTCATTCTCAGTATTCATTTACAGCTCATAAAGGCAGGAAAACCTTTGCCTTACTACTGAAGAGTAGTAAGGTGTTATGTAACAATCTGCTTTTTGATTTCCAGTTCTTTTGGATGAGATCTAATTCTATTGTCTAATACTGACAAATTACTACCATTAGTGAGACAATTTCGGTGAAGATATATAAACAACCAATTATAATTTATAAATTGCATACTACTTATATATATATATATATATATATATAATTTACAAGTGAAAAATAAAACACATATGAAATACAACACATAATGACACAAGCAGATAGAAGGTGATTTAAACTAATTAAAAATTACCCATGTTACCCCCTCACTATGGTCCGTAATATATTCATCTCTGTTAGAATATTTCATCTCTCAGGTCTGCTGAAACAAAGGAAAGAAAACTAATTAGGATTATTTAATATTTTTTTTTGTTTATGTATGCAGGCTTTTTTCCTTTAAAAAATATACCTTAATAGAAATAAACTAGGATACTTCACTCCTTGTGCACAAATTCTTACCTATGTTGCGACAGTAAATCTCTGGCATTTGTTGTTTAATTTAAGAGACTATTCCAGCTGCAGGAGCAGCCAGAATTTCATCAGTGAATGAAAAAAGCTCTTCTGCATTCTTGAAATCCTTGGGATGTGTCCTAAGCAGGGCTCAAACTATTTCAATTTTTTAATATAAATCAAAATAATTCATAACAGTGCCAGTTTCTTTCCACAGTCTGTAAATACAGCTTAGATTTACTGGCATAGGTGAATCCCTTCTTGAATCCTGTCTCCTGCCTATTGTCTCAATAGGTGGTTGGGATATGGAAACATTTTTAACTTGTGTGATAATCACCAATGAGAAGAACAGAAAGAAGCTTTATATGCTGAGAGTGGCAGAAACAATTTCAATTCTACTGAGTTTCCTGCTTCAGCACTTAGTGATGGTATCCAGTGACACTTTAGGCCATTCTCTTAGAATCCAAGTCTAGTCTTTTGGGATGTGCAGTTTTACAGGACTACAGAATCATAGAATCATTTAGGTTGGAAAAGACTCTAAGATCATTGAGTCCAAACTTTGATCCATCACCACCTTCGCAACTAAACACAGCACTGAGAGCAGCCCCTCAATGTCTTCCTCGCAGGGGTGGGCCCAAAACTGAACACAGCATTCCAAGTTTGGTCTCACCAGTGCCAAGTACAGGGGGATGGTCTCTGCTCTGGTCGTGCTGGACACACTATTCTTGACATAATATTTTGATATTTTGGTATCCTACAAAATATTCCTAGAGAACCTTAAACAGGAAAAACTAATTTTAAAAGTAATTTCTAACTCCATCACAGAAAAAGAAGCAGAGTATCTCTTTACCCTGGCAGCTTTCTTCCTAGGGTCTCCTGTGCACAATGGAAGCTGAAATTTCTGTGACACAGATGTATATCCCCATCAATTTAGTATTTATCATGCTTCTTAAGACAGCCATTTAAAGACTGTTAGACAAAATTGACTTTTTAAGAAAATTATCACAAAGGCATTATTCTTGCTTTTTCTATTTCTACATATTTTTGGTAAAACAAAACAAAATGAAATATCACACATACAAACATACATACTGAAAATGCCCCAGCAATGACAAAAGACTAGTGGCTTGATAAAAAATGTATCAGCTTTGAGTCTTAAAGGTAAAATGATCACAGTGGAAATAAAAATTTTTTAGCCTCTTTAGAAAGAAGGGTACAAACTACATTCAGAATAAATGCAGTTTAATATTTTATAATCTGGTGCAGTTATTTAACATAAAGAGGTTAAATTTGGAGTCAATGATTTGTGTTACCTTGCCCTTACAAAAAAATTCAAGTGGTCACTTAAAAGTGAACATGGTATATAAGAAACTAAACTATCAATAGCATTGGCATTACAGTAGAGCCCAAAGCCCAGAAGAAATCAAGATTGTAGGGAAAAGTCAGTAGTTTGAAGAGTTTTCATCCAGAACTGAAAGCTCAGACTCTTCTGTAGAAGTGAACACATCTGAAATACAGCTGGAGTGTGGGAGATTCACAGCAATAGAGAGCAGCTGAGCTGGGGATGTACCTCTGAGGGTCGTCAGTCAAACTCGTGCTGCAGGCAGGATCTAATAGCAGGCTCCCCAGGATCATCTCCAGCCAGACTTTCAATATCTCCAAAGCTTTTCTATACTAATCTCTAGTGTTTGACCACCCTCACAACAAAAAAAAAGTTTGTTTCTTATATTCAAATAGCATGTCTTGTACTTTAACTTGTGCCTGACAAACAGCCTACAGATCTGCTCTAGCAGCTACATTCCTTTTCCTAACTTGGTGGGGGAAGAAAGTGGGATTTTGTTGGCAGTCAGATCACTAAACTCACAAAAATGCCAAAAGGAGGATGATACTGTCATGAAGTTGTATTAAAAAGACATAGGAAACTGAATAATATGTCAGTGAGAGAGAGACTGTCTTTTACAACCTAAGTTAAAAGCTGGCAAGTGGCTGCTGTATATGTCGGACCTCAGATGGGTCTCCTTCCTTTCTGTAGCCATTCCCAAAATTGAAAGCAGGAGCTTGCAATGACAATGAAAACTGCAGGAAAGACAGGAAGAAACCAGCTCTGCACAGTCTTGGTGCTAGAAAAGGAAGACAAGGAGCTAAATGAAGGCTATTCACCTGAATTTTTTGAGGACTGGACTTGTGGGGAGATCTAGAGAAAGGGGACATCCTTCCTTTGAGTGCACCTGACAGCAAAGTCTTTAGCGAGCTCTCAATCTGATAATTTCTCCAGCCATCAATCTATCATTTCATGGTCTATATTTGCCTCTATCTATGTTTGCAGAAGAAAATATGCCTCTGTTCTTAGAAAATGTAAATGTCTCTGAAGAAAGTAAAGTCGATATGGGAGAAAATCCTGAACATGTGGAAGCAATTTTTTTCTGTGAGAGTGACCAAGAAGTGACACAGGTTGCCAGAGAGATGGTGGACTCTTCATCCTTGCAGATATTCAAAAGGCATCTGACATGGTCCTGAGAAGCCTGCTCTAGGTGGCACTGCTTGAACAGGGGAGTGGACCAAATGACATCCAGAGGTTACTGCCAACCACAACCATTTTGTGGTTCTAAATTTTTATAAAAATAGTTATTCTCTCTATTCTAGAGAAGAATACTGTACTGACCCTCTTTCAAGGTTCCACATCTTACTTAGGAATGAGTTTCAGGCAATTCTGGAGTCAATATTTTGAGAGGAAAAGACTCCATTCATGCCTTTAAAATAACCTCTTTTAGAAAGCCCGCAGGCCTTTTTTTTCTGTGTCCAACAGCCCACGGTTTTAATAGGACCATGCTCAAGGGCTGTGCCAGGCCCTGTGTTTTGCCCATGTCACCAGTAGTACCCCAAAACTTTTATCTTTCCCCAGGTGCTTGAAAACATGTGCTGGCTGAGGGAAATGGATATATCTCTGGGAAGTTTTTTTTCTCTGCACAGAAAGTTTCAAACTTCTACTTTTTACGTACTATTGCTTTAACTCACATTTTTTGCTGCTTGGTGGATTTGCAGATCTGAGGGTTGGCTGCTTTGTGAAGTGAAGGCCCACACACCATACGTGAGCTGTGGCAGGGGAGAGAAGAAGGCAGTCAGTGATGTTTGCTGCTTTCAGAGACTGTACAGTAGAACATCTCTAATTTCAAGGACCCCTGTTCCCTGTCTCTGTCCAACAGTGCCTGTCTATGGTTATAGAGAGGTGCTTTGCAGCAGAAGCACAATAAATATGATAACGAGTCAGACTCAGCTCAGATGACCATAGTGGCACAACAAATTGGCAGAAGATATCAAGACAGCACTGGGGAAACCCAAGAAAAAAAACTTATAAGAGGTTTTATGCTTGCATTTTTGCAACCACCCACTTCCAAAGATAAATGTCATCCAGGCAGTGGGGATAGTGCCACTCATTTGAACTGCTGTCACTGAGTGGCAGGAGCTGAAGATTTCCCCTACCACATTGACTTCTAGGCTGCAGACAGCAGAGGAAGAAGGGGAAGAAGAAACTGATAAAGTCTAAAGAAGGACAGAACCTCTAAGATATTGCTAGAATTTCAAGTAATTTAACAATAAAGGCAGCACTAGTAATTTTAGACCTTGTTCTCCCCAGTTTCCCACTGGTTTTAAATATGATAGAGGCACTGTTTAGATTGCTTCCCTACAATTATTAGTAAATCTTATTTTCTATGTCTCTTATTAGAAGCAGAGCCTAAATACCTCAGTCTAATTATAACTTGTTCATGAATGCCTTCTTCATTGTTCTAAATGAAAGCATGCTCTTAGAGAGGTAATAAAATTATCATTAGAATCTATTCATAACAAATTTAAGAGTAGATACTCAAAGCAGTCAACACTGAAGTCATCCAGAGCATGTGTGAGTATGCAAGAACAGTTATATACAGCTCTGTATACACTATTTAATTGTTACAGTTGTATTTGACCCAGGAAAATGACTTCTTGATATAAATGGTTTTGAACTTGCAAGGCTCATGCTCCACTGCTTAAATTGCACAGATTCATAGACAGCAGAGAAGCAGTGTTGTTCAGTGTCAGATCTGGATCACAAAACTCAGCTGTATTTCAGCTAACAAGAAACATAGCATTAAGACACAATCACCATGCTCAGGCACAGTCACTGTATATCATGCAGGCAAACTCCATTTCTCACAGCAAAACATTTACTAACCTTCTGTCTGAGAAGAAAATTGCACTGTACATTTCAAAATAGTTTTCCTAAAACACATAAAATGAGTAATAGCTAAAACAGGCTTCTAACAACTATAGTCATATATGGTGTCAATACAAGCAAAATCAAATACAACTCTTTTGAGTGTGCTTTTCCCTTCACTCTAGTTATATTCCATATTGTAATGAATATGTATTTCTAACCTATTAGCTAGCAAAAGAATCCACATTGAACTTAACCAAGAAAATTCTGTTCAAGATTCCAGATATTGTCCATAGGAAGCAATGTTTCATCACAAATGCAAGACAGACAGCTGGATGTGAAAAAGCCAACTGAGCTGCTAAGACAGACAGATGCAAGTTCTGCTCTGCCTATTCAGCACTCCATAGGGAGCCACTGTAGTGAATGGAGGATGGATTGTGCTTACCGTTGTACAGAGGTATGTTTCTGAGGTCTCTCCTAACAGCAACATGCTCATTCTTATGGATTCATGCCCCTACAGAGTTCATTTCTCCAGTTCTCTGTGTGTTAACCAGGAATGCAAGTCCGTGTTTCAAAGGCAGAAAGCTCTAACAGTTTCAAGAGCATCTTGTCACCTGGGAGACATGGCTTAAAGGACACCAGGAAAAAAAGTAATCTGAGGTAAACCTAATCTTGTCAAAATCTTCTGTGGAAATATTGAAAATATATATGTTTTATATAGACAAGTGTCTATATGCAATACAGATAAAATTTCTGATTAACAATCACCTAAATCTATGGAAGATGTTTTTTTTTTTTTTTTTCCCACAGCAAGACACTAATGATTCTGTTGTCATTGACAGTTTTATTTTGCTCAGGTTCTGGCTCAACAGGACAATTTAATTCTTATGACACATTATCACTGACCTTATCAAAAAACATAAGGATAGGATTTTTCTTCTGGCAGAAAACTAGACCATACGAGCTGGTCTGCATTATATAAACATGCCTGTGATTGATACAAAATAACCTCTGTTCAATGTGTGCAACCCCAAAATTACAGTTGAAGAACAGCCAGTTTGATATCGTGCCTTTAATTCCCTGTGGTAAGCCATTCCATTACTCCCCAGTCATACTTGACATAATTCTGCTTACAATTTCAACTATTAACACTATAGTAAGGAATACTAGCAAACTATAAACATATTTGGAACATAAAAGAAAGCTTTATGATTTACATAAGCTCTACAGTAAAATTTTCATCTCAGATCATGATTATTTCAACGTTTACTGTGCTTGCTGAGGGTAATTTTAGGGTAGCTGATCTCTGCTGAAAGGGTATGTCCTTTAAATAAGAAAGGATAGATTAATGTCAGGAAAATATTATTGATTTAATGTGTTGAGTACTTTTATATATCCTGGTAGATATAATCTCATTTTTACAAGCATTTTAAAAGCTAGTCTGGTTTCTGTGTTGTAATGCACTAGCTTGTCTCCCACTGGAATGGAGGATTTGTTACAGACTACTGACCTGAAACTTAATCCACAGAAGGAAGGAGAGCATGCTAGCTGAATCCTACACTTCCTTAAGTATATATTTCCACTTTCAGCTGCATCTTCATTTTCTGCCCTGCATTCTGAGAAGACAAAAAAAAAAAAAAAGAAAAAAGAGCAATAATATTCTAGTGACATATCTTTGGTACTTCAGACTTCCAAGACATAATATCAATAGCGTAATGTAGCCAGGTCATTTTTCTTTTTACATTCCAGTGCAGTGAAGGCTCTAAGGCACGTCTTGACTTTTTCCACAGTTGACTACACAAAGGCTTCCAGTTTTGATTTGCCAATTGCTAATCTTAGTTGACTAAAACCACAGCCAAATTCTCCTGAGAAACAGTTAGATTGCATTACTCAGTACATTACTCATGGTTTATATGGCATTCACTTACTCCACTGAACTGCAGCTAAGCATTGCACCTGATATATTTTAAGGGATTTAAATGATGCTGGTTGGCAGTCATGTAACTTCATCAGCTGTGACACAGCTGCTATACACCTTTATGACCTCTTGGTACTTTATAATTTTTAATGTGTTCAGAGCTAGTCAACAGAAATGCAGTAATGTCATAATGCCATCTACAGGCCCTAAACAGTCCCAGTTTCTCTTGGTGACCATGCCTTCCATATTCCACCACAGAACTAAAAGAAAGGGCTGGTAGAAAAATAAATAATTACAAACTCTTCAGACTGAGAGTCAAATCATAAGTAATTCAAACTAGTTTCTACTCTATGATTATTAATAATAAGTTTCTCACCATCCTAGCAATTTCTGCCAGGAGCAATTAAAAGATAGTTTTTTGTGTAGTAGTTATCAACTCAAACCATGGGCTCAGTTAAGAAGTAAGACAGTGTAAAAATAAGAGCAGTCCTAAATATTGCATTGAAGTTGCATTATTTTCAGTCCTTAAAATCACTGAGAAGTTGTTGGTCTACAGTGGTTGGTATTCCTATAATAGAGATATGTCCGGTCTTTCTGATCTCAAACACCAGCCAGGAAACCTTCAAGGGCCACAGGATAGACATTACATATTCAAGAGAGGTGAGGGAAGAAGAGAGCTCCAATTGTGGTTCACAAAATGTGAAAACAGCTCCCAAGGAGTCCCACTGCTTCACCAGGGTACTGCCAGTCTTAACACAGTCTACTGATGTGTTAACTCAGGCTCAGAGATTCAGAGTACCCAGAAGTTCCCAAGCCAGCTCAGCTTCCCTGTTAATCTTGTGGAACAATCTCACATATGGCTTGAACTTCTGAAGGTCCATACACATCCTAAAACCCATCTTTGCCTTCCTTTTAGGTTTGCCAGCAGATAGGATTTTGTGCAACCACAAAGGTTGCACTTGTTAAAGTTGACTGGTGTTTTTGGCTCTGTTCTGTCAGGTTAAATGGGAAACAAATGAAAAAAAAAACCAAAAACCAAAACACCAAAACACAAACAAAAGGAAGAAGAAAAATATGGCTGAAAACCAGAATCCACAGCCCAAAGGGATGGGTCATCTGGCATGGGGTAACCCAGATTACAAAGAGAAAACTTCTGCCCTTGCATATCTTGCTTTTTTCATGTTTTGGAGGTAGAGAATCAGAAATAGAGAGAAAACCTCTGGCTCTGTCTACATTTCAGCTACTTGTCTTTCCTTTATTTGAGGATCTGTGAACAGAGAATCCAACAACATTGCTAATGAAAAAATACACAAAGAAACTCAAGACTTAAAACTCAAACAGATAATTCAGATTTTGAATCTAACACACTTTTCAGTGCCTTGCTTCTTCTCTCATCAGAATAATAAAAACCTGTTACACATTATCCTGGTAAGCAGATGTCCATCTCTGTCTGTGAGTCCCTCCCACTAGCTTTTGTTTGTCTCCTCAAAATTACTTTCGTGTTCCTAACAGAGGCCAGGAGCCACTGAAAGTACCTGAGTGTTATATTAATGGTATACATACACATGACCACTTTAGCAACAATGCTAAATATGCTTCTTTCTTAGGTGTGTCCTAACACAGAAGGTGAAATGCCTCTTCTATTATTTATATAGAATCATCACATTTAAGAGAGGTCTATGTACAAGCAGTAATTAACAATCACAATTGTTGACTGTCTTCTAATTCAAACCTGCAGACTACAAGAAGAAAGTCGAGCTGCATCCATAAGAAGAGCAATGTTTCAAGCTTTTATGAGGCATCATTTTTTTCAGTTAATATTTCCAATTCCAAGGTTTTCTGTGCTGTTTAAATAAAAACACTCTTATTTTAAAATCATATCTTAAATGCTTTTATTCTCTATCTTTCATACAAAAATTAGAATAATGTCTCAGAAGAGTCAGACTAACAGCTTGACAATAGACATCACAGTAGATTTAATTTTGCATGCATTCTTACTGCAGCCCCTGTCAGGCAGCAAAAAAGATAGCATATCTGAAGCTCTTGTACTTCACATTTGTTGCATGCAGCTATTATTATACTTGGCTTTGATGTTTCACACAACTTTTAGAAGGAAAGAATCTGGTTTGACAACATGACATTCCCCATATGTCCCCTTAGTTGTATGAATGAGAAAACCTTGGCTAACCCTAATTAGCATTGGCACTGTTGTTTTTAATCCTTGCACTGTTTTCTATACGACATTGTTTTAGTAACTCAGAGTTATTAAAGATTCTGTTTATTGTGCAGAGGAACAAGAGCACCATGCTGCTGAGGATACTTGACTTTAAATTGCTGGGGAGAGATGGTGGCTGAGTCCCACACCTTGGCTACCAGTGCACCTTGTAACTAGGTGGAGGTTATGGCAGGCAATGGTCTGGTTGTAGGCAGATGGGGATTGCCTCCAGGTGAATTTCTCAATTCCACATGCTTTGCTTTATGGGCTGAAGGAGATTTTCAAAAAAGCTGCTCAATCAACAGATGGAGGAGAAGTGAATTACCTGAACTGGTTCACATTTTGCCTCTAGTCATAGAAGCTTCTTTTCTGTTTTGGCTTAAAAGTCATTACCAGTAACTAAAAGGAACTTAGTCTCCTACAGATCAGATGCTGTTAGTCCTAGCTTTTGTAAGTATGACCTCTTCCCACTGAATGGACAAATATCTAATCTCTGCATATGGTCTGGCATGTCAGAGAGCGTGTCTGACATATTGTGTGAGAATAATCTGCTTCAGAGCTACCCAGGGAGAGTGTTACACAGGGTGCTGCTTGTCACCTCAGGTGCCATCAGCTCCCTGAAATTCAGGATCTGGCATGATTTCAGAATGCAGGTCCCTGCTTTGGTTGCTGGGAGGAACAACACACCAGAGGGCTGTGCTGCCTCCCAGAGGGACCTGGTCAGGCTGGAGAAAAGAGCAGGCAGAACCTCATGATGTCTAACAAGGGGAAGTGCAAATTCCTGCACTTGAAAGGAACAACCCCGGACACCAAGATATGCTGGGGGCAGGATGCCACTTCGCTTCTTTACAACAAGGGCACATTGCTGGATCATGTTCAACTTGTCCACCATGACCCCTGGGTCCTTCACTGCAGAGCTGATTTCAAGCCAGCTGCCCCTAGCCTGTGCTGGAGCCTGGGCTTATTCCTCCCTAAGGGCAGGTCTTGGCATCTCCCTGTATGGAATTTCATGGTGCCCTGCCTGCCCATTTATCCAACTTCTTCATTGCCCTTTGAATGGCAGCATCCCCAAGTGGCGTATTAGCCAGACATATTCCCTTCTGACAATGCTTCTTTTTCCTTTTTTTTTTTCTTTCCAACTTATTTTTGTTTTGTTTTTTGAAAAAAAAAAAAAAATCAGTCTCTCCCGCTTTAAGTATTTTGAAATCAAGTTACAACTTCTATGTTCTGGCATACACTTTCTTTTTTATTGTTTTAAACCATGGATAAGATATGCACTGCTTCCAAATATGTTAAGGTTTGAAATTCTCTGAGATTCTGGACAAGTACTGAGTAACTAAGCCTATTATTGCACATGTGGGGTTTGAGCCAAGTGCTTTATCATTAGAATTCAGAACTGCTTCAGTAATACAAAAACAGACCCACAAAATACATGGAGAAAAAGATAAAATGAGAACAGCAACAGAAAGAGCTCTTGCTGTTATTTTTTTCCTCTCTCTTGTCTTTATTCTTCAAATTCAACTTTAAAAATAGCAAATGACTGAACGGCTAAAAGAAAAATAATTTAACAATGATAAATAAAGGTCAAAAATTTAGGCAAAAACATTTCTTAATAGAATTGGTAACTGTTATCTCCTCAATATCTGACCCTTTGTTCCTCTTTATCCACTTTTTGACTTCTGGTTCACACATCTCTCCTCAGTTGAACATAACTTTCATCACTTTCTTTTGTTATATATTACCTTCTTAAAGATTGTGTTAGCAACTTCAGTAATATCTTTTCCTTTATCCATAAAAAATGCAGGTAGAGCAAGGTCAGTGTTATCAATTTTTTCTTCCTTTCCCTGTATGTAAAGCTTGCTCGGCAACGATCTCTCTCTTCCCATATTTGGGCAAAAAAATATTTAACAGACCATTAGTTTCATAACATTTATTTCTAATCCATGATACAATATTTTTATTGGAACAGGAGATTTGGAACGTATCCTGTGAACGTTCCTTTTTCAGTCAGATGGTCACTTGGTCATCAATTCATTATTTTATAGATTCTTGTTTCCCTGTGTAGAAAAAATGCAGTTCTCACTACTATATTTAGATACACAAGCATAAAAACCACAGCAACTGGAGAAAGGTTTTTAAGGCCCTTTGTAACCATCTATTTCTAAAAGCAAAAGTATAGGACAAGTTAATATCTCTGATCAAGGCTGAAAAACATCCTTCATTTTATTACTCCTTATTCACTAAGAGTAGTTCAGCAAGGCATCTCTGCTGATAGGGTCATACATGTGTTTCATGAGATCTCCACAAGCCTTCTGGCTATGTCATTATTTTGACCAATTTTTGAATCAATTAATTCCCTCCAATTATTTTTCTTTGAGATTAAAGTCCTTCTCTGGAATCTCTTTCAAATGAATGTTTGACACTTATATTTTCTCTTCTTTTTCAAGTTATCTTTCATTCAGCATCAGTTAGGAAAATCTCCCTATTATTTCATGTTTACATGCTACATAGTCAGAGCATCTGAGGGAGTTTCAGGTCTGAAACACATCCTTCAGCCAAATTTAACTTAGTTGGTAAAGGCTTGAAATTGTAGTCATGCTCTCTAGCTCTAGGTATAAAAGTAAAGTTAGTCTCCTTCAAGCAGCAATTCTTTGTTTTCTCCCATTTTCTATGTTCCCAAAAAAAGGTTTGACTAGCATAAAGCAGCTGTGTCCCATTTAAAGGAAATAGAAGCCAACATATTTGCACTTAGAAATATGTCCTTCTGAATAAACAATCATTTTGGAGTCACATTCTTCTACCACTTTTGCTATTATACCTTGTGCTAACAATTCAAGACATGGTCCCATCCCACTATAACAGAGTTTGACATTTATTGCACTATATAAGAAAAAAAAATGAATCTGAAATTAAGTATTTGTTTCTGGAAACAGAGGAAAACATAAGGGCTGGCATTTTAAAAGGTTTATACTTCCCAGATTTAGGTTCCTTACATATGTTGTATTCTGGTAACAGTGTGTTCTACTATTTGTCTTCCTCCAAGTTTCCAACATACTTTTGTTCCATCCAGAGCAATACTCCCATTTTTATATTTAGGCTTCCAGCTTGCATGCAGAAAGCTGTGTATCAGCCCTTGAATTTCTTTCTAACCCTATTAGTATATGGAACTTCATTTATTCCATATATTGAACATTGCCTTGTAGCAATGCCTTTATCTGTCCTATTTTTTTCCTTTAGGATTGTAGAATTTTAGTGATTTTATCCATAGTGGATGGGTTCTAGAAAACTCTATGTCATTTCACACCTGTTTGCTTTCCTCTTTCTTGAAAGGTCACTCTTGACCTTGACTTAGCAGCAGCTTGGTCCCCTTCCAGCAAAGCCACAAAGATAGTGCTCTGGAGAAGATTATTACAAACTGGATTCTCAGTCCCTCTTCCAGCACATGAGCACATCAGATGCAATTAAAAAAAATAAATAAAAGTACAAGAATGTGTAATGTACATATGGTACATATGGTGAATGCCTTGTCACCAGGTATTACTCCTGCTAAGAGTTTACCTGTGCTCAGGAAGTGTTCGGACAAATTCATGAAATATTAACCTTTTGAAGTTTCCCATACACATGAAAAACATGTCCAGCTCAGGAATTCTCTGAATTACAAATATCTGGGGCTAGTATCCTACATGTTATGCTGGTGATAGTGTAATAGGAAGCAAACCTTTATACAGGCAGTAGGTGAACTTTTCCTGAATGTGACAGAGTGCTTTATTTGCCACTTTTAACCTAGGAGACTAATCTGTATCACTCACAGCATTTCAGAGGTAACTCTTGAAGAAGGGAAACAAGGAATGTCAGGGAGAATGAGCAAAAGGAATGAAACTCTGTGGTTCAGTTGTAGTTGTGTGAGCAGAAGAAAGGCACTCAAATTAGTGGAATCAATGGTAGCCCTTGCCCTTAGGGGAGGTTATTGTCCACCAGTACACAGAGTGAGGGGATCCTCTTGACTTCTCTTCCCCTGCACTCACAATTCTTCAACTCCTTTGCACATCTTACACAGTAAGGGTTCAGGAGGAAACAATGTCTGTTGGTTAGTAGCTGTAACACCATACTTAAGGAAAAAAGAAAAGAAACAAAACAAAAAACTGCTATTGAGGTTTATATCATGTCAGATACATGAAGTCATTCATTCTGTCTGGAGGCAGACCTCAGCTATATTTAATTCAAGATATTGCCCTCCAGGATGGTCCAGAGAAGAGAGAAAAGCCTGAACTCAGGTTTCAGAACATGGTCTATGTACAGCATGAACAAACAGAATCAGTCTAAGGAAAAGATAACAACCTTCAGCCATGTCCACCATGACCCCTGGGTCCTTCACTGCAGAGCCTGTCCTTTTGCCTGGGTTTATTCCTCCTAAGGGCAGGACTTGGCATCTCCCTGTATTGAACTTCATGGTGCTTCAACTACATAAATGGTTGGCACAAAGAGGAATAAATGTTTTTTCTATAATCACAAGAGACAAGATATGAAAAAGTAAATTTATATTGCCATGAAGCACTTTTTGGTTAGGAAGTTAAGAAATCACTTTTAAATCTAAATGCAGTTAAAAGGTTGAATCAATTGTATAAGAAGGATAAGGAAGATTCATCAGAAACTTCTAATATAAACATTTCAGAAATAACTCAGCCTTTTCAATAGAATACTTTAAGTGACCTCTTAAGACCTCTTTTAAACCTTTTTCTTTTTTATTGTTCTACTATATGCTGAAGACAGTGAAGTATTCAGATATAATTATAGAAATGTTATGTAAAATAGATAAGTGGAGACTGCTTTTGAGAATATCACAACTGTCTCACAAGTACATCACAATCATTCTACCATAAGACCTATGTACTGGAAACCAGTGGTTTGAATGAAAACCAACCAAAGCACAGGATTAAAATTTGGCTACTCACATTCTTAATGTTTATAAAAGGATAAATTATTCTGTCATTTATCTTAAATTTCACAGGACTGTGGTATATAGACTTAAATATGAAGGTTGGATGAGATTATACTGATATTTTATTTTATAATGTGTCCACACTTCATAGTTGAACAAAGACTTTATCATACCAGTAGTCCAACTCATGCAATAGAAACTCAGATCCTTATCAGTTCATATTAAAGTGTAATCATCATCATCATTATTATCATCATCATTATGATCATCATCATCATCAATGAGTTTCTTTTCTAATTGCAGCAAATTCTGACAGAAATTACCATGCCTAAAAATTATTTTCACATTTCAGTCCTGTTTTGCCTCCAACATTTATATTTGTGTTACTAAAATTGGTTCCTTAGTTACTGCACACCATCCTACAGTATCTTTTGTGATAAAATTACTTTACAGTTTTTTGCCATGAAGGAGATGTGCCTAGGCTTGAAGACCAGTGCTTCCAGAAAGCAATACAATAATAATCTCCTGTATTGATTTTTCAATAAGTGCAAAATTTGAAAATTTTAACTGTGTGTAGTCCAGGTTTTTTTCCTTTGTATCTTTCCATTCTCTGATAAGGCTCTTCCCATAACTAAAGCCATGTAAGTTAAAAATTAATATTAAAATAAGAGTATAGCTGAAATAGAAAGAGTACCATGAAAACTAAAATATATGCTGTGGTCCAGGAAAATGCTAACACTTCTGATTTTATTGTATATGTCACTGGAGCTCTATTGACTCACAGAGCAAGTAAGTATGCATAAATAAACTTTAAAATTTGCTGCTGTTCCATGTGGCAACAATTACAACAGAAGCTTTTCAAATATGTATGTTGTATGTACCTGAATAATTCGCATCTCTTAATTTAGTCAGTGTGTAAAAGCAACAGAGACAAAGAACAAAACAGGGATCTTAATTTTGCTCAGCATTAAGATGCTGAGCAAAGCAATGCAAGAGATAGACAATTTTGACTACGTCAAGGAGAGAAACCAAGTCCTACTTGAACTTACTCACTTTATCATTTCCAGAAGTAAAGCATTTGTCTTTTACATAGAGGGAAAATAAACTTCTTTGGTAGCTATTCAGTTAGCTTTAAAAAATATTCATCCTTCTTTAAGAAAGAATGATCCTATATGTGTACAGTATGGAACAGGAAGCAAATGTTTTTCCAGTATCAGAGATAAAGAAAACATCTATGAAGCTTAAATCTTCTCTGTAAGTGTTATGTATAAAAAGTTGTTTAGTACTAGGAAGTATTGAAGACATGGGAGTGAAATTCAAATATACCATGCCTTGTCAGCCTCCACTGTGCCTCCCACAGTCAATGGAAGGGTACATGCTGATCATCCTTCAGCAAACTTAGCAGCTCCAGGACTTTATTCTTCAAAATATTTACATTTTACAGGTGAAGGTAGTCTTTGGATCTGCCCCTCACTGGAATATCTTGTGATATTTTATTGTGTCTGAGGATGACTATGGAAGTTGAGTTTTACTGATTAACATTAATGATGACTGGCCAGATTGCCTTGCTGTGTGCCCCCAATTACTTACAATCAACTTGTTGGCTTAGCATGATTAAGGTTTACTTTATTTCATATCTAGTGGTCATGATGGCAAAACCAATGGTATTCAGACAGGTACCTGAGCCCACACCCTCTGCTGTCAGCTCTCTGAAGTGAGTTAGAGCTGTAATTGACTTGGGTATTATAGCAGATATACCCTTTGGCTTTTAAAATCACTCCATTCTAGCTCTGTGCAAACCAGGAGCAAAATCATTTACAAAAAGCCCTTATCACAAAAATCCACAACGCATATTTATTCCTGCTTGGACATATCTGCTGGGGCAGAGATTTTCAATTCCTCATCATTCTGGAGGCAGTCATTCACTTCATTTTGCTTGACTTTATCTTCCTGAGGTGTATGTCCTTGGCTCAGGACACAGGAGTGCGGGCTGAGCTGTGTGCCTTCACACTTCATTCATCGAGCAATGACACTGCCTGGTCCCATTCCACCCCATCTAATTGCTCACATGCAGGCACAGACTCAGCTTTCCACTTCAAGCTGATAATAAGGTGTGTTCATAATTAGCATGGCAGTAACTTCATGTGTTAAGTGTAGCAAAACACTTTATGATCTTCTCAGAATGCAAGTAGGCTGGGCATGTATCTGTCAACCTAATGTTAGAGGGGTCAGCTATAGATTTGTGCACCTGTATCTCATTATACTTCTTGAGAATTAAACTTATTTGAGAACTGTACATCTACCGTGGAAAACAAAGTGAGATGTTTATCTCTCACTCTTTCCTGTGTGTGATACAGTATTGTCTGTAATTGTGTGTATTCAGTATTGTCTGTAATTGTGTGTATTCAGTATTATCTGTGATTGTATACTCTCAAGAAACTGGAGCAAACATACATCAGTTATTTTCTTTAATAAAAGAGAGATTGAAACCCAGGATGATTAGTATATTTCCTGTTTGGAACCTCAGTGAGAGGTTGTTGCCTCTCATTTCAAGGGCAGTATGTTAGAAGGATTCTGGGCTTTTATTGATTGTTGTTGTCATAATTAGCCACTGTAATGGAATTAAGTGGGACCGTGTCTTGTTTGGACTTGTACATAGGGAAAACATTAAGGACAAAACCCAACCAAAAATCTCATAGTCAAAAGTTGCAAGAGGATTTGGATTGTTTTGAGCCCTTTGAGGGAAGGGAAGGAAGCAAAGGCAGAAAAGATGTTATTGCAATGTTGAGTTGGTGTCCTTGGACGTTTGTGAAAAGTGCATTGCAAGGGTGGATTTGGATATGAGTGTTTATGATTGGTGATTCCAGAGACTGCATCTATATTATGAAAAAAGAAACATTTTAAATAATTTAATTTATATGGCTGGATCATTCAGTAACACAAGCATCAAAAATAATGTTAAAGGTTCAGTCTCATGAAAATGTGCCCTCATAAGTCTTATGCATCTGTTTGAGACTTTCACCAGGGGACTTCCAGTCATGTGAAAGCTGTTTGCATCTCTAGCCAAGAACCCTCCTGCTGACAGGGAGAGTTTGGAATATTTAGTGTGGTCATTAAGAATATTCTTGATATGAACCTCAAAGCAAACTCTAGATTGATTCACTGAATTATCCCTTATTTTTCATAATTAGCAATTTTTAAGACAGTGTATGATGAAGGGGTTCCATCACAACTCCTGATATTACACTATGAGAAGTTGAAGAAAGTAAAGAAAGTTACTGATCACAAGTACTAGTTTCAAAGATACACAGAGATTTTTTTTCTGACTTTTCATGTAAGATTTGTTTCCTTTCAAATTATTAGTAGTCTGACAGGTCCCATTATAATTATCTGCCCTATTTTTCTTTTGTTTGTTTTTTTTTTTTTTAAGTTAGTCTTCCTTTGCATATTGAAAGCACCTTTCAAGCATTTATAGCTTAAAGCATGCTGAACTTCAATTTCATGGACTCATGTGGTGAAATTTTTGTTTAAAATAGTGAGATCCTTTTTATCATGGGAATATACTTCTCTTCCTTTCTTTCTTTCTTTCTTTCTTTCTTTCTTTCTTTCTTTCTTTCTTTCTTTCTTTCTTTCTTTCTTTCTTTCTTTCTTTCTCAAGAACTGGGTGTTATAAACTTAAATAATGCACTTTATTCTAAAGGAATTCAATTAAAAATGAACTATTGACATGGATCATGTTTACAGTAAGGTCTGACTGGTTGAATTTAAAGCTGTTTTTTATTGACATGGAGAACAGCAGGTACATCCACTAATTTTATATCTATAAAAAGAATTAAACATAGGGAGTATTGTATGTATTGTAATTTTTTGTCTTTAATCTAGCAATATATTCCACCTTTTCTTACCAAGAGAAGTTATAATGTAAAGAACCTAAATGGTTAATGTTTAAAACATATCCATTTGAACTCTGTGAAATCAGCCCAAATCTCTTCAGAGTTTGAAGGAGCAATAAAATGTTATCTACATAGAGAATGCTTTTCCACATTTCCAGCCTTGGAAAATATTACAAGCAAAGGTGGCATACACGTGTGGCAATGTGTGTGTTTGAAGACACGCAGGATTTTGTGGGCTGCTCTATCCCTCTAATTTTTAAGAAGCTGGCAAAAAATAAGTGTAAAATGTCTCAGAGAAAGTCAGTTTTTATAAGACTTTCTATGATTCACTGCATCTACTCCACATACAGTGGGCTGGCAGCTGACCAAAGGAAAAACATGAAGAATATTGTTTTGCAGGTGTTATATCTGTACTCTTAGATATATTAGAATGATCCTTTTCTATTTTTCTTCTCTCTTTTTTTTTTTTCCTAGTGGCTACCTAGCTACTCTGAGAAAGGACAGGCAGCAATGTCATTCAGAGAAAATGAGTAAGCAACTGCAGAAATGCCAAGGAGGTGTCTTTTGTAAAAATCAGTAGTGGGCCAAGAAAACAAGCAGTGGAGATATTTTGACAAAATTATGATTTTTTCCACTTACCCACCACATCACCACGTGGTTTGGAAGACAAGCACTAGTTTTGTGTCTTAATGTTAGTGCTCTGTCTGGATGCACACACAGAGCAACATTTTTGCAATCATTTCTGGATGCATGTTACCTTAGTCACTCACTTCTAAACCTGCTCATTACTTTTAATGTTGCTGAATCTTTTCTCTAAAGCAGTGTGACATGCACAGTTGAATAAAGGCCATAATTTCTCTTTGAAAACTCACTGGCATGAATGAAGCTAATGATTTTAGTCTGGCACTTAAGCTCCAAGGTAAATGAAATGAAGTTTTTTATCTGATATTTGATGGCTTTGCATTTCAGATATTAATCTATTTTATGCTAATGAATTAGGCAATTTTTTGGTGTAATGGAAAATTTCAAGGATCATCTAAAAATTTCTAAAATATCTATGCATAGTTTGTTTAAATCTCCTATATAATCATATTGACTGTGCAACTCACATAACTGGCATCACATGACTCCAGCTCCTGTGTCTGGGTCATCCAGTCTTAGGAATGAGAAAACTTAGAAACTTTCTTATTTCTTATAAAAGTTGTAATATGTGTCAGTTTTAAAAGTTACCCCCAAAAATATTCTCTCCATCACAGGAGGCATAAAGAGTACAATGTTCCAGTTCATCTGTTCCCCTGGATCCTTGGGTCATGACATCTCTATTTCACTAGTGTCTCTATTAAAGTCGCTTTAGTGTGCCTCCTGCAGTGTTGTTAGCAGACCTTGACATTATTACAATGAGTATCATCCCCCAGTTTCCTCCATGGGCTTCATTCCTGAGGTGAGCAACTTTTCCCTTCATGTTTCAGCTGTGTTTGTGTAAATCATTGTCTTGTTGTCAGCCTTGGGTTTTGGTCAGGTTTGGAAGACGTGTGTGAAATACAGACCAGGATAAAGAACTGGCAGAGGAACAGCTACAGAAAGAGCAGGGATGTCTATAGAGGCATCCATAGGGAGAGTCTGTGCCAAAAATAGTTATTCTTATCAGGTGTAAGGACCCAAACAAGTAACTTCTTCCTACTGTGCTTCTCAGACAGCTGCTGCTGGGAAGTTGATGCTCCAGATCTAGAAATTGCTTGGAAGAAGCAGAAAGCAGGCTGAGGAGCAGCACTGAGTCAGGAGCTGTGGCCAAATCAATATAGAGAAAAAAAGAAATGTCTGAGATTATTCTGGAATGAGGAGCGTATCCTCACTGTACTAATCCTGGTCTTGATGATGAATCTCCTCAGCAGAAATCTGAGAAGCATATTATGGACACCTATCCCGTTGTCCTCCTTTTTTTCCCTACCTGGCCATAATGCATTTCTAAGATGGCCTGCTCCCTTCCAAGCTTATCCCTCTCTGAAAGAAGATTGAAGAAATCCTGACTGGTTTTTGGGAACAGCTTTGGCATCATCAGAAGTCAGCACAACTCAGCCAATTTTACAGTCAGAAGGTGTTGAAAAATGGGTAAAATGAAAGAACTGGCAGCTTTCATGAAATTCTTCTGAAAACATAAATCAGTCCCGTCTGTTCACTGCAAGCAGTTAAATCCATTGCACTATACAAAGAAAGATGAAGCAATGTTCTGGTGGGCAAAGAAAAATCTGTTGTATAGACACTTTGCCTCCACCTCCATTTATTCAGAAAAAGATTTTGCTGCCCTCCAGAGCAGTCTACTCCCATGAGCTAGCACTGTATTCACCCATGCTCCTGAAGCACCACAAAACCATCTGGTTCCTGCTCCCACAGTTTAAATGAGAGCGTTAGTCCCAGACCACCACTGTAAGAGCAAGTTGAAGGCAGTGAGCTGAAGCCTGTTAGAAGGGGACCTGCCCCTGCTGCACAAGTTTGTCAGACAGCACAGGGTGCAGTTGGACTTTTCCCCTGCTGAGACAACTTTATGACTGCCATCAGAGTAGGAACATCAGCCAATCTGAGTCTGAACTCAGACCGTACGTAATATAGTGCAGACAGAACAGCCCAACAGGCAGACCTGCAGAGAACCCCTATGCGGTTCTTCTACCCAGGAAGTCACATAATTTGGTACAAAACTGCAGTCCTGAGCTAGGGTTCTTTCAGTCATAGAACCACAGAATCATCTAGGTTTGAAAGCATCTTCCAGATCAAGTCCAACTAACCCAGCACTGCCAGGTCTGACACTAAAACCTGTCCCTAAGTGCTGTATCCACATGCATTTTAAATACCTCTGTTGATGATGAATCCATCACTTCCTTGTGCAGCCTGTTCCAATGCCTGATCACTGTTTCAGCGAAGAAATTTTTCGTAATATCCAATCTAAACATTCCCTGGCACAAAGTGAGGCCATTTCCTCTCCTATCACCTGTTGCCTGGGAGAAGAGACCTATGGTAAGTCAAATCTAGTTAGTCTCAATATGGTTCAACTCTTTTCAAACTTTTTTTTTAAATGTAAGGAGGTAAAGAGATCAAAGCAGAGCTAAGAACTTAGCCAAAAAAAATTCCTTTTTGGAGGCAAAAGCCCCAGACGAATACACATGACCAAAGACTGGATGGAAGTCTGTAAGTCTTAAAAGGTTTTCCATGACAAAATGGAAGCATGAAGATATTGTGATCCTCTAGAAAGGATGTATAGTGTTTGACTTTTCATAATTCAGAATTTAGTCTGGTGAAGACAGAACTGTCTTTCAAAAGGTCTTCTTTCTTCAACCCATTTTTGTGAGTTACATAATGTCAAACAGAGGGAGAAAAAATAAAGCCCACTTTGTAATGGATCAGTGCTTAATTTATGCTGTTACCTTAACACATATCATCCAGGTGAAGCACTGTCAGCTGCAATGATGTGTCCATATAAAATAATAGTGTGAACCTTTTGTGAGTGAGTCAGTTGCTCTGTTTGCTTGGCTACAATGTGGGGGAAAAAAAAGGCAGATCATTAAATCATTATTTTCAAAAGGTTCTTAATTACATTTAGTGCTGGAGAGAGGACAATTTTTTAAAATGGATAGTAAGGCTGCACGGTAGCACAAAGAAAAAAGGTGACTCTCAGCTCACTGTTCTGAGGCAGAAACTTCTGAATGTCCCACATTTACTGGGAAGTTCACATATAATTTAATAATTCATTCATTTTGTTCATCTGTACAATTTTTATGGCATGAGAAGTATTGGCATGTTTCCAGTATCTTCCTAAACAAATCCTGAAAATATAAGTCTGCAAATGAATATGCCAAGTAGAGATTTTAGAGGCACAGACACAGCATATGTTCAGTTCTCAATATTTTTTTCTTTTACATTTTACAATTAGTTCCTTTAGCAGTGTTAGAATTTACAAGTAGATAATTTTATTTTTATAGAAGTTTGCTAAGCAGATTTAATTGCGATAATTGCAAAAGGGATGAAACTGAAACAGGTTACCCAAAGAGGTTGTAGATGCCTCATCCCTGGAAGCATTCAAGGTCGTGTTGTATGGGGCCCTAAGCAACCTGATCTAGTTAAAAATGTCCTTACACATTGTAGGGGTTGTTGGGCTAGATGTCCCTTAAAGGTCCCTTCCAACCCAAACTGGTCTATTATTTTATGATTATATGAAATTTCTGAGGGTATAATTCTTATCCCTGCTGTGGTGTGTTAAGCATCAGTGGAAATACTTTTCTGATAGTCTGTACTGTAAAAACAGAATACAACCTTGCAAGCAGAAGGAAAGGTAGGCAAGCTGGTTTACACATTGTGTATATTAATATCATAGCTATCTTCAGGCAAGACTTCATGTCTAGCACTATTGGGAGACAGTGTTAAAAGTGGGAAGACATATATTGAGAACCATAGGAAAAATACCTGTAAAAGTTTTCAATCTTTCAAGCATGTAAGCTTATTTAGGTAGGCAAATTCTTATTACCAAATTAACTTATATCATGATAGCAGTATATGTCCTGACTTGTGATTTTTATTTATTTATATATCTTTAAATTGTAAAGATTTTAATCAAAACTTGCTTGCCAATGTACATATATTTATGGGCTGCAAGAAAAACTATTTTAGTCCAAAAATTCTTCCTGAAATACAGGACTATGTTCCACATAAAGCACTATGTCAGGTAGCCTGAAATATCTGTGTTGAAATGCAGCTTATATAAAGCAGGATGAAAGCACATTAAGTGTTTTATGTTTTGTGCATGACAGTACAGTTTCGAACTGCGTTTTCCAGACAAAAAGGAGTCACAGGAGCCGCATGCGCCTGTCTGCCACTTCTGCTCACGCAGTGGGTGGCGACCTCTCTGCTGCATTACAGCATGGTGTCCAAATGGATATGAGCCTAATAAGAGCTGGTAATTAAACATGATTAATCAGGCACATGACCCTCCACTCTGGCCTCTGTGAAACTATAAACATACTGATGTTCTGTGTTATAACCGGGTCCTTGTGAAAATTCATCTGTTTGGGTTTTATTGGCGTGGCGGTTCCAACAGTGAAAAACTGGCATGCGGCTTATGCCTGTCGTTCTTTTCTCTGTGCTGCCCAGATATCAAGGCACCTGGAGGTGGACCCCCAAAAGAAGAAATCCCACAGATTTACAACAATTCACACTTTGGCCACACAGAAGCTTGCAGTTCTTTAAGTGCAACGTACACAGCACATCCCATCCTCGACAAGGAAAAGATGCTTTAACTTGACACCTTACAGGGTATAGATATATATGGCATAGATATCACCAGAATACTGGAAGGCAAAGTCAGGACTTGGATAGCCAAAGGGGCAAATACAGAATGGAGAAAGGGAGATGGACTCCACTGGGACTGGTCAAACGTCAGAGAGATTTCAGCAGAAAGAAGTTGTGAATCACCAACAAGAGAAAAATGTTGTCACAGTGACTCCTAAAGTGATTAGTGCTGCCACAGAAAAAAGCTTCACTAGAATTAAGCCTCACAAAGGATGTTTTCTGCAGCTCTATAGTATTGCTTTTATTATAGCAAATCACTTGTTACAATACTTATTTTTTCTGAGTGGAACACCATTAGGCTACACTGTAAATATATATTTTTCTATATATACATGAAAACATAAAGAAATACATTTTATTTCCTCAAGATGATTATTCTCTTGAAATCTGATGACTGAAGTCTTGTAAACCAGATACTCAGACCAGGCTGCACAGTGAGCAGCCACTCTGAAAGTTCCTATCATGGTCAGCCCTGTGCAACAACATGGAAGCCAGTGCCACGTCATGTTTCTGGGTGGAGGATTTGAATAAATATTTCAATAGCATTTCTCCTATACCTTTACCATTTTAAAGCTTACAGTCCTCAGCCCAACACACATGTACCTGGAAAGGTCACACCTCAGTTTGTTGAGAATGAGATCTGAGAGTACTTCAGGACCTAAAGAATGTACATTGGGATAATTTTGCCCTAAAGCTGACTCGGGGACTACCTTGTACCCCAGTGTTGCTACAGCGAATGAAATGAGCCTTCCTGAGCCACTGGCCTCTTATTCATCAAAATCTGAAAGGGCAGGTTTCGACAAATCTGCAAAAAATGTAATAGTAAACAAAGGCAAGGAATGGGTAAAAAGAAATCCTGATGTGCAGGCTAAAGGATTATGGAGGTAAATTTGGCAAAGTATGACAACATTAAGTTCTGTCACATATATTGCATTATATTAATATTATATTAACATATTTTTATATGTTTTATATATTTCAAGCCAGACATAATTTGGCTTCCTTGTTTTAATTATTTTCTCTAAGAGAAGTGGAGGGGTTTTGGGGGGTGGAGAGAAAAAAAGGTGCCAATGTTTACATAGCATGAGAAATTTTTTCAGAAATTTTGCATCTTGTATTATAGTCATATACATAAGGTTGTGCAGACTTGGAGAAAGTTTAAACTTTTTATATGTTTAAATATCTGTATCTATATGGATATAAATTTGTATATATATAAAGTTGCAAATGATATGTAAAGAAATATATCACAATATATAATTTTCCATTTAAATAGCATAATTTCTTTGCATACAGACCTATAGAGAGATAGATGATAGATGAGAGAAAGAGAGATACAGAGATACATATTTCTCTTGTTTAAAATTCTATACTTATAATCTTTAAAATATCTTGTAAAATTAAGGCAAGTTGCTTTTAGGATAAAAAGTTGCTTATAGGACCAGTGTATAGACAAAAGCAACAATTCCTTCCTAAAGCTTTTCAAAATTCATCTTCAAAACGTCTTGCATCCATCACACTTAAAAGAAAATCTTAACACCTATCAAAACATAAAGTAACTAAAATATTTTTTGTTTATATTTTATATTTAAGGGTCTTACTTTCTAGGTGCAATGTGCTTTCAAGCCAAAAGAACATTTCCACTAGCATAAGCCAGAAGGCATTCTTTGATCCTTAGTCCAGGGTACTCTGCGTTATCTGTGGAACAGCACCTAAATCTCACTGAAGGGATTATTTACACTAATACAATCCAGATGCTTCTATTTGCTTTCCTTGCAGTGGCATAGATTTAACTAAATACCTTCAGCATATGTAGAAACAATTTATTTTGTAATTTTCCTTGGATACTATGTATTCTTATTTTTCAAAAGGGGAAAAAAGTCCTCAACAGGAAAAAACTGACGGTTTGTTTGACTACAGATATGAGTTTTCTACTTTTAGCTAGACATGGAGAGTAACACCTGATCATGGGGTTATTTTCATCTCTGTTTTCCCTTTGTGCACATTTGCAAGACAGATTCAAGTCTTCTCAAAATTCCCAAGAACACCATGAAAATTTCAACTAGAGAAGTAAAATAGGAGACACTCTTAGTATTTGCTATTTTTTTTTCCCCAAAACTCCAAGTTGTCCAAAAGTTATTCTTTATATTAAAACAGGATGTAAAAAACCACTATTTTGGGATGGGGGGAGAGGGTACTTAAGCAATACCAGAAATATCTTTAAGGAGAGGTTTTTGGTGGATAATCAGACTGTTTATTTGTTTCATTTGTTCTGTCAGTACTGGGCAGCTTCTGGACAGTCTGATTTGAGTGCGTTTGCAAGTTAGAAAACAAACGTGTCAGCTTTTGATGTCCTTCTGTGTCTTCAGATTTTATAGGACTCCCAGTGGAGTCTGATCTTGTAGACATAATTTAATTAATTGGACATACTTCTGTCCTGCTTTGAAAGAAGAACATAGACCTGCTCATCAATTAGTTATGCATTATCTAAGAATAAAATTGTCTGTTGTGTCACATCAAGCTCAAGAAATTCCAGTCCATTATTAGCCACAGCTGCTGTGTAAAAGGGACCAATGGGAAAATAAAGAGATGAGGCTGCAAAGAAGCCAATGATGCAAACAGGAAGCTGGAAAGGTCCATAGCTTTTTGTAGGTTCAAGCCTCCAGTGAATTTACCTGTCAGGGAAGGGCCTTCTTACCAGCAGGAAATTCTGTGAGCTCTAGCATTGTCAAAATTTTTGTTCCTATTCTCACCCTGTGTGTGCGAGCGCACTTCTTACCCTTGCTCTCATTACATAACATAGAGGATGTTTCTTTCATAATTACCTATTCTGATAAAAGATGAAGGAACACACTTCCTCAGTTTAGTGAAAACTTTCTAGGTTCTTCAAAAGGATTACACACTTATTGAGGCAGAGTGATTAGATAAGCTTTGCTTTTTTTCTTTGTTTTTTATTTTATTTTTTAAGAAAAAGAGAGAGACAAAAGAAGTGGATTCCCATCAACTGATAGCAATGGGTCATGTACTAAAGGGTTAGTTAGAATTGTAGACTCACTAAGTTTGGAACAATCTTCCAAGGTTACCAAGGTGACTCCACCTTTTTCCTGGGCAGTGTATTCCAATGCCTGACCATCTCTTGGGTGAAGGAATTTTTCTTAATATATGATCTAAACCTCGTCTGGTGTAACTTGAGGCCATCCCTTCAACTTGAGGTTAACAACTCTGTAACCGATGTCAAAAGCAGCAGCCCCTGCGACAAGGAAATGTGCTTTTCATACATGCAGCACTCCATCAAAGGAGTGGCCCTAAATACAAACCAAGTGCTGTAAAAATCTGTGAGTGATGAAAGCACGAGCAGAGCTTCTGTAAGGAAGGAACAATCAATGCACACAGTCTGTTGTCATTCAGCCCACTGGACATGCTCCTACAAAACACATTTCAATACTGTTGCAGCAGAGAATGCAGCTCCTGTCAGCTGGAAGTACTACTGTCTTATGGAAAATAATAACTTTAAAAAGGAGTTATTATGAGCAGCATAATGAAGTGGTAAAATGGTTAAATGCAATCCTGGGATTTATAAATTCAAGCACATTAAAGTGCTTTATAGAACGAGGGACAAAGAATAGCAGGAAACAATTGCTATAAATTGGAATAGAACTAGATAAAGTCAAAGCAGAAATTAGTAGTATATTTTTTATAGTGAGGTTGATTAACAACTGGAATAAATTAGTTAAATCTTATTTTGACAAAACTTCTATAGCTGCAGGGAGATCTTTTTCTGGGATTAAGTTGTAATTCAATCAAAATTAATTATTAGATGGAATTGACAGTGTCTTTTGCAATGGCTGCATATCTGTGTGAGCTGTAAAGATGATCCTACTCTTGCTGCAGTTCATTTCAAGGTGCTTTCATGATTTTTTGAGTAGGAATGCAATTTTTCTGCTTCTCTCCACAAAGTAAATCACTGACAAGAAGAATGCAGTGGCAGAGCTCTGGTCTTATTAAATAAACATGGAACTCAGAAGGTGTTTCCAAAAAAGTGCCATAGAAAAATGGGATCTTATGAACTCAGTAATGTGCAGGGCTGTCATAAAGGAGAGAAATGCTGCTGCAAAAGGCAAAATGGCAGCAGATTACAGTGTCTGAAGTAAACCAAAGACTGGGTATGAGCCAGAGAGCTCTTGTTTCTAAAACACTATGAGGGTGTCTTCAGGATTAAGAGGGATGATTTAGGGCATCAACTTCGCACACTAAGAGGGATCATTTATTGAATTCCAGAAAATGAAAAGAAAATTACTCCATGATTTTGAGGGAGACTCAGCGTGGGTTGTTGGACTCTGCATGGTGTTGGCAGTGGGATGCTAAAGGAATGGCCTCTGTACAGAGACATCAGAGCTGCACACATTCCTCCATGGCCCTGCCCACAAGGGAGTAGGGGAAGAGGCCACAATGGAGTAGGAGAAGGAGGAGCAGATAGATTCAGTTATAGACTGATCACATAGCCATCCCCATCCCTCTTCCCACTGGAATAGGAGGTAATTCAGGAGTGAAGGAGTGAAATTGAGCCTGGAAGAAACACAGTGAGGGAAAGGGGACTGTTTAGTTCTTTCCTTTTTTTCTTTCTGACCAAATCTATTTTCATTGGTGATAAATTAAATTCATTTTCCCCAAGCCCAATCTGTTTTGCCATGACAATGACTGGAAAATGACCTCCCTCTTTTCACCTTACCTTTCTGATTTTCTCCTTGTCTTGTGGAGGAGGAGTGAATAAGAAGCTGGGTTGGAGTTTGACCCATAACCAAGGTTAACATTACAGTTATTCTTTCTAAACAAAACAAATTCACATTTTTACAACTTTGTCTGAAAGAGTGCTTCTCCCATGCTGAAGTAGGAGTTTAATAATTTCTAGAATCAAGCAAGTTTGGGATGTGAGCAGAAGCTAGAAAAAAATACCTTTTTTTTTTTCTTTTTTTTCCCTTAATTTTTAGAAGGGTACAGAGGTTGCAACTGAAATTCCCAAAATAAAGAGATACTTTGGTCCATCAGAAATGTAAATGGAAAAGGATTATAATGCAAAAGCTTAGCAATTACAGACATAAGAAATACTGTGTCAAATTTGCATTGCATTACCAATTTAATAAGGTTTTGTCTAATTTCATTGATATAGTGAAGATTAAAAAAAGGTGGGAGAAAAGAGTGACTGCATAAAATTTGGTATTTTCAATATATCTGGAAATTCATGGGATCTGATTTTTTCTTGCCCTGGCACCAATGGCTGTCACAGCTTTTCACAAAATACCTCAGGAACAAGCACCATTTGGCATTTAAATGCAGAGACATCAGAGCAATATGTTCATTTTACCTGAGTCACAGGAGTTATCTTACTTTTAAAGAAAAGGCACTGAATACAGCTTGAAAACATGTTTATTGCAGCTGTAATGCTGTGTGATTTTGTGTGTGTGTTTATTTCAAAAGCAGGCTAAACCACTTGTATATTTTATTCTCTGTAACCAATAATAATTCCTGTTTTAGAAAGTGACTGAAGATTATGTCTCTACCAACCATAAAAACTTCAGGCTGGCAAAAACTCATAGGACCAAAACCAGGGATAGGTGGAGGCTTCTCAAACTGCTTGAGCACAATCTGTGCATGCATCCTTAGGATTTCTAATAATGACACTTTAAAAAAATGCCAAAAGTGTATGTATTTAAGTAATTCTTGCACTGTTCAGCATCATGTGTGAAATAAATATATTCAATACTTGGCAGATAGGATAAATAAACAATAGGAATATAGACAAAAGTGTTATTGGTAAGGTGCTAAGAATTACTCTACTATACTATTACTCTACTCTACTCTAAAATAAATCTAAGTACACTCAGAAAACCAAAACCAAGCAGACCTTAAACTAAAGAGCCTATATTCCTACAGGTCTAAATTCTCTTTCTCATGGCAAAGAGTCCACACTTAGGTATATGCAACTCAAAATATCATTCCTTAAAATCTCACTTGCAAGTATTTTTCTTTCTAGGAAATGCATAATTTTCCCTGCCTTAATTGGAAACTTCTGGGGTTTTAAAATTTTTCTTTTTCTTTTTTATTCCCTTGTGAAAACATTGAAGTCTAATAGTTGAATACCAATATACTTCAGACATTCCCTTATGGACTTTTTTCTTGACTTGTCCTGTTATGCTTGATAAAGATGTCACACAAATCAATAAATGCGCTTGAGAAATAAGTTTAATTAATGTAATAAAAGGGTAACCACAGAAAAGAAAGTCAAGTTGAAAAGAAAAGGGAGATCTAATCATGATGAAGGACTTCAGTATGATGGGCCTATAGTTTATAGACCAACTTAATGAACATCTGAAAGCAGAGCTTCACTTTAGCCCCAAAATCGCTGGAATATCAATACATCAATATGTAGCTTTTACAATCCAAGAGATTCTTTGGCTTGATGTTTTTTGCAACATCTGAATAATCCAAACTTTTCCCTTCTCCTCTTGGGATTTCAAAAGAGTCATTAGGAGAAAATTGCAGTAGCTCTACATTGTAAGGGAATCATCTCATCAGTCCAGACTCTTCATAATGTCTTCTACTAAGCTCATTTGTTTGGGTAATAAACTGAGGAAAGAGGATATTTGACCACGTCAGTAGAAAATAGTTTAAATTGAACTATCTCTTCAATCCCTTGGCTGTCCTTAGGTGAATTGCAAGAAATGACGGTATGGCAATTATATTCTGTTATTTTTCCAGATGTCTCCATTTCTCTGAAATACTATATTGCTCAGTTTCATAACCTGTGGTTCCCCAAATAAACCAGGAAGAACCAGTGTGGCTAGCCACTCTTTCTTCATTATTGAAAGAATTATTCCCATGTCACACTCTATATCGGCTACTGTACTTCTTGTGGCAAATTGTTTCTCTTATGCAGTAATGGTAATAATTTTATTCAACTGTAAAAGATTTGACCGTAACTACAAAAATAATTTTTGGCACAGTACATATAAAAAAACTTGAAAGCAGATGATTTGCAGTAATTGGCGTGCTTCTTCTGCTCCTACTTAGGGAGGCTGATGGAAGAGTACTGAGTATCTTTGAACTAAAGGCAGTATCAGGACTGCTGCTGTGACCCAGTCCATGTCATCACTTCAGTCATTTCCCATAAATCTTTAAGTGATACAAGCAGTAGAAATGCACTTCCCATTACAGATCAGAGAATGGACCCATTATTCACAAGTCAGAATCGGTGTTAGCAGATAAAATGACACCAGTGTAAAAACATCACACAGGAAAAAACTATTTTGAACATTCTTAACGTGGCACAGCCTGACTTAAGCAAAGAAGCTTTGAAGTAATCAAGAAACATGGGAGAAGAAAGGTAGTAAAGGGTCCTGTGATGTCTTCCTTTTCCTTTCCCCTGAATCAATGACAATTTTATGTGCTGATTTTGAGAGACTGTATGCCAAGAATATTCATCCTCATATCATGACATTTCAGAGCACACAATAAGGGAGAAGTGCTGCAGTGCACCCTCCTTTGGATCCCTTTTCTTTCTTCTAATAAGTGAGCCATGGCATAGTACTGGAAGTTGTGTGCTGAGATTTTATTTCATGGGCTTGGGGTTTTTTTCCTCCCCTTGTTTTTTCTTTTTCTTTTTCTTTTTCTTTTTCTTTTTCTTTTTCTTTTTCTTTTTCTTTTTCTTTTTCTTTTTCTTTTTCTTTTTCTTTTTCTTTTTCTTTTTCTTTTTCTTTTTCTTTTTCTTTTTCTTTTTCTTTTTCCTCTTCTTCTTCCTTTTTCTTTTCCTTTTTCTTTTCTTTCTTTTTGTTTTCCCTATTCCACTTCCAGGCTTGTAGGTGGTAGCCTGGATAAGATGCATTGGAATTTTCCCCTCCAATGAGGTTTAAGAAACTGTCTGTGCTTGCTTAGCAGAATTTTTGAAAGCAAGTTTTTGCTTAAATAGCCAGTAATTAAGTGGTCTCAGAGAAGCCTCAAAAATTTGCTTTGACAAATGAAAGCTTCTGGGGGTAGAGGCCGGATGCTATCAATTTTTTTGATACAATGAGCCTAAGATCATTGTTTCCATGAAGACTTTAAATAGTGAAGAGATATCCAGCTTCTCTGAAATCAGGTATGAGCTCTTTCACAGAACTGATGATGAAGTTAAATTTGCTTTATTTTCTATGCTCAGGAAATAGAAGTCACTTCCCCACAACTGTCTTCATTTCTGCATGGTTGAGTTTGTTCAAACATGTAGCAATTAACCTACATGTTTATAAACCTAGGAACGTAAGAAAGAGCCTAAGAAAAAAAATATATCTGTACTTACCTATACCTATTAACCTTTTGAATATTGTTAGGAAAACAAACAGGCTGTTCCCAATAGCACATGGAACTTGCTGCTACTGTTAATTCCTCCTGGTTGTATGTTTTCGTACAAAATAAGTAAAATCGAAAATCTCCTACAAGCAGTATGGAAGTGTAGGGGAATATTTATGTAATAAACTGCCAATGGCTTCCACATTTCACTGCAGCCACAATGAAGTGTCATTTTCTATGGAGTTGAAATTATTTGCCAGTAAAGAGATAGTTCTTTACTATGCCATCTAAATTCTGGACAATCATGTTGATTCTGAGATCGGTAACTTAATTGGTTATTTTCTACAAAATTATTTACAATCAGAAGAAGTTATGGTTATATAAAGTATCTGACCATAAAAAGATTTAACCATGCAGGAAGTTTTATGAACATCTCTATTTGAAGAATACAATGTGAAGACCTAGTCTTAAAAATCCAATTACTTTAATAGCTTAAACAAATGTAATTTTCAGGAATCTTGTCATTCCATGCCTCAGACTGCAGTGGCACACATATTATGGCCTTGGAAAAGGGAAGGGAAGGTTTGGGAAGGTTCAAGAAGGGAAGGTTTGGGAAGGTTCTGGAAGGGGAGGTTCGGGAAGGAAAGAAAGAAAGAAAGAAAGGAAAGGAAAGAAAGGAAAGGAAAGGAAAGAAAGAAAGAAAGGAAAGAAAGAAAGAAAGAAAGGAAAGGAAAGGAAAGAAAGGAAAGAAAGGAAGAAAGGAAAGAAAGAAAGGAAAGAAAAGGAAAGGAAAGGAAAGAAAGAAAGAAAGAAAAGAAAAGAAAAGAAAAGAAAAGAAAAGAAAAGAAAAGAAAAGAAAAGAAAAGAAAAGAAAAGAAAAGAAAAGAAAAGAAAAGAAAAGAAAAGAAAAGAAAAGAAAAGAAAAGAAAAGGAGTCATGCCTTCAGTACTGCTGAAAGAGTAGCCTGACTGCTCTAGAGCCCTTTCACCATAATGAAAGACTGAATAGACTTTCACTGCCTACAAAAAGCAAGTATACCAGAGAAAACAGCATTTTGTATATACAGTCAAATTTTTCCAAACACAAAGATCCTGGCCAGTAGAAACAGCTATTATCAGTTCTTTTTTGGTACTACCTACTTCTGCACCATAAGCTTGATGTATAAGAAGGAGCTCGCAGTAGCCTTGGAGTCTGTTTTATTAAATTCCATAAACAAAGTGAAAGGTAGTCTGGAGAGTCATAGCATTCTTTGATAGATATTTACATGCTCAACAGATAGATGATGCTAAATCATCCTAGAGGGGTGACTTATCTCTGCAGCTTTAAACCTTGACATTTAACAGGACTGAACAAATGGCACATGTACCTCAAGTACACAGGATTTATTGTTTTCATCTACCTTGGTGCCTATTTTATGTGAGTCCTTATTAAAATATTACAGCAAACATCTAAAGTTTCAGTCCAAATTCCAGTGATATCATCTAGGGGTTTCAATATTTTCTAGCTAGAAGTATCTTTTCTCTAGAGTTTTGCAATTCTAACCTGTCTATTCTTTTTCTTGTGATGCACTTACCTGCTGTCTCCAGAAAGAGAATGCCAATAGAAGAGTAAGCCATTATTTCTCTTTCAAAGGCAAGGCCCTGTATTGGTAACATATTCAGACTCACCAGGGATACCTGAGGGGACTGCAAAACCCTATAGATTGCTTCTGAAATACTGACTGGTGGTATATTTCCCAATAAAAAGACTGAGTACCAAGTGTATCATCATTCTAGAGCAGAAAGGCAGAAGGATGTCTTTTCCAGGTTAAGCCAAAGGTCTGATCGTCCAACAGGGGCTCAGCTTTCCAGAGATAGCAAGTGAGCAATGCCCAGCAGCTCTTTGGTCTTGTGTTGAGCGCTTAGGCTCTATTTTTTCTGAATTCATTTAAAAATATTATTCACACTTCATGATTTTTTAATTAGTTTTCCCCATTCTCTTTGGTTCTCAGCTTTTTATTTAAGGCATTCCGTTTCAAGATGGGCTTGTTCTTTCCCAAACATTGAGTTGGGATCAAGGAGGTGTGAGGAAAAATGATTACTGGATATGGCACCCAGTGTTGTTGTTTTCTAGGTGACTGGGTGGTGATCAAAGGTTGGACCTGACCTTAGAGGTTTTATTCGATGATTCTGTGAATCTGTGACATGAGAGGTCAAACCAACACTACCTCAGAATATTCTCCTCTATCCTCTAGCAGAAAAACTTCCCAGCCCAGAGATAGTACCACTGCATTTAACCCAGAGCAAGATTTTGTCAACTGAGCATAGCTTGGGTAGAATCATCATCTATGGTGTCTGGGGAAAGGGAGGGAAGAGGTAATGAAAAAATTAAAAGTGGTCACCAAACTGGGACAGAGATTCAGATCTGTTGTTAGTCATTCCCAAACCAATATTTATGAATCTCATCCATACATTCTAATTACAATTAGAATTCTTACATTTCAATTACAATTTTTAGCTAGAAACCTGAACTTCCAGAGTTTTGAAAGTGACAAGGCAAAAAAAAGGTAACCACTTTTTCTTTCCAGTGACATATACCAATAAAATGGGATTGAATAGGAGCGCTCTGATAAAATTGTTCTCTTCATAATTCAGTGATACAAGGAGCCAAAACTGCTGGACTTAATTGGAAAAAAAAAAAAAAAGAAAAAACATACATTATACATTATTTGGTAATTGAGCTCTCAAACATGAAATTTTTGCACAAGAAGAACTCATTTAAATTCAAGAAAACATACTACAACAATTTGTTGTACTTAAGCAAGTATGTTGCTTTTTAGGTCTAAAAAGAGGTGGGAAAATCACCAAGATTTTTAAAGACTTACTCTCTTTGTGTTACACCTGTAAATGAAATTAGTTCCCCCTTGCTGCACAGTCAGTTGCCATTATGTCTTCCATTGCAATAAAGTGAAAAGATCAGCAGAAAACACAAGAACTCCATATGTTTTTATGTGTTCTTCTCTTCCCGAGAATGTTTTCTTGTTGTTTAAGAACGGTAAAGTAGAAGTGGAGGAACCACTATCACAATTTGATTACCTTTGTACTGATGTTCATGTGAATGGCACACATGGGACCTGGTACAGTGCATACAATTGCATTATTAAACTATAAATACCTACACTGCTGTTGGCTACATCTGAGCTTGTCACCCTAAACTTTATTACTAATATAAAGAACCAGAAACACTTGACCTATTTCAGATACCTACATTAGACTGAGCTGTATTAAGTTTCAGAGGGATTACAAATCTTCTCCAAACTGCAGAAAATGAATTTCTTAAGAGTTAACAGGCCATAAGAGTTTCAGTGATGAGTTTCCTATTCTTTGAAAGAATATAGGTAAGAGAGAAAAACAACAAAATCAAAAAACAGCATTTGTGAGAATAGCTGGAAAATATTTTGCCAGAATCAGTACATTTATATACAGCGGGTAAGTTTCTGGAAAAGAATTTTTTTTATTATTAAGAAATACTGGGTGAGTTGAACAAAAAATATCTGTACGTAGACACTAGCATATACATACATGCATAACCCCAGGACACCTCACTGATCCAGTGAAAAAAACTAGGCGTCTGTTTTGATGGTTCTGAATAAAACGGTGTTAAAACCAGAACCGCCTTCTTGCTCTATTAGACACAAATACCCAATACCTCCTATTTTGACTTCTTTGGAACCATTTCAATTCCTTCCTTTTGGTTTGCTGCCTTAATAATTGATCCTTAATCTTGTCTTCAGTGTGGATTAAACCTAGCGAGGTAATTTCTGTGAAATAGGTTTGAAACACAGATGTCTTTTTCATGTTCTGCTCATGTTTTGTCTCATTTGAAACTCACATTTCAAATCCAGAGTTATCTTGCTAGAAGGCACTTTTCTGGAATCCCAGATACTTGAGACCATAAGCATCCTTGTGTGATTTGCTTTTAAACACCCTCTTCTCAATATCAAATTAGCAGTTTCCCTCTAGACCCTTCTCACACTGCAATCTTCTTTACAGGATCCCCTGTAAGGAGCTTGGTGGATTGTGTGGAAACAATGCAGGAAAACTGCTCCCATAGCTTTGCTTTTTCTTCAGAAAAATGACCCAAATCAAATACAGGATTTGGAATGTTTTCAGGAGTAACTACAGAAAATAAATGCTGTTTCAAGCCATGGGGGCAGAAAACTTGAGCAATTGAGTGTGTGAGGAATAGGTGCCTACCCAGCCTCAGGCATCCAGGCAGTTAATGCTGTGAAAATGCCACACACCTTAGTGAAACAACCCTATATCTGTCATTTAATGAGTATTACCACTGGTTTTTATACTTAAATGGAGTTTGCTTACCTTTCCACTCATTCTGTCTTTGCTGAAATCAACAAGAACAGTGAAGGTATTCTAAAGAGTTAAACCAAAATTGCCTAAGTTAGAAAATAAAATAAAAATTCAATGTTTTGCATCTCATCTCTCATTTTATCTTTAAATTTATGAAAAGGAACTCCTGAGACCACTTCTGAAATCATAAGTCTAAGTCTACCTGTTTGATGTCCGAGCTGGTGTTGAGCCTGACATCAGCAGCTTCTAATACAGTATAAGTTTAAATTTTACAGCATTCGGATGCAAGTTTCCCATACCACTCTATAATCTGCAATGAGTTAAGTTTTTCAAGAATATCAGGCTGACAGCCTTGGAGGTTGCAGTCCAATCCATACTGCAGCAATTGTTCTCAACGAAGTGATGGAAGACCTAGCCATTAAAACTGCTTCTGCAGCCTCACAAGCTTTACCATAGTCTGCCTTTGATGTAGCTCAGCCCCGTGTTGGAGGCAGACATTGGCCCTTCTGCCAATCCCAGTGTCCACACCGATGGTGATGTGAACTCCTGTCCCTTTGTGAGCCAATCTGCAATATCCAATTCATTTAATGGAATGACCTACAGGCGCTACTAAACACAGCCGGATGCAAGCAGTGATCCAGAAATGAAAGGTTTGCTATCCTCTTACCAATAGCCTGAGGTGCCCTGCCCTTTCTGGTGATGTTTGTGTAAGTTAATGTTGTGTATTCAGTACCACAGCTCTTTCACCCTATACCTCAGACCAGCTCACCATGCAAAGCACAGTGCAGAATTTTACCTGCCACAATATGACATCCCTTTTAAGAAGCTTGGGTGTGTATCAAATCTGTATGTGGGTGACTATATATGCCAGTCACCCACAAAGTAAAAGTTTCCTCTGAAAACCAAGCAGATTATAATCTTATTTCTGGTTCATTTTATAGTAAATTTAGTGTTGTGGCTTTCTTTCTAATAAAACCTTGAGAAAATATACAAATCTAAATATAAAGTTTTATAGAACTTTCATACTGACACCACTTACAGCTAAAACAGTATATGGTTTAAGGGTTTTTCTTTCTTGCATCCTGGATCACTGCAAATGGAAAAAACAGAACACAAACCAGAAAAATTTTAATGGCAAAAAGTCTCTGAAATTTCCTTGGTAATAATTATTCGCTGGCAAATTTATGTCTGTGAGGTGAAGAATGATACTGAACCTTCATCTTCCAGAAAAGCACATAGCAGAGTGACCAAGAGGCTCTTCCACTTCTGAAGGCATGAAGGTTCCTTCACGTGACCCTTCAGGATTCCAAGAAGACACTGTGTTGCAGGGAATTCCAGGTGCAGAAAAGAGTTTTTTCAAGATTGTATTTGGCATCTAACCCTAAGGGCTTATTCACAGATTTCATCCTTAATATCTCAGGATTATTTTGATAAAGCAAGTGCTGTACTGGTTTATTGGGAGGTGCTATAAGAATTCCTGAGATCTGTTCCAGGAATGAATTATTCCAAATGAATTTTTCATTGATTTTCTAGATTAAGTATAGATAGAGCATTTCATTCACTGCTTTGTCCTGCTTCTCCATGGCATATCACTCTTTATTCAGTGTAGAAAAACATGAAGAATCATGATTCTGATTTCCTTTGAGCAGAAAGATTCCTCTAAGTGAAGCATTGTAGTCATATGACATTTAGAAATTGTTTTCATCTGCACCTAGTATTTTACATTTTACAAAAATCTGTCCATGGAGTCTTCAAAACAGAAATAACTGAATTTGCTAATCACAATGATTAGGTGAATCACAGACACAAGCTGAGCTGAGTAGCAAAATAAACTAAAATTAGCAACAGCATGCCCCTGGCCTAGGGCAACATCCAGCTGATGAACAGAGACAGCCAGGACCTCATCCTTGCTCTACATTCTGCTACCAAAACAAATTTGTTGTGTCACTCCTATAATAGCAGGGACAACATCCACCTTCTGGAGCACCTGCACAGCAATTTCTATCTGGTTTTGCTTCTTTGTTGCCACAGTCCACCTGACCCGATGTATTTCTTGGGAGACAATAGAAATATTGTGAGAAAGACAGTGGTGAAATAGCTGTTATTACATCTGTCACTGATAATCCACCTAAAGCCCTTGCATTTGCTCTTCACAGGATCTATAAAGGCATTTCAAAAGATCTATATAGCCATGTTTTGATTCATCAGTTCCCCGTCAGCTTTTCATGCTTTTCTTGCTTGCCACAGATTAACACTCTCCCTCACTTGGCTGTAAATGCTGCAACATAGCTTTTTATAAACTAATCAATATTTAATCATTGTAATACTTTGGAGGTTAAGAGAGATTCAGACATGAAAATTATACTGCACTTCCCCAATATTGAAAAGATCTCACTTCAACTCTGTGGGATTAATAAATCATATTATTCCCATTATAACAAGGAGTCCAAATTATGCATAGGCTATGTGCATTACCCAAGGTTATACAATGCGTCAGTGGCAGAGCAAGGAATCAAACTAGTAAAAACCTATCTGGCAGTGAATTAGAGCATTTCTGTCTGTGAGAATGTTTCAAAAGATATAATATCAGATAGAAAGTGTTACTGTGAGCTGGATATTCCTTTGCAGTCAACATTCACAGCCATCTGCATTTTTCTCCATTTAATATGACCTAGTTCATCATATCAATTAAGATAAAGGACTGGAAGCACTCAGAGAAGTATGTTAATCTCGCTGTGCATGAACTAATCAAGTAATGCTGAGCAGCTGGTCAAATGACCAGAATTTGACTGACGCTACTGTCACCAAGTGTCTAATGATGAAGAAGCAACATGGAGTCCTTAGAAGTAAAAATGAACATGTCAGAAGCAGAAAAACCCACCAGCCTGACGGTTAGAAAATTATTGCATTCCATGAAAATTATTGTCTTAGAGATTATACATGCAGATCATCCCTTTAACCCTGGAATGGTAGTTAGGAACTAATATCTTTCAAGTATGTTGGCTACAAAGCACACATGGAAATTTTACTTCTGCCTTGAATTTTCCTTGAGTTTCCATGAGGACCTCTATGGCAGCTGAAAATTAGAAGCCTAAACAGATATTAAGTACCTTTCTTTGTGGATGTCAGCCAATAACCAGAAGCTGGTTTACTGATTCTTTCCGTGGCTTGGCTACAGCAGCATCAATCACCTGTTGACTTGAATCTCTAGAACAGGAAAAGCCATTTTGTTCCTCTACCAAACCAAATGTCATTACTAACCCAAAAACTGTATATTAAAAGCTAAGGGAGACCTCATGTATTTAAAACCAGTTCATGGTTTTAAATAAATGAGGCATAGATTTAGCATGCATCTGCTATTCTTCTTCTTTTGAGTTGTTGTAAGACTAGGTTCATCTAGTGAGCACCTTACAAAAGAAATACCAAGAGATTCCTTTTGGAGACATATATTTCTTTTTCAAAGCTTTTCTGAAAACAAAAGTAAATAATTACCAGATAAATGAGCAAATCTGTTTATATTTCTCCTTTTCATCTTGCCAAGAGTTCATGAAGAAATAGAAAAAAACTTTCTAGGAAATGCTTAAAGAATTGATTTTTAAAATTTAAATGCAAATGCCGTAGCTGAAGCAGCAACAAAGTGGGGGCTATACAGCTGTGGAGGTTCATTCAGGAATAAAATCTTTGTGAAATCTTTCCTGAATAGCTATGTAAAATAAAATGCACATTCAGGAGGCAAAAAACCAAAACATTAAGACACAAATTCTCTTCAAGAATTTATTTCAGTAGGTTTCTCTGCATCCTCCTCATTAGAAAATGTTGTACTATCTGAAATCTGCTGCTTCCCTCAAGCAACAGAATTTCAAAGTGATTATGCTGCAGAATGAAAGTATGTAACATGCTGGTTAGAGCACTCTCTTCCCTGCATTGATTTGAAATGGTGTATGAATGCTACTACAAAACAGATTACCTAGGGTTATTTAGGATTAAGGGCACACGGTCTCTGAGGAAAGTAATTAACTAGTCAAAAAAACCCCACCACTTCTTTTGTCTTCTTTGCTAAGTCTCATCATTTTTTATAATGAGACCCCTTACCCTCTTTCTACTATCTGTGCACACAGTTTGCCATCACTGCATAGGTTTTCTAACAGATTCAGCACTTTGCTCACTCTGCTTTCTCTCTAGCTTTTTTACCACTATGGAACCTATGTTGAAGGTTGTGAGGAGTCTTTTATGTCCATTATTTGGACTTTTAAAAAAGCACCATCAGCACTTTTATTGATCTTTTATTTCTCACAGAAATGTGTTTAATGGCTTAAAAGCAATCCAAATGTCCTACCAACTGGTACCTCCCTTAGTTTCCAAACAACTCAGAAAGTTTATTGCATTTTTATTATACCTACACAATGCAGAAAACTTCCTTGATCAGTTCCTTTAAATCTTCCATGGGGGTTTCATTTGAGCATTTTAGAACAGCTTATTCTATGTGAAAAATTCACTGAATAAGAATTAGGAGGAATAGGAAATCCAGTGGAAGTAAAGACCACCACTGAAAATTAAATTAGGTGAAGTATTTTTGATTTCTATTTTGCTCATGCCTTTGCAGCACAGTTGCAACCACTCCACCATTTTCCAGAATTATTTTATCCAGAAAAAGGAAAGTGTTCAATGTACTGCATTTTGTGGATGCACCATCACTGAAAATGCTCAAACTCAATGTCAGTTCTGGCCGAACATTAGAAGCTGAACAGGTTGGATGGGGCTTTGAGCAACCTGACCTAGTGAAAAATGCCCCCATCCATGGCAGGGGAGTTGGACAATCTGATCTTTAAAGGTACCTTCCAACCCAAACCAATCAATTTCTATGATTTCATACTCCAAAACAAGACCTACAAAATTTATATAATGATAATCCTGACCATTCTTTGTTGTTGTGTCTTTTTCCAGCATGGACAAAAACAAGTTGAAGAGTAAAAAACCAAAAATACAGCTACTAAAAAAAAATTTAAATCTGCTAAATGCTTTGAATTTTAGGGGCATTTATATTCCCTCTCCTTTATGTCTTATTTTTCCTGAGGCAAGGGGTTGACTTTCCTCTGGTAACAGTGCCAGTCTATTTTAAAATTGATAGAGTTGTTCTCAAATCACAGATGCTGAAAATATTCTCTATATTTTTCCCATCTAGGGAAAAAGAAAAAAAGAAATACCATTTCTGAAAAGCTCTAGCATCTTACATGTAGTGCTTTGCTATCCACATTGTTCTAGTCCATCACAGATAAAAGTTATTTTGAAAAACACTGAATAATATGGTCGCCTAGGCAGCGAAGACTGGATTGATTGATCTGGGAGGTCTTATTCAGTTTAATATCCCCCATTCCTATGAAAAAGGAATACTAGTAATTGAGCACTGAGTTTTCATTGTTTGAGATTCAGAAGTGCTATTGGATCTCAGTCAAGCGAGAGGCAGACAACTTACTGAAGCTTCCTGAGTTATAAAAAACACTGTATCAGTTCATGTTGTTCCTTTAAACCTAGACCAGATGTTTATTGGGCTGAATGTCCTAGAGGAAAAAAAAGAAATGACCCTTGGGAAAATGTGACAAACTGAACTAAACTGCTAACTTTCTATTTCCAACTCTTTAGGAGGAGTTAATTAGTTCATGTTACTTAAGTTCATCAAGCTCAAAAAGGAAGCTATTCATGCAGAGTAATAAATCCATGAGATTTGTTAAGATATTCACTTTTGAGCAGATATATGTTTTCCTCACAGGGAAGAATAGGTGAGAAGACAGGCAGGATAAGCTGAAAAATCATCTACACAAGCCATACAGCATTTTGTCTATTCAAATAGTGTAGGCAGAAAACATGAGAAATATTTATAATGTGTCTCAAACATGAATATTCATTCCAGAGCAACATCCTTTTTCGTTATAATTGCAACTTCCTTTACAGCTAATTAGTCAAATCCCAGCTTTCCAGACTTTCATAGTATGAATGCAAGTTTTCATTACTCACATTCAGGAGAATGGTAAAAAAATTAATACAGCCAAACAAAGTCATTTGTTTTCAACTAAATAATTTAGACCACATTTACAGAGTAAAGTAACCAACACAAAAATTGTTCTGAAAGAGAGGAGAGGATCATAGTTGATAATTAAAATAATAGTGAGCCCTTTCACTGATGGACCAGCAAGAAAATCAATGAAATAAATCCCTAAAAAATTTAACAGGGTTGCGATGAAAAGACATGGAGCAATAATTTCTGCTCTCCTCTCATCAATACTGAGACCATGCTAGGATGTTGTCTGAAGTCTTACTCTTCAAAATGAAAAATTGGAGGGAATGTCTATGAAAATTATTTGAGGGCTAGTGGAAATTAATTACAGAACAAGGTATCAAACTCAATTAATTGATCTTATCAATAACAAGATATTACTGTTTTGAATAATTAATATGAGTATATTTGTGGAAATTTCACATTAGTACAGGATTTGTTACACTCTTCTTATATGATCTATATTGTTCATATGATGGTGCAGAACAAATCAGAATTATACAGATAGACAGGTTTATCATTTCACTGTTCTCTGAACACCAGCTTAAATTCCCTGTTTATTCCTCAGTACAAGTCATAGATTCACAGCACAAGCCTTTCCTTTTTAACATTTAATGAGACCAAAGAGAAGTATGATGGTCTACTGATTTATTTTATATAATTTAACAAGAAATATCTGGAATTCTGATCTCTGCTCCAGGGACTGTTTATGTATTTTATATTGTAGATTTTCCCTGGAAAAAAAAAACAGAAATAAACCTATAACTAAAATTAAAAAAACCAAGAAATGTCTCTCACTGCTAAGGGGCCCTCTTTACACTCTTTGGTTCAGTCTTTCTCTCACATCTTACAGCTCATGCTTTTCCAGGTTTACAGCAGTCCAGCTTCAACAAGAATTGTAAAGTGCCCTCATAACACCTTGCAATTCATGGGAGGAAAAGGCTGATGTGTGAGAGCTGTCGTAAGTGAGCCCTCCAGGCTAAGTGAGCCCTCCACTTCCTTAGTGGGTACTCTTCTAATCACTAAACCATCATGTATCCTAAAATAAGAACGTTTCTCAGACACTTTTATTGTTGTTGATGATGTTGAACATAGCTCTGATTTGGCTCATAACAATCTTCAATTTGCTCCACTGTTTCTTGTTGCATTTAAAGACATTCCTTGTGGCACATAAAGGAGGAAGGCAGCAGCCAATAGAAAATTTTGAACTCTCTTTAGTTGCATGCAAAATCCAAAACAATGAAGCCAAATGCAGATAAATAGTTGCTTGCATACAGCTATACTCTAATAACTCTGAATTCTATTCCTAAGAATAATTATTTTGTTTTAGAATTGTTTTTCCCAAATTACAAAGTGTCTTTGTCTCACAACAAGAAGAAAAAAACTGCAGTATATGCTTGAAATAAGATTGGATGAATTGAATCTATACACAGACGCCTCATCTGAAAGATGCTCTTCAAGTCTGCAAATTCATAAGTTTGGTAGCAAAATATTTCAAAATGCTCCAGATGCTGGAGTGTACTACAGAGTGCACCAGCAATGTTATTGGCAAAATATGGAGTCTGAGTTACTTCAGTTGTATTTGTCTCTACCATTATTGATAGCAATCAGATATCACAATTTTTCCTCTTTTTTTAAATTTTGAGGATAGTTCAAATCAAGAACCTGTCCTGGAAGAGGAAGGTCAATATACAGAGACAATTTTCAGACTAGACCAATTCACAGAACTAATCATAACATCTGGAGGATCCAGCCCTGACCAAGACTTTATTACAAAAACTCTTGATATTGGTTATATCAGACATTTTAGGATATTTTATTCAATATTTTTTATTATTTTTTCAGCTTTGAAAGAGAAAATGAGAACATTAATAATCCATTGTCATTTAAAAAAAATTCCATCAAGTTGTCAAGGAAAAGGTAACATCATTCCTGCCCTGGTGACACTGTTTTAGGAAAAATCAGTTATTTTTTCTTTCAGAACTTTGCATATAATTTTTACCTGTGGTTATATGAGGAAATTTTCCCAAATCCCACCTTTACAGAGATATTTCATGACTAACATATGATTTAGATTGCTTTGAACAAAAATGAACATTTTCATGAGGCTCAAGTCTAACTAAACTAGTCTAAAATTACCATATGAGTTTCAGGGTCTGGGCTGATAGATTCTGAATCACTAATTAGGGAAAAAATTCAGACTTACTTAAATTTTGTTCTCCACAGACTGCTCTGTGCTTCACTTCCTTTCTCATAACCTTATGTTGCCAGGGGACTGACAGCACAGTAACTATAAATATTGCCTAGAGGAGTGTTCCAATGAATAAAGTCTTTAATACTTATTGCTTTTATGTGTTTGGATTTTTTACAAAGTGTTTCCTAATAAACTCAGATAATGCAACGTGAGTAGACCAGATTTTGTTGAAACGCAAATGCCTACAGCATGTACACATACATCCCAGCTAAACCCTCATCTCTCTGGAGAGAGATTATGGAATTTTTGGGCACAGTTCACACTGTCTCAAAGCAGAAATTTGAATTAGGTCAGCAGTATATCAAGGAATACCTGTTTTCCTCTTTTGAAGAGTCTAAGGATGACCAGTTTGAAGACAGACATGAACATTTTAGAGCTCTAAAATTAGATGAGACAAAGCCCACCCTTGGCACCTAATTTCTACAGGCTATACAAGTCTCTCCATTATATGTGTTATGTCCACATTAGCAGTTACTATGCAATTACTATGCTTATACTATTATAAAACTTGGGCATGAAGCTAGGATAACAAAAAACCCTGTATCAAAACAATTCCGGGTTCCCAACCTTCATGTATCAGCTAAACAAGAAATAATGCCCCTGGTTACCTATGATTTTTCTGAGCAAGGATGTACTGATAAATTAGTCATTTTTGCCAAGAAGCAAATCTCATAATTAATTAGGCTCTTCGGAAGTTTAAATTTTCCTTTGTGGATTTCTGCCAAAATAAAAAAAGCTCTGTATGAGCCGTTGACTGAGCTTCATGAGTGTATCTTAGCACAACCTGAGATAAATACTGGAATTCCTCAGGAGGAACAGAATTTCAGGTGTGCTTCACCTTTTATCACACCTATTCTGATTTAATATTCTGCTTTATATCATAGTTTTGAATGCCATTTTCAATTCCTAAACCCTACTCATCTGCTCTACGGAGAGAAGTGTGTCTCTAAATTTTCCCTTAGTTTTTTCTGGCAGTTTTGGTTTTTTTGGGGGGGGTATTTAATTTTTGGTTTTGGTTTTTTTGTTTTATTTTGTTTATTAAAATCTAAGGAGCAGTGTTTAAATTTAGGTTATGCAGTTGCTTATTGTGTTATTTATGGTACTATTACTTCCACTTTCCTTTTTTGGTTTTTTTGAGATATTGTGGTCTTAAACATAATGAAGACTGTAGACTGGTAGGCCCAAACTGATAATTAACAAAATATAAAGCTGACTAGAAACAGATGCAGGCATGGCACAGATGTGTGCTGAGAGTTTACTCAGGGTGGAGAGTCCAAAACCTAGCCAAGAGGGAATGATGTTTGCTGTGTTTTGGACCAATAATGAACAATCCTTTTTAATTGTGTTGCTCACAGTGTCAGTTTACCTTTGGCATTACCTACTGCTTTCTGCCTGGCCCATTCTTTTGCCACCCTTGAGGCACAGACAATGGGCTGCAGTCTGCAACAGAGCAAGACAGTTTTTTCTCGTTGTTTGCAACAGCATCGTTCTGCGAGTAAAGGTGGGATCTAATTCATCCTGACAGTGCATTGCCAAACATGTCAGGCAGTATTTCCAAAATCTATAATGACATTAGGTTTGCTCCTAAACAGGCATTTGCTACATATCAAATTTTATATTCATGAATATACCTATGGTATTTTCTCCAATGTTGTCACAACAGAATCTCTTATATCAACACTAATAGCTGAGTTTATGTGTAATTTGCTGCACTTCATGGTTCTGAAATACAAGATTTTGAAGTAAAAATGATAGAAAACGCATTCCTCTTTTTCCCATGCCGTCCTTTTGAAACATGCTTTCCTTTCTGCCCTTTCAATCCTACACACCTCGAACTAAACTGCAGCAGATGTGGTGTCATTTTTTTGTTAAACACCCTCTGAGATGCCTAAGCATGAAAGATGCTATATTAAATCAAGCATCACATCCAAAAATACTGAAAGAAATGAATGCAAGGATATTCCATCAGTCAGCCTAAGAAAAAAGAAAAATAAATAAGATTCCATTTCTTTAATTGCTGCATTTTTCATTGTAAATTTGGGACAATTGGTAAAAAACCAGGGTAGAATGTTTTAAAAATTAAGTCAAAAACAATGGGTAGTAATTAACTTAGTATATAGTAAAATGTAACATTTCATTTCTTTCTGTTATTTTTAAGTGTATTACAGAACCACCCCAGGAAAAGCCAGATCTGAGTTATCCTGCATTTGGGACAAGCTTTGCATATGCCTATAGAGAACTGGCACATTTGTGATGAATGGCTTTTTCACAAGCCTGAGCTCACAATGTATTGATGCTTTATGTCTTCCCCATAAAGTCAGTACAGTGACATTTCCCAATTCATCAGGGCATTACAGGGATAAAACCATATAAGACTGCAATCCACAGTTAACAGCATGCATATGAAATGCTCAAAATGAAAAATACAAGTGAAGGTTCAGACATGGAAATGGTGAAATGAGATGGATACTTTCTATCAATAAATAAAAAGAAGTCTCCAGAGACAAATACTCTCTGCTATTGTCTACTAGAAAGAGCAGAAAGTAGGATTTTCCATTCACGGGCACTTTTCATTCCCCAACAGCAATCAATTTACACTCTGAGAGGTCTTTAGAGGATATATAAAGTATAAACCAGCAGAGTGGAGGGTAATGAGAAAAGGAAAAAAAAAAAAAAAGGGAAGGGAGAACTGTAGAACTGTTTTGATTATGGGAACAAGTACATGCTTAGGAAAGCCTCCTCAATGACCATCTCCACTGAGAACTTTGTGATAACCAACAGCACCAGAGATGACCTTGTAGGACAGTTTTCTTTACTGATATTGCAGAGCACAGGAGGAGAAGTGAGTGGCCCTGGGAAGAGAAATGTCCAAGAGAGCTGGAGTCATTGCAGTTGTGTGAAATGATGGAAATTTAGGATGGGACTATCAATGTTTCATCCTAGTGCCTGAGATTACCCTGTCTTTGTATTCCCATGTAAATTCGGTGTTTCCCACTATTGTGTACTGGCAGTAGAGCACAGTGGGAAAAAAATAGAAATGTTAAGTGATGTTTATTAGGCAGAGGCAGAGGAATCCAGGGAACTGACTGGTACCAAGCAAAGAGCATGAGCTGGAGGGGTTTATTAGTTGCTTATTTCTGTAGGCAATAGATGTGTTTCACAGATTTCCAGCAAAATTCTCCTGACTCACAGCATATTCCCCCCCTTGTCTGGAGTGCAACCTTATTACCAATAATCTAGGAGGTTTTCTATTTAAATTGTGTCTCCAGGATAGATGTAGTTTTTATATATGCATGGATAGTGCCTCAGGCTGAAGCTTTGTGTTAATTGGCAATAACTCATTTGATCTACACAACATGGAAAATGCATATGATTTGTATGGCAGTAACATATCTGTGTTAAGATGGTCTGTACAGTATTTTTTAATTCATATTTACTTCTCAGCTTTATCATGCATTTTTTAGGGGGAGTGGGAGAAGGCTTACTCTGTATTTCCCTCTCTCCTTCCTCTTTCTAGATTTTTTCTATCCCTTCTCATGCATGATGCAATAAGCCTCTAGCATGCAGAGGATCTATAGATGTTTTCTGGCTTTCACAGATGGTGTTTGTGTGCTAACTTTATTGCTGCCACCTTTCTTTCCTACCAGAAATTTCAAAGCATACACTCATCACACAGTGAAATATGGAAGAAACATCCACCTTCCTGTAATCATTGGGTGTGTCTAAGATACCTTTAATTGCCAGATACTACTGATAAGTTCAGTTCTCCTATGTGCATATCTGTCTCCTCTCTATTTGACATCCCTTTCCTATCCCAGCATGACTACCACAGCCAGTGCTGCAGTGATATGGCAGAAGACAGCTGGTGTGGGAAGAGTCTTCCAAAAAAAAAAAGCAGACTTTTAGTGTACAGTGTAAAAGACAAAAATTGACTCAACTAAATTTTTTGAGAAATCATGAAATCTGAGATCTGAAAGTTGTATTCCTGAAATAACTGGCCTCATCTCCTTGCTATCAGAAATGAGATCTGCTTCGAAGTGACAATGGTTTTTGCAGTGTCTGTTGAGCACAACAGGTGTATTTTGGGTCTGCAACACAGCAGAAGCCAAAAAAAAAGACCTTGTGCAGCACATCTGCAAAGGCTGGCTCAAACAAGAACTTAGCAGATCCTGACAGGATGTTGAAAGCATGTCATAACCTGAGTTTTACTCAGATGGAAAGGAAGAGAAGTACCTAGTGCTGGTAGCATCCAGCTTTCACTGCAGCTTATGCTCTTTTGAAAACTTTGCATGTATGCTTTTGTCCCTGGTGAGCTACAGGAGGCCTGACTCTTCTTGGAGTTGCATGGGAAACTCAGCCAGCCAGCAGTTCTTCGCTCTAGCCTTTCACTTCTTGTAGTATGATGGTGCCACCCCAAAGCTGAAAGAGAGGGTAATAAAGAAATCAGAACTCACAGGTAAAGGAAAGGTAATTGCAGGTGCCCAGAAATCAAGCATTGGTCATAGACATATGTAGCCAGGTAAATCATAAAGATTCAGATTGCATGATGATATTTACTTCAACTATTCTAAAAACAACATTTGAAATCTTTCTCCAAGAAATAAATTAAATGAAAGTGAGAAACGTGAATGTTGTATTGCAGTTATATACTCTATCCATTTTATTTCATTGTTAAATGTACCCTTCAGATGCTGTGCATCAGCAATTTGCAGCTTTGGTTTTTTGAGCACATTAATATTTGATCCCTCAGGCAAAAAAGCTCTGTCTGTTTAGAGTTTATTTATGTATATGTACTGTGTCCATAAACTTAATATTTACTTGAATATCTAGCACTTGTATTTTTATTAAAAATTTTCTGGTTAAATATAAAATATAAATCAAAACCAAACAAAGATTATGGAAATGGAAGATAGACTAGGATATAACTCCATCAATGTTGAAAGACAACAGAACAACCACTGAGATAATGAAGAAATTATTAGTGCCACCTATTGGCGGGCCATGCAAACTTTGCAAGCTATAAAGCAGAAAAATAATACAAAAATAATATGCTAATTGGTTTCCAAAATTGAAAATGCCTTTCAAAAAAAAATTTGCAGGTTTTTTTTTCCTGGCATTCTTTGCATGTTTTATCTTCCTCCATGCAATTTGAAAAATATTTATAGGAGCAGCGACTTCTAAGTAGATAATGAAGATGGAAATGAAAAACAACATTTCAAATTATGAATGCTACTAATTAAAGTGAGGAGCGTTATTCTAAAGATTCTCACTTAATTCTGAAAGTTTTTGCTTCTTCATTCAGGAAGGAAAATGAACAATATTATTCACATATCTAGCCAAATTGTATGGGGTAGAAAAGATGAAAAATAATCTATTCATATTCTTTTTGGGTATAAAACTATTCATTGTCAAAACCAACTGAAATATAAATAATTTTGTTACTTTTCAAAAACGCTCAAATTATTACAGCTTATTTAATTTTTAAGGGGCTATGATGATTTTTAAAGAGAACTTTTAAAACAAGCCAATTTTTTAATGGAAGTTATGATTGATACGAAAGTAACAAACATTTCATAGGAAACCCAACATGGTTTTGTGACCCTGTGCATTTAATACAGCCAAAGTGTGAGTATACTTACTTCTCTGCTTAATATATACAAGGAAATAGTGCTCTGAACTAGAGATAAATATGTGGATAGGAATACAAATGTTACAGATCTGGGAAGGTCAACCAATTTGTTGTATCCTATGATTCTTCCAGCGGGTTTAGTATGTCAATTTCTTCTCCCCAGTCTTGAAGGAAAATAAAAGAGCCCGAACCATTCACTACTTCACAGAATCATTCCAATTTGACATGAACTATTGGCAAGCAATTTATCAGGAAAGTGATTCAAGTCTTTCTGTGCCCACTTTCTATAGTTTTGTTTGGAACAGACTTACTTGGCTTAATTGTGAGAATATTACAAGGCAGTGTTAAAAGCTATGTGTGACATCTGCTGCTTCTTTTCTATCCTCCACAGTTACTCTCTCACAGAAGGAAATTAGATTATTCTGATACAATTTTGTTTTGACAAATCCATATCGACAGTGACTAATTTCCTTGGGGTTTTTTTAGATGCTTACAAATAGTTTATTTGTTCTAGCATTCTTCCAGGAACTAAAGTATATTTAATTTCCTAAAATTGTTTCACATTCCTTTCAAAGATCACTATTGCATTCATTCTTGATCATTACCTATTGTCTTTGACTTTTAAAGCTACTTTTATCATCTTTGATATTTCATCAGCTTATTCTTCAAGTATCACAGCATCACAGCTAATTGAAAACATCTAACTCAGTAATAGGTATTTAACCTGTTCCTTCCCACTTAGAGCCTTGGTCTTCAATTTTCTCCATTGTTACTTATTGCTGTTATATTGAAATATCTCTCACGCTTATAAATAGGAGTGATTCAGAAAAAGTATTAAAAAACATGTCAATCATCTCTAGAGTGGTTTTCTTTTCTTTTTTATTATTTTTAAACTGCTATTTAATTTCGTTTTGTCCTTTTTTTAATGTGATGAAAGAATGATTTTTATCATTATCATGGCCTTTGGGACTGGAATCTATTGTGTGCCTTCATAATTTTTGTGTCTGTGGCATCACATTTATGCAATGCTTCCTTACCTTAAGGAAGTGACCCAGCTTCACCTTTCCAGATGCTGCTCAAAAAGGCCAAAATTTAGCAAATCTTATATTATCTGTTCTGGGTTAGTTTGGATTTGTACCCTTAATATTGCTCCCTTAAGTAATTCCTACATTTCTTGAGTTCTTGATTTTTTTACAGGACAATTCTTGTTTACTGAAGCCAACTTTCCGGAAATCTGACACCTTTATTTTGCTGTTCTTTTCTTTGCCTTTCATATGTCTCATGAACAATTATTGCATGGCTTTCTCACTCACTCTTGCCTTTTACCTTTATGTTCTTGACCAATTCTTCCCTAGTCATTACAACAAGGAAAGTCTTTCTATCACTTGAGCTGTTTGCCATCTACATTTGTGACTGTCACTAGGTCCTTGAAAGGACTTTGTGGACAGTTCATATCTTTTCCCAAAGGAAGTACACAAAGCTAAAATGCCTTCCTATCCTCAAATCCTGACATCAGTATAATTTTGTCATATGATCACATATTGTTTGAATATTTATGATGATAGTCTGTTGTTTGCCTGTCTCTTTTGAAAATGCTCTTTTTAAAGTGTTTTCTAAAATTACTTTAAAGAGTCATATAAGTGTAGCAAAAAGACAGATAGAATTCATAACACAGACTACATCTCCAGCAATCAGACTAGGCCCAGCCAGCACTGGAATAACTTGCTGAGAACATTGAAAATAGACATATCTCTCTAAACTCTGAGTCAGAAACACTTGCCAAAGGACTCTTCCCAAGCACTGCTCATTGCAACATACTAGGTAGGATTTTTCAGTTTGCTGCAGTGAAAGTTGAGTTACTTACCCGGTTGTTTGTGGGAAGATTATCTTTTTGTTTTTAAAATCACCTTTTCTAAAGTACAATTAAAAAAAAAATCATAGGTAGTTATTGCCAGAAAATAAAAATGGACTCTCAAAGACTCTTTATATCAGTAAATATAACAAATCAGGTAAAAATCAATAGAATCTCTTCTCTAGTTATGTTTGTGAGATAGATATAGATTTCATTTAAGAAAAATTAATTCCTTACCTTTTAGCTGTTCTGCAGCTTAATAACTGCCTTGAAAAGGTTTTATTTCTTGCTGTCAGAAGTCAGAGGGAATTTTGCTGCTAACTTCAATGGAGAAAGATTTCACCTGAAGCAGTTCAGTCTAATGATTTCTTAATAAAATACTGGAGATTAGTTTGAGCTTTATTACATCAGACATCTGCATTCACATCTCTCTATTCCAAGGATCTTCTATTTATAAATGGATACTACTGAAAGGCTGCTGATTATCAAGGTGATGAAATCTATACTAGTGCAGACCCTTTCCTTTTAATGTACTTATGACTAGAGTTCCACAGACTTTGTATTTTTGTGAGGAGGAATTTTCAGCTGTACATCTTTCACTGCTGCTGGCAGATGTAATGTAGGGGACTGAAGTTCAGCAATCAGCTAATTGATTACAGCCTCTGGCTCAGTGCTTGCCACAATCTCCCTTTTTGCCTCTCTCATTTTCACAGTACCACTGGCTTCTTTATTCTTTCCCCTCAGTACAGCTATCTTGTGTTAGAACTAAACAAATACTATAAACTACAAAATGCAGGTCCTTCACTTCTTTGTTTTCTCTTTCAGCATTTCAATAGAAAAGGAGACCCTTAGGTGCTGTTGAGTAGTAGCATTATTTTGTTAGGGAACTAACAGCCAGCCTAGGGGGACTTTTCAGAAGTCATTGCAATGTCATATGGCTCCCCAGTGACACTGGACTGCATCACTTACCTCACACACAGCCGTCTGATGCTACTGAATCTGAGAAACAGCCATAAACACTGCAGTTATGGTGACCATTATCTCTCTCCTGAGGGATTTCACTCTTCCTTGAGAATCTCCAGAGTGATAGAACACCAGCACTGCAGTACACCAGATAATAATCTCAGACACAGAGGTAGACAGGTAGGATGGGGGAGGATAAAAATAATTCTCAACTGCTTTTTTGTGGCATGGCATTTTATTTGGGTTGATAGAAGCACAATTGTCTGCTCATCTGATAAGTGCAAACTAAAGAGTCTTTGATAAAAAACAATTAAAAGTCCCCTGGCAAGTGGAACACCTGTGTTTCAGGGCAAACCATGACACCTCAGGACTCAACATCTTAAAGAACAAATGTATCCTTCCACTGTCTTTATCTTTCTTATGATTTTGGTTCTCTTTAAAAGATAATATAAAAAAATAACTTTCTTGGTTCCAAAACTGGTAAAGCTCTTGACTACTACAAGCTGGAGAAAATGTCACTGAGCCTGCCTTCTTCATATAAACTTTCTTTTCACTTCCTCTGTGGGATGCTTTCCACAGCAGACTGAATTTGAACTGACCTGGTGTGGAAGATCATACAATTTTATCTTGCTGCCAAGTTATTGACCAAAATATTGAATTTTGTACTGCATGACATGCAGTGAGGCAGACTTAGTGCAATTTTTTTGAAAGATAATTCCATTGGGTAAACATTTTTGCTGAAAACCTTGAGCAGTTTGCTGAAAATACTGTAGATTAAAGTATTATCAGGATTTTCTCAGACTACTGTAGTGAAGTGTCATTTCATTTTTGAGGAATGACGCAGTAATGAATTAATCAGAAAGTGTGTTAAAGTAATAGCCATAGCAAACCCAACTCTCTCCCACTTCAGTACATACTGCTCTTTCTAAATGCTGAAATAACTTCTGCTTACATCTATAGAAGAAATCTCTAAGAGGACTCAATAAACTGTTAGTTAAGCCCTAATACCTTAGCATTAAGACTGAACATGTGGAATTTTATTTAAGAATATATTTTTCAGGTTGATACAAGAATAATTTCTTTTTCATTGCAACACACAAAAGCCTTGTGAGCATGCAAATCCATGCATCTATTCCTACCGCCCAAACCAAAAAAAAAAAATCCCACATATTTGTTTTCTTAAACAGGATGTCCATGGTAGTGATATAAATGCTATTCATAAGCAGAAGGGTGCGTGTGACGGTTTTTCTATGATTAAACACTGCTCACAGAAATAAAATATGTTTAATGAAAAGCCACTTATCCAAGGAGCTTTATTTTAGTAATAATCAAAACACCCCTTTTTTTTGTGATGAACATTGTATTTATGACAGAAAGTATTTAAGGAAAACTAAGGATAAGATTGACTTCATGACACAGAGAGATATTGGTGTATGAAGGCAAGTAGCAACTCACAAAAGCCTCATAAAGGATGTCTCAAGGAGTTCTTTGGAAGCTTTTCTCTATTTAATGGAAAGCAAATACTAAACCAGATTCACGACAGAAGGTCAGCTCTAGTATGCAATACCTGATTCAGTGCAGGTCACAAGTAAATCAATCTGCTCCCTCAGTTCCAGGAAATCTCTCAAAAAATAAAGAGGTTTTATTGCTTAAAGGAGCATTGTCTTATTAACTGAACTCCTCAGTGTGTTGAGAATTGTGTAGTACAGCCCTAGCATAGCATCCCTTAAAAGCTTCCTCTAAACAGAGCTTTGTTGAGCTTTGCATTTATTTTCTAAGGAAGAACTAGATGGGGATTGCAGAAAAGACATTCTTCATTTTAACCCTGGGCCACAGAAGAGTCTGCTAATGCAGACTCCTGTGTGATGGAGGTCCAAGGGGAGCTTTGAGGGACCAGTGGGTAAGTGATGGTTTAGACGCACAGTAGCTCATGGCCCAGGGACAGCCTGAGCTCCACAGAGCTGGAGCTAAGCTGCTGCAGTGCTCGGCATCCCCACAGGAACAGAGTTAAGCAGCAGATTAACGCCAGCCTCATGCAGTTACAGAGCACCTCAGGACTGGCTCCTGAAGATAAGCTCAGCAGTTGTGAAGCTTCCTTCATACCAAATCCGGGAGACGTCACCAATGGGATGATGATAAAGGTGTAATGTTCATGAATATCAACAAAAGCCTGATCTTTGTTTTCTTGCCAATTATCTGACACAGGACAGAGTTGTGAAAAGCTAATCAGAGAACTACTCAGGAAATTGGAATTTCACTCATGGACACTTTTGTGAGGAAACAGAAAAATCTTTTAAGTTTTCCCTGGTGGATACTTCACACCATTAAATGTACAACAAATTACTTCCTCACATCCCTTGACTGCCTTCCAGCTTAACTGTGTTAAAACAGTAGAGTGCTAAAATCGTTCTTTGGAGATGAAGTAGCATGGTCATGCTTTGAAGTGAATAAACATGTAATAGCAAAAATGCTGCTTACCAACATGAAACAAATCACTTTTAAAGGTAAGAGGTTATATCTTCTTTTTTTTTTTTTTAATTTAAATTTCTCAATAAAAAAGGAAGTAGAGAAGTTGCTTATTTTTCTAAAATGCCCACTTCAAAACCTGAAATTACATTTCAGTGAAGTCTTCTTTCCTAAAGTAATATTAACTAGAAATTATATTTTTTGGTAAAAAAAATATACTTTTGAAATAAGAACAAATTGTTGCATGTTGTGCTTTGACTGGATGGACACTGTAGTTAAGGGCATTGCTATTATTGACTAACTATAAAAACCAATCCAAAGAGAGAAAGCAGAGAGGAGAAACCTTTTGAAGCCTTAGACCAGGAATGTTCTTTACTTAAATTATAATGAGCAGAATAGAAGGGTAATGGTCAAATAATGCTACATGGAAAATCTAACTTTGGTCTGCAAGCTACAGTCTTATGTTCTTTTACAGCCTTGTCTCGGTCTACAGAAGGACCAGAGTATACTGGATTTATGGGAGCAGCTCCTCAGTACTTTTCTAGTTCTTAAAAGATCTAGAGAAACTACTAGTAGTTGTGCAGGATACAATTTCATAGTCAATATAATCTCTGGGCTCACACATCAATGACAAAGCTTGGCAGGAATGCAGCATTGCAAGTTGCCATTCAGAAAAATTAGAAAATTATTAACGAAAAAAATTCAGAAAAATGTTTGTCTGGTTAGTCAAAACTTGTCACTGTAATGGATAAATTAAAAAGCCACAAAAATGTGTCAGAATTTAAAATAGAACAAAATACTATTAATTTAGAGATATTTGGAAACGTTAGTGAGGTATGATAAATCTTGATATTTTTCTCTATTTCGTGGCTTACACTCAGAAGAGTATTTTCCTGAACTGTTTTCAGACCAATAAAGCCAAAAGTTCAGTTGAATGACAAATTTTAATTTTCATCTGGTCACTGGTGCCTCACAAGAAATCAATCTGTGCTGCTGGCGTATTTTAGAATAATGTTTGCCAAAAGCAAGGATCAAATTGGGTGTATGAACAGTTCCCTGAGTATACCTGTGGGATGGATGTTGCAATGGACTCACATTGATACGACACGTGTAGGAGAGGAGATCACATCGCTGCTGCACACACTCATGCTCTCTGCCTCACAAGCATGCAGATCATTTCTAAGCACAGAAATGCTAGTTTCAGAAGCTCTGAAAAGCTTCAGTTACCTTCATAATCTCTGCAGGCAACATGTAGAAAAACAGAGGAATTTGTTGTTAGCTGACTCCCCAAAACACGTTCTACACTACCTGGTGGCCTTCTTTCCTTCTGATCACTGGCATTTCTTCCAGCAGACAATGACAGGAGAGCACCTGAAAGGACTGTAGTCCAAGACCAGAAACAGTGCTCTGAGAGGGAGCAGCAGTGGACACCAGATGCTTAAGGAAGTTACATAAGAATAAGACAAATTTGAAAGCTATAAGTATCTGATAATTACTAGTTTAAGGAATTCTTAAATCAAGCATGACTTCAGATATTTGTATTTAACAGCCCCTGAAGGATTTTTTTAGTCTTCCTGTAAATTTGTCTGAATCCATTTCTACCTTTGTTCTTCATAATATCCTGTGGCAATGAGTTCCACATTTTAATTGCAATCATATAAAAAGTTCTTCACTTGTTTTAAACCTGCTGCTTGAAAAATATCACTGGACAACTTCTTGCTCTCTTTGAGAGCTAATGAATGATCATCATTCCTGATTTTATAAACTTTTACCATATCACAGCTTTTCCAAATTGGAACTCTATTCTGTTTAATCTCCCTTAAAAACAGAGCTGTTCTGCGCTGTTGCTCATCCTTGTCACATTTGTTTCTGCTTTTCTATTTCTGCCTAACACTTTTTAGATGAGACTATTAGAATGCACTGTATTACTAAAAAATATGAACGTCGTAGTGATTTATATGCTCCCTTAATGATGTTTTCTGCTTCATTCTACCTTCCTTCCCTAACAACTTCTAGTATCACATTTTGCCTTTCTGAGCTTACTGGGCATTAAGCTCTCTTCAAAGAATCATCATAGCAATTTTGTGAGTCCTTCGATCGTAACAAATTTTGCAATCATATTTGTATCTGCATAGATATGATTACTTTTACCATTGAGCAGTATTTTGTATTTCATTGACCATTTTATTGTCAGTCAATTACCAAGTGACGCTATCAGTCCCAGAATTCCTTTGCTTCTCTTCACAGGAAAGCTCCACAGACTCTTTTACAAGGCAGGCAGGATTATTTCTTAATATCCCAATCCTAAAGATGGAATACCAATTATGTTTATGGGACAAACAGGCTAAAATGTGATGTCCTAAGATTGCCTAGAAAGCAGTGTCAGATGTAGGCATGGGCAAATGGACAGTTGGCAATGGTAATAACCTATTCAGATACTGTTGCTGTTTCTTCCCACTTTTTTTCCTCCCCTTTCCCAGCAAGTTCCAACAGGAAGCACAGTTCAATTTCATTCCTTCATCCTTAGAACCAAAAATATCTGTTTTGTCTACTGTGACAAGGAGCCATGGATGTAAAATAGGTATATGTAGCTACTAGTTTACCATCAGTGACTGGAGCAATCTCTGTTTTTCTAAGTCATTCACAATAAATCCTCTGAGAATGCAGCCTTGAGCTTTCAAGGAAGAGAGGAGGCGACTCAACTAGCTTGCTAGTTTACCATACCTCATAAATCAATATTTTGTACTCCCTTCACACCACTCCTTGCAAAACATTTAAGAGGTGTACAAAGTCAGAAACAGAGACCTAGTTGTAATCTACAGTTAGAGTGCAGTATGAATCCCTATATTTGTTGTAAAGAATTTGTGAGAAGTAGTTAGAGAAGTACCACACACAACAAGAGTATCCTAAGGGGGAACAAGCCCAGCAGATGACCTCATTGTTTTCTATGCCAAATTTCTATTTCCATAGTATTTTATAATTGGTTGACAGTCTATCTCAGAAGCCTACTCAGCATCTGAAAGTCTAATCTACTTGAACCATGATCATATGCTGATTAATGCTGAGGGAAATTTCAAAATGTGTTTATCTCTATACTTCTCTGTGGTGAAACACAATGCTAATATATATATCATCTCATGAAAGCTTTGATTTTTCCCTTTCTGTAGATATACATATACATATATATAGGTATAACATATATATGCATATATATACTAGTACATATATACACATATATATGTATATATACTACCATATATATATATATATATATATATATATAAAAATATAACAAATACTATTCCCCTTCATCCCAATTTTGTGACCCTAATTATTTGAACAAATATGTGAGACTTCTATGTTATCACAGGACTCCTTCAGTATTGGATGGAAAGATTTTTTTGGCATATAGTTTATAGCTTAGATGGCATTTGTTTTACTCCTCCCTGTGGAATTATAAGTCTGAGGCATAGAAGTTGTACTAAATGGTTCTGAAGGAAATCAAGCAGAAAACAGTCACTTAAAATGACAAGACTAGAGAAATTTGTGTAAATTGAAAAAAAAAAAGGGGGGGAACACATATGCAAAATAGTTTCTAAAACAGCAATAAGTCAATAGGTTTCCTTTATGATTATCAATTAAAAAGTGGCCTGGTTTCTGTATTTTTTCAAATAAAGAAATTTTAGTCTGAACAATGTCCTGTCTGAAGAAGATGCTGTCTTGGTTTGAAGCCAAGTGCCACCTCACCCACAAAGCATTTGCAAAAAAAATGATTTCTCCAAAGTATGGCCTGTTGTATTGCACATTAGTGGAAAAAAAAGTATATATATACATAAATTCAGTACTGTGGAAAATAATGGTCCAGAGATAACAGTAATCCATGCCTCTCCCCCTAAATGGAGTCAATTCAGGACAGAATTGACTATAGTGACATAGTGAAATAAGCTTCTTCACTAACTCTGTGTGTGTGTATTTTTAATATATTACACGAGATGAATCCTGTGAAATTTAATTATGACAGCACGTCTACAGTATTTCTAATGGAAAGTTACCATTTTGCAGCTAGAAGTAATACCCTATTTTGTAAGTTATTTATAAATTTCATTTTTACTTATTTTCAGTGCTAATTTGTTCCACCAATTTGATGCTGTATTAATTATCCAGAAAAAAAGTGTATTCATCTCCATTGACAATACCTGAGGCCTAGAGCTATTAGTAGCCCAATTAGGGCTGCTACTTTCGCCCTCTAGCCATAGCTAGTTAAAAAAAAAAAGTTTTAAAAAATAAGCATACATTTCTCTGAGTCTGCACAACCTTTGTTGGATTATAATGACACAAAAATCTGATTTTGGAATGAACATGATGAGGGATGGATGTTTGATGGAGCCAGTAGAGTGACAAAGAGACTCCAAAGGTAGATAAGCTGCTGCAAGGTGGATTATTATCTTTCTCTCCACATAGGAAATATGCTTTGGGAGGATGCCAGCCCTTGATGCTTGTTCCCTTCTGGGCTAGAACCATCCTTCCCACAGCCACTCTAAACCTGCACCACCTCTGTGTGGCCACGGTCTGCGAGCAGAGACCTCCAGTTAGAGGTCTGGGACACATGGCTGTGCCAAGGATGGAAAGGAAGTACATCAGGGAGGCTGAAGGAGCTCCTCAAAACACTAATTGTGGGAACTCAGCACATCCCTTTGGATGTCCAGAGTTGCCAAGAACCCCGTTGGGGGGCTTGGAGACCCTGGCATGCTGCCCAGAACACTTGGAGACTTGATTTTGACCCTTGCAGTGAGTTGCCAGCTTTGTATGAAGACATGAAAGTCACACAGGTTTGAATAGTGTAATAATAAAGTATTCACAGGGTGAAAATGTAGATTTCAGGATTTTTGGTACAGGGATTATGGGGACAAGATGGGGGAATCAGGGCGTGTCTGGTCCTTCTTTCTTCTTCTTATCCTCCATTTTCTGCTGTGATGTTGGCACTTTGGGATTGGTTTAGGGTAGAAGTGCACTGTCTAACACAGGTGATAGGTATTGGGAATTAAGAGTAAATATGATGTACGTAGTTTGTAGTATAAAAAGACGATACCGCCTCAGGGGCGGTCAGAGTGCTTGTGGCTGCCTTGCTGAGCAGATCTCGGCTAGGAAGAAAGAAAATTTTATCAATAAGAATTAATAAACAATCTGAAGACCAAAAAGTGAAGAGTCCAGAGTTGTTCTTCAGTTGCGCGGGCTGAAGCAGAGACATCCTACGCATCTCGGGAGAGAACATCAACAACCGACCCGAGAACTAATAAAAATACAAAAATTCAGATTATTTTGATGTTTTAAAGGGAGAAAACTGGAAATTCTCTGTTCAAAAGTGTAGCTAAGTGATGGAAATTAATTCAAAGAAGCTTTACTATGAAAAAAAGCTCTGTATGGTTTCAGGCTCACTTCATAAAATATATAAGGTTTTGATATCTTTGCACTAGAAATGTTGCTCTTCAGCTAGCATGAATCAACAGAGTCTTCAGCACAGTCACACTGATTTACATGAGCTGCAGACATGACCCATTGTATTTAATTTTAGGCATCTTATTAGAAAGATATTCACATATTGGAGGAAGATCTGAAGAAAGCTGCAAAAAATGATTAGACTTCTGGAGTGATTGATGTATGAGGATTGATTGCAAGTGCTAAATATGCATAGTTTGTCTAAGAAATGACTAAAGGGGGACATGGTAACAATCTATAAATACTTGAAGAGTCTAAATGTCAAGGAGGAAAAGGCATTTTCAGGATACAGAAGAGATGCAGCAGGACAAATTTAGCAAAAGAAAACAGAGAGTGAATTTCAAAAGAGCCCCCAAAGGAAGACCTTAGAGAGTGGAAAGGTGCTGTCTTTCCAAAAGACAAAAAAATAAATAGATGCAGTTACAAATGCATGTGGGATTCCAGACCATTCCAAATGGCCTTGAAGCAGAAATTTTAAGGCCACTTTTCTGCAACTGATCAGACCAAAATCTTTATTCACATTGAAGTGTGGAATAATTTTTTTTCAGGTTTAGAAAACTATGATTCTACAAGGAACCCCAAAATTTGGGAAAAAAATGTGACTAATTCCACTGTAACTGCAACTGATTAAAATTTAGAATACCACTTTCAGCCAAGCAGTACCACATCCACTTTGATGAAAATAGAGAGACAGAAGATCTGTATTTTCTCTGGGTTTATTGTGTTTGGAGCCAATGGTATGATTTAGGAAACAACAAAGGAAAAGATTGCTTCTGGACATGCCTTCCGCATTTTTCTGTTCAACACAAAATATTTTCAGATATGAGTGGTGACTTTTGAAGCTCTCTGTATATAGCACTGATATGATCATTACAGTTATAGATTTATATGTGACTATTAATTTCATGAAGACCTAATTTCACGGTTCCAAGAAGTGACAAAAAGCAAATACCTGCAATATGCCGACAACAAGATAGGAGATTCAGAGAAGTGGGCCTGAAACTCATAGAACAAATTATTGTTCATCAAGAAAGACTGTTATGTTCCCAACATAACAGTCTTCACTACAAATGTGAGCATGATGATGAGAAGACATGTTTTGAGATTAGAAAGAGATGACAAAAGAACTGAGCATAGGGAAGAACAGCTCCAAATTCAAAATGGAATTCCTGAGACATTATTTGTCTAAAGTTGTAAATTATGTCCAAAAGCAAAAAAATTTAGATAGAATTCATAAGTAAAATACCTGTGGCTATCTGATTGTATTTCATTATATCATAGATTTTACAGATACTAAAACCAAAAGAAATCCCTTTTTTATCTCTGGGATAACACAGATTAGAAAAAAATCATCCATCATTATCTTTCAAAAGATTTCCAGCCCAGATTTAAAGGCTCTAAATGATGGAGAATTCATATCATCCTTTTGTAATTCACTGTAGTGTATGGCACTCCTCTACTAAAATAAATGTTTTTTATTTCAACCTTACGAGTTACGGATTTCATTTTCTAGCTACTGGCACCCTCTCTGAATAATTCCTACCATATTTATTTGTCAGAAATCCATTTATGACCCCAACAAATGCTATTTTCATCTTTGGTTGGAGTTTACCTAGAATTTTTCCTTGACATTACATTTCAGAGACGCAGTAAATATATCTTTAAATAAATAGTTTTCTTATATGCATAATTTAATATCTTGATATAGATTCACAATTATTCACTGAGATAAAATATATATATGTATAATGACCTAAGAGACCACAATGGCATATAAAAGATTTTGCAGAAGCTTAACATAGACTGAATTGTTCTGTCAGGAAAAAATCTCAGCTCACTACCACTCATCATTGCAAATTACATCTAGGTAAACATCAACATCTGCTTCCTGTGCAAACAGAGTCTGTCATCACAGGAGCCATTATATTATTATGAGTAGATGAGATGGTTTAATATTCATTACAGATATACAAGGTGCAAGAAACTGCTTCATACACGTGCTAATGAGCAGTAAATGTATGAAATGAATTGTACCAGTCTCCACAGGTAACTACAGCTTTGAAACTTTAACTCATTTAATGTGAAGTATTCTGGTAACATCAAAGACCGATTCAGCAGTAATAGGTGTGCTTAGTGAAATTATATTGTAGAAACTCAAAATTACTAGCTTGTAAGGAAAAACTAGTGAGTGTGCTCTAGAGTACCAACAATACCCAGGTTACTATTTTTTTTCCATTTGGTAATAGTTTGTGTTACACATTTTTTGAAAAAATTACAATTCAACTATAATACTAACAAAGTGAGATGGTTAAAGCCAAAATCCTATCTTGTGAAATTCCTGGGCACTTTTGCTGGAATTTTAGACTTGGGACATGGGAAAGAATAGTAGCATTACTGTTCTGACAAGTCTACACTTTTCCTGCATGTATAAATTCATCAAGGAAGAGGCAGAACAGATGGTAAGCAGGGCATTTTGGTCACTTCTTACCCATAGTAATCACTGACAGAGCTACATCACCATGCAAATAAGAAACAAAATCATACAAATATAATAATTCCTTTAATTCTTACCTTGTGGAATTAACTGAATTTTGCTGTTCTCCTTTATATTTGGCTTAGTTTCTTCCTATCTAGAGGAGTTTTGTTCTGAACTAAAGTCTTAGCCTGGATCAAGTGCTGCTTTTCCAATGGAAGTAATCTGTGACTGTCGAAATATTTTCTGTTACCTATTCAAGTGATATTTTAAGGGTACCCATGTGGTGCAACAGCAGAAGTCTGCATTTCATTTGCTTGCTTTATACAGAAGGACATTTGCTGGATCCACCATAGAATGGACCTATAAAGAAGATAAATTTGTAGTGTTCTGATTCATATTCTTGTGAGCTTCTTAAATCCACGTCTGAAGGATTAACAAGGGGGTCTGTAAAATGATATTGCAGTATTAGAGCAATATCAGTCAAGAACAAACCTGAACAGAAACTTTGTCCGATCATGTCATAAGTTAACATAGAGACTTTTAGAATTTGTAAGAAAATATGAGTGGTTAAGCCCAGTCAAATCAGAGTTTCACCAAGTCCAGGAGGCTGTGTGACGTGAGCTAAAAAAAACCTAGATAAATAAAATAAGCATGAGGCAAGCATAAGTGATAGTTCTCAGATAAACTCCCAGTCTGTGAATTAGGTCATTGCAGACTCAGAAGTACTTTTTTTAATAGGTTTTAATGGGATTTTATTTTCTGAATTTCTTTTATTACTTTTTGAACTCATCAATGCCTCTGGCATTGCTAGTACCATGTGGCAGTAGGTTGGACAAGTTAATTATGAATATTGCACAAAATTAACTTATTTTGTTTGCTTGAAGCCTGCTACCCCATAATTTAATTTCATGTCTGTTAGTTCCTGTGCTGTGAAAAAAAGTGAATACTTGTTTCCCATTCTCCTTTAAAGTGTCAATCATGACACTGCTTTTCTGGATTTTCCAAAACTATAAGTACCTGAAGAGTCTGTCCCAAGCCAGGATAACTGCTGGCTGACTTTCTCTGAAAGAGAGCCATTTACAAATCCTGAGCAAGGGCTTGTATTTAAACACCAAATAACTATGTTCACTATTTCTACCACTACCCTTTACTCCGACCATATACTCATAGAACTGCTGAAGGCTAAAATATACTAATGAAAGGAGTTCTTTTCTTTATTTTGCAATCTACTTTTTTTGAACAAGCTCTAATAAGTATTATATCTTAAATCATCTCCAATAATTGTGACTCTATAAACAGCAGCTGCATTTTCTTTAATATGCAATTTTTTATTTCTTTTTCTGCTCAGAATGGCATTGAATACACTCTACACATCATGCTAGTGCTTAGCAACCAACTTCAAGATACTAAAATAGTATAGATTTCTTACCCCCTCACTCTTACATGCTGCTCTCCACTGTTGTAGCAATGCCATTGATTCATTATCCATACTGTCAACAGTGGCCAATTAAGTGACACTTCTAGGAGTTGATATCAACCTATATGAAACAAAATACTCTCATTTCAGTTCTGACCTTCACTATGTTTAGCAGCAATCTATTTTCCAAGTTTGAAGGCAAATCTAGTATAGTAAGTATAGTAATCTTATTTCACCAGGAATATTTCTCATTCATAGCATATTAGAAAATGGTCCCCAGTATTTCAACCTACCAAAAAGACAATACATAATGTGAGGGTTTGGGAGATTCAGAAATGTTTGAAATTTCCATTTCTATAGTAAATATAGCATACACCATTTATGGAATTATTTTTAAAACATTAATTCTGTGAGCTATATTATAATGTTAACTTTGCAGAAAGGGATTGCAGTTATATTGGGTAGAAATGAGAATATGTGATGATCTGAAATCAGAGAAAGCTTTAGCATTTGTTTTCTGTCTGTTTGGTAGTTTAAAATACTAGAAAGGCCCCAGTCACCTCAATAAAATTTAATAATTTTGTAAAAACTTTATTTAGACCTAAAAAACACTAGCATGATTCAAAGTTCTGCATTCCTAAACTCAAAGAATCTAAACCACCCTTTTGTTCTGCAGCAACTGAACATGCACTCTCATACATGCACAGATAAATACATACCAGCTGTTTGCACAGAAAACACACCCTAAAGATACTCAGATGTTTCAGTCAAGTGTTGGTACAGCAAATTCCAAATCCAGAGACCCTTCTTCAAGGAGACTAAATGCTTCTTTTTACAATAGGCCAACTTCCACCCAAGTTGGTGGTTTCTCCACTGATCTAAAGCAAGGTGCTGCCTTGGAGTGAAAACGAGTTAAGTCTTCATCACTGAGAAAGCTCAAAGCTCAAAAGATCAGACCCTGGTAATACCATGGACAGATTCTAATGCTCAGTGGGGCAAAACCTACAATGTGCATGGATTTCACTCTGAAGTTGACACAAATTCAACACAGAATATGTAATGTTGTCCCAGCGTGTATAGTAACCCTAGGGGGGAAAAGTTGTGAATTTTTTACATATATAGAATTAAATAACTTTGAAATCTTGTAAAATGCTGAGGTTTTAGCAGTTTTTGTTGGAGGGCAAGGGAGCTGTGGCATTACAGTTTTTGTGACTGAGAAATTCCGTAAGTAAATGGGACAAAATGGGAGCTAATTTTTTGTGGAAGCAACCATTCAGAAGCTCTATCCATATAATGAAAAATAATGTTTTGATACTCCAAAAGTCTCAGTCATTCTTGTTAAAAATTAGAAATAGCTAGTTTGTTATCACAAAGATTTAAGCAGAGAATAAAGATGTCTGCTGATTTTTTCCAAGCCATTTAGCAGAGCTAATTAATATTTAATAAAAAACCCCAAACCATTCCAAATTTATAATGCACAACTTGTTAAGTATATGTACAAATTTCGGAATCAACTGTTTACAAATAATATTAAACTATCAACAAATTCAAGTGTCTTGTTTTCAGCTGAACATAAAAATTCCTCTTTTTAATTAAAATTGACTTGGCAGCATTCTGATCGCATATTTCTGTAACATACTTGGATATGCTATTTTTAAATCGATGATTAAAGAACCTAAGGAAGATAGAAAACAGAAGAACACCATGCATTAAAAAAGAAATTGATACATAATTACCTCTATCCTGTGTGCTTACAGGCAAAACAATTGAATGTGTCCTCTTAAACACATTCATTACCATATGCTTGTTTCACTTGTCTAGCATGAGACTACTTGATGGGATTGAGACCAGGCACATGTTTAAGTGCTTTGCTGAATCAAAGCCTAGACAAGTGAGCAGAAAAAGACTCACAACAACTTTTAATTAAAAGACATATCCAATATTTTTAAAATAATTTGGCATGTGCTTCATATCTGTGTAGCTAACAGAAGACAAACTTTAATAACAAACCAACTCTTTTATAATTTGGTCCTAATTCTGCTAACCTCATACAGACCAAACTTTCAGAATAGAAATGGAATAGCTCTGTGAATATGAGCAAGCTCAAGTTCCACTCTGTGTTTTCCAAGAAACGAACTGATTTGTGTTTATAGTATATTGCACAAATGACTCACCCAGGCAGCATCTGTGCTAAGTACTGAGTGGGACAACATTTTATATCAAGTAAGATGACACATTTTGCTCTTTTTTGTTTGCAAATTTTGACCAGATTTCTCATCTCCATCCAGGCTGAATATTTTTCTTGGACTTTGGATCAGCTTTGACCAAGCTGTCACTGAGGCAGAAACTAATGAGTGTCACCCAAGATAAAAGGAATAAGGTGACTAGAGGTGAGGATTTTTATCAAGTCTAGTGTGTGTTTGTGTCAGTGAAAAAACTTCAGCTGCAATAATTTGCCTGAATTTCTTCTCTGAAGAAGCTGCTTGTAAAAGCACAGCAAATAACAGAGACCACAGAAAGCTTTTGTAATCTGCATTCTCATGAATACACATAGAAACAATTGCTAACTTTTTCTTTCTTTAGATCTGTCAGGGTTTTGTTGCACATCAGACAGTGGGCACTGTCAAAATAAAAACAAAAGTACTCTGTAGAAGTGATATTCTTGTACAAAACCATCATGGTAAGAATGGTAAGGCTCAGTTGGCTTTCACTAGTGAACAGCAATCTTGGCCAAAAATCAGGTTTTTTCCATTAATTCTTAATTAAATAATTCAAATAAGTATTGCCAACAGCCCAGTTCTGTAATGGCAAAGAGCACACTCCATTTTAAAAGTCAGTTTTTTGCATGGAAAATATTGCTGGAACAGCTGGACTAGCTACATCTCCCGCAAATATATATTCTTAAAATGGCTTTGTTCATAAATATTTTATTAAAGTATTTTCCAGTAGTATTATGCAAAATTAAAATACAGACTTAGGTGTAATTCAGTGCAAAATTTAACAACAAAGTCTGTTGCAGATGTTGCACACTGAAGGCATACTGAAAATATTAATTTTCCCCCAGTTTGCCGGCTACACCTTCCCAAGCTGAGTTTAGTTTAGAATGGAGCCGGACATTTGTTGTTCTTAGCTGGTATCTCCTTATTCCAGTATGCTTTTAATGAATGCTGAAGTCCATCTCTTGTCTGTTGAGCAAGAAAATATTGAAAACTTTTACTTCAAAGTACTGTTCTAAGTGCCATGATAGGCCTTATACTAACAAATCTAAGAAGGAAATGGGGCAAAATTATTTCACAATGGCCATTGTAACCAATTTTCTTATTAATTCAGTTTGGTAAGTCAAAAAAGGAACTTGAAATTTTCCTGTGTTGTCAGGTATAAACTCAGAATACCAAAGCAAACAAATGTCTGGGGGCACTGTAGAGAGTTCTCTGACAAATTTTCATCACACGGGCTGAATTGAGATAAATTAAGCTGTTACCATGACAAAACCCAGGAGGTTTGGAAAGTCTGTGGGAGACAACTAGAAATACAGAAGATGTATGAAAAAATTAGTCTTTTAAATACTGGAATAACACATTGAAGACTGACTGTATGACCAGGAATTTAATCATAAATGCATTTCTTGCTTGGGTCCTTCCAGTAATACAGCAGCAGTACTTCCCTGTCTAATCATAACTCACATATAAATCAATTTGACAAATCTGAAGTGCTTTTCTTTCTTCATGTTCATAAAGAATAATTTATAATATTAACAACTAACTGGTGGTTTATTAGCATAGAAACTGTGAAAGATATTCAAATACATGTTGAGTGTAGTATAAAAGCTCCTACCAGTTGTCAGTACTTGTCTTCTTTCTCCCTTTTTGATTTCTTAATATGTCTAAAATATTTACCAAGGCCGTTTACATGGTTTGATCTTCTAGCATTTAAGTATGAATCAACACCTCACTTCATATCTTAAATTTGTAAACTACACTTAAAAATGGCACAATATCTTTCTTGTGTAAACTAGTCAACAAGCCTCTACATGTGATTTTAAGAGAGTCATTTCAGGGTAACATAGAGCTTCAATGATAATAAATTGACATATCATATATAGGACTCAGAAAAGCAAATCCTGGCTTTGGATTCATATTTTAGTGAACAGGAAAGTGCTTTGTCTGCTTTGTGGTCAACATGGTATATGTGGGCATTACTAGTATGCAATTCATTAGTGTGTAGTACTGGCATGAAAAAGCATGCAAACTGGATAACTAATTTTCAAGTGAGAAACATCCTAAAGTTGTGAATTGCTTTGAATGAAAAATCACAGAATCAAGGAATCATGGAATAAATTAGTTTGGAAAAAAACTTTTAGATCACTAAGACCACTAAGACCAACTGTTAACCAATCACTGCCAAGCCCACTACTAACCCATGTCCCTGAGTACCACATCCGCATGTATTTTAAATAACTCCAGGTAGGGAGACTCCACCATTTCCCTGGACAGCCTGTTTCAATGTATGACAACTGTTTTGGGGAAGAAATATTTCCTAACATTCAACCTATTTTCCTAACATTCAATTCAATTCCATAGCACGAAAAGAAGCATGGCCAGCAGCAGTTCAAGGAAGGTGATTCGGCCTCTCTTTTCTGCTTTCATGAGACTCTGCCTTGAGTACTGGATCCAGTTCTGTGGTCCTCAACATGGGAAGGACACTTACTCATTGCAGCAAATCCAAAGAAGGGCTACCAAGTTGATGAGAGGTATGAAACATCTCTCCTATAAAGAAAGGCTGAGAGGACTGGAATTGTTCAGCCTGGAAAAGAGAAGGCTTCAGGGTGCCTTAATTGTGACCTTTATTGAGGGGCCAAAAACCAAACACGGGATTGGAGGTGTGGCCTCACCAGTACTGGGTACAGGGGGATGGTCACTGCCCTGCTCCTGCTGGCCACACCCTGTCTGAGCCAGGCTGGGATGCTATCGGCCTTCTTGGACATCTGGGCACACACTGGATCATGTTCAGCTACTGTCAACCAGCACCCCCAGGTTGTTTTCCACCAGGCAGGTTTTCAGCCAATTTGCCCCCAGCCTGCAGCGCTGCCTGGGGTTGTTGTGACCCCAGGGCAGCACCTAGCACTTGGCCTTGTTGAGCCTCTTGCAGCTGGCCTTGGCCCATTCATCCAGCCTGTCCAGATCCCTCTGCAGAGCCATCCTGCCCTGCAGCAGATCAACACTCCTAGGGTTGTCTGAACACTTGCTGAGGATGCATTTGATCCAAGTCATCAATAAGGATATTAAACACAGATCTGGACCCAAAACTGAGCCCTGGGGAATCCCACTTGTGACCCAGCTAGATGTAACTCCATTCAGCTCCACTCTCTGGCCTCGGCAATCCAGGCAGTTTTTTTTTGCTCAGCAAATAGTGCACCTGGTCCAAGCCATGAGCAATCAGTTTCTCCAGGAGAATGCTGTGGGAAAACACGCCAAAGGCTTCACTGAACTCCAGGCAGACAACATCCACTGCTTTTTCCTTGTCTACTAAGTGGGTCAGCTTGTCATAAAAAGAGATAAAGATGCTTAAACAGGACCTGCCTTTCACCAGCCTGTGCTGGCTGAGCTTGATCACCTGGTTATCCTGCACATATCATGTGAGGTCACTTGGGACAATCTGCTCCATGACATTCCTCAGCCCCGAGGTCAGGCTGACAGGCCTGTAGTTCCCTGGATCCACTCTCCAGCCCCACTAGTAGGTGGGCATCACATTTACTAACTTTCAGTTGCCTGGGGCCTCCCTGGTCAGCCAGGACTGCTGATAAATGAAGGAAAGTGTCAAGTGAACACTTCTGCCAGTTTTCTCAGTACCCTTGTGTGGATCCAATGTCATCAAACTGCAGTATGCAGTTTGCAAATGTGCAATGTCATCAAAATGCAGTATGCAAAACAACAAAAAGCATTGGGTTTTTGCATTGAGGAGAAAGGAAAGGAGTTCATTAATGTTGCCAAGGCACTTACTTCACTTGGGAAATGGTGGAGACATCAGGGCACTGTGAAGGCCTCCCATGAATGTGCACCATGATAAGGTCTAGTGAGGGGAATCAATGTCAAACAGCCCCAGGATGTTCATGGCCATGGGGATAGGACATCAGCTCGTGGATCAGCAGGGCTGTGGCCAGGCCTGGGAGAGCTGCCTTGCAGCAGAACCATCACCACAGCTATAGGCTGGGCCTGGCCATAGCTTCTCCAAAGTATAGTCAGGAGTTCCTCTTTGGGACACAGACAGGGCCTCCCGGGTGAGGGGGACCTTTCAGGAATGAAGAACCAGGGCTTGCCATATGTCTATATAACTGGGAAGAGAGAATTTTCGTAAGAACAAGAGAGAGGTATATATGGATACGTGTTAGCCCCTTCTGGGAGCTGTTACAGCAGGTTGCAATAGTGGGTTGAAATCTGGTAATTAGCATTCGGGTTCCATGTCTCTCATCTGGGAAAGGGCTGACCACTCAGCTGTTTGCATGGGGGCTGTCAAATCCCACCTCCAGCTGCACAGCAGGCACAATTATCTTGTCCACTGCCTAGCTGTACATAAAGCTCAGGGACTCAGAAGCAGCTTGTGCACATCTGAGCCTGCTGCTCTTCACTTTGGACTTCAATTGCGCATAGTGTCACACAATCCCAGGTGGGTCCATTGATCTCCTGTTCACTTGGCTTGCCCCTGAAGCTTGTGCTTTTACAAACCATTGGGGCCTTGATAAAATTTCATGTGAAAATTCAGCATCCAGCAGCAAAGTGCTTTCAAATATTATTTTAAGGGGTTTTTTGGTTTATTATGGATTCACAGAAAAATCTAGTAGTGAACTTAAAAAAAAAAAAAAGCAGGAAAATGCAGTTTCTGCAAATAATTTTTCCAAGAAAACTGTTTTTCCTGTTAGGAAAAAAAAGATGTGGTCAGATAAACCAGAATGAGAAAAGTTTGGTGTCTTTTGAAATTAATGGAATTATTTTATTTTGTAGTCTGCATTAACTTCAGTCTGGGCTTTGCTGCTGCAGCACATCACAGAGGGTATAACTCAAGCATATCCTTTCCTCACTCTCTCAAACAGAAATAGCTCTGTGAATGGATTACATTTCCCATGACATATCACCACTTTTTCATATTTGAAATTGCAACACATGATGAAAAGCAGAATATTATACCTTGAAAACAGATAATATGCAACAAAACTTATCCAGGAATAGTCATATGTCATCAGAATGATATTATAGGACCTGGGAGATATCTATTAATCTCAGCGCAAGCTGCTCTAATTTTCAAATATCCAAATATTTTAGCATAATTGCAAACACCATGATTTACCCCTTTTTCTGAATTTTCTGTTTTATGATAATGTAAAAAAATTTTAAAAAGAAATCTAACAAACTTCTGCAAAACAAAAGTGTCAAATTTGCTATCCCAATCAGAAAAAACCCCAAGTGTGAAAGGATTAGCAATTTTCACAAGAGAGATATTTCAATATTTAAACACTTTTCTCAGAGACAAAAAACTAGTTATAACACTACCCATAAAACTAACCCTGTCAGTTGTTTTTGTAGTAACTATTTTGCTCAAGAGACCTGGGGACTACCATACTAAATCTGTAGCAGCTACAGATTAGGAGGTAGATACTTTTCATTTTCATAGATAGAATTACTAAATGGGAAAACACTCAAGTGTATATACATATATATGTATATATATATTTATGTCTCTTCATATGTACACAAATGTTTATATATCTAAATATTGTCCCAGGGAAATTCTACTAGAAGCAAGTCTATTGTGAGTTGAAATTCAAGGTGAAATAGTGGTTCTCACTTGGAATTCAGCATCTTGTTTGTGACTGTGTTAGACAATTTGTAAAAATCATAGAAGTCATCAAGTATGATTATATGTCCTAAACTGTACTAATACTGAATATTTCTATATGTTGTTTCAGAAAATGCAAGCTGATTTCATAGCAGTGGCAAAAGACACATTTCTTAATATCTGGAAAATACTTGGCAGTGTGATATGATCCATGTTTTCAAGGACAGATCCTAAACTACACTTTCAAAAGGCAGAGACATAAATCAATGGCAAGATTTTCTTGTAAACTGGATACAACAGGTTTTCTGTCTCTTCCTTCTCTTCTAATTTTATATGCTTTTCAAGTACGAAATGGAAATGTTGATGTGAGTAAGTTTTCTAAAGCTTAACTTTCAAGGCAATAGAAAGAATAATAGCACACCTGGCTGACTTTCTATTAACATATTGATGAAACTATAAACCATCAGAAATGTTTCTTCAACAAACTTCTATTTAAAGCAAATATAGTTGTCTTCCTATCAAAATATTCTTTCATAATCCAAAATCATTACTAATGAACTAATAAGGAAATACTACAGGTTTTCAATTTGTCATTGCTGTTTTACTAATATAGAAAAAGTTTATGTTATTCCAGGGAGTTCTGATCTTTGTTTGTGAGCACCAGACCTTCTGCCTGTATATGTGGGCATATTGTTCATGAAATTGTCTGCAGGTTTGAAATGTTCTCACTGAAGAGGGCAAAGGAAAATTTTTTTAGGGAACACACTTGAACAGAGTCTAAACTCTTTTTATGAAATTATCCTCCCCTCCTTCTGCCCTCTCCTGATCTTGTCTCCATGGTATCATCCAACATATGGGAAATTTTATGCAGATTATGAGTATAGCTGATTTTCCTATAGTATCATATTTTTATATAGCTTCAGGAAAATCATGAGATTAAAAACTTCATATTTTGTTTCTGAGCGTCACCATGTTAGGGCACTGTTTCTGGTATGACATCAGAAATTCAACTCAGCAGACAACACTTTATTAAAATAATATAGCAAAATATCCACCATTTTTCCGTAGCCATAGTTTTTAAAACTGATTTACAGTCTTGCGATTGCAAATTATCATCTAGCCCTGGATTTGGGTACAAATGCAGAAGATAGAGATGAATATTTAATTATGATCTACCTTCTGTGTTTCTCTACAGAAATTTACAGATCCAAACATAACAGGTTTTTACATCCTCAAGAATTTTTATGCCATTTATCTCATCTGGATATGTAACTGCCTGATTACACTTAAAAGGTAAATATTGAGTCTCTGCAATACCATGTTGCACTGACATAGTACTAGAATAATTCTCTGGTGAATCAGTGAATCCATTACTCTACATAAATTGTCTCCAGAATTACTTGTTCTTATATTACTGCAGGTGTAAAATGAAAATCTAAATAAGGTCATCAAAGCTAGTGAGTTTCTAATCTATATACAAATCTCTTTGACTTTGATTTCACAAGTCTGTATCTTCCCATTTCTAATGACCAAAATATTACCATATATTCAAAATCTCTATTTTGTGAGTTGGTTTATTGGAGTTCAAGGGGTTTTTTTTGGGTATTTGGGTTTTTGTTTTGTTTTGCTGGGATTTTTTAATTAAAAAGATTCCTGGTATAGTTAAAATTTCTAAATGACATATGTAACCTTTACCTGGGAAAGCATTTAGATATCAAAGACCTTGTAACTTATTTTAGCAATCAGGTCCACCAATCCAACAGTAATAGAATCAAACAAATAGTCTGACCACTTGTAAATATCTCTTTATTGGAATAATTTTCAGCTTTGTCATTTTATTGGTGCATATAGATGAGGAATTAAACAATTTCAAAGTTTGGTTCATAGCAATTGTAGGAGTATTATATATTTTACCATTGCAGCTTGCAGACTTTAATTATATCCACTGTGAGATATGAGCACTGCTTCTGTAATTTCAGAAAAAATACTATAAAATAGTCATCAGCTGTTAGTACTTTCTGCTTCTTTCTTTAATAATTCTTGTTACATGATACAGTCATTTCAGTCTAGGTCAGTAGGCTCAGTATCAAATCTTGGAGCAAGTATAAAAGTCAGAAAGCATTACATGAGCTTTTCTCAGGAATATGTGAAGATATTCAGATCAGGGAGGTCCTTATTCTCATGCCTATCTTATGTCCAGTGAAAATAGTGAAGAGGTTCCAGCTACTGTTTCACTCTAATTCCACTTGGATCTCTGCAGCTTTACACTAGAGTGAGTGTTAAACTGAAGACAGAATTATCGAATGTAGGAAACAAACATGACCTGAAGTTCATGGAGGGTCCTCATTTCTGACAGTGTTTGATACCAGGTTCATCACAGGAAGCTATAAAAATCCTGTGGCAGTAAGGTAGATAGATACCTGGCTTATCATGGATGCACACAACTGATTTTAAAGGACTCTCTGTGTCCATTGGTCTCTGGTTGCAGAAGTAATAACAGCTCATACTGCAGATTGGTTTAATGCAACTGGCAATTAATTAGGAAACATTATGTGCTTATTTATTTTTTAAGCTTTATAAATTCTATAATATTAAATTTTAATTTATTACACTCTAATGATTATTGTGTGTATCCCATTAATCATCAGGAATGTGCAGATTGCAATACAAAGCACAATATGAGACATCTTGTTCTATATTGCTAAAGATGGGGCTTCCAGGGGACGGCAGTAGAGGAACTAAAAGGTTCAGAGGGAGATTTGGCTTTGCATAAAGAAATGCAAATAAGGTTTTTGCAGCTATAATCAGAGTTACTTTGTTTTATTATAAGACAGTACATTAACTCTGCGTTCATTTAAAAAACAAAAAATGTAGACCATGAGATCATTCCATACAAATCATGACTGTAGGTAGCATTTCAGACTGATAAAGGTTTTTCTTGTTAATGACATTTTAATTCTTTAGAAAAGGCGTTGAAAGCATCAAAGCAGTAAAACAAAACCAGGAACTGAAAATTTCTCTGGGGACTTGATCAGAAAGGTTTTTCTTTCTCAAAGGCAAATACCAGGTTCATTTTCTAAGAAAAGATAATAGCTGCACTATCTGTAAAAATATTTTATACATACAAATGAATACATGCAACATCTTTGTGAAATGAGAAAATATTGCAGTCTTTACGGACTGGTAGGCTCACAAAAATATGAAATGGTAATGATTTGCATAGAACTGTAGAGGTAAATCAGTCTGAGAGAATGTTGAAGCATCTGACTTTAATTCTCATGCTTCAATGAAATGCACTGCCTTTTCCGTCTTGCTGTTTCATTTCTCAAATGGCAAATACAAGACTGTATATATTTGCAGTATGGAGCAGATAACAGTGCAATAGGAACTGGAAAATTCCATGAATATCAGCTTGTTCATATCTGAATTGCATTCTCTGAATGTTAAGGCATTACTGCCCTTTCCAGCTCCTTGTTGATTCTTGTAAACAAATGGAACTCTGAAATGCTTACCAGTTTCCACAATTACTTCAGTATATGCCACCTTTTGATTTTCTCTATTATTTTATCCTAAATTTTGCTCATTATTTTCATCTCATAATAAAACCCACATCATGTTCAGAGACCATCTCGGTCATTAATGAACAGATACCAGATTACCAATACAAATTTGATTGGGATAGGTGATCAGTTCCTTTTCATTTCTATAACCTCACCTATCCAAAGTGCTTATTCCCACCACACTTGGCTTCCATTTTAGTCATTCATTCTGAGAAAACTGTGTCATTTCATTGTCAGAGAGGAATGATGCCACAAAATTAAAGAGATGTGAAAAATACCTGTCTTGGAAGCATTGTCTGATAAAGCACAAGTTTCCCTGATCAAACATAAAATCCTACAACCTTATTTTCTCTGATTCATAATTTCTGCATAAATACTTTACAGTATTATAAGTGACATAAAACTGTGTGTGACTTGGCATTAATATGTATTGAGAATGAGAGACTATTAAGAAATGCATTGTGAGCCTAGATCTATTTCTGTAAAACAAACTGTTCAAACAAAAAAAAGCAGACATGTTAGCAACAAGATGAAGCCTGTATGTTGCTAACCGTGAGAGCTTCAAAGCATTAAAAGAAATAATCACCACTTTGTACTCACTTTTTTCTTTCAGTGCCTACATGACAAACACCCACGTTTATAAGGAGCTTCTCTATCTATGGTAAAGACAGAGATGGATGATTTTTAAATCCCTTTCAAAATCATGTGTTGGTCTTTTCCTCTTAATTCTAAAATTGCATCAGACAAAAAGATGAATTTAAACAGGTCTATAATGTATTCAAGCATCCATGGAGCTATTCAATTAAAAAGGAGTGAAACAAACACTAACAATATTGAGACATTCTATATCAGAAGCAGCTGACACCTTCTCTCATTTTGATCACTGTAAATAAGATTTTGGAATCAGTGAATTTTTTATAGATGTAAAAACTACAAAGAGTAAAAGCAAGAAGAAGCCCAACTGAAGAGTTCTATTCCTGCTTTCTGCAGCAGCATAGCCTCTCTTCGTTCTGCAGCAATACGTATTAAATAACTTAGGCCTTTTTCACTCAAACATAAAAGTGCACATTGCACATCTCATTGAGCAGCCTTACCTGAGGCACTAGAAACCTGGAGGCCTAGATTCAGAATATAAGAGCAATTCTCAACCATAGAAGACCTATCTGCAAACTCTGTAAATGACCATGTATTATCTGCATCTTATATGTGCCCAAACTATTCTGCTAAGGCATATGCATGGAAAGAGTGTCTTTAAAATGTCATATATTTTGAATTACTTAGCCACCTGGATTCTCCCATTCTAACTTGTGACATTGCTCTGCACTGGAAAACAGGACTGCTCAGCCATGGGGTCATTCTGCATCACTGAACCATGAATGTCCTGCCACAGGAAGAAATTGTTATCAGCAGATATCCATCAGAACACTGCTTAGGCACTGAATGAAAATGGTCCACACAAATGCTTTATAGACGCTCCTGAAAAAATAAAGCTGGTTTATCTAAACTGAAGTTATTCATAGGAGCATTGTGGTTTCAGATAGTTTTTGGTCAATTTGTTGGCAGCTACACTGTAATATTGTAGCTACATTCTTTTTCAGTACTTTTGAATATTTTTTTTTCCTTAAAAACACATTTTCATGCTGATGAAACCAAAATCACAGTAAAAATAAAAAGTTAAAAATCAAGGTCAAAGTTTAGATTAAAGCATATCCCTTTATGGAAATCTCTGGTGGATTATTGCTTCCAGAGGGACTGTGAGAAAAGAATGACATCGCAAAAAAGATTACGGAACAAGAAAAGTACTAGGCTTTGACCAATGCCCTTAGCAGCTGTTCATTTTCTTGCCTTGTTGTATATTGAAAATGGAGATATTCAAATCTCTTAACTTTGGTGCCTCATGACCTTGTACATGGGACATCTCCATAGTCCTGGAAATTATGCCTCAAGACCACAAAAGTGCCATTATCTTTTCATGGTATGGTTGGTGAGTGGTTAAGCTACATAAGCATAGGTGTCCTGTGACACTGTAGATGCCCTATGGTCTTGTCCAGCCCCAAGATGGGTGTTCTGGCCAGCAGTGGCTGAATATGATCTGTATCTGTGTAGTCATCTGAGATTATATCAGCAATGGTGTGGCCAGCAGGAGCAGGGCAGTGACCGTCCCCCTGTAGCCAGCACTGCTGAGGCCACAGCTCCAATGCTGTGCTCAGTTCTGGGCCCCTCAGTGCAAGAGAGACATTGAGGGGCTGGAGCGTGTCCAGGGAAGGGCAACGGAGCTGGGGAAGGCTCTGGAGCACAAGTGCTGTGAGGAGCAGCTGAGGGAGCTGGGGGTGTTCAGCCTGGAGAAAAGGAGGCTCAGGGGGACCTCATCACTCTCTGCAGCTGCCTGACAGGAGGGTGCAGCCAGGTGGGGTCACCCTATTCTCCCATGTAACAAATGACAGAAAAAGAGATAATCGCCTCAAGTTACACCTGGGCAGGTTTAGTTTGGATGTTGGGAAATGTTTCTTCATGGAAAGAATTGTCAAGCATTGGAACAGATTGTCCAGGAGGGTGGTTGTGTGACCATCCCTAGAGGTATTTAAAAGTGTAGGGTTTAGTGTGGGTTAGTGGTTGGACTTCATGGTCTTCGATCTAAGTAAAAATTCTTTGACTATATGATGTTTAACAGTTTCCTTTTTTGAAGAACTGACTTGAAATCCCATGCTTTAATCTGAAAAAAGGGACGTTTCTTATTTCTAATTTTATGGCATTTATTGTTGGCATACACAAATTCCCAATCTGTTTATACCTTCTTGTTACTGGCTGCATTTGTCTAAAATCTATATATTTACATATATATATACAGTCTGATCCTGCACTATTTTGAATTAACTCTGTCCTTTTGAAGAATTTAGTAACATACAGCTTTCCACAAAAGGCAAATATTCTGTCATAACACTAAGGAGATCTGTCATCTGCCTCAGAGAGCTTATGACCTCTTTTCACAAATGTTGGTTCTAAAGGAAATTAGTGTTAATAGAAAAATGGAATACATGTAGGAATCCATAAAATCAGAGAGTTTTAGGAAGGTGGTAAAAAGACAGGCCTCAGATACAGTGGAATTGTCAACAGTGCTAAAACAGCAGAAAAAATATCTAGGCCTGTAGAGAAGACATGAGAAATAGAACAATAGAGCTGTGTAGTTTGGCTTTCTAAGTTGCAAAAAGTTTATCTAGTGGATACTAAGAAGGTTAAGTTTATGAATACCACTCTATGCGTTGTCTCTTATAAACAAGCATTGTATTCGAGAATACGCACCCATTCTTTTAACCAAAGCTACGTGTGTTTAAGATGACCAGACAGAACTACTGTCAGTATGCTTTTGCTCTATGTAATTGGCTAAGACGGCTATATTGTATGTTGTAACATTAAGCTTTTTTGGCCTGCTGCCTGAACAGCGAGCTGTTAGCATCACTCCATTGCCATAACCATGTAATGAGACTGATGCTGAAAAATAAATAGTTCAAAACGCTTGTCACAGTAGCCCCGTCCCATTCGTGTCTGTACGTAAATTGCCAGCGCACAATACAGATCTATAGAAATAAATGCAGTGGATAACTGAGCAGCATCTAGAGGACAGCATCCCATTGAAAAAGAGAAGAGCATGAACAAAGACTCTATTTTACGCCTGCCTACCAGCTATATAAGGATCTACAAACTAGTGGATAAAGATGTGGTTCAGAGTCTGTTGGTTAACTGTAGAACAAGTGGTGTGAGAAGGATGGCATAGATTCATCAAAATAAAAGGTGTTCTTCCCTCTGGAAAGATAAACCACATTGGGAAGTGCTGAGAATGAGCAGAACTGAAGACCCTGCAATGCACTCAAATATTTAATAGCACATTTTATCTGCAACACAAAAATATTGGGTTGGACTCTGTTTGCCTTTGATGAATTAACAGTTTACTTGCTCTTGCTTGATGATGGTAGAGTTTTGCCAATTAGTATCAACTACAAGGCTGGTGGAAGAAGTCAAACTATTCTTTTTGTAGAAAATTAAGAACTCTACTGAAGATGTGTATGCCTTCATTTGAGACCTGTTTTCAACTTCATTATTTTGCAGGGTGATATACTTTTTGCAGCAAATGATAATAACACAAATCTGTATTAAAAATTTCTATTCCAGTTTTTTAAATTTTCCTGTTGCATTTTTTTGAGTGTTTATTTCCCTCCTTCTGCATAGGAGATGTAAATTTGGATTATCAGCTATTTTCTGAATATTGAAAATTTTAATTTGAATTTCATTATAAAAGAAATTGAGTTCAGTGCCACAGAGGGCAATGAAGCAAATCCAATACAACACATTTCTGAAATTTTACTTTTATGTCAGGGATTTTAGACTATCTTACAACACTCTTCTTAGATCATCTTCTAGCTGCCTAAAAACTCTTCTGAAATATTAAGGATATGAAAATAAAATTACCTATTCATAACGTATGCAAGTGTGTTTAGTCACTAATATGGACTATGTTAGTTTGTGTACTCAGCCACTGTTTTAAAAAGATATAAAGAACTGTTTGATAGAAAGGCCACCATCCCTTATGTTGAGAAGCCTCTGATGGATGCACTAGTAGTAATAATTATTTAAATGATTTAGTGTTTTCCATCATCCATAATCTCATTAAGTCACTGTTGTGAAAGCTCTTCTGAGGTAAATAAACATTTTAGCAAATGTTGTCACAAGATTAAACAAATTAACCACACACGTTAAATTCCTTTAGAAATTGCAGGGTTTGCATCTACCCTTTGTCTTCCTTTGAAAACAGCTCTGGATCTGTGTTTCCTCACTTGCTAGCATGGGAAGGCTCACTGACTATTGGCATCAGTCATAATGTATGAGGACAAGGGTATACATAAAGAAAAGTGAGTTGTCATTAAGAAACATTTAATATAATGAGTGCAAAAAGGCCATATGGATTTCACAATTATCAGCATCACAGCCAACAATTATCTGCAAACTATAGCAATAATTTAAGTTTAGGTTACTTTGCATTGTTTATTCACTTTTAGTGAATACAGCTGTCAGCAAAGTAGATGATGAACCTGATTTATTCATATTACAGCTGTATGTAGAAGTTCAAATGAGAATCAAGAGACCCCACAGAAGAAGAGAAGTACTGGATACTGTTGCCTGTTCAACGGAAAATGTCTCAACCTTCGTCTGAAAGAGGGTTCATGGGTCAATGTGACATGCATGAGAAGGGATAAAGGACACTACACAGTCAGATATGGCTCTTTTTTTATTCTTGCCTTAGAAATCTTGCTACTCACACTCTTAAGGTTTAGTGTTGTTTTCTAGAATCCTTACCTTAGGAATCCTTGGATTTTTTTAATGCTTTCTAGGCTCCCAGTAAAGAAGATAAAACTCTTTGCTCACTTCATAAGGCTTCAAATCTCTAAAAGTGATACAAATTTGATGTTTTGGTTTCTAACCATACATGGTTAGAAAGATATGGTAAACTCTTTACCCTCCAGATACTGAGCAAGTCTGAGACTGGCAGCATATTTACTGGGTGCAACTACTGTTTCTTTCCCTGAATACCTCTGTGTCTAATGCTTAGAAGTTTGTTGCTTACATGCTAGTCTTCCTTGCTGTATTCATGAATATCTGCTTGTAAAATGTGTTTTATAAGGTCGACTCAAAACATACTACATGACCCTTTCAAAATCCCTTCACTGGGCTTTGTTTCTGGGCTTATCTATGAGATTAGAAAGTAAGTCCACACCAAAAACTAAACATGAACATTTAAGAGAAAACCATCATCTAATTTTAAGATGGTCTGCTTTCATAGAAAGGTACTAATTTAGCTTCTCAGTAATATACTCTATTCAAATGCTGCTGAGAGAGAAAAAGCTGAATAACTCATTACGTAAAAATGGCTAATTATGTTTGTTTTCTTTAAGTACATTCACTAGAGCTGAAGAAATTATCTCAGCATTAGGTCATTTCCCTCACATTCTGACACTGGAGAGAAAAGAGGCATAAAAACCTCACCAGAATGACTTTGTCAAGTGTGTAACAAGGACAGAAGGACAGCTGAACTTCTGCAATTTTCTTTTCAGCAAGAGAAGTCTGCATTTCAAGTGTCAAACATATTGAGGTTGCAAGGAGTGTGCCTTGCAAAATTAAAAGTGAAAACTGCTCTGGTGATCAGTTTCCCAAACAAGCTCTGCTTTGCTCCACCAACCTTCCCTGAAGTAAGGACTACTACTACTACTGACAGACATGGTTTCCAGACTCTATACTACCAAGAGCATTGCTGAACTTTTAGAAACATACTATGAGGGATTGTGGGCCTCTAGAGGCAGTCTCATAATACCAATAGAGAAGGGGAATCACCATGACAACACAGTCAGAAATAAGGTACCAATTTCTAGATGTGTGACTTGAACATTCCCAAGGGACATTTGATTTGGAGTTCAGGACTCATAGCATTTTATTTGCATGAAACAACTTTGTTTTCTCCCTGGGAACAACAACATGATACTATAATAAGCTATTTTCAAATTATGCCTTTGTTGCATTGGTCTTCACCAAGACCAACCCCCAGGAATCTCTTACCCAGGAGAGAGGTAAAGAACATTGGAAGGAAGACTTTCGCTTGGCCATTGAGTTGGAGACTTAACATCAGCAAGTCCATGGGCCCTGACAAGATATATCCATGAGCACTGAGAGAGAGCTAAGAGATACCACAAATAGGGCACTCACAATCATCTTTGAAAGGCTGTGGTGATCAGGAGAGATACCTGAGGGCTGGAAGAAACCAAATATCATACCAGCCTTCCAAAAGAGCAAGAATATCCCCACAGATAAACTCAGGGGGTATGATCAGTATAGGCAGACAGTGAGGTGGATTGAGAACTGGCTGAACAGCAGATCCCAGAGGTTCACAATCATTGGCATAGGGTGTAATTGCAGGCCTGCTGCCAGTAGTATCCCTCAAAGTTCAGTACTGTTTAACTGAAATAATTTTGCATCAGGCAGTGGTTTTCATTAGGGCAACTTCTAGTTCAATATAAAACAGGCAAAGCATTTGTCTGAGCAACAGAAACACAGATAGAATAACTGAGGATGGCATAAGCATCCGTGACATATGGTCCTTTATATCACTTGTAGCCTGCTGAGAAGATTTGCATCTCACTGAACTTCACTCTTTCATGTTTATTGCTGAGCTGCACTCAAGACTCACTTCATATTAATTAGGAAAACCTCCACAAAACAAAAACCATGTAAGATATAAAACCATTTGATCCTAAATCTGTGTCTGAAGCAGGTCAAATGCATGATCCCTAAAGGCAGCCGTTTCCCTGTAGTGGCTAAACAGGAAGCTGACTTCAGAAGGTGAGAAATTTGCATCATTTGTAGCAAAAAGAGATTAGCTGATTCTCCCCTCTAACAACAGTTTGGTCCATTTTGTTCTGGTTAACCAATACTTCTAACAGATGCATAATGCAATAAATTTAAGTTCAGTAGCACAACCCACACAAATGAGTATTTGTTCTATGCTAGATCATACAAGATGAGGTCCACTGAAATGTTTAGTAAAAGAAAACCATTTTCAGAATTTATCATTTAATTGCCATGGCCTGTGAAGAAGACCTACAGGTCTGTTGAGACATTTAATACAATAGTAAGATACATGAACACTGGTCAGCAGTAAAGCAAAGTATGTTCAGATGTCATACAACTGCAAAATCCCAACTTGGTACCACTGAAATATGAGACATCAACTTTGCAGACCATACAGGATAATTAAAATTGAGTGATGAGGCATTCTTTATGTGATTAGGCAACCTGATTTAATGGGATTTAAGAGGTAATTGAGTTGAGTCAAACATGAGTTGTTTTGGTACCTTATGTTTTGGTACTTTACAGCCTGTACTTTAGGGAAGTAAATCATCATGCATGAAGGGTACCTTAACAATGAACTGCATGGGATTTGAGTTAGAGTTCAGCTTTGGGGAAGGACTTTGTTTCAATGTGAACTCAGAACTCTTTTGCACTCCTTTTGTCCTTGGATGATACGGTGGGGCAAGGCAACCTTCCATTTAGCATAGACCAGCCTAATCCTCTGAACCTTGTGCTGGACCTGTGCTAGAGTTACTTCAACACCTCCATGTGATGGATTGCAAAATAAATAATATTTTTCATGACAGATCTTTTTAGTTTTTATTGCACTCCTTCTAACTTGCACCAGTATATTTTCTCAACACTTTGAGTATCATGAGGGTGTCATATTAGGTGTCAAAAAGGACTATTATGTAGTTGATTCTATGCATTGACATTTCTCAAAGAGGTATGGCTTGAAGGATCAGATAGCACCACAGGTGAACGCCACAGATGTTAAATCCCAAATGAATTTAGAGCTCTGAGTCTCCTTTACATATTAGGCTCCTCCTATACATTAGTTGCTTCATATTACTTGGTTAGCAATCTCATTGACTCAAATAATAATAAAAAGTATTGTACATAGGCACCAATCCACTAGATTCCACTAAAAAGGAATTAAGATTCCTGTGACTGCTCTCACGTCATATTCTAATATGTAGATATATCTGAATCCTTGAAACTTGCTTGTATACTTGGCTGAGATTCTAACATGATTTGGAGAAGGAATCAAGATATAATTAGGATAGCAGTATTGCCATACTGTCATTGATTTATATTTATAGATTTCTGAGAATTAGAGGATTTTTAAATAAAATCCTTATAACGAATTATTGGAAAAATTCTTTAGTAAAGTCTTTCCTGGGTTTGATGCAAAATATAAAAATATTTCAATCAAAAAATAATTAATAGGAAAAATATTTGTCTTTGTGTGAATCTATAGAGAATTCATCGGCTAATGGATATTTTGTAGAAGAAAATTGGAAAAAAAAGTGATATGCTTTCCTTTGATGGTAAAAATTCTTAGATTGAGTGCAGGACATCCCAGCTGTGCTCTTCAAAACAAATGACTTCATCCTGAGGTCTGCATGGAGCCCATGTGCCACAGGGTGAACTCTGCCTCCTGTCTAATCTGATTGATCCATGGTTGTTGGCTCACACTTCATGTTTTCATACTGCTCTGTAATGGCCTGGATTTGGGGATTTGAAAGTGTCACACCAGAAGATCTGAGATCAGCCTCTAATGACTCTCCATTTCTTTCCCATAAGGAAGACAAGATATGCATACATATATACACACATGCATTTATATATATATTACTATCTACAGATATCTATATTTTTACCTGTAAATATACATAAAGATCTTCTATATAATGAGGACAATAAGGAAAAGCCCAGGGTATTTCCCCCATAAGACCACACAAAACAAAAGAATCAGCCAATTGTTCACAAATCAGAAAATTTTATTTCCAGGTCAGCTTTAGACAGATGATGGCGAGCTTCCCTTGTCCACAACTGCAAGAAGCCTACAGCTGCTTGTGGAAAAATGGCACAGTACGGTGTGTGTGCTTCTTCATCCTTATATTAGTGGCATTGATGAAGGTCAATGCAGTATCTCAGGTGCACAGAATGGTCTCACAGTGCTCTCAGGTCTCACAGAATGGAAATGCTAATTTAATTTAAAATACCACTGATTCAGCCCCTAATACTCACATTTTAGCACACACAAGAATGCATGTAATTAGTCCAGCAAGTATCCAGGGAGGCTGTCCAGGATGGCCTGCAATGACAAGCAGTGCCAGCTTTCCAATCTACCCCCCTACTTGCAGGGTTCTTATTAGGAGGGTATTGGTTGGTTGATGAGGGTCAGGGATGTACCAGGAGCCAACCATCCTGCCTCTGTGAGTCAACAGGATGTGCTCACCATCTCTGATCCTGCTTGTCCTGAAGAACTGAAGCTGGCATGTGGCAGGCCCTTGATGGCCTGCTCCTGTAGGTGTCAGCCATTTGTATAGTTCTCATGCTCTTGATATTTACTACACTTGTGTTTATATTGCCTATCAATTGATACTGGTAGAAGTTTTTTTGCAATTTCCCACATCACTAGAAGACTCCTGGACATATGTTTTCTAATATACTGCAGGCACTTCTGTATGGGCCAGTTAAAAAAAAAAAAGAAAGAAAAATGTCAAAAAAAAAGCCAGCTGTATTTTTGATTCAGAGGTTTTCTTCTCAACAGTTTTCTAAACTTCTAGTGCTGTCCTTTAGCATTTCAATGATTATGAAATATTAATCCCAATATTTCCGAGTGGGACGTGCCTGGGCTCGTCTGACCCTTGCTGCTGGACCAAAGGCAGCAGCTGTGGTGTTTCACCTCAGAGATACCTTTGGCTGGCTGGGTGCTGCAGCTGGGCACTCGAAACAAATCCAGGTATAGTAGAAACTCAGTTTACCTCTGGTGGAAAAGGTTCAGGCGACGGTGAAGAGAAAAAGGAGAGGATTCTGCCGTAGAGTTTTAATCCAGAGTTTTATTCCAGGATGACAGACCTCTGAATCTTGTAACAGCTCCCAACAGAATCCAGACCGCATGGTCCCATCTCCTTTTAAGCCTGGGGACAGGGGGAGGGGAAAGGAGAGGTTGGCACACCTGGGGGGTTAGGATAGGTGGAACAGGAAATGGCATCACACCGCAATAAATGATAATGAACGATCATAAAATATTTCACTTTCCTGCCATAGAATTAGAAATTAATTTCTAATTAGAAATTAGAACTAGATTACCATTTAGTTTCTTCTGTGCAGTCATTTAATCTATGAATTCTAATCTGATCCAATCTTTATATTCAGTTTATTTTACAAGATAAAGATGGTGTGACTGTCAGTGATACAAGCCAGGACCAGGCAATAAGTTATATGAGGCTGATCATTATTTTTATTACAAAAACTGTTGCTTTTATATACCCTACTTCACTACAGGTGGATTTGATTGGTCCTTTACTTAAAACACCATCACCATGGTGTTGGCTAATTAAGGAACCACCCTTTGGTAAACAAATCTCCATAACATATTCCACATGTTCACTATACCAGGTGTAGCAAGTTAAGATAAGAATTGTTTCTCATTTTTTTCTCTGACCTTCTCACAACCTTTCCCAGAACGATGCCTGAGAAAGTTATCTGTTCCTTTCTGTGGCCAGAGAGTTGCTGCCACAGTGTGCTTTTTCAATTTCTTATTCTTTGTTACTCCCTTTACATAATCTCTTTTCAATCAAAGGGAACTCTTCAACCAAACTGGAAAAAGGTGTGATAGAAAGGGAAAGAGAGGCTTGCCACTTACAGGACAGAGAGAAAGAACCCTGCCAAGTAATGGTAAAAGTATTTCTTTTACTTTTTACATAATTTCTTGAATGCTGTTCTGGGGATTGTCACACAGCATTTATGCTTCAGAGTGGCAGCTGCATCACTCCTGAGAGTAGTGACACGGTGAGAATTAGTGAGAAGTTTAGTTCCACATATCCTCCTTATGAGAAAATCAGGTTGTTTAAAATAAAACTAAGCTGTGCAAATTTAAGGCAGGCATTTTTACAGAGTTCATAGGAAGTTAATAGGAAGACACATTTTCTGCACAATTACATTGGACAGCATTTTTCATACAATGTTAAACACTGAAATGTACAAAAAAACCAGACAAGACTTCCTTTCAAAAGCAGAGAAAAAATACTACATGACAGGAAGAAAAAAAATCCTATTAAAATATTTTATTATTAGATAATTAAGATAATCTGAAAAGTTGTTTCAGAACCATTACAACAATCATGAAAACCTGTCAATACATATAAGAATGATAGCTTTCAGAGACAGAATATATCATGAGCCATCTCTTCAAGATTTTCTGCTGGTCTGCTTATTATCTTCTGCAGAAACCCTAACATGACATCCCGTTTCAAATCCTATGGTTCACACAAAACAAAATAATATTATTTTAACAAGCACTATAATGATTCCACAATAAAGTGCCTGTCGCAAGAATTTTCCACAATAAGGATTCAGTTGACCTAAACTGGTATATTTCAAATGCACCACCCCATCCTGCTACAGCAGCATGTACATTAAGCAGATAACATCTCTCTCTGAAATAGACTTGAAGAAATTTTAAAAAGTTACATAATAGATCAATTTGTATTTTTGTATGGAACAAACCTATTCAGCTGGCAACACCAGCAGGTATAAATCTTCAGACAATGAACTAAATTACTCCCTGAAGACCTTGCTCTCTCTTACATTCTGTTTGCAAATGACCTGTCACCCAAACTGCTGATTCTCTGCATTTGTAAGCATTATAGTATCATTTTGCAGCTTCCATGTAATAACTTCTTTACAGCAGGATCTCAGCATATTTTGCAGTTGTTAAGTAATTTAGCTTTGCAAAAGTGATTTACTGCAAAGTGGAGAAGCCTTAAGAGTCTTCATTTTTTAAAGGTGAAACCTGAGGTGCAAAGAGGCTAACCATAGCCTTTTCATGGAAAATTTGAACATCTGCACCTTTGAAAACAAGAACAATCTAAGCTCAGCAAATTCTATGGCTGGGGCAATGATGAAGGAATGAAGAAGAGAGACAGCCATCGTTAGAAGATTTGGAGAATACTGAGTGGGTGTTTTGGGAGCATTCAATTCCCATGTTACTCTAGAGCAATGTTTCTTTAATAGTTATGCAGTATGTAACAAAAGATGTTCCAAGTGAAACCTGAAATATGCAAATAAGACTGCTCTGATAAGGACTTAGACTTGTTAAGAAACAAAGTAAATACTTCTACGTAATAACTTACATTTTGCTACTTACATTACCAAGATGCTCATTACCAGAGTACTTAAGTGCATGCCTGTTCTTTTCCTATTTGGGTTAAACCCTGACAAGTGGGTGAAGTTTTGTGTGCCCTGGGTAGCATCTCTTTAGCGTTCTAAAGAGAGAAGTTCAGGCTGATTGAGTGATTTGTAGCAGGCTAAATTTTTCATATGGGTCTCTTCACAAACAGAAGTACATATTGTCCCATTGAAAACTTTTTCAAGTGAAAATTTTCTAGTGACGTCTAGAGCAAAGTAGGAGTTCACCCAAAGGGGTTTTGATGATGTTTTACTTAGAATGATAACCAACAAAGCAGCAGTGTGAATTCACACCAAGAGAGCAGAATGCAACTTCAGGACATACAGTGGGTCATGGAAAGAGGTATCCTTGCTCTAAGGAAAGAAGCAAAACAATTTTATTGGTAGGAGAACAAATGGAGATGAAGGGCATAATGAAAAGCTGGAAAACAATTTCAAGCAGAGAAGACCTAATGCATAAAATTCTCATGTTAGAATGAGGAATAGTTAAGCACATCAAGGACTGCAATTAAAAAAGAAAAAAAGGATGATAAAATAAGCTGCTCCCATTTTTTTAAGTGCATAGCTGTGTTTTATCCAGAATAATTATGTTAATAATATCATGCTTATGTGTTGGTCTTGTAATGAACTGTGAGTGTTTGTGGAAATGGAGCTACTGTAATGATTGTATCTATTATTATCTGGAAATGAAGAATGAGATTAATTCCATTTAGCTTTATAGGAGTTGGGCATCAAGTCTAAGTTCATTATATGGACTCCCTCTGGAGTCAGTTGTCAGAGAAGCATTTCCCAATGTAAAGTGTCTAATGCAGTCAAGACTAATAGCCTTAGGACTTGCCTGCCCATTGCCATTGATTACAGAAAAAAAACAGACTATCTTATTAGATACAGAACACTGACAAGTTAGGTGATAGTAATTTTACTTTTATAGTATTTTCTCACATTAATTCTTCTTGAGATTAAGTCTTTGAAGTCTCTAACCACTCTTACGTTTACTTACAAATACTCACTTCAATGATTTTCAAATCTCAACTAAGCATTTATCGAGAAGAAAATTTGAGCAGAGAGTTACCATTTCCTTGCTTCCTTCAAGAATGATAATTTGTAAATAGTTCATTTTGTTCAAGTAGCAATTAGAAAAGCACTTTAACTACCTAAGATTGCCAGAGTAAACCTTTAATTAAACTGGATAAAGAGATTTTGTCAGACAAGTGGAGTTTTCCTAGAGAAGAGTAATGGGTACTGCTGGCATCTAGAACAAATGTTGCATTCCTGAGTGATGTACCACATGGCAAAATTTTTATGAAATAACTGAATGTCATCTGCATAGCATTTACAGAAAATAGAAATTTAATCAAAAAGCTTTCCTTTACAACAATGCACCTAGATATTGTCAGTTCCAGTGGTCCTTAAATCTATGTCAGTCCCAGAACACAAGGTCGCATGGATTCATTGTTCCATGACAAGATTTTCCTTTAACTCTGTAATACCAGTTGCTGCAGCACCCAGAGTGTGAAGAGAAATGTCTGTAGAAACAGAGATGATAATTTGTGCTAAATACACCATAACTTTGCTGCAGTTGAGGTTGCCTTTGGCCAAGATGCTGAAGAGTAAACATGATGCACTAAATCCATTTGCAAAGCTTTGGAAATAAATTTTAAAAAAAGTGCTAAGAGTATCCAGCTGCTGGGCTTGCTACATCCATTGGGAAAAGGTGCATAATTTTGTTATAATTTGTATTTTCCCTCTAACCCACTCTGGTTATGCTACCTTTTGTCAAGGCAATTATATATATGTCCATGTTCTTCATCACTTCTGACTTTTTAACCTCCACCATCACACTGGGAGAAGCACTTTGGGTATTTATATCTTTTGTTGATGTGCAGAACTGAAATGGTCCCAACTTTCAGAAATTTCACATAAATGCTGTCAGAGCCTGAAAAGTAGGACACAGATCTTGGCTTCACCTCTGGGCATCCCTCTCCCCTTTTTTGTCCCCTGATTTCTTCTTAGGGTGAAGGAAGAGTGCAAGAAAAAGGACACTACCTTTAAGAAACAAGGTAGCAATTTATCATCTTCTTAGGAGGTGAGGAGCAGGACCTATCTGTAATGTTTCTCTGATTCTTAGAAACATGGATGTGAAGAACATCACTTACTTATTAGGGTCCAAGTAACGTATAGGGGTCAGGGGTGAGAGCTAGATTTAACATTTTGTCTTCACTGCTGTTAGATATGTCACTGCCAAGAGACCCCTATTCCAGCAGCCAGCACATTGCTGTAAGAAAGAAATGATAACTTTATTTAAAGGATATTTTTTTTGTTGTGACCTGTTCCTACGGAATGTGTGCCAGTGAGAATGTTTTGGCTGTTTGAACAGCCAAAGACTGCCTGCCTGGGCCAATACTTGCTCTGAGAAAGAAGTACTTGACAATTTTTCTTGGATAATATAATCCAGCAACAGTGAAAAAAAAAAATCCTCATTTTAATTTACTTTCTCCCCAGGAAATCAGAATAGCTGGCCACTTACCAATGTGTGCCAGAAGGGTTGCTTGACCCTTTATTGCCTGTGCCCAGAAAACAGTTTGGCAAGTTCTTGTGCCATTCTACAGCTTTTGTTGGCCCTGCTCTTTCAGGGCACTCTGAGTGCTTTGACATACAGATGATGTGTGCAGGAAAAAGACATGGTGTAGGGTTCACTGCCTTTTACTGCTTCTTTTTCCTCCTTTTCAGGCAAATTGTTATCACGGCAGCAGCCACTTCCTCTCCTCAGCTCAGCATCCAAGAAACCATCGCCCTGAGCAGGCATGAAGTACAGCAGCAACAAAATTGTGTTTGTGGGAAGCTCTGCTGGGTGGATCTGGTCTGCATGATCATTTCTTTTTACCCAGTTGCTTAGGCTGGTCTCTGTGCTAAGAGATGAGCTCAGGTGCTTTTCTTGACTGGTTTCAGCATGTTCTGCTTTGCTATACCTCCTTCATTCTTTCCCCATTTTTCTCATTTCTGAAATTGTGCATTTGCAATTTTGCTTGTTCTGCTGCTTTGCAGAACAAGCAAAATTGCAAAGGCACAATTTTGTAAACCTTTTTCCAAATTTAACTCACAGTTTTTAGCAGATGCTCATGTACCTTCCCGTTACTTCAGGTCACCTCCAAGTACTTGATCCCATGAATCACAGAAAATGAAACTTCTATGTTTCTTCAAGGAAAAAAAAAAAATCTTCAAACTGCTCCACCAGTTTGCAGAATTCATAAATCTGGATTTTTATTTTAAAGTAAGAGAATGAAATATAAAATCAATAGAAAATCTTTAGTCCAGGGCACTTCTGTACTAATTTGACATACAAAATAAAGGGGAAAAGAAGGAAAAATGCAGACCCTAAAAGGAACTTAGCTCTTGACGTAAACTTTTATATCCTGCATCATCTACTTTTCAAAAGATGGTACAGGATGAAGGAAAAAACTGCGAGAGGTTTACATGCTCTGATTCTTTGTCATGATGCTCCAGGGTATGGAATTGGGATCAAACTACGAGCTGTAAGGGTGTAAAAAATAGGAGGAGTCACTTCTTTCCAGAAGTCTCTAAGCAAGGACTTGCTTCTTTTAAGCACAGAAATGAAGAATAACTTTATCGTGCTGGGTCTTATCTTTCTGCTCTTCATCAAGAAGCCGCAGAAGCAGAGCCAGACCCTAAACAGACCAGCTATTTAAAATAGATAAAAAAGCCAATCCTAGGATCACATGCATGTTGTTGCTACAGATGTTTTATGGCAGTTATGAAAATGTGAAAAAAACGGAGTCTCTTAATATTAGACTCCATTTGGGAATAGTGTTTTATAAGCTATGGAACAGAAAGCCCATTTAATTTTATAGTTAGGTGAACAATGTGATATCTTTGTTTTACTTGTGCTATACTTACTAATGAAATCTCTCCAACAAATAAGTCTGAATGACTTGATTGCTTAATATTTTGCTATATTTGGCTAATATTGTAATATTTCTAGCCTACCAATTTTTCGATAGTATTTTGCTGATTTTGTTACTTTCTTAATAGAATATCAATGCATTAAGTTCTCAAGAGTTATGATTTTTCCTTCCTTAGGGAAGCATATAAAAATTAAAATCACTGTTTGAGAGAGGGCTGAAGCTAGTAAAATTTTTTGGTTTATTTTTTTAATAGCAAAGAAAGAAACAAGTTTGATCTAGAGGCCAGAATAACTCTCATATGTGTGGTACAGTATCTATTTAGTACCATAATAGTGGTAGATGATGTTAGACAATAAAATTCCCATGCATTTTTAAATACTCATAAGAAAAAAAATACAAACAGAAAAGCATTTAAGTACAGTCTTTTGCTCTAAAATACTGAAGATTTTTAGAAAACTTTGAGGTTTCTTAATTAAATTAAATATGAGCACTCAAAAAATGAAAGATATAATTAGATAAAAGTCATTTGAGGTGTTATTGATCTCTTTTTTTAGACAAGAGTTTGAAATAATCTTATTAAACTAAAATTATCATAATTATGTACAGTTTGGGCTCTCAGTTCTTAAGCTTCAGTTTAAGGCAAGACAATAAGCTGCATGTAAGTTTTCTTGAAATGTCATTTGATTAGGATTCTTTGAGATGCTTTTCAGGGATCATTATTTCTAGGAAAAATCATATTTGATTACCAGGACAGTTATAATTCTTTTTAAAAATAGCTCTGAAAAATAATAAAGTATTTTCTTGTTTTTGCAATGAAAAAATTATTTCAAGAAAATTAAGTGGAAGAAATTATTTGAATATTTAAACAAATGCATGGATCGATCCATAGTGTAAGTGTTCATAAGCATGCAATGATTAAATCTATACAGCATAAAGTTAATGAGGAAATGTAAAGTTTTTGTCATAAAAATGTAAATGCAAAGACACATTTCTGACCATAAAGAGATATCAGTTTTTTAGTGATCAATGTTAAGAGATGACATAGAGTAATTGTCTATTTCTTTTCCAATAAAGATGACTACTTCATGTGTAGATATCATCATATGAACTGATGAATTTTGGGCTTTAATAAAAGGTCAATTAGTACAAGAAAAAATTAAAGACTTTTAAGAATTTATACATTTACAATGTTTGAGAATTTCAGAAGAGAAACTAATATGATCAAAATATATCAGTATAGATTTGACATTACATGTAATCTTAAAAACTATCATAAATGTTCCATTCATATTTTTTTACCAAAACTTTATAATTTACATTTTCATCTTGGAGATATGACTGAAATTCTCTCTCACTAAATAACCACATGATCATTAATCAAGTTAACTGCATCTGAAATAAACAGAATAATGCATATATGTGTATTTCTGTTTATTTATGTGCCCATATATTTTTCAGTGTGTCTTACTTGAAGGAACTCTCATTCTTCAACTCTTTTCTTCTCAAAAGGGAGTGACTATACTCTACTGTCTCTAACTTTGAACAACTTTCAAATTTAGCACTTCTGCTAAATGGGTGAATTCTTTTCATATCACATGATTGTAATTCCCAATTCATTTTAACACATTTCTGGAAACAAATATGCAACACATTCCTCAGCTTGAAAACTTTTATTTTGACAGATTCAACGTCAGTGAACTGTTTTAAAGATGCTTACTATTGTTAATGTTTCAGAGAACATAATCTCAAAAAAAAAAATAAAGCACATCTTTATGGGACTAAAAAGTCATTTTTTGGTTTTGTTCAAACATGTCATTAACTCTCTGCTCAGGGGTTTTGTAAAGATTCTATGCTGGTTACTCAAGGACAAATTATACATCTTAAAATTGGCAGATAAATAGGTATGCCCCTGAGTATTCCTTCTAAAATTAATTAGAAAATTAGAATGCAATTAAAGCTGAGAAAAACATCATAAATTAGATATTTAATAACTTCTTAGACATATTTGCATTTCTTCTTAAGTAACAGTGCTTTTGAGAGGTGTAATTCTTTAATTCATCGTTACAAGGCACTTAACAGTGTAGCTTGGACATCCTTAAATTTCTTGTGTCTTTTGCCTACTGAATTCAATTAAGCCGCTACTCAATAATAAGAAGAATAACAGAACATGGGATTTAATATTTACATGCTGCAAATCAAGATAAATAATGCATCACATGTATCATATTTATGATGATGTACTCTATCTGTGTATACCCTATAGGGCAGAGGTTATTAAGTTTCACAAGTTTATCTGATTTAAATAGAAGGACCGTGGCTCACTGAATATCTCATTTTATATGATACGATAATCCAATGAGTGACCTCCAGCACCACTGATTTTTATAAACCTTGGACACGTTCAGCATTTCCTGGGTTTCCCAACTCTTTGCAAGATGAAACCAGGAGTAAAAGCTCATAAAAGACAAGTAAATAATTGTTAGCAGTTTCACAGACCCAGTTTCTCAGAACAATTCAAGGAGGTCACCATGCCTCTAGGGTGCTGAAAATCCCTTTGGGTATCATGAAAACAAAGAATTAAATAACAAATCCAATGGCAGACCAGCACATGCAAAACCAAACCCAACTCCATCCTACAGCAAGCTGAAGGTACACTTGATAACACTTTCTTCAGCTTTTGCCAAAATGACAAGAAATTTAGCAAAACATTTAACTCCTCAAATTACAACAATCAAAGGCTGAAATTGCAAGGCAGCTCCTACAGACAGTGATTTCAGAGGAGCAGTACAGAAAGCTACAATTTTTAAGACAGCAAACTTGGCAGTATCTACGCTGGTCAAGACACAGGCTGAAGGGCCAGATCCCTTTCATCCATATCCTCTCTGCTTGGCTGGGTTTTGGATGTTGATAACTTCTGTAAAAACATATTTCATTTATACTGAGATATTAACAACTTTGCCTTTTCTTAACCAGCCATATAATTAACCTATTAGTCCTGTAAAATGACCAATAAAGCAAGCACAGGAGGAAATTTGCTTGTTTCTAACATTAATTGCTATATGTTATAATGCTATATCACATTTCTAAAACCCTGCAAAATTGGCAGCTGTCATTAATTTACAGTTAGTTGGTTGGTTACACTTACAGTGAAGCCTGAAACAATGATTGCTTTCGTAAACTCTCAACTCATATGATTATGCACGTTTCAGTAGAGTTTAACACTGCTAAATGTTGGCACCATGCTTCAAAAAATACAAAAGTAAGCTTCAGCTCTTACTGATTTTTAATATTTAGGGATTAGCACCTTTAATCATTAAAATTAGAGGGTTTTTTAGAGAATAAGATAAATTGCCAAAATACAGCAAGCCTAGGATACTTTATGAGAGGTAGGTTTCTTTACACAGTATCTGAGGCATTGACATATGATTTTAATGCATGGAGTAAGATGTTAGCTTTAGAAATCTTTTCACTAGTTTCCCACATTCATGATGAAAATTCATCACTCTAGTAATGTCCAAAAAGAAAAGTGATATCATTATACTAAATGTCACATTCATTACATGCAGGAAGGAAGGTACTGAAAAAGGTCAATTCTTCTGCAGGGTTCCACTTTTACTGCATGTACCCAATTGTCATAATGTATAATAACTGCCTTTTTTACAAATTGTCAAACAACTTTTGTTCCCATCACACATTAAACATGAACTATGTTCAGGATGGGCTGTATACAAAACACTGTTTTCACTGTCAAGATGTGATTAAGAAGGTACAAAACCTCTCAGCCTTCTCAAAACAGTCAAAGTTGTGTCCACACTGCTTATCCAATACTTTTACAATAACAACTGCATCCAATCATATGAAAGAGAGGGGTGTACCTTTTTAGTTATATTAGCACCACTTATATTCTTTACCAAAATATTTTCTCCTGAGTTACATTTCTGTTAGCCCAGCAATAGAAGAATTGTTTCTGAAGCTCTTTCACTCTGAAAAAATGACTTTCTGAATTCAGTCAATGATGTGAGTTTCTTTCATGGAGATTGTTTAAAATATGCTACTAACTAGTTGATACTTATGGTATATGCATATTCAGCAGTGCTATACAATTCTATTTTGCCTCACTGATTGGATGACTAGAATTTTTATAAATAAAGGATGGGGAAATCAGAGAGTTCTGAAGATAGCACATAGAATGGCATTTGTGAAATCACAAATATAGACATCAGCAATACAGATATTTTCATGTTAGCTAGTTGTCAAGACTTTTTCACAGTGAGTGGAGTAAAATTGGCACTTTCAAAGCATGAGTCATCTCATCCTAAAATAGATGATTAAAATAGGTCAGATGAATCACTATGTATTGCTCTCTATTGACCTTGAAGAGAGCATTGGGTTACTAGCTAGTGTGTACACATATAAACTGCAGAGCACATGAAGCTGGCTGAGAGGGAAACAACCCAGGATATCTCTGGAAACAATATTTTCACTACCAGATTTATGAGCAGGTATGAGAATAGTAGACTAATATTTCCTGAGGGAAAAAAAAGAAAGACTGCTTGCATCTTTATGGTAAATAAGCTAAAAGAAAGTACATGTGATTTAAAGGGATGCCCTATATCTCTGTGTAAAGAATTTGGATATAAAAGTATTTTCATGGCTCTAGAAGGTACATAAGTTCTTTGAAATATTATTATAGTGTTTCAGTACATCATAAGCATATATATTGAAATCAAATGCCCTTTGAGCTTCAACACCAAGAACTAGTACAGTAAATTGTTCATTTGAGAAAACACAACTACAAGATTTGAAATACATTTTGAAAATTCTGATTAGGTGATAAATAGCTTTGCAGTAATCTGCAAATTCTTCCAATGGAATTAAAATGTAAACTGTATACATGTTCTGAGGTTTGGACTGATGAGTGTCATAACTGACCCTTAAGTTGTAACTAGAAAATTCTTACATAGAATGCCTTAGCCTCTTCACGCATCTCCTTCCATTAATTTACTCTTGTGCAGACTCCCACAAGGGCACTTTCTTGAAATCAAAATCCAAAAATCATTCATCCTGACATATCTGCACGGCTTTATCCCCATACTATCAGAATAGAAACAGAAAGAGTAAAAGGCAGTATTATGTGTCTGTGCTTGCCTTTTTTATCTTCTCTCCATATGACCTTCAGGTAGACTTGAAGCCTGCATTCAATATAGATTGAGCTTTTTGTTGCTTTACTTCACCTTCAATTTACTTGTCATGATGCACTACATTGTTAACAATATTTGCTGCTTTGCTACAAATGAAGACCAAACTATTTCAAATCTGCCTGACTATAATAGATCTCCTCAACTCAGATTTAAACAAAACTGTACTAAATCTGATTTTCCTAAGACAAACAATCTGCTGTCAGTTTTTTAAGTCAAAAGGTGTTAAATCCACTCATTACCTTCGAAACATACTCCTAAGGAGTCTAAAATGGATTGAGGCAAGCAGTGTTATTAATTTTTCAGTGGCTCTTTACTTCCAGGAATTGTATAACTATGGCAAATTCTACAGGTTTTCTGAGCTTGTGTATACATTAAAAAGATAAGTAGTATAACTTTGTAACTACTCAGGAAAAACACTTATCAGAATAATGGAATTTCTAGGTGTTCTGGTTTTGTCTGTGTTAAGGTAAATTTTCTTTCTAGTACCTGGTACAGCGCTGTGGATGTGGAATTTATAACTAGAATAATGTTGATAACACCCTTATATTTTAGTTGTTTCTCAGTAGTGCTCAGTCTAAGTGAGGACTTTCCAGTTTCCCATGCTCTGCCAGTGAGGAGGGGCACGAGAAGCTGGGAGAGAGCATGGCCAGGACAGCTGACCCAAACTGGCCAGAGGGATATTTCATACCACAGAGCATCCTGCTCAGTGTATGAACTGGGAAATGGGCTGCACATCAGTCACTGGGTGGTGAACAACTGCACTGTGCGTCACTTGTCTCTCCTGGGTTCTGTTCCTTCCTCTGTCTTTTTCTTGTCTCTCTTTTCATCATCATAATAACCATACCATCATTATTGTATTTTATTTCAATTGCTAAACTGTTCTTATTTCAATCCATTAGATTCACCTTTTCTTTTTTTTCCCAGATTCTTCTCACCATCCTACAGTAAAGAGAGCTGTGAGCAAGGAGCTGCCTGGTACCTCGTGTCCAGCTGGGCTTAAACCATGACACTAGGTTACAAACGGAATTGTTTACAAATTGGAATAAAATGTTCCAAATACCTGTGAAGTTGAGAGAAAGTGAAAACATTTGATCTCCATATTTTCAGATCTTTTCTGGTTGAAAATAAAAAGAAAAAAATGGAGTATGTAATCAGAAATGGTATTTCAGTTCTTAGAATTTCTGAAATCAGTTTTTTAAAAAGGAGTTAACATTTAAAAAAATGTTTAAAAACTCTTTTACAGAAATTATTATCCTTGGTCCATCCTAAGTAGCTGCTTTGGTAATACAGGCTTAAAAGCCAAGCATAAGAGCTAGATATAGGAACACAGTCTCATATTTCATCATAAGAACCTGAGTTAAAGCTTTACCATATGTCCAGCATATCATCTTTCCAATGCATAACTTAAGTGCAGTTTGAATAGTATTGTTGGATGCTGAAAGTTTCTAGAGCATAGTGTATCAAATACTAATTCTTTATGTTAAGGCATACTGTTTGCTGATAGTTTTGGAATCAATGGTTGGGAAGAAAATAAATGTGTCAAAACAAGAGAGTATTCTATAAAAAGGAAAAATGAAGAACTTTCATGTAATTTGTTTTTGACAATCAGACTGAAAAAATTAATATCTTTCTAGGGTCTGGATATCTTTATCATAGAAATTCAAAGTCCACTAAAAGCAAAGGCACTTTTTCCACAAGTTCACCAAGTTTTTCATTGAAATGTTTGTGTGCCATTCTACGGCATCTTGATAACAGGAGGGATTTGAGCAATCTAGAAATAAAATGAAAGAAAGAATGAATATAATGATTTATCTAAGGAAACAGGCAACATATCTTTGACAGAAAAAATCCTGACATACCCCCAAAGATTTATATGTCAGTGGGAAAAGTGGGCGATTTTAAATTAAAGAGACAAATATAACTATTTTTGGTCAAAAAACTACAAGAAGTACATAAAATACATAATCCTGCACACTATACCTGTCAATTAAAAATAACAACAGCATATCTATTGCAGAAGTATTTCATAGCAAAAGAAATTCAAACCTGAATAGTTCCATGTATCCTTCTTAACTAACTGCCATGTGAACAATAGCAATTAATTTCTTTTCTTCTTTTTTTTTTTTTTTGTAACAAAGGAGCTAGTGTTTTCAAAGGAAGGCAGAAAATTAGAACCAGCTCTGGAGGGTTCACATAATAATATTTAAAAAACAGCTGTATTTTAGTATCCACCTGGACTAACAGCAGTCACTGTAATTTAGGTTAAATATCAATGAAAATTACAAGGCGTTATAAGCTTCATCACAGTTTCTGTGTTTAATGTTTTAAACAGCAGCTCATTTGAACCTAAATAACAGTTTATCTATGCATATTTTATTATAGAGGGAATGTAAAACACACACCTAAAAGGCTTAGTTTTGACCTTGTGCAAAATCATTTCTGAGCTCAGTGGAAACGCTGGCATTGCGATACGGACACCAAAAATTAGGTCAGTAAGGAGTCCCTACACCCCCACAGGTTATATTGCCAGAGAAATGCAAAGAAGCACTAAAGAGAAGAAATAATTGCATACAGTTAGCACTTTCCAAAGCTTTCCATTCCTAGAACTAACTTTGCATGATTTGACTCATCATCACATGTCTGCCATTGAAGGAAATAATACCCACGGAACTACAGGAGGCATTTAGTGATTCAAAGGTATTAGTAATATCCATGTAAAATCTCCAGTTTTTAAAGCCATGCAAGAGTGTTTTGCTTTGCGGGGATTTTTTAGCTCCTTCCACCAAAGCAATTAAGTCTGACATCAAAGCAATTTTTTTCAGAAATACACAGTCTTTGCCAGAGGAGCAAGTAGATTCAGCCACAGCACTGTTCTGTCTGGATGAGTAGATGTTTTTCTCTATAACAACAAAGTCCATTCCAGAAAAATATATTCTCATGATGGGAATAAATTCTCCCTCTCTAGCCTCTTTTCACCTGCGCTCTCACTAAATCTCTCCTTCTCTCTGTAGCTCACCAGCTCCCTAATTTACCTCTCATTGTGCCATAGTTGATTGAGAAAAACACTTAAACTGATGCATTTCAACTGTAGTCCTGCTTCTACACCCGTCAGCAAGCTCAGTAAATCAGTCAGTCTGCTGTCATCTTCTGGAATCACTTCAGTTCAGCTCCATACAAAATAGTTATCCCTCTGCTCCCATCGCTTTCCCCTGCAATCTCTTCGGAGAACCTAAAGAATTCTTTCATGTAATAAATCCAGAGAATAAACAAACAAATCACTTCATGGCATCAAATAGTTTTTGTCCTTTTTACCTAGGTAAGCAATTCTCACCTCCGAAGATTTTCCCCCTCTATTTCTAGGATCTATTTCTACCTTTGGATCCACAGGGCTTAACAAAGACAGCAGACAGAGCTTTCCCAGTTGGAGCACAAAGCAGTTTTATAGGCAATACCTACTGAACTTTTACTCTTTGGAACACATAAATTTAAAATCTCTACTATCATCTATTCTAAGATAGTAATATCCCGATTTTGGCCTGTCAGGTATACGCACTGGAGGGAGGGAAAAATGAAGTTATCATTGTGCATTTCATGCTGTCTTAATTAAAAAAAAAATTGAAATTATTTGGCCAGAACAATTCCTGTTACTATGGCTGTTTTAATCCCAGCTCAATGAAAAATATTTCTAAGAGAATTTCACTCTGCAGTTATTTAATCATCCAAAACACAGCTTTTCCAAGAGCCTTGATGCACTGTTGTGTAAATATACAATAATATTGATCCTGCTCCAGCCAGGGAAATGCACAGTGGGAAAGTAAGGCTTAGAACCAGGTGTTGTGGATTCCCCTCACATCCTGTTTTGTCCCTCACTGTACAAATACATTCATCTATGAGAGTGGCAGCAAGCCTTTCCCAAAAAGGGATATATCAATACTTTTTTTAATATGCTTGGCTGGTAAGTAGAGTGTGTAAATAAGGAAGATTGCATGCAGCTTTAAATACAGCAAAAGGTAGGAAGAAGCTGAGGTTAAGATCATTTTAGACATTATAATAACATGATAAGCTTGATATTTACAGTACTACAAGGAAGGACTTGGGCTGGCTGGTGTGTAGTTCAACTGTGCAGCTTGTGTGACCAGACAAATTCTGGATGTTCAGAGCAATGGTCATTTACTTGGTTTATATAGCCCAAGACCTTACCATGGAGGCTTCCTCCAACTCACAATCAATGAAGCTGCTTTGCTGTTTCTCATTCATTTCACACATAGAGAGGAAAAATAGAGAAAAAGATACAAGGAATCATCAAGAGCAACTGTTTTGGAAACAGAGATAAATACAGCCTCTTAGAAGTGATGCAGGAGCAGGTGTTGATTGTTGCACATGCATCCAGCATCAAAAGTGATTGCTGAAAACTTTATATAAAAGATTTGTTTTAGGCCTGAGAACATTGGTTTCCATAAGCTGGTTCAAGACTGGTCTTCTGTATGTTTCTTACAGAAGTTTAAACTTCTTTATTATATATAGAAAAATGAAAAAAAATAATGAAATGTGTAAATGCTTACAAAATCAGGTCCTAAAAATATCTGTCTAGATCTTTTGTCATAAATACTCTACTGAAGAAGCAGATATGTCAATTTTATAAATAATAGAAATATTAGGTTCCAAACATACAATGTGATGTATACATAGGTCTTGTTGAAATTGCAGAAAATTATGTCACTAACATCAGTTTCCAAACAACTGCATGCTGAAAATATCAAATATATGCTCTTAATTGAGCAGAAAAGAGTGAAGGAACACAAAAAACCTGAAATATATATTTTTAAAAAATCAGTTGGCAAAGACGAGAAGATAAAATACCTGTCAAAACACACTGAACAAGGAAAAGAGAATCCATTCACAACTTTATATCAAGGCACCATTTTTTTAGATCATGAATTCTAAAAATGTTTATAGAATTTCTTTGATTCTAATTTTTCTTTTGACATGTGCTGATTTGGCAGTTATTATTTGATTTCAAAGGCTGATACTGTTTTCTCTTCCTAGGAAAATCTTTTTTTTTTCTTTATACCAGAAAAGCATATTGCTAAAAAATTTCTTCCATCTTTTTAAATGGTTGCACCATAGGTGGTCCTATATGATCCATCACTTACTCTGACCTTGCAAGAGTAATAATTTATTCTACACTTATCCAGAACCTTTTAATTATTTTGACTGTATAACATCATGTGATTAAGATGCATAAAATGCAAGTGTTGCAAAAAATATCTGAAAGAAGAGATACCTTTAATGTCTATATCCAAACTGTGTTATGCTAAGAAGGATTGCAGATATCTTTACAAATCCATTTTTTGCTAAAGCTAAGATTTTTATCATCATTACCTTTTAAATATAAAAGGTTGCACTGCTTTTTTTTTTAATTTAATGAATTTTATTTGAAGGCCTAAGTGAAATTTAGGAGTTATAGATATTCTATTATTCCCTTTTAAAAAATGAAAAATTGCCACTGAAAAATGGCAAAGGTGATAAAAGAACATTTGCACTCTGTGGTGTCAGATGTTAGCTTGTCCTGAATCAAACTCTACCACCCCACTGGTTCTCTGTCATTATCTTGTACTGAAGTCACCTGCAATCCAAGAATCATTTTTAAAGAAAAGATAAGATTTGTCTCTCCTATTTTTACATACCCACAAGTCAGATGTTGGAGTAAGTCACTCCAAGATGAATAAAGAAAATGGGGGAAAAGGTAAAATATATACATATGTTAAGGAGAGGTTCATCTGACCTACTTTAGACCTCTAGATATTTCTCCTTTCAGTCTACTTGCTGGAAAGTAAGCAAGCCCACAGCAGAGGTGCAAAGAGTCTAGGAACTTAGGCACTTCAGCTACAAACATAAAAATGTGGCATGGCTGCTGGTGGGTCTCTGAGCCCCAAAGCTGGGGGTTTCAAATACTTCCAAATTTCAGGGAAGTTTCAAATAAGTGAAAAAGTAGGAAAAGTGTATCTCTCAAATGAATGGAAGCCCCTGAAGATGTGGGAAGGTCTGAGCTAAGCTGGTTGGTAAGCAGAGGTACCATGAGCTGTAACACCTCTCTGCTCCCAACCTTATCCAAGGGCCTCTGGGGCAGAAATCCTCCTCACTCTGCACTTCTCCTGGTTTAAAACAGCAAATGTAGTCCATGACCAGTTTGAAAACAACTATGATAAATAACCCCAATTTTAATCTTCCTAGAGTTATTTTGGAATGTCTATACTTTTGATACAATTTTGGTTATAACTGAGGACTACATTAATACTGTTATTGTTCCACAGATGTATTCATATGCTGCATTGGATATCTCCCTCAGATGTAAGAAATTGGGAAGAGTGTTGGGGTGAGACCCCATCAGTAGAGTAAGATCTCATGTTATTTGCATGAGAGAAGGACATTTTAGGCTTAAATTTTTAAACATAACTATAAAATAAAAGCTCTGAACTCAATATCTTTCATACTCTCTAAGTTTAAAATTACTTGACTTTCCAAAAATGATATAAAGAAACTTGCACAATTCAGAACAGCTTTAAGAGTGTGATCAGTTTGATGTGCTTCCTACAACCTTGACCTTTGAGGTGGCTGGTTGCATATTTTGTAACATTTGTTAGTGTTGCACACCTTGTGACATTACAACAATATTTGTTAGGTCTGCATTAAACCTCTTTGTGAAAAAAAGATAGGGAAAGCAAAACTTCTAATTTTCTATTTTTCAGAATCCTCCATCCAGAAAAGCAGACCACTATCAACTCTACTTTTTTTCATTTTTAGAGAAATTTTCAAAGCAAAAGAAATTATTTTTATTACCATTTTCTAAATTCTGTGAATTCCATACTTTGAAAATGCAATTCAACTTTTTACTTTTTAAGTGCTTGTTCAGCACTACCTCATGGATGGCATGGAATGAAAACAATGGAATGAAACAGGAAAAGAACAGCATGCCAGGCTGCCTGTAACCAACGCAGCTCTGAAACTCAAGCCAGCTTCTTTCAGGTGTAGAAGCCTTCTTTTTAGTAGTAACTATTGAAATACCAGCTCTAAGTGTTCTGTTACTCTTCTCAGTAAGGCAAAACATCCACTCCATTCTCAAATTTATTTGCAAAAATAAATCATGTGTTCTGGGAAAGGCTATCCATAGAATTATATGTTTCTACACTGTCACAATATAGTGTATTGACCATGACTGTTCATTTAGCATATTTTTCATTCTCTGAATTGCTTTTTTGGCCATCTCACAGCTCTGTGAGAGTTTTTCTGAGTTGACACAGTACTCAAACTGGTAAATCTCAGTAATATTCTTCTGAGTAAATATGTCCATCAGATTAGACCCGGTCATTCATTAACAGTCAGCAACTTTGGCAGCCTGCAAGCTAGTTTCATAGCAGTAATCACTGCTTCTAATTTGTGTTTGGTACAGTTTCCAGACTGTAAATTAACCTGTCAGATTCAAATCCTTCCCTAGTCTTTGTGACCCTTTCTGATACACTTTGAGAAATTTTTTCCATGTCTGCTATCTCTTCTGACAGTGAGTTGAAGCAAGTCCCTCTTTCCAAGCACAATATGTCCCTTTTTTTTTTCCACACATTTCTTGTAACAGGTAATTTACTGCTTTAGATTTCATTGAGAAGAAAATAGTTTATAAAAGTGCTTTCTGTGATCCTATTTTTGGTAAGCTACTTTGATAAGCCCAAGATCAAATTTTCAGCAATGGTGGTCTTCTGCAGGTGTTTGTGACTTCAAGCTCACCTGCATACAAATGAAATGCAGCCATCTTTCCTTCACCCTCATTATTATTTTTTTTACCTTCTTCCCCCCACCCCAGTGTAGGTACAGGAGATGTATATTTCTATTAATACTTAAAAAAATAAACACTCTTGATTTCTGATTGCCAGACTTATGTCAACTTAAGACCCCAAAATTTATGCTGCATTTTAAAATTTTGGCCCAAGTATAAGAGGCATAAAAAGCTAAAAGCATCAGAATAACCAATCCATATTGTAAGCATTGCCAGAGTTACTTCTTGCTCTGCAGCATCACAAGTGGACTGTGAAAAGAAAATCAGAGGTTCAGTCAGATCATACAGAGCTCTTTGCCAGCATCACAGAAGCAAAGATGGATTGAGGTAAAGCAACAGAGAAGGTTTAACTTAGCTTTTTCAGAGAATAGAAGAGTGTTTTACCATGTGATGCTTGGTGTGATGCAGGATGCAGTCAGGTAAGACAGTTTTAACCAGTTTAATAGCTTGATGCTTCTGAAAAGCCAATGCTCTGAGCCAGCTCTGGTGCTCATGCTGCCCCTCAGTGTGCAAATTCCATCTCCTAATCAAGCAGAAAAAGGAAACAAGACAGACATTTCCCTTGTATTGGTCAGCTGTATTTTCTCACAGAAAAAAACATGATCAAGACGACCCAGGTATGCTAAGGGAGTGAGTACATAGATAGATCAGGGATGGATGGAGGAGGTGGGGGAAGAATTCTTTCCCTTCTTTTGACTGAGAACTGCTATGTCACTTCACCAGTTTCACTCGTATGCCCTTTCAAAGGATGCTGACAGACCACATTTGTACTATCTGCACTGAGAGCATTTATAAAACACCCAGGAACTATGGATGGAATACAATGATGGCATAAATTAGATGAAACAGATTTAATATCTTAATTCCTAAATTATTTTTTTGGAAATTATGGGAGTCCAAAAGTTGGAAAGAGTGATTTTATTTCTTTTTTATGAGTTTAATCTCAGCATCAATGGCAAGTTTGCCTGCCTTTTATGCTAGAGGTTCAGGACTACCAAGAACAGAGCAACGTTCCCCATTCTGTACCATGCTATTCCCTACCCTGAATAGTACCCAATGGCACAGCTGCCTCTGGAGCTTATCCCCAGCGCTGAAGAGACAACGTGGTGACCAGCACTATCCCAGGAAAAGCAAACACTTATGGGCTCCCAGGAGCCACACAGGAGAGCTGTGAACACTCCAAGTACACCATATTTGAAACAGTGGTGACTCAGCCTGATGAAATGTGTATTCTGATTCATCTCATCCCAAAGCAAACAACTAAATTAGGTCACATGAACAGCCCTTAAAGTGCCTGTTTCTCTGCAGTACTAGAAGGGAGCAAAGATTGCCTAGTTCAGATGCATCTTAAATATGTAATCTGTAGAAATATAGAAGCAGATTAAATGAATACCACCTTGGGCAATAGTTTGGTGAAAGAACTACAGTAAAAATTGAACATAAAGAAGTTCATGTGGTTTCCTATGAAATGGTCACATTGTTGTTTAAAGGAAAATACAACTTCCCATTTCTCTACACAAAGAAGTTTTTCTAACAAATCAATGTCAAAAGGAGCAAGCATTGTCCTATAACTTCTTCAGGCAGGTGAGTGGCAAAATCTAGAAACAGGCCTGTAAACTCAGAAATAAATGGGAGTTCTGCTTAATAAACCAGAGGGGAAAACAGACCCTCTAGGAAAAAAAAAACCCTCATATGTTTCATATGATTTTTTTGGGTTTTCTGAGTGCTTTACAACTTCCAGAGACATTAACATTATATTAATTTTCCCACATGGAATTCTGCCTTCTACATTCAGGTTAATTTAAAACAAATGAATTTTGTCAAGGTAATGGGGCCACAAAGGTATTGTACAAATGCATATTAACTATTGTGTATAAGAAATAATTGAGAAAAGAAAAAGAAAATTAAGAAAAATTTCTGTGATTATATGAGTTAAAAATTTATCAAACTTCAAAATTACTCTGTTTCCCCCTATATTACAATGGTTAGGACATTTCAGAGAATAAATAAAAACTGTTATGAAGAGACACCTATCTAAATATCTGGTCAATAAATACATTGCTTCAGTACAATTTCTTGAGTTATTTTCACATTGAATTCAGCTACTGTCATGACAATTTCTCCTTCTCTGCTCCTATCTTTCTAATTCAAGATAATACAATACTGGGTGAGAAGGAATTGGGACATCCTGTTCTCTTTAGAATCAGAGGTGGCGATGAGACATGGGGAGTTTCTTACCTCCATGCAAATTAGATGCCACAGAGTGAAGTAGGTAACCCAGACAGACTTCCTGTATAACACAGGTCATTACCTTTCCCTTCAGAGATTCAAATTAATCTAATTTTGAGATCTATCACTGTCTCTGCCACCCATGCCTGGAAGATTTCTTGGATCATGAAGAGACGCTAGCAGAGAGCAACTTGCAATTCTGAAAATAAACCACCTTATTTCAGTTTCAAAATAATTTGACAAGTGGTTGGTACCTGCACTTGGTGCCTATGGTACATCCCACCATAGCAGATCTGCTTTGTAGCTCAGCAGCAGTGAAATATTCAGTCAATGCAGTACTGAAAGGGCAGCTGTTGGAAATTTCTCATTTGCCATCTTATTCAAGGTCATGACTTCTCTACTTTTAATATAAACTATTGGCAGACTTATATAAGAAAACTACCACACTGATTCAAATTCGAGTTGTACTTTGAGGATTATTTCACTTTTCACTTATGAGTTTTCTCAGGAAAAGCAATGCACGACCAATGGTGTTGAACCCTCACTGTGTTAGACATGTTAAAAGCAAACAAGACAAACCCAAAAATGTGGTCATTTTCTTTTAACATGAAATTATTAATGAAATTTCCAAAACAAGACTGCTAGAATTCTATCCTGACCCTCAACAAAATGATGATGGTAGGATAAACCACAAGCAGGCAGGTAAAAATCCTGGATGTATCTGTACTGAAGTGCCCATATCCCATTCCTTCTCACTGACATACACCTATAAATTCAAGTAACAGAAAAGGTAAAACTAAGGCTTGGTTGAGGAGCTCTTTGAGGTGATCTTGTCTGGTTACCAATGAATGCACATAAAAAGTGTCTCTACTCATATCCATGCAAAAAGTTTTGCAGTAAATGGTGAATAGACCAATATCACTTTAAACAAATAGAACACCATGACCTGTCCTAAATTATTTTTTCTAAGAACCATAATCGTAGCTTTTCCATTCATTACTGATAGTAGTTTTGGCAGCCTGAGAGCAATAAAAAAATGTTAAAGAAAAACTCAGAAAAATAACACTATCTCAGAAAACCGTAAATTTTATCTGCCTTTCACAGAAACAAAGACTTAATTATTATATGTGGCAAAAGCTAATGATGTTAAAAACTGGTGGCAAAGTAAACTGTTCTTGTTTAAAATTGTAAACTGAGGTGTGATCATTTTGAAAAGGCAAATGAATGTACTGTTTCAATAGAACAAAACAGTGAGGAATGGAGACATGAATAAACAAGAGGAGACTAAAAGCCAATTCAAGGGCAGAGAAAGAAAAACACAAACAATGATCTACATTTCTGCTGTGTCTCTGAGCAACAGCACTCAGAGAAAGCAGGTCAGCTCACCAGGTGGTAGACTGTGCAACTGTTTGATGCTGAACCCTCTGAGGATGCTCTTTCTGTGTAACACACATGTTCAAAGAACAGTACTGTGTTAAAGCAGGTAAGCAGCACAAAATTTTTTTTTCTTTAACAGGAAAAAATGAGCCAATGTTTCTGGGACATTTTCTCAAAAAATCAACTCCTGTTACATTACAAAACACCAGAAACTGACCCATCTCTGGAGATATATTCCTGTGAACATCACTGCTTTTTCACTGGAAATGTGAAGAACTTCCCTCAGCACTTCACCTTCACCTCAAACCTTTTCAAACAGCATATACAAAAACAGCATCTGAGCCTCTGAAAGTTTTGCAGAGGTTTTTCCTCCATCACTTACTTTGGTGCCCTATCTTCTACGATTTCTACATTAAGACCCCTATAATTCACACTCTTCTTATCTCAATTCCATACTCAGGGTATTCTTTTAAGAGTGCCTAATATTATGACACAATTCTTTTGAGGTATTTGTCCACCAAAACTGACCATGGTCTATATTCTAGGTAGGTTGTATCATTTCTAGACTAGAATAACAGACTCCTTTACCATCTTCCCCCTCAAAAATCCATTTACTCAGAAAAAGTTAATCCTACAGGGGAAAATAAAACCAAACCACAAACTAAGAAAAACAACACAAACCCCAATTGGTCAGAGACAGAGAGTTTTTTATTTTCTTTATAGAATAAAACCCAAATTATGGAACCATAAAGGTATACTTCTAACTTTACTTGTTATCAGTTTTAATCTACCTTTCTGTGCTTTGGCTAAGTCAACAAAATTGGTTTGAGCTTAGAAACAGAATTTGAACAATTTAATCCACAACATCATCTAAATATTTTAGGTATAATGCTTAGATATACTTTTTCTAAAGCACCATTTATGTTATTTCAGGGTAGTAAGTGTATCTACTCCTCGAAATCCCTGACTCTAACTATTGTGTAAATGCAGAGTTGGCCTGCCTTTTGCACCTCTGCTTAAATAATCACAGATAACCTCCAGTTTTACTGCAAATTAAATATTTATACTTGCAGGCATTTACACATTCACACAAAATAAGAAACAGAGAACTGGAGTCAAATTCCTGTGACAGTCTTATAGAAGGCAATCTTACCATGCTGTGCTGTGCTGTGCTATGCAATGCTGTAAAATAATAAATGTAAAAACCATAATGTAATATAAACAATTTCCAAAAGTTGCATTATTGAACACCAGAGCATTTTGCCCTCATTTCCTTTCCAGTTTAAATTTATTCATGGACAGTTTGTTCCCACTTGTTCCTGAGCCAATTCTATTCTTTAACCTAAACACTTCCTTCCTGTCTCTGGCTTTACCATCCTGATGTATTTAAAGACACCAATCTTATCCCTGCTCTGCTTTTGTTCTGCTAAAATTCTAAGCTCTTTCAGTGTCCTTTCATGAAATAGACTCTTCCTTCCCCTGAGAATCATAACAGCCTGTTTCTTGCACTTTTTTAAATTCATTTCTCCTGACTATGAATGCAGAATTGAACAATATTCCAGATCAGGTCTCATCCAAGCCTGCCACAGTCACATTAATATTCTCTCTCCCTCCACTGGAAATGTCTCCCCTGACATATCCCAGTCTTTTACTAGCTTTTTTCACCATCACTTCACAATGGCAGCACACAAATTATCCTGTGATTGATGAATGCACTCAGATACACTTCCTTCCCATGGCATCCCATTGATAAGCACTAAGATTATTACAAGGGATTTGTTTTACTTCTTTTATTAGCCTTTAATAATTACAGTCTTTTGTACTTCACAATTTTATATGCTATTCTATTTACGTTACATCAATCCTAATGCCAAGTATCTCTGAGTAACGTCCTTTAACTACTCCACATTAACAGGACCTGACATTTTCAAATATTTAACACATATCATTACAATATTTCTACTTTTTGAGTGAAGTTCATTAATCACAACAACAAAGGATGTGCATCTAGAAAATGACACTTTAATACTTTCACTCTTAACACTTAAGCTGAAGAGTTTTGGGTTCAGCATTACCCATTTATTTTTTTCCTGTTAGCTGTAGTCACTTTAAGCCTTTTATATTTATCTCAATTTTCCCTAGCCAATCTCCATATGGAATAATTGTGAGCTTTATTAAAAAGTGAATTATGTAATGATCCAGATCAATTAGATCTTTTAAGATCTTCTTGTTACAAAACCGAATTATCTTTTGAAAGATATCATTTCAGTCCAGCATAATGTCTTTTTTTTTCTGAAACCTGTTTTTTATTATCCCATTTCATGTTTTTCTCATTTTTTTCCTTCAAAGCTTCTAGTTGTCCAAATCAGTCCACTACCTATTCCACAATCCTAACATGTATTCACTTACCATACAATATTTTTCTCCTGCACCCTTCAACTCCCCCTCTCCCGCTTTCTGATTTTACTAGTGTCCCAAATCCTTACACCAGAATTATGACTTAGAGCTATTTATTTAAAAATTATCTGTCCCCAAGACAATTATATCTGGAAATCAGTTGAATTTTATTCCATTTCTACTGTCTTATTTCTCACAGCATGCAGGCAGCATCACCACTGCAAAAAAATATTTTGACCAGCCATTCACTTTATATTGAGATTTATTAGATTTGCTCTGTCCCTTCCCTGTCTTTATCACACATCACAGACCTACTTCTACCTTCATTCTCCTCCTCTTTATTTGTTTTTTTTCCTCCTGTAGAACCTTATCACAGCTCTTAGCATGTATATTTTGCTATATATAAAAGATATGAGGAATTTCTGCAAGAGAACAAATTTGTAGCCAAATGAAACTTATCCTTCTACATGAATTTTGCAGTCCTTGCTGCTGACTCTGAGTGCAAGGGATAAACTGAGCACTCAGATGTATTGTCCATAATCTAAATTCATGCTCTGTGTAAGATATGAAGAATGCTGGTATCACATATATCTGTACTTGCTAAAAAGTGTAACACAGAGGATTTTCAATGTGATTTTCACATAAAAGTTTTTCAGACCAAGCTGTTCCCCACTCCCTACCTAAAGGAACAGTGGAATGAGCTCAGCAATGCAGTCAACAGGACTTGGAATCCATACTGCACTACTAAAAAACACTTGTTTTCCATCCTATAACAGTGTTCAGATAGTTTGCTTCAATTAACTCTGTATTGATCAGCTTAAGAAACATAAAAATAATTAACTCTTTTCTCTCCTTCATGGACAGAAGGTGGGGAGTAAGGGGATGGAGCTGGGTGGAGAAGCCAAAACTGCCTAGATATAATTTTTTCATTTCAGGTACAACTCCATCCGATCTTCCCCAGTGTGACAGATGGCTGATGCTAGGCTTGCTTCTGGATTTCCTGGGAAGGTGTGAGCAGATACTGAACACCCCTGAGCTCCACAAATTAATAGAAAGTTCTTTTGTGCTGTTCCAATGGAGAACACTGTTCAAATACTACAGTCCTCTGAGACAAGCTCTATTTACAGAAGTCTGTGGAACTGCTGAGACTGCCACTGTTTAAAAATTTACACCATCCTCCACTCATACCTCAGCAAACACACATTTTTGAAATTAATGAAAAAAAATGATAAAGGCTCCAGTTTTCCTATGTTAGCCTTGAGGGTCACAGATATTAATAGCTGCTACACCCTTTTTTTTATTATTTTTTTTTCTGTGAGAGGCTGAATTATTTGGACATGCTGTAAAGCTATCTGGCACTTTGTGACCTAATAGAAAAGCAAACATTAAGAATTTACTATTATACAACAGTAACCTGAAGAGATAAATATTGTGCTGAGAGGGAAATGTAAGCTGCAGAAAATTAATAATAGCCATTGCTGTATGAAAGAAGAGTGACCTACTCACAGCTAAATTTTTTTTCTCTCTTGTCTAGCATTTCAGAGTCTCCCTTATCTCCTTCCAGCGTGGAGCTACATATTTCTGCTTTCCCAGCTTGTATGCAGGGGCCTTTAACCCTTTAAATGTGGCATACCCAAAGAGACCAGAAGGGGGTCTTTTGGAAAAGATGGTATCTTCTCTAAAGTCAATAGATTGAATGGTGCATTTCTTTTTTTTCTATTCTGTTACTCTCTTGATCTTAAAATTGATGTATATTATAAGTAAATCTGTAGGGAGGATGGTAAAACAACTATGAGACATAATTATGTGTGTAGGAAGAAATATGTCATAGACATGTGGAATACCACAAAAGACAGAAAAGTGAAGAAAGAGAAAATACTTCATTTAGAGCCTTTGGTGTACAAAAAATTTGGTTTGGGAGGTCACAATTTTGTGTCTGGCCTAGATAGGCCAGATCAAGGTATAAATTCGTTCTTGACGGTTATGAATACATTTTTAATTTTTTTCTTTTTTTTTCTTTTTTCAGCAGAAATATATAAATCTCTATCAGCATTCACAGATTTTTAGAAAATCACAGACATCTTGTGCTGAATGCACAGCAGGACAACCAAAAGCAAGATTTTTCAAAAAGATTGCTATGCCTGATACCATTATCACTTAAAAAGAAAATAAAAATGAAGGAAAAAATGTAGAGCGTCAACCCACTTTTCTTCCTTTGTCTCTCCTGCTGATGGCTTCTTTTCAGTATCTTGCCACTTCATCTTGGGTCACAAGCGTTACCACTCTCATCCAAATGCTGTGAAAAGCCAGAGGCAATACAAGGGGAATGGCAGAGGTCCATCTTTCAATTTTTTGCTTTTTCCTTCATGGAACAGCATCATCCTGACACAGCCTGCAGTAAGGAGATCAGCAGTGTACTTAGAACCCACTTGGGTCCTCCCCTCCTTTTGTCAGTGTCTCACTGGCTGGGGACTGGTGTCTCAGGAGTCAGTCACAGCAAATGGTTTCCCACCCCTGAGCACTATGATGCCTTGAACGAAGTGTGATCTGATCAGCTTGGGATAATGCAGTCACGAATACAAAAGAGAGATGGAAATGCATGAAAATGTTTTTTATTGCAGTTTACCAGAGTTCTGATGGTAAAGTTATCTTTTAAGTGAGCACATTATTTAGACATTCCCTAGGATCAGCAGAAGTTTGCCTGGAGCTTTGGTGATCCTCCTGTGATCCTGATGATAACTCACAGATTAGTGAGAACTGAGCTCTTGCTCTTCCTGGGTGACAGATTCATTTGATATTATCTTGTGAAACATACTTACATTTTGTACTTCTTATTCTCATTTTTATCAAAATGAGTATAATTCTTTAGTTCATCACTGTAGCATTGTGAGACTAAGACTGAAGATCTGAGTTGTTTGGGTAAGATATCTACATATGAAAGATCCTAAGGTATGACACTAGAAAAATAGATCTAGCCATTAAAATGCAAAAACTGAGAAGTTTCTCTTTCAATAGAAGTGCACATGAAAATGGGGGATGTGTCCATGTTCAGAAAGAACATCAAACTACAGTCTGAGGTTATGGCAGTCTGTCCTCAGCCACACTTTCTGGAAAATGTGGGAAAAGGTTATAGATATGTGGATACTTCATTAAAGACATACTCATGAAAAAAAATGAGAAGACTTTTTGTTGTCCTTTAAAACTTGGACACAAGGTGAAATCTCATCTTTACAGATAATAATCAAAGCTTTTCATGATTTAAAAAAAAAGCAGTAACTAAATTTTCAGGGATAAAACTGTGAGGTTAATAGGCATTATCTTCATGAAAACACACGCTTCTGTAGTTCTGTACTTCCAGGATCAAATCTGATGTTTGAAAGATATACAAAAGAGATAATAAAGTCATCTATTTCAAGTCTAAGTAAGAGGAATTTAACTTCTAAGAAGTCTGAAGAATGCTTTGGAGGATCAGGTGAAAGGTCAAAGTTATCTTATGATTTGCCAAACTTAATATGGATTAGACAGAGAGTTAAAAATGATCATAATGTCCAGCTGCACTTTCTCTCTAGTGTTAATGGGGCCATTGATCCTTAAAATAATTGAACTAGATTTCACAGAAATCGGAAATATTGTCATTTGGGTCAGAAGCAGTACTCTTACCTTTTATTCTGAATGTCACATGGTTTATAAATCAGCATCTGTGAGTTCTTGCCTCACGTGGAAATGTGAGGTAATGCAGTTAGTTGAAAATGCATAAAAAACTGTGGAAAATCATCTTCTTTATGTGAGATAGTCATAGCTTTATGCTAGCAAGCAGAGATTTCTGGCATTACAAACAGATTATTTATTTCATCTGACATGCCCTAGTGAGGATTTAGTAATAGGCAGGTTGACACACACCCCAGATATTTTGGAAGCCACAGTGGAAGGCAAGATCCGTGGGAGATCAGAGTACGTATTTGCTCACTGAATGGCAGGTGTGCTCCCAATAAAACTGCATTCACAAAGGCACCCCTGGGAAAGAAAATTTGCTTCAGACACATGTTTTTAGTTCCTTGTGGAAAGCAAGCAGGACATGAGAATAGCTGTGAATGGATCTTCACTGTGTGATTTTATTTTGAATTAACACTGCTTTTCTCTCTGTATTCAGCCAGCCACAGCAGGTGGGGAAGTTGGTTTCTTTTATTTAGTTCAGAACTGAAAAAGTAGATTTAATTTTTTTTCTGGGTAATTTTGCTGCAGAGAAGACTTCATTGGTTAAAGATAAAACATCAAGAGGGAGGGCAGAATGCCATTGTGTAAGATCTATAAATACACATTTGGTTTATATATATATCACAAATGCAATTAGACTAGGAAGTGCTGTGCTACTCTTATCTTCATGGAACAAATGTTACTAAAAATTTCTCTGATGTATCCCCTATCAGATGCCATAGCATCTATTTTCTAAAGTAAAAAACTGGCTTTAAAAGCTGTTACAAAAATTTTAATTTTCTGGTGAACATCCTCAGCTATAACTACAGCTTGCAGTGGCTCCTTTCAAAAATGAAATTAACCCATCCAGGGAGGATGGACAGGTTTTTCTTGATGTCAAAAGGTGTGAAAAACACTGTTTTGAGGAAATTTGTTTAACAAAATCTACATTGGGTTTGACAGGCTCCCAATAGCATTTGGTTTCCAATGATCTTCAGAGATCCTCTGTGCCTGTACAGGTCCTGTTTCTGTTTCATTCTGTGAGGAATCAGTCACCAATAATCTGCTTTTGAAACACAGCCATCACATCACATCATGTGATGTGTTACACACCAGCGACTGACCTACTCTTAGCTTGATCTCCAAAGATCCACCCCAACCACCCCTCTGATGACTTGCCTTATCACAATGGCAATAGTCTGAAAACTAACGACTCACTGAATTAAATAAACCCTGAGAATGCATCAGACATAATATACCAAGGCATTTTACGTGCATTAAGAACACACTGAGCCCTTAGTGTTACAAATTAAATGAACTGAATTGAATTACTATGAATGGGGGATAAAATCTTAACTTGCTAAAGCTAAAAATGGATACACCAGGATCAAACAATTAGAGCAACTGATGGCAATATTATGTAGATAGGGTAGCAAAGATAGACTGCTGTAACAGTCCATGGAGCTCAACGTTCTAGAGCAGCACAGAATGGCTTTATTTTATTCCAATCCAGGAAATCAAAAAGGCGAGAAAAAATAAAGCAAAATACAATATCCAGCCAAAAAATAGGCTGCTAAAGAGAGAGAAGAGTGCTATGAGAACAAACAACAACAACAAAAAAAATCATTTTTCTTGCAAATTAGCACTTCTGGTTTTGATACACTGCATTTTCCCAAGAATTCAACCTGTAGCAGGAAGAATATATTTGTGCACTCTAAAAAATGTAAAAAATGTAATTCTTTTTGTAGATAACAGTTTTTTTTTTTTTTACTCATAAATTCCATCTCTGAGGAATGTTATTCCCTAAAAAAACATGTCTTTCTTGATCTGGGTAGGAATCAGTTGTAGTGCCCATAACCTGGCATTTTCAAGGACTCTTAAACTGTTCCTAATCCTGATTCCTTTAAACTGAGTGATAAAATTGTCTCTACTTTAGCAAAAACATGATTAAGACAATACTGTGTGGAAGGTTTCTCTTATATATATTTTATTTCTTTTGATTTACCTATTTCTTGTTTGTCTCAGATTCCACCACTTTTGGCTTAGAAACAACTTGAAGAATAATAATAACAGAGGCATCTGCATATAGACAAGGAAAATAATGCCTTCATTTCATAAAAGTACAGTAAAATAAAACTACATAATGGGGTGTTTCTCTTATTTAAGGTTGTTTTCTATGTAGTCAAATATGGATTTGTGTGACATGTCATAAAGAAAATATTTTTTTACTAATGCATAGCACTCTGATTCTATATGAAGTCCATCTGTAAAACAAGTAAAAGTAAAATCTTGCCTGGCTGTTCTAGTCACTTGAATTGAAAGATTGAAACTTCACTTTCAGAGGGACAATGCCAGTTACTTATAGGTAGCGTTTTTTCTGTTTCTGCTCAAAAAATAATTTATACAAATTTCAAAGTTATCTAAAGCTCCCACTTTGGGGACGGGGCTTGCAGTAGGATTGGTCCAAACCACAAATGCTCAGTGAGCGAACAAACCTCTGTTGGAGTGAACATTTGTGCAGCTTGAGAGCCTGATGCACCACCCCAAAGCAACCCATAGGGCCAAGAAGAAGAGTTTTGACTATCCTGACAAAAGAACTGCAAGATTTATTAGTATTTCAGACACTCAAGGCAAATATACCCTCCAAATTCTTCTATCATATCTGCTATCTTGAAATTATTATTATTTATAAAAGATCTGGGGTTTATCCTTTTGCTGTAGTGGGATATTTGAGAAATCTCTTTTATTATTTCTTGCAGAGGAAAAAGAAAAGTATTTCTTCCCACTTCTGCACCAGAACATGTCCCTTTTATTTTTCAATTATCTTTTCATCAGCTGTTTTCTGATACTTGATTGCATATTAAAAGAGAGTTGAATTCTATCTCTTCTGGTGGTGACATTCTGCTCTATGCTTGTGTTTATTTATCCTAGAGCACCACAATCAGTACTTTCACCTATGTGATGTAACGGCAGACAACCACTTCTGTGATGAACTAAATAAACAAGAAGTTCCTGGAAAGACAGCTGCAGGATTTGTCTGGACTGTTTTGATCACTTTGCAGCTGCTTAGTTTCTTTGAGCTAAAGTTTTCCATTACTGGGTCTATTTGACAAATAAGAAATAAATTTAGTAACATGATATTATAGCATAATAGTCTTTCTGGAGCCTGTGAAGAATCATATACCTTTCAGTGGCCTTTAGATCATAAAACATTTTCTGTTGGTGCAGTGAGATTTCAATGAGCTGGGCTTGACTTACCCTTAAGGTTTGAACACTGCAATTTCTGCATGTAACAGCATATAAAATTTAACCTGGGCAGTCTTGAGAGTTGGGCAGAGGGCAAGCTAATGCAGTTCAACAAAGGCAAATGCAGAGTTCTGCACTTGGGGAGGAATAACCTCAGGCACCAGCACAGGCTGGGGGTGACCTGCTGGAGAGCAGCTCTGCAGAGAGGGACCTGGGTGTCCAGGTGGACAACAAGCTGTCCATGAGCCAGCAGTGTCCTCGTGGTGCAGGAGGCCAGTGGGATCCTGGGATGCATCAGGAAGAGCAGTGCCAGCAGGTCAGGGGAGGAGATCCTGTCCCTCTGCTCAGCCCTGGTGAGGCACATCTGGAGTGCTGTGTCCAGGTCTGGGCTCTGCAGGACATGAGAGACACAGAGCTCCTGGAGCAGCTCTAGCAGCGGGTTGCAGAGATGATGAAGGCACTGGAGCATCTCAGTTATGAGTACAGTCAGAGGGAGCTGGGCGTGCTCAGCCTCAAGAAGAGATGAAAGGGATCAATTGTATTCTGAACTAATTGATGTATACATCAATTTGTATACAAGTTATATACAATTGTATACAAAATGTATACAAGTATCCAAATGGTGGGTGCAGACAGGATAGACCAGGCTGTTCTCAATAGGAGGAGAGGCAACAGGCAGAAGCTGATGCACAGAAGTTCCACCTGAACGAGGGGAAGAACTTCTGCACTCTGCAGGTGACTGAGCCCTAGAGGAGTTTGACCAGAGAGGTTGTAGAGTCTCCCTCACTGGAGATAATCAATAATCATCTGGACACAATCCTGTGCCACGTGCTTAAGGATGGCACTGCTTGAGCAAGGAGGTTGGATCAGATGACCCAATGTGGTCCCATCCAACTTGACCCATTCGATGGTTCTGTGAGCTTACTTGTCCAATACCTGTATCGATCAGGAGACCCAACAGGTCCTGAACTGTAACTATCAACAGAGCCTTTACTCTCTCCCAGCCTTCTTTTGTTCAAGCTGGAGACAAAATTAAATTGAAAAGGCTGAAGATAACCTAGCAAGGAAAGCAAACTACATGTAACACTTTGTTTTATAGAACATATGCAGGCACTTTTTCAGTCTTCTATTATCAAAAATATATATATATATATAGAAACAGACACCCCTTGTACTACATGGTTCACAGGACAGGATAGTATTTTCTGGTCTCTGCACCTGCCAAAGGAAATACATATTCAACATCCATTAACACTTTTCTGCAGGCTTTCCATATCATTTGAGCAGGAAAAAAACCCAAAACCCCCAAACAAATAAGCAAAAAAACCCCAAACCAACCAACCAAATAACCCCAACAACAACAACACAAAACCACCACCACCACAAAAAATAAAAGGGATAGAATAATATCCTGGGGATTTTTATGGTAAACTTCACTAGCCTCACTCAGAAGAGTTAAATGTAAAGCATGGTAGAAAATATTTTCAAATACTAGGATTTTTTCTCTTGCAGAGAATATTTAGAAGAAGTGAGAGAGACCTAACAGTGACAAAAATTTGCCATCAATGGAGAATTTTTCTTCTCAGATATCTCTGATCCTTATTTCTTACTGACTGACTGTTCTGCACTCCCAAAAATCATTTTCTATGACTGCCACTCAAAAGCTAGCTAATTCATATCAAATGTTAGGACTAAATATATCTCTCACAATGCATCAAACTACATTTTCTCTCCTTCTTGGAGTGATTTTTAACATTGTCCCTGCAATTTAGCAAATATAGACTGGGTGTGCCCCCCTACACCTTCATTCCTTCATCAGAAATGTGTAAAGTGTTCCATCTAAAAGCTTCTATCAGAATGAAAAGCATTAATTTATTCACCTTCAAAAATTCTATCTTTTTTCATTCCTAATAATGCATTATTACAGGTGGTGGTCACCTTAGGTGGAGATATTTTGCAGCCTTCCTTTGTAATGTTTCATCCACCATACAGAGAGACTGCTTTTTGATTCTGAGATGTTTTCCTTAATATGCCAGCAACAGCAATCCATCCCTCTAGAGGTTCTGGGAAACTTTTGACATCAATTTGTTCTATCCCTGTTTCTGCAAACTGTGAAAACCCTGTGACTGAATAAAATTAAAAAGTAGTATTTGTGATGCTGCATCCACATACTCAGCTATCCTTCTATAAATGTGACAGCTAAATTATTCCATTTATTGTAAACACTTCTCATACTTGGTTCTAAATTTTCACCAAGCAGTTTTCATTCTCAAGAAAATGGGCAAACCTACTCACTGGTATCTGACAAACAACAGAGGGAGAAATTCAAGCAGGTGTGTAAATAGTGTGCAAAAGTAATATGTCTTGCTTCTAATCTGCCTCTTCATTAAGCTATTGCTAATTTCAATAATTTACTTAGTAGTACTATAATCATTCCTTTGTAATTTGCCTGCTTTCAAGAGACAGAATATCTGCACACATTGATTTTCTAGAGTTTTCCAGTTCCACGGTAGACCCACATTTCTGATCTCAGTAGATACAATAACTACTCAGCAGATGTTTCAGCATTTTTGACATTTAAAGAAAAAATATTTTTTCCTGTAATGCACATCACCTCTTTCCAAAGTTGTATTAGGCAAAATCAATCCCTTCTTTGAGAGGAAAGGCCCAGAGCTCTTGTGGGTTGACCTTTGCTGGCTGTCAGGTGCCCACTGAACCACTCCCTTGCTCCCCCTCCTCAACAGAACAAGGGGAGAAAATTAGATTAAAAAACTTATGGGCTGAAATAACAACACACATCACCCACTAATTATCATCAAAGGCAAAGCAGACTCAGCTTGGAAAAGATTAAATTAATCTATTGCCAATTATAAACAGAGAATGATACTGAGGAAAAAAGAACAAACAAAAAAAACCTCAACCCCCAACCAACCAACCAATCAAAAAAACAACCAAAAAACCAACCAAAAAAACTCCACCGCAAAACTAAACAAACGCAAAAAAACCCTACACCCCAAAACCCAGAAATAAAAGCCCCAAACCCTTCCACTCCCTCTCTTTCTCAGGTCCAAATTCACTCCTTCATTTCTGACACTTCCAGCTCTTCCCCACCACTGCAGGTTCCTTTGGGCATCGCCACCTGGAGAGCCTGAAGGAGCAGATTCTCTCTCATTCAATTTTTATTAATATATGGAATTTTGGAATTTGCTTCCAGAAAAGCATTTGATTCCACACAAAAAAGAAAGACTACTGTGTTTTAAGTGCTTGTACTTTAAATAGAATAGAATAGAATAGCATAGGATAGAATAGAATAGAATAGAATAGAATAGAATAGAATAGAATAGAATAGAATAGGGGATGTAACTAAAACTATATTTAAAATATATGTCTTCACCTATTTATGCTTACTTTTGGTGAAGACTCGATATAGATATTTTTCATTTGTTTTTCTCACAGTTGCTTCTTCATTAATATCTTCTCAATAACTGCTTTGATCTTTCAACCCAATGTGTGTTCATATGTCGGTTTAACCAAGGTCTTTTCAGAATTTGTATTACAAACAATTATTTTCTTCCTTTTTTCATTGTGTGAGTATTTCAAAGGTAGTATCCAATTTAGCTTCACAGAATACCTGTGAGTTTAGATTGTAGGATCAACTTCATTTCATAGTTGAAGAACAAAACTGCCCAAAGCCTATGCTAAATCTATTTTCATCTATTGTGAATGCTTTGATTTTGAAAGTAGATATCAGGAATCCTCTTTTTCAGGTACGTGACCAATTCACTTAGTTTAATAGAAAAACAAGTGCACTGCACCCTTGGAATTCAGAGCAATGTCTGTAAGCAACCTCAGAAGAGATCACACAAAGCAAAGCCTTTCCCTTCCTGAAGTCCATGTGCTTAGCGCCTCAAGCATCCAGACATTTCTCTGCAGACTGTGGCTCAGTATATTTCAGTCAACATCTTCTTTTGCAGACTTTGAGCTCCACAAGCCCATCTTTGAAGCTCTGTTATCTCCAGAATGACAGTGTTTCCTTCAATATATTCATCTGCTGTTTCCTTGCAACACTTTGTCTTCAGATCTCTGTTTTTCTCCTCATCAGTCTTGTCCTATGGTATTAGGCTGTTCAGTACAGCTAAGCCCTGGTGTATTTATAAAGGTTTTAGGAAAAGGTTTGGACTGGAATGATTATGAGTTTGGGAATAAAGAGGTTACAAGGGAAACTGAAATATGCAATTACAACATATTTGAGGACATGCTAGGCAAAATGTACTTCCTGGGCTACTTTCAAGTCAAAAAGCTTTTTACCACATGTTCCTATATCATGCTCACTTCACAGCAACAGTGCTGGAATTATTCCTTTATTCTGCTTACTCCCAGCTACCAGGTACAGATGGATTTCCTGCTTTAATTCAACTTGGATGACTTTTCTGTGACATTAACACCTCTGCTATTCATTATCCTTTCCAAGTTTCACTTACTGTCCCTATTCAGAAAGGGAATATTGCTATTTCAGTATAAGTTTCCTCTTCTCTGTGGTAATCAATACACAACCTTAAAATCGTGTAAGGTGCCATATATCATTAAAAGAATGTGAAAAAACTGTACATCAGGTAATTTAAATCTAAAATCTCCAATATATCCCATGTTTCTTAACCAAACCAATTTCAGACTTAAAAATAAAACTATATCCAGACAAGCCGCTGAAAACTTCGTCCTCTCTGATCTCTTCCCCTCACTCTTCAGACACATATTTTTGGACATGATAAATGGAACCTCTATTCAATCCAGAAGATAAAACATCTTTATCAAAGAACTGAGAGAGATGGTGTGTTTTGTCTTACATTTCACAGTTGTGAATGCTATATGAAACCTGGTCATATTCTCTTTCATTGGCTCTGAGGAGAAACTTCTGCAGAAATTCCTTCAGGTATTCAATTCATGCTGGAAGGATAAAAATATTAGTCAGTGTAAACTGGTTTCAGGGACGACCCCTTGCAATATTTAAAGAAACCTCTATTCCCATCTATCTCAGAAGGAACTTTTGAATGAACTTTTGTATTTTTAGTCTTAAATATTTCTTATGCTGGTAATCTACCCAGAGTAATCCTCAACCTAATAAGGCTCCATCTAATATAACAGATTTCAAGTTTAAGCTGCAAAACTGCAGCAGTTCTTAAAAATAGTAGTTCTGACTTTTTAAAACATAATAAAAAATACTGCTTCTTTTCTCCCACTTGTTTTTATTTAAAGAAACTCTCCAGTGGTGTTACCTGACATTTAAGGAAGATACAAATCTATGTGGCCTAAAGCTACTTTAATGGTGTAGAAAATTCCAGTCCAAGTGACTAAAGTTTCAACACAAATGACAAAAGATAATGGGAAGTGTCTGGTAAGCTAGCTAAATATATGTCAAATTACAGACAGTGATGATGACTTTTCTTGTAATATGCCCACATTTTGCACTAAAAGAGTAGACTTTTTTTGCTTCATTCCTTTTCAGCTATTGCTGTGTCTTATCACATCTAATTTTTTGTAAGCTTTTTTTTCCCTTCAGTTTCATTACCCCAGTCTTTGATGATCTTATGGCATGACCTGAGTTCCTGTATAGTGAATTCCTTATTGATAGTGATGTGGTCATGAAATGAAACGGAGAGGATCACTCTTAAGAAACATTGAACCTTGACTTTAACATTATATCCTTAATGTTTTCCTGAATATATGAAAAAAATTTAGTTTATAACTTAGCTGTTTAAATTGTTATAATTATAAAGTGTTTCATCTCATTGCCGCTCATTTGGCAAACTTCTGAATCACATACTTTATGGTGACTGATTACCTACCCTTGGCTGTGTATTAATCCCAAGGAAGGAAGCAGCCAGATCATTTCACTGACAGCCAGTGTGTCCCTTGAATATGTACTGAGGTCTGAGTTACCTAGCACAATAATCACTACTTCATATGCCTTGGACTTAGGATTTCAACATTTATTTTATTCTTTGGTGATACACATGTTTAATGGTTGCTCCTTCATCCATTTTTTCAGTTAAATATCCAAACAACATCATATTAATGACAAAAAAAAGTTCTTTGCAAAATACTTGCCTGGATGAAGCTTCACTTTTTTGCAAGCTGTATTGAGATCAGAAAATAATTAAGATATTTAATAATACAGAAAAGCTGTTGACAAATATGACAAAAAATTCTCATGGATTTTTCAACCAGATAATTTTCTCTCATTTCAATAGCAACAAACTTACAGTGTCAGTCTCATGAAGAACGGAAGGCAGTGCTGTTTTCACAATTATTGCATAGTTTTATATCTCTCTGGACATTAATTCCTACTTGCTGAAATGCAATTCAAATGTAATGAATCAATTTTAACCTTCTTTGCTAGGAAATTTTCTCTTTCCACATTTCATTATCAAAGTGTACTCTTCATCCCTTTTTGAATCTTCAGAGTTTTGAAAGCTCCATTCACAGACAACTCACATTCAACTTTCTCATTGCTTTTCATCTTTCCAGCAAGTTCATACTGAAAAGGACTTGTTATAAAGCCTGTCTTGTACAAAGGATTATGTTTGCAATATCCAAACATTTTGGCCAGCTATGTTATCTAACCTCTCTTTCTGTTTAGTTCTTTTTTTGTCTGGCTGAGCTGAATTCTATTATACTCAGTTAATGTGCACTGTCAAAGAAAAAGTTCTCTATCACTTGATATCACACACTTGACTCTAAAAGTTAAATATTTCTCCTCCTCTCAGAAATATTTTCCCCATTTTCAGTCAAAATCTCTCTTACCAAATATTCCATAAGTCAACAGGGTGTATTAGCACATAGGCTTTTGTTGCAAGGGGTCATGTAATTGTCATTCTCTGAATTTTTGCCTTTCAGAGAAATTGGTAATCTGTAACTGGCCTCAGGAATGCATATTAGAGTAGGCAGCTTTTGAAGCCACTTAAGGTAGATCACATACTGAAATTCTATACAGAATATAAGCATACAGAGGTCTTAAAAATGTTTTACTTGTAAAAAAATATGTTGAGATGCTTATGAATTTGCTCATCATGAATCAGATTTATTAGAGTTAATTTAGCAACATTGGAAAATGTTACACCTTTTTTCTATAAATAAAATGAGGAAAAAAAATGAAGAAACAGCTTGCAGAGAAATTTGCTGTAGTGCCAGAAAATGGAATAACATCTCCTATCACAGAAAAATTTTGATTGTCTCCTAACAGGGCATGTAAAAATTTAAGGCATATTTAAAACTTAACTCCATACACATTATTTTACCTAGAATAAGTAAAGCCCCTAAGCTCATGCAAGGCCAAATGTGTCCTGACAGTATTATGTCTGAGAAGAAATTAAAGCTTCCTTCACATATGATGGGTTGATCATATTGTTATTTCATTCCAAACCAAATTGATCTAACAGCCAACTCAAACTGCATTTTTTCAGAGTGCTAGGAAATTTTGCCTTCACTCTCCCTATATGATTTTTGTTCTTACTGGTTGCAAATTTAAGAATACCTGTATTAAGGGAAAGGCAATGGTACCACAATTCAGGAGAAGTGTTCAGTTCCTCTGAGGTGGATTCTGCTATCAAGTTCAGGAGCTACCACACAGTACAGCCCAGACACAGTCACGTAAAAATACCCAAAACTGGAGTGATTAGAAGAAAATCTCTTTACGTTCTGACAACTCAAAAAAACCTCTGATGAAATATTTTTCCAATCAGACTCTCCTCTGGATACATAGCAGCTACAGCCACTATTTCTCTAAATAACATTCAAGGGACATATTCCAGAATAAAATTTGGATTTTCTTTGTGTTTTTGTAGTTCTCATACAGGCAACCTGTGAAATTACATATTTTCAGATATTTGTCTTTCAAGATCAGTCTGATGTGAATTGAACTGCTCTTTAATTACACCTCGACATTTCATAGATGAATACTGGAATAAAATATTGGGATGACAACCCCAGATCACCACAGCAATGACTGCAACTACTATATTTATGACAAAGTATTGGTTTATATGTCTCTGTGTTGAATTTGGATCTTCTTTTTCAGTTATTAAGTTGGGTTTTTTTTTCCTCTTTCCCCTGCAACAATTTTTAAAGACATAGGACATATTCTTCAAAGACATCCTTTTAAATACAACACCATGCTGGTCGAAAAAGGGCAAAAAATGAATAGAAAATATTCTTTTCTGCCAACTTATTCCTGGTAAAGGAAACAATCCAGGCTACTTGTGCAGTTCTATAGAGATACTTCTGTGCTATGCATTATACAAAAACAAACAAAAAGATAGTTCCCCTGAGACTGCTTTTATTGTACTTCTAAGATGAAAAAGCTACATATGAGTCATAAATAAACCAGAAGATTCGTTCAAAATCCACTATAATCACTTATGTGTGGCGACAAGTTTTCCTTTTTTTTCGTTTCTGAGAGTTTTAACATTGGCAGTAAACAGTTGTTTCCAAGAACAAACTGGTAGGTGGAAAATTTACCTAACCAATATTGTAATCATCCACCAAGTAGCCTCACTAGCCACGATTTTTAAAACGTTGAAAACTGTAAATTGCTTTCTCCAAAGATCAGAAATACTGGGGAAGGTTTTCATTAACATCATTAACAGAAGTTATCAAATAGCATGTTTAGGGACAACAGGCTAGAAGAAGAATCCTTTGAGACCAGCCTTGGCACTTGAGGGAACCAGAGGCTGACAGCCTGGACACGAGATGTCAATGTGCACTCATATCCCAGAGAGCCAAACGTGTCCTGGGCTGCATCCATGGTGGGCAGCAGGGCCAGGGAGGGGATTCTGCCCCTCTGCTCTGCTCAGAGCCCACCTGCAGGGCTGCGTCAGCTCTGGGGCACCGCACAGGGAGGACAGGGACCTGCTGGAGTCTCCTATGAGACCTCACCTATGAAGGCAGGTTGAGACAGGTGGGATTGTTCAGCACGGAGGGAAGAACGCTCCAGGAACACCTGATTGTGGCTTTCCAGAAACCTGAATGGTTCCTGGAAAGCCTTATAGAATAATAACCTAATAGAATAGAGGGAGAGTGACTTTTTACATGGGCAGATAGTGACAGGACAATGGGTAATGGTTATAAACAAAGAGAGACTTAGATGTTAGGAATAATTTACTCAGAGGGTAGTGAGATACTGGATCAGGTTGCCCAGAGAAGTTGTGGAGGCCTCATCCCTGGCAGGATTCAAGTCCAGCCTGGCTGAGTCTTTGAGAAACCTGGTCTAATGGAAGATGTCCCTGTCCATAGCAGTGGGTTTGGGACACGTTATTTTAGGTCTCTTCCAACCCAAGCCATTCCATGATTCTGTGATCTTTTCTGAGGAACCCTGTGCAGTCAGCAATGCTCAGTTCTTCAGCCTTACCATGGCAAGAACAGGATTCATATTGGACGGACTCCAGCCTTGATCTTTCTTGCGTTAATTTCCCTTAAAATGAGATCCCTGGTCTGCTAAGGTTAGGATAGTGTAAGGTTCTAAAAACAATGGTGATTTAAATGTTGAATGCAGCAATAGATTTTGAGATTTATTTCTTTTCAAGTTAGGTAAATACATTCTTTATACATAACATATATTAAATAAAGGAAGAAATACTTTATGCAACTTGCAATCACTAAATCACACTGCTATGGCTGTATAAAATGAAATGTATGCATTTATATGTCTGAGTCTTCAATCATCTTGAATTTAAAGTCATAAAAGTACATTTTATATACAATAAAATTCTGCTTTATTACACCAGAAAGTCTAGTAAGATTCTGACTTTCTTCTCTGTTTTCCTTTTTGTATACTGTTGCAGTCTACACAGTCTATATAAAAATATTTACACTTTTCTTTATGAGTCATTGCATAAATTAATATTTGGTGTAGTAAATATTTTGCCATCAAAATAGCAGCCTCGTTACAATTTATTATGAATATTATTTTTATTAAAGCCAATGGCATCCTGGCCTGGATCAGCCAGGATGTGGCCAGCAGGAGCAGGGCAGTGACCGTCCCCCTGTAGCCAGCACTGCTGAGGCCACAGCTCCAATGCTGTGCTCAGTTCTGGGCCCCTCAGTGCAAGAGAGACATTGAGGGGCTGGAGCGTGTCCAGGGAAGGGCAACGGAGCTGGGGAAGGCTCTGGAGCACAAGTGCTGTGAGGAGCAGCTGAGGGAGCTGGGGGTATTTAGCCATGGAAGGAGATGAAAAGAGGACCTTATGTTTTCTGTAAGTACCTGAAAGCGGTCATAGACATGTGGGAGTCAGTCTTTTGTCACAGGTAGCAAGTAATAGGATGAGAGGAAATGGCCCCAAGTTGCACCTTGGGATATTTAAATTAGGTAAGAGGAAAACTTTTTTCACACAAAGGGTTGTCAAGCATTGGAACAGACTGCACAGGGCAGTGGTGGATTTACCAATCCTGGAAATATTAAAAAAAAAGTGGATATGACACTTGAGGACATGGTTTAGTGGTGAACATGGTGATACTGCTTAGTTGACGGTTGAACTTCATGATCTTCAAAGTCTCTTCCTGCCTAAATGATTCTACAGTTCTACAATTCTATTTCTATTGTACTATAATGCTGACTACTGCTTATACAGTCCCTGTAAAAAGTCTATACACTTTATTATATGGAGAGTAACCTTCACAGTTACATTGCAACAAGATTTAATTACACAACGGTAAGATTTGTAAACTGTTTTGTATTTCCTGAAGGAAATACAACAGCACAGCAGAGAAGTAAAAATACTAAAATGAACACATGCAAAAAGAAGCAAGTCAGCTCAAAATACAGAGAGAAATTAGGAAACCAACGATTAAGCATATCACCAACATTCTCAAGTTATGAGAGATGCATTTCATTGATACTACTAATGAAAGTTTAATAATAAACTTTACAGTAGGGCCTAAGCACCTATGGAACTGGACATAACACAAATGGCAGCAAAAGACAGATGTTACAATCTCTTTCACCCAAGAGATACAACATTAAATTAAAAAAAATTGTACAGTGGTAGACTGTATCAATAAAAGTATTTGCAGAGGCTTAGGAAATATTAATGCCATTGTATAATGTACTCATGAGATTTCATCTGGAAACTCTATAAAGTTCTAGCTATCCTCACACAAAAAGAAAAGGAGTTAAAATTGAAAAGCAGGAGAGAAAAATTCCTAGCATGAACAGGGAAATGAGAAAGGTTGTCTTCACAGACTGCACACAAAGACCATGACTTGCTCATTTTACCAAAATGAAGGCTGTGATGTGAAAAGGAATTACAAGTGACTTTTTTACAGAATGAAGGAATGAAGGAAGGTGTAGGAAGATGAAGTAGGATGGTGTCAGATGGAAAGAGAACCAGCGTGGAGGTAGAAGAATCACATAAACTGCAAGAGAGACTAACACAAAAAATATGCAAACTAGACAGAAATAAATTCAGTTTCAAAGTTATGGTTCTGTTATGAGAGTAGTGAGCTTCTGGAACAAGCTTTTGGTTTACATGTTGGAAAGAGGGGAGCCCATATCTAAATTTTATATGGCCCTGATCAGGTCAGCTCACTGATAGCAGGGAGTTTGAGTTTAAAGGCCAGGGCTTTCTTGCAGCTGCCACACTTCATATTGGTTCAAGGAGTTCATTGAGTTTCATAGCACTGAATCCTGATAAAATGAAAGATTAGACAAATTGAAAAAATTAGCCCTAATCTCCAGCACTGCATTATAAATCTTCCAGAAATTGCTATAGTTTTTGGAGTTTCTGTTCAGCTCTTGGTCTCTACTGTCAAACTCTAGTGACACTCAAGACAGCTAACACGGTAGATTGAGTTCAGACATGCAAAGAAAATCACAGTACTTATGTGCCTTTTTGTGTGTCCTTTCTTTTCTAATGATTTTCCCAAGGTACGCTGCAGAGTGTGTTTGCTCTTAATCCCTGAAATTTGACAGGGTATAGATTTTTATAGATACAATCACCATGGTATCCCAACACTTTCTATATTGGGACACTTCAGCACTTGACTTGATCAGAAACACTCTTTTAATGGATTTCCAGAAGAGTGCCAATACTTTTATGCTAATTTTACTGTGTAAATTGGATTAAAAAAAAAAACAAACCAACTCAGCTAGAAAAATACAATATTATCATAATTCAAGTGACACATCTTCTACACTTTCTCTGATCCTGGAATTGAAAGAATTGATCCAGACAAGACACTCAACTGTATATTCCAGAACATCTGCTAAATTTTTAAGTACAAGCTCAGAAGAAAATACAGTCAGCAGCTTCCACTTGCTTTTTTATTCTTACTATTACCAAGTGAAAGTAATCTAAGGTCAAAAATTATTCCAAATAAAATGCAAAATCTGTGGAAGATAAATCTAAACTGAAGAAAATAATCTTATTAACTATTTAAATATGTTAGTTGTGCTTCTTAATCTTGAGGAAAAAGTCATCTGCTAGATTCTGTTCTGTTAATAGCTGTGGGATGACTCAGAATAAACTGGAACAAAAAAATAAAGCAGAAAGTGTAGTAGGTCTGGGAGCTGTGTGTATAGAACTGTTCACAGGGAGAGACTTGCACTGCACAATACAAACATAGAGGGCGTGCCCACTTCCTGAGTGCTGCAACATCCCATGGCACTGCAGACACCCAGGAACACTGGAGAAATAGGGCTGGGTGTAAGACCAGGGACCAGACCCATCACCCTGTTCTTCTAAGTTCTTCTAAGCCTTCTAATGTTTACATTTTTGTAATGGAGTTTCTCACACACACTTTCACGTAAATAATGATTGTTTTGCATCATGGAGGAGGAGAAAATTGGTGGACTGCTGGTTTGACCAGTGTCATTGGAGAGGTGGCATTTTTTTCCTCCAATCCAGGGTCACTTTTCAAATTCTATATATATTGAGGTCAAGAACAAACTTCTCTTCTTTTTTACCTTGGAGTTTCCAGCGTGAGTGTTGTTTTATTTCATGTCCTATTGTGACATAGACCCAGCTGCACGTCCACTGCCTCCTGTACTAAGGGGAAAGTGGTTTGTCTTTTGAAACTACCTATTTCCTCCCCTTGGAGATGCTGATGAAGTCAAGGCTTTGTGGACAGTGAGGAATAAACAGAAATAAATTGAAACGTATACCATGACACCTCAAAAGGCCATCCCAAACTATTCAAATGTATAGATTTTCCTAAATGAGATAATTTTTCTTTACAAGACATAGACCAAGTGTTAATTTCCTGGAGGTTTCTGAGGAACCTCTGTAAGTTTAGACTGGGGGGGAAAAAAGAAATCAGAATAAAATCCTGCCAATCTCTTAGTTATTTTAATGTGTTTCCCCAGGAAAAGGATCTCTGCTACAAACAGAAATATTCATGCAAGTCTTTGTTGCAGAAAATGTCTAGTCTAATTCAGCAGATATTTTATTGAAAGGTCAGCTACAGGAGTGCTAGGAAAACCCCTATTTCACACAACATGATGCTTCTACAAAAGTGTAAGATATATTCTTAAATCTCTTTCTCCCAGCCTTGCTCTAGGAGAGTAGTAACTTATTTCACAAATAGCCTATGTCTGCATGACATTTGTGTTTTTTGTGAAGACAAGCCATGATTCTTTTATTGAATGCAGTAATCCAGAAACTACTGCATGGTTTGCATGTTGCAATGGCTGGCCTAATCTGCTGGGTGAAATGGAAAAAACCCTATTATCTGTATTACCCACACACCTAACTTCCCTCTTTCCCTCCCAAAGTAACAGCAACATTAGATTTTAGATCTTTAGGAGTTCTGCATGTTATATAAAGGCATAACTAATATACTGGAAAGATGATGCTGAGAGAAGTCCTCTAAGTTTAAAAAGAATAAAATTATTGCAAAAGGAAATTTCAAAACTGAAAAAATCTTTTAATTGTTGCAAGTACATGAGAATCTGTTAAAAAAATCTACTTCAGCATTTCATTGATACACACAGTAAATGAATTTAGGGTAAGGGAAACAGTACAACTGGATATTTACAGATAAACCCGAATTTTCAGAGATGCAAATCTTATTTCAATCTTTTAATTCATCATAAAATAAATCTCAAGTGTGTGGCCGAGCACCAGTGAGAGATGACAAGGGGAGATAAAATTAAGACTGACTTCTTGAGCACCCCCCCTCAGTCTTCTCCCTGATGGGAAGGAGTGAGGGGCAGAAAAGGCCTTGACTCTGTGCAAACCCTGCTCAGCAGTGACTTAAACATTCCTGTGGTATCAACACTGTTTCCAGCACAAATAATTTTATTCAATAGTATTTTCTATCCCCAAATCCACTTTTCCTAGGTTTCTTGGGAGTATCTTCTGTGCATTAGGTTATTGGAGAAAAGAAAAATTACCTTCTTGTCTGTCTAATTCAAATATAACTCAAAAGTGCATCTCTTTTATCATGGAACCCTCAATTTCACCTGATTACTATTATTTTTAAGTTTTAAATAAGTAATTTACATATTTCCATATTCTTCGCTGGACACTACAAAAATGTCAGGTCCTTATAATCTCTTGCTGCAGACCTACTTTTTTAAACTGGGGAGTTCATTCTCTTTTTCCTCATGCTGAATGCTTGAAATGTCCAGAAAAATTTAAACAGAAACAGCTTTCAGTGCAGAAGGTAATTCTAGCAAGGTTAATCCTTTGTGAAAATGTTTTCACTGTTTTGATTTTCTTTAAGTGGGGGGGGGGGGGCATTCATGAAAGGAAGAAAATGTGACAGAAAGAACATTAATTAAATCTTTGAAATTAATTAAATCATTATTCCTTTCTCATTGTTTCATTTATTTAATCTGTCTATAGACTATTACAGTGGTTAGATTCAAATACAAGCCCTGTTTTCCTGCTATTTCAGGCAAACAATCAGAATTTTTAAGAGCCCCTTACTGCCCTGATAAGCCAGGACCCACAGATTTGTGCAAAGAGACAAGGTTACATCAGAATTTAAGGACCTGCCTCTGAAAACTGCTGTGAAAAACTTTAACTTTTAGTATTTTCTTTTCCAGTACAGGGTTTTTGTACATGTCTGTGGATATTTTTGTAGCAGTGTGATTATTCCTGGCAAGGACACCTCAAAACACTTCTCCAAAACTTCCTTGGTCCTATGACAGCTGCTGACCTAGTGACAATTTCTGACAATGGCTTAAGCACTAAACTATCACTGCAAGGTAAGAATCACTTGAAAAGTCACTGTTTGATGGCCATTTTTTTTCCCAGCTACAATAAATAACTTGTTGTTGGTAGTGGTGTTGTCGTTATATTCTGTTTAGCAAACCTCAGCAACCAAGTGATAAAATGGCTATTGAAATTCAACAGCAAAGTGAGAAGCAATGCAAGAAGGAAAAATATCTTTATTGATGGATGCTGAGCACTCTGTGTCAACCACCTTAACTAAGAAAAAACTATGAGAACTTCTGGGGATGGTTCTCTGAAAATGTCAGGAAAACACTCAATCAGGAATTCAGGTAGCAACTGGATGTTGAGGGTCATTTCAGAACAAATTGAGAACAACATACAAGAAATCACTGCATCACTTTTTGAACTCACCGTTTCCATTTGAAAATTTCATAAAGGTCTGGACAAACCACTGCAAAAAAGTATCCTAGAAGATGAACACAATCGTAGAATATTTTGTCTATTACAGGAAATGATTAGATTTCAGCATGGAAAAGAAATAAGATGATTTCACAGGAAATACCTAATGACATAAAAAAGGAAGGAAGGAAGATATGTCATTATGTATCACAGATAACTGTGTGGAAATAGGAAATAATAGGAAATAATAGGGCAGTTACTGTAGATCAAACATGAAATGAAATGAAATGAAATGAAATGAAATAAAATGAAATAAAATAAAATAAAATAAAATAAAACTGAAATTCATGAATGCAGGAAGACAAGAAAGTTTAAAATACAGGGGAGGGCTCCAGATAGGTAAGACATACTTATGAGGTGTGTTAGTTCTGCAGTTTAGCCATTTACTTATTTGCTAACTGGCCCAAACTAGCTCTTGATTATCATGACTTCATGTTCCTGATTATTATTATTTGAACTGTCATATTAGGAAATAACTCAGCTGGATTCATGTATTTGACCTACAAAATAATCAATTATTTACACAATGGTGCACTGCCATCAGGATACATCAGTGTTTCCCACATTGGAGTACCCAGCACATATTAGGCATTCTTCTATGTTATGAAAAGTACAGAAACAAATCCCATCAGTTTACAGAAAAGAATCCTGCCTGCTGCCCACAATGGGCAGGAAGGGAGAGCATTTTCTAATCTTCAACACAATCTTCTTTAGGCACCTAAAGTACTCTGGCCTAATTTACTGAAAAGAAACTGCTTGGTGAGTTCAATAGCGCTTCTGAACTTTCAAGTCCTTTCCTCTGCCTTCATATCTCTCTGTGATTTAGCAACATGACTTCTGCAGATTAGCGAGTGCCCATTAAATGGAGGTTGGGACAATTACAAATAACAGAGCAGCAATACATTTTCTGTGCTACTATAAGCAGCAGGACTTGAAAACACGCAAAATCCACGTGCTTGCAGAGAATCTTGTCTAGGAATCTCTCTTTGACAGGTTTTCAAAATACTGCACAGAGTGAGAAGCTGCCTGCTTGTCACAAGCCACACATTGCTAATGCCACGTGTAAAGGGTTCGAGCAACAGCAGTGTCTTTTTGAAGCAGGTTCTGCTTGGAGCTGCATCCTCCCCAGAGCCCCAAAGCTCCACAGCCTTGCAGTACACACACACAGCTACTCCAAAAGCTCTGGCAACACCAAACATTAATTTAATGGGATGAATGCAGCTCATCACAAAGATCAGGGATAGCTCCAGGTGAGGCGAGCCAGGGGCCACAGTCCCACACCTGAAGGGTTCAGTGGCACTGACACAGGGGAGGGCAGGGCAGGGCGGTGACAGCACAGGGTCCTGTCAACAGCCCAGTGGTCATCAGGCAATGGAAAGGCAGCAAGTCAGCAGCAAAGTCAAGCTAGGGAATCCATGCCATTTTCTAGGAATAAGAGCTGAGGCAGGCACCCCTACAACTGGGTCCAGACTGGGACTCGGTGGTCCTAGACTAGGCTTAAATGGAACCCTCACTCAGAGGTGTGGAGAGATCCTAGGAGAGCCTTGTTAAGGCCATCAAGGACTAGCCATGCCCTCAGGACCCCTACATCTGTATGGAAGGTAAACTCTACTGCACCCAACAATCACGTGCAAGAATACTTGTCATTCGAGCTGAGATGCACATCTCAGAAATGGAAAATGGAGAGTACTGGGCTGTAAAATCACAGCATACTGCCCTTTGCAAGCTTAGCTCACTGTAAAAATGTTATTTTCACATTTCCAGTGAAACTCTGACATAGCTAAATTGATTTACAAAAGCATTTAAAATAGAAATGTGTGGCGTTTAAAAAACCTGCTGATTTTATAGTAATCTCACAAAACGGAGGTTGTATGCACCCTTATTACAACAAGAAGCAATTCATCAAAACAATTGTGCTGCTATAATGTGAGCTGTTGGTAGTACTGTGCAGAAAACATAGAGCAGAACCAGGCGCCTGAGCCTTAAGGAAAAACCAGCAATAATGTTTCCATCCTGTTCTGCTTCTGCAAACCACATTACCTCATTAACTACTTCTAGCTGCAGTGGCAGCACAGGTGAGACAGTGATGCTGTCCCTGACTATAATTCTCACCCACCCAGTCTGTACTGGGAATTTACATCAGCATCCACCCTCTTTCCTTCTTGTCTCACTGGTTGTCTGCTTTCAGTATGCAGTTATCTCATTTTTCTACAGCAGGGCTCAATAAATTCATTTCCCTAAGACAAGACTAAGGAGTCCTGGCATTTTAACAGCATTTGAAGATATCATCACAGTGTGACATTTTCAAACACTGTTGTTGAGGGTGAATGCATGATCCAGCTTCAAAGACTGACACTTGTCACAAAAACTGCCCGGGCTACCTATAGCTTATCATGTCTTGTTCTTGTTGCTCTGCTTGTGAATCAGTATATATGTAAAACCAACATGTATGGAAACCTTTCTACTCCCCATCAGTCACTGAAAAGGTTTCTCTTTACTTTTTAAAATTATTTGGGACCATTTTGCATCAGTCAATTTTAGCATCCCAGAATAATCAAATCTCTTTAAAAAACAATAAACTTGTTTGGAAATTTATCAGTTTACTAATGGAATTTGCTGATAATGATTGCCTGTTCAAAGCTTTTATTACTTTCCAGTCCATTTTCTAATAAAATTTATATCTGCAATATATCAATAGGCACATGATCAAGTTTGTTTATGAAAAGAACATGTACTAGATGGAAAAAAATCAATACACTAACTTTGTATCCTAACAGCTAATTTATAGTAGCATTTGACATTAACTTCAAATAGTTGCTTCATCATTTTCAGGCAGTATTTATGAGAGGGGAAAAAATTTTCTCCAGTGTTCAGGCAACAGGAGCTATACAGAAAAGCTTCTGTAACTGATATGACTTGATGAAAAATATAAGTCTAATAACCTCTACTGTACTGGGTGTGTGCAGCCAGGTTTTGGTAATAGTGGGGCTACAGGGTGGGGCTGCTTTGAGAAGCAGCCTGAAGCTTCCCCCATGTTTGACAGAGCCAATCCATCTGGGGTTGGATACACCACTGGTTAAACCTGATCCCATCAGTGATAGTGGGAGTGCCTGGGATAACATAGTTAAGAAAGGAAAAAAAATATTGTGCAGAAATAGCCAGAGAAAAAAAAATAGAAAAATAGGCCAGAGAAGTGAGGAGTGAGAATCTGTGAGAAGAGCAACCAACAGCAAAGAAGGAGGGGCAGGAGGTGCTCCAGGCACCACAGCAGAAATGCCCTGCAGCCCTCAGTGCAGCCCATGGTGAGGCAGCTGTGCCCCTGCAGCTCATGGAGATCCATGGAGATATCCACACCCCACGCCAGAGCAGAGGGATGCCCAAAGAAGGCTGTGACCCTGTGGGAAGCCCACGCTGGAGCAGGCTCCTGGCCAGACCTGTGGCTTCTTGGAGAGAGGAGCCCACGCTGGAACAGGTTTGCTGGCGAGACTTGTGACCCTGTGGTCATGAAAATCAATTCTCAGGCCTAACGACAAAGTAATACACAGGAAATAACTAACTTTTTAAAAAGTATTATCCAGCAGTCATTTTCCAGTATTATTCTAGAAACAAGCTTATCTTTTTCTCTCATGATAAAGGTGATTTTTCATTACTCAGACTCATGTGCCTTACTTTCTTAGAGGTTTTCCAAATTATACTAGCTCTGTGCATTACAGTGTTGGGACCCAACAACAAAATATGTGTTGATGACTAAAAGAACCCCTAACCTACATTTCTGAAATTTCAGTAACCCCACAAAACATAATGGTTGCTAACTGAAATGCTTTGACTTTGAAATGATCTACATGAGTCAATTACTCTATTTTAGGCAAGAAGAAAAATCCAGCAGCATGGAAAAAAAAAAAAGCAATCATAGGACATGCCAGATTATGTGATGCTTTTGTTTCAGTCAGAGACCCAAACACCAGTGTACTTCTGCTTCAATTTCAATTTTGTTGTGTTATCAAGCATAACACCATTTCACAAGAACAATACCATCAACACGAAATCTACCATATGTGGCAAGACTACATTTATAAATAATTATAACATATCCATATTTACCTCAGAATATCCAGGTATAAATCAAAATTCTGAACGTTTAATTTTCTATCTGTATGTCTTCAACAAGATTTTTATAGGTGAAAAGGACATTTATAGTTAAAGAAAGTCGAATTATGCCTGAATGTTTTGCAGTACAAGAAGAAAAAGAAGACCATGATTTTTGCAGATATATCTCTTTCTTAAAAAGTCTGCTCACTTCTAGAGGATCTTCCCCACTGTCAAAGAATCTGCATGCTGAAGTTCTGAAAAACTGGTGACATGGCAGTAAATACTCAGTCGAGGATTTAATTTCATACTCATTAACTTTCTGAAAACAATGTTTTTGAGCAGAAAGCTGGTATTCCTTTATTCCTTTTCTACAAATCCAAGTTATGATCTTGAACTGAAACAAGAGCCCAGTTCCCAAGACAGAAATTAGAGATGAGAGACAGTGTTGTGCATCATGAAAAGAGGCTTGTAAATAATACACAACAAATGGAAATGGAGTCTTTTTTCAAAGCCTAGCTCTACATCTGTGCTCAAAAAGCATGAACCATGAGCCACATGATGAATGTCTGTAAATGTTCACTGAGACTCAGTGTAAAGGTCAAAGTATATAATATTAGTCAGTCAATCAGTCCAGCATCTGTTTGCATTGATTTTCACAGACTGTTTTTTGAATGCACAGGTGTGGCATTTAAACCATTTGCTGCTGCGAGTGTCAAGAAGCATCACAATGGTCCTTCCTCATACTTCAGCCCTCTACCTCAATGTCATCTTACTATCTCATGCTTGCAACATGGTAAATCATTCTGAATTGTATTAACTTTGAATTATACCTCAGAAGTAGTAGGACTATTTCAATGTTAACTTATATGTGTAAATAATTTTACAGGATCAAGACTACACTGTGTAAATATTTGGGTCATGTACTATGTCTGAGGTATGTTTGAATTGTATGGTTGAACATGATCTATTTTTGAACACAATACACAGTTAAACTTTTGAAATTCAAATATTATAATCTCTTAAATTCCTAGTAACAATAATTGATAGGGTTTTTTTAAGATATGCTGACACATTGGGATTCATCTTGTGTTGAGGGGAAAACCCTAAAGCAACTGCACTAAGTCTTGACCACTTGGAAATAATTTTATCATGTCTTAACCTCTCTCAGCTATCACTGTTTTTATTATTACCTGACATCCTTCTCAGCCAGCTCCTACTTCTCTATTTGGCTGGGTTTTTTTTCCTATTAATAACATTTTTTGGTCAGCCATCCGAAGCAGTACACTTTATTTCTTCATGTGCATAGTACCTGAAGGAATCTCAGAACACTTTAGCACTAATAACAAGAGCAACTTCCAATATCTTGGAATACATACCACTAGATTTCTACAAGGTTCCTTTCTCCCTCTGCCTGAGAAAACAGGCCTAAACTCTTGAAAAGCATTTTTACTAAAAACTTCACCAACTCAGTGTAAGCTTAAGAGCAAAAGACTATCTATGAAAATTGATACTGTTTAAGAGGAAAAGTTACAGATGATTTCCATCAAATTTTATCAGAAAACCAGTCTGGTTTTCAATTTGTTATAATTTTCAGTAGTTTTGAATATATGAAGATAGCTATACATTAACATCTACTTCCCCTCTGCAATTACTGAACTTTTCTAGAGCTACCAAGGGGGAAACACAGAAATCGTGATTTCATGCAAAACAGCTGATACCCTTCCAGATCATCTCCTATTGTTTTTTTTTTTTTGATGTTTGACACATTGCAAGACTTTTTTTTTTTTAATTAACAATGCCTTTAGATTCAGAATTAACTGGATGTATTTGTTTCTTCACTGTAACCACAATGCATGTCAGTATTTTCACTTGCATGGATCAAGTGCTCTCAAACTGTGAGATGAGCTTTCCTGATTCAACTTAGATCTCTTCCAGTGCAAGATGTACCAAGTCCAGGGAAAAAACCAAAATCAGCATTTATTTTCTCTCAATTTTCTCCATTTGGGATAACACAAACCTAGAATTTCCTAAGTTATGATTAATAGATAATGTGATTCTGTTTTTTGATCTTCCAAGCAGAAGTGAGCTGGCAAAGCAATAAGTAACACCAGGACTGTACACCCAGATGTTGTAAATGTTCACAACTATGTGATATTTCCAGAGGTCTATTAGAAAGAAGTTCATCCACAGGGATTTCCATTTTTATTTATCTCAGCAGTGGAAACATACTGTTTTTGTAAGTTTTTGATTTTTTTCCCTGAATCTAATGGTACTTTATCAGTAAGCCTTCAAGTCAATGTTCCAAAAGTATTTGGTTATCTGTTAGGGAAGAAATAGTGAGGAAAACGTTGATACAATGTTTCTGGAAGAGCTAGATTCTCTTCCAGTTTGAAATCATAGATTTTGAACTGGACACTTACGACAGGTGTGCAGGTATTCAGATACGGGGTGACAAGTTCGTGTTAAGAACCGAAGCTTGGAAATTAATCACTCAATATGATTTCTTCCTCACAGTGGTGGGCCACACAGTAACAATGAAACAAGATTAGGAAGAGAACAGATTACAATAATGTATCAGTCTGCCTGTTAACATGATTTGTCCTTTGTTATGCAATATCTGCTGCTCAATCTGATCTTGTTTTAAGCTCTTTCAAATTAAGAATGCATTTGTTCCCTTAGATCAAGATCCCCAGCTCCCAATTCCCATGTCAATGACATCTTCAGCTAGTGCCAATGGCAAATCTTGAATCACAGATAACAGATATTTTACGAAAAAAAAGCTAAATATGCCTAATATTTCTCCATTTGCTAAATCTCAGCTGTATTTTTAATGCACACTTTGTAAAAATATTCTGCATTTAGATGGAATAACTGTATGATTAGATCTGGCTAAACTAGCTCAGTATTACCAGTTTTCAGATTTTTTTATTATTTCTTCCTCTGCTCTACAGAAATTCCCCTAATTTCCCACAGTAAGTGATACTGCTTCCTTACTCAGACTTCATCCCAAAAAGTCTCATTCATTAGTTAAGTCAGGACTCTCCCTGTCCTATAAAAACAGGGTTTCTGAGCATTTGCATAAGTTTCTGTTAGCAGAGTAAATTTCACCTTCAGTTAAAAGCTCCCACACTTTTTGGGGGGAGAACCTATTAATTCATGAGCATGCTCTTACTAGAGACTGAGAGTTTTCAAGAAATTTTCTGTAGAAGCCCACTTGTTCATGCCAAAAAGAGAAAGGCTATTATTATAACAGCTTTCATACTTCAAGATAAGCCTGCTAAAAATTCAGAAGTTCATAAATTTCCTGGCTCCATTAGAGTTCCAATTTTTTTTTTTTTTGGTCTAAGTTTAATCATTTTACTGGGTTTACATAATAGTGAAAGATCTATTTTTCCATATAGGTAGATATAAATCTATTCAAAAGACACTGAACATCAAGAGGTAAATTTAAAAAAAGGCAAGCACAATGTCCAATATAATTTTGAAGAATGCAACCATGAAGCTTGAAAAACAAATTTTTCTCATTTTTAATTTAGTAGTTACCCTGTTGGAAAAGCTTTTTTACTTCCTTCCTAAAGTTATGTTACAGAAGAAGAAAAGCTCTACAGGATATGCAGCTAAAGTAGTAAAATCAAGCAGTTAGAACTGTGAAAATCAAGGCGTTGGAGCTGCACTTATGATTTTAAATTTGTTCATTTTAAGACATAATTTAAACTTTCATTACTATAAACTGTCATTACACAATTAGTTTGAATATTTTTCCACATAATTCTGACTCGGTATATAGTCATTATTCAAGTGAGTAAATATTTAGTGGAAAAAATCAACCCATCTTTATCTACAATCACAGAATCATAGAATGGATTAGGTTGGAAAAGACCTACAGGACCCTTCATGGGGAGATCTGATGAATATGCTACAATGATGCATTGGCCAATAATATTAGCAAACACTAATTCTGACATATTTTCCCTCATTAAGCTTGCTTGAATATATGTAACATTCATTTACAAGACTGAACTAACACCATTTTTCTAAGGCTGCCATTTCTTCTTCTGGGACTATGCTGTGGCCTAAATCCTAAAAATGTAAAAAAATGTTGAATGTAGAAATCCCCACTGCCTGTTGCTCCTGGTAGCCTGCAGTACTGTGAGGCAGTCTATAAAAGATGGAAATGAGGAGACATTTCACCTTCTACACACGGAATGGCAGTAATTGCTCAGAATAAATGCAAAGACATTTTCACTGAGAATCAGTTTCCTCCAAGAAACAGTTTGTTCTCTATAATTTAATAAAATATACAAAATAACTTTTTAAAGGGTAGAAAGCCTACTGAATGTAATGATGAAGATATGAGAGGGATTCAGATATTTTGTTGGTTGGAGAGTTAGCACAACCTACTTACAGACAAACAAAAGTCCTTATTTTGAAAATGAAAGAAGGGTTGAAGAACAGTTCACAAAATTCCCCCCAAGACTCTTTCAAGTAAGTAAGATAAAATAACAGATTCTTATATTAATAACATAATTTACGTATTGCATCACAAAGCTATTAAAGGTGTTCAGTGAATAGTCAGTCTGTGCCAAAGCGCACATCACTTCACGAGCTTTAAGCTGAGTTTCCTTTTGAACATCCTCTGCACATCATTAAGTGACCAGCTGAAAGCCAGCAAACTGTCACAGACGGACACACAGGTGCACACAGACACACTCACAGGAACTACAGACACCTGCTTCCAGGATGTCCCTGCTCCTGTGGCTCCTGTCAAGGACTGAGGCAGGAACGCCGGCTGGGAAAGGGCTGTGTGCAGGCACTGTGGTCACTGGAACACGAGCAGGAGGCAGTGTCCCAGGTGCCAGAGCAGAGCTTCCCCTGCAGTGATCACAGCAGAGGGGACACCCACACCCATGGAAGGCCCCATGTCCCAGCAGGTGGGTAATTCCTGAAGAAAGCTGTCACCATGAAGAGCCTACTCTAGAGCAGGGGAGAAGTGTGGACTGACCCCGTTACTCTACAAAAAAAATTCTAAGAAGTCAGTCTTTATGAATTTTGCCTACTCTCAAGCTAAATAGACCAATATTTTTTATTATATTTGATAAAGAAAAATAAAATAATACACTGCAAATAGACTTTTCCAAGAACACTTTCTTCTATTAGGTGCTAAAATTTCCCCCTGGTGCCAAATAACAGTTAAGTCTGATTTTCCCTCCATGAAACATGTTAGCTCAGGCAAAGAATTCCTTTAAATATTAAATACATGTAAAGTTTGTCATGCATCATCAGAAATCATGTATATTTTTTCAATTAGTGAGGTTTAATTAAATCTTTCCAGAAACATGTGATCATGGATCAAATCATAATTTGTGGAAATTAAAAAAAAATTTCCAAATTCTCAGCTGTTGAGTAGTGAAACCTAAGAAAATATTTCTAAGCCTATTAGCACTGTGCAGTCTTTCTTGAGTAGCTTTTAAGTTGTAATTACCAAGGAAACCATATATGTCTTGATTTGCCCACACTTCCTTCCTAGAAAGTGCTGATCTGCTACAGTGAATGACTCTTGGCAGCTTTGGCTTAGGAAGTCCTGCTTTTCCTAACCTGTGAGATGGATTTTCAGAGTCCCTTCCAGGCTTCATGCTCCAGCACAGCTATCTGGCTACTTATATTTCAAGTGCATATTTTAAAACTAACTTTACATCTCAACCTACATTAGCATGGCAGAAACAAGTGCCACCTAGACCTATTCACAGATGATTTGGTTGCATATGACTTGACAGCTGCTGTTGATTCTGTCTTAATACCATTAACCTATGAAAATTCATTCAACATAACTGCAGCCTTCCACGCTGAACTTCATAAAGTAGTTCAAATCATTGTTTGCTGCAGGTCATTAAGAAACTAGTAAACAGACTATTTAACAATGATGCTAATGTAAATTTTCCATGACAGCAGTCACTGGTATCCTGCTGACAAATGATAATGTCCTCACAACGTGTCCTCAGAGCTCAGTAATTACTTCAGTATTCATGAGTGTATTTGGCTGGAGGTTGACCTGATCTGAATGCAAAATCTCTCTGCAAAGTTTGCATGTGCTAAGTGCATCAGGTGCATGTACAACATGAATATGTTCAAAATACCTCTAAAAGAAATAATCTATTCACTTCAGGCAGTACACAATCTTTTCCCCACCACTGAAGATTCTTTCTGAAATACTGCTTTGTTGAACAATTGCTTTAGGTCCTCACCTTACTCTTGTAACACAGTAAGAAAACATTTCAAGGAACAAAAAGTAAAATGCTCCAAAAGAAATGCAAAAAAAAAGCTTTAAAGGTGTGCACTTGGCTACTTGTGTAAAACAGGCTTTTGATATTTCAAACACCACTAGCATAGTTTGAAGCACGGTTTTAAGGTGATGATTCTTTCAAGCTGCTTTTAAGCCTTCTAAACTATTTGAAGGACAAAATCTGAATTTCAATAGTTAAGACAGAATAGCTAAGTTTTTTAATGAGTTTTTTTTTATTTTAAAGTGTCCACTACTTGATTAAATTTACCTCCAACTGCATGAAGAAATAAACAATACTGTATTTGAAGCATCAGTGATTACATGTGAGAAGTCATATTGAGAGGGATAGTCTCAGAAAATAAGAAAATGTGTATCTTTAAAAGAGGGATAATGGGGACTCTAAAGAAAATGGGACACCTCACCTAACTACTGACTGCATTAAAATGGAAAAGATGTGTACACAGAAAACTTGGAAACATCTGAAGAATAATAAAATCAAACAATGTGTATTTTTCAAAAATTAACTGTGTCAAGCCAAGCTAATCTCCTGGGGTGGGATAACTATATTACTGGGTGAGCTGATTTTGGCTGGTGTCATTTCCTTCACAGTAGCTGGTCTGGGGCTACGCCCTGGATTCGTGCTGTAAGCAGTGTCAGTAACACAGGGATGTTTTAGTCACTGCTGAGCAGCACTTACACAGAGTTAAGACCTCTCCTGCCTCTCACCCCACCCTAGAAGCAAGTAGCTCAGTGTGCACAAGGAGCTGGGAGCAGAACATACAGCACCATGCTCAGCGTGGAAAGCTGGGGGGAAGAAGGAAGGGAGGATGTTCAGAGTGATAGTGTTTGTGTTCCCATGGCACTGGTACACACTTGATGATGGATCTCTTCTTTCTTGAAGATGGCTTAACACTGGGCTGCCCATGGGAAGTGGAGAAGGAATTCTTTGCTTTTCTCGTGTATGTGTCTTTTTCTTTCTCTATTTAACTGTCTTTATCTCAACCCATGAGTTTTCTCATTTTTACCATCCTGGTTCCCCGATTATGCTGCAGGGGGAGAGACCAAGTGGCTGTGTGGTGTTGAGTTGCCAGCTGGGTTTAAACCATGACACAGGGAAAAAGAATAATGTTGAAGTATCTTGAGTACAGTAAGAAATTTAATTTTTTTCCTATTAAATTCTTGTAGGAAAAGAAGGAAAAATCTTCTACATGAAAAAACATATAGAGACTGTGTGTGACTTCTTGGAAAGCTTTTATCAAAGAATAACTATCAGTATCAAATGGGGATTTTCTTTCAGACTGCAACCCTTAGAGATTTCAGGCACAACTCTGTTCACTGCTTTCATTAAAAGTATGGATTAAAAAGTTTAAAAGTGTTGTAGATAAAATAGGATATGTGAGTGTTACAGAAGTCTGGAGACTTCTGAACTGTCCTAATAAATAGATAATCTAGAATTAAAAGAAAATAATAAAAAAGAAATGAAGTTCAGAGCAAAATAACTAGTAAGGAGAAATACTGAATACTGAATACTGAATACTGAAAATGCCAAGTGAGGAAAGAAGGACCTGGAAGTTTAAGAGTATTAGAAAAGACCTGTGAGTCAACAGTGCAGTATTACTGCAAAAGAGGGAAAGGGAAAATCTGTTGTCAAGCATTTTGAAGGTAAGATATGGGTCAGAATAATTTCCTTCTACTTGTTTACAGAGAGAATGCAGCTGAATGAATGCCAGTGGCTTTCAGTGCCATACTCCGAAGACATACAGTCACCCTGGAAAGAATACAGAAGAAAACAGCAGGAAAGAGAAGAGGGCTCAGAAAGTATTAATAGTGAAGGAAGACTGCAAAAAGATGGGTTTCTTTTAGTCTAGGCAGACAAAGACTTGATAGATCTTTCAGGATATGGCAGATTGTTAATAGGAAAGACAATGATCAATTGTTACGAATTGTCCATGTGAAGGAAAGACAAAAAGTACCCAGTACAACTTGCAGAAAAGACTATATAGGTCATATATTAATAAAAAAAATTGAGAGGAGAAAGCTTGAACAGGACACCCTTGGAGAGTCTTTTAGCAGAAATTCTAAAAAAAAGTAGCAGATAAAAATCTCTGTAGGAATCTGTGGTGTATTTGTTCCTTCCCCAGAGGCAGAGGACTGGACGATATAACCTTTGGAATCTATTCCATCCCTGTATTTCTAATTCAATGACCACATGATGTGCTTTAGTAAGGACCACTTATGGATTTTTTAAAAGAGTGCTCCAAGTGACATAAGGTTAGATAATTTCACCCTTTTGCAAAGTAGCATTTGCTTCCCCTAAAGGCACCCCTGCTTGCCTTGCAATTACTTGCAGATTACAGTGCTATTTAGCACAGCAGAAAACTGAGAAAGTTAACATAAAATGCATTTTGGATAATTTTTATAAGTATGTATACATCAATTATTATGACAAAATCTGACCTGCTTTAAAAGATGCACAATAAAAAAACTTTCTGCCAATAATCCCTAGTCCTTAGAGTATGAATCATTGTGTATCAACTGTTAAATAAACCAAGAGCTTATAAATTAATTTATTTTCAGGGACATTAGTGCTGGATGGGACCATTACAGCTCTAAATTGCTTCATAAACTTTACTTAATAATGCAACAGATAAACCTACCTTCTATCTTCGCTACATATTTTTGAAGAAGAAGAACTGAATAAAAACTGGCATGTCTTGACTATCAGAGTACTAGTAAGAACTTATAACATTTAAGGCATCAAAGATTGTCTGATTTTCTAAGGAAACAGATTCTAGTTCTGCAAACACAGCATATGGCTATAACTCAATGACAGCAATTATCTGGTCTGCAGCTTTTGTGGTATGGGGATGGGGGCTGGAAGCCAGCTAGAGCTGAGCCAAAGAGACAGATTTATTTAAGATAAACTTTAACCCTAGCATGGAGAGAATAATACAATTTTGAATACAGAAAGGCCAAAACTGTGGGCTGAAAATGCATCTTCAAATCCAGGCAATATTTTATGGGCTCTAATTAATGTGAAATATAGCAGAAAATAGAGAGAGTGTGTGTGATTTGAGAAAAGCATTGCAATATTTTATTGTATGTTTTTTTCTGAAGCTGAGAAATAGCTCTATATAAGTAAGCAGTGCTTTGGTACAAAAGTAGGTATTTATCTCTCAAACATGCAGATACAGGTCTGTTAGGGACTGGGAAATGCAAGACAAGATCACAGGATGTAAGTGAAAAGTAACATTTTTATTGGCAATAAACCTCACTAAAACTAATTTTTATGAGCAATTTGGTGTATCAAACTGCAGTTAAATTCTATAAGTATGATTCTGCAGAAAGAGCATTGAAGGTTTCCTGGTTATTATGCATGAAGTATTTTTTATCAAATTTGTTTCACTTCATGTGTTAAAAAGACAAGGCAGAGGCTTCTTCTCAGCAATTTCACCATTTCCTTTCTCCCTCTGGAACTGGAATCATCCTTTTTGCTCATCCAGCATCACCAGTACTGAGACTTGTGCAGCTTGATCTGATGAGGTGATTCTCTGATAGTGGTGGCACAAGCCCACAGAAACCAGCTCACTCCTTCTTGTGGGTGACAGCACTCAGGAGGTGAACAAGAGAAATGAGCTAAAAACCATTGCCTTCAAACAAAGGTGAGCTTTGGGGTGTTTTTTCACAAGAAGGGACAATTAGGTCAATACAGCAAAATGCTATGGGTAGTGAACAGAGGCTATTTTTTATCCAGTTCTGACATCTTCCTCACTCTGCTGAGTAGATTATGTCCCAGAGCTCATGGGAAAACATTTTAATGAGAACTGGTAAGAAAATGAAAAATATTTTCCATCAACAAAAAACCACCAAAATACAAATATGTTTAAGGGCAAAATCTTATTTCTCATGGAATTAGTGTGATGTTTTAATATGTTTTTGTGGTTTTGGTTTTTGGTTTGGTTTTGGTTTATTGGGTTAATGTAACCCAAAGAAACAGTCTTTTTTTTTTATTTAGGAAAAGCAACTTTTTATTCATAAGAATTCACATTCCAAATATCTGTAATTACCTAAATTGAGTTTCTGTCTCCTGATTTTCTTCTGGTTTCTTCCCATCTTATTCCACACTGAATTCAGTTTTACTACAAAGCATTCACCTGCAGGGAGTTGTCTTTGTTACTGTGACTACGCTTTGCTTAGGAGATGTAGAACCAATGTCCTGAACCCAGATAAAAAAGGGAATTTTTAAGTACTGCATGATTCAGAAGAGCCATGTGCATGTCTCCTGTCCACAGCAGAGGGACATGTGGGTGAATGACCTTTCTCAACTTGTACCCTCCCTTTCAGGTAACAACCTGACGTTTCGGTGTGGGTGATTACCAACTAGACTCCTCAGATATACCCAGAGGAACCCTTCCTTTGCTACTTTAGAAAAATACTCAGATGAGTAAGTATGAAAAATGAGAATGAAATACACTTATTTTAAACCCTATTTCATGGAAGTTTACAAACAGTTGGTCTAACCTGCCCAGTACCTAGAAGATTAGCAATAACTCATTTTGAATTCGGGAATTATTATAAGTGATGGGCAGAAACCAGCATTAGCAAAAGTTGATCTTTTTTCTCTGTATAAACAAGACCAGATGGGCTCAGGTGGAATGCTTTTAAGTTGCTGTAGTTTCCCCACAAGCACACCTGTAATTGATGAGGAAATTACCCCATCCTTCAGAATTGCCTGGCATTTACTACTGCAATAAGCTGTACTTAGGAAAGAAACATTACTTCAAACTTTTGTATTTTCTAAGGTACACCCCATGATGCAGCCCAGGTTATAAATGTGGACAGAAAAAACCTATAAAGCCATTATAAATGTAATATACATAAGATCAAATTTGAAGGGAATAGATTCTGATTTTGTTATTTTATCAAATTCCCAGGGACTGAAGCTGTCTGGAAAGTATTGCAGAAAAATTTCACAGTATTAATTGATTGAAAAATAAAATAGCAAATGGAATTCTGTATAAAAAAATTTACAAAGCAGTGTACATGAGAAAAAAACCCCTTAACTATGCAGACACAATGATAGGCTCTAAATTAGCTATTACCATCCAGGAAAGAGATATGGAAGTCTTTGTGGATAGTTTCCTGAAAACATCATCTGCATGCTCAGAGGAAAATTATGTTTTAGTAATGATTAGGAAAAAAATTAGTTAATCAGAAACCAATTTTACACCTGAAAAAATGTGTTCTATTTAATGTGTCCTGTTTTTCAGAAAGACATAAGAGGCAGCAGAAAGAATAGTGGCCAGGAGGATTGATATGTAGTATAGACTATAAGATATGGGAAGACAGAAAGAGGTGACTGAAAGGTGACATTATAACAGTATATAAAGCTATGAATGATATTACAAGGTAAACATTTTTTTTTTATTATTACTACCTTTCAGAATTTCCAGGAAAAGGTCAATACAAAGTAAGATTTAAATCAAACCAAATAAACTGCTTTCTTAGTATGGGGTTATAGAGTAATTTGCATAGGATGGTGCTGGACATGGAAGTAAATATAAGGCAACAACACTGTAGGCAACTCTTCAACACAAAGACCCCTAGAAAATCTTTAGTTTAAAAGACCCAAAGCCCTGACTGTCAGGAGGTCAGAGGACTCAGCAAGAAATAACCTCCTCGAAGTCCCTTAAAGTTTAAAGGAAAAGCTGCTCAGCTCCCCTATTCTTTCCTAATAAACCTCTATCAGCTAATGTTACACATAAAATACTGTTAAAAATGGACATTGAGTCTAACTTAATAAGGCAGTTCTTAATTATATCAGAGTTACCACATTTTTCTCAGGTTGAAAAAACTCCCTGACTGATACCAGCACTATTTAAATTATAATCAGGATTTTTCCCATTCCACAACAACCTCTCCTTTCATGGTCATGGTGTCTTATAGTATCCCATTAATTTCCTCAGGTCATTAGGTTTGTAAAGAATGATGTTAACATGCATCACAGTAGAAAGGAGTAGGCCTGGTGGATGAACACATTCAAAGCCAGATGCATTGTACTACAGTTTTTCCAGTATCAAAATAAAACTCTTAATGAGAAGTATTATTAAAAATAATTAACTGTTCTCTGTACCCCAGAATTTAAATGAATGAAAAATAGTAAGAATGAAAATAGGAGGAAAAAATCTTGCAAAATGGAAGAAATTGCTGTAAAGCGATTTCCTGAAAAGGAGTTCTGCTAGTGAAAGAAAACTGTATCTTCTTTTTGTGTGATGTTTTTCTATTCAGTACTGCTGATATGACTACAAAAGGTCACATGAGACCATGCCAAAGGGTGGAGTGCAAAAAGTTCTACATAGATGATTTGCATTTTATTCATTTTTTATTGCTGAGCACTTCACAAAAGACAGCCTTGTCCCAGAGTTTACAGTCTAAGGGATCTATTTGACAGATGTGTGAGCTACAGCATTTCATAAGGCAGGAAAGGACTAAGAAAGTACATGGTGGTGACTCAACTGGTTTTGCCACCATTTATTTTTTGCTGAAGCATTTCCAGTGGCCACACAGTGAGAGCTGCAATGAAAATTGTATTTGAAGCAAGAGTAATCTGAATGAAGGAGTCTCCCTTTGGGATGGATCTCTGTACCCAGATGGTTGTGCCATAGGGAGCCATTGTGGCACAGACATTTGCCTGCTCTGAAAGGATTCATTAGGAGCCTTGGCACACAGGCCAGGGGCACGGTGCTGTCTGTTTTAAAGCTGTCACTGCCTCTGTGCACCTGGAACCTGCTAGGAAGGGGTGGTGGTGGATCTTTATTTTTGTGTCTTTTGATAGTGAAATTGTCATTCTTTCCTCCTCTTTGTGCTCCTAATTGTTACAACCAATCCTTGACAATTGGCACAGCCCTTACATTCCCTCTTTTTTACTCAAGACCTCCCTCAAAAAGTTACACGTCTCCAGACACATAATGACATGCCTTTTAAATAGATGGTGTAGCTGGAATTTGCATTTTGGATGCAAGAACATATAAATAAGAGTCAAAGTTGCTACTTCAGCATGTGGATATTTATCTACTACATATGTAACACAAACTCTGTCCACAGTGCAAGGTATCTGTCTCCTCCATATCCTGCTTTTCCTCTGGGATTTCCATAAGATGAATGCCTCTGGTATCTTCTCTGCAGTTTTATTTCAGCCTTCATCTCTTCTTTAGAGTAAATCTTCTCATATTATTCAAGTTCCTGCAGGGTCTTTTCATACAGGCATTTTGTTCAAGCACAAGACTATCTGATCAAGAAAATAGCCAAGGGTTTCCAAACCTTGCCAGAGGGGAAAAAAAAAATCACATTCATGCATCTTCTGCAGCAAGAGTCATTCATGTGCTGCAGCAGATAGTCAGCCTCAGCTGATTCTCTACAGAGTGAGTCTTCTCTCTAGTGGTGGCCTCCAGCCAAGGCCAACATGAGCTGTTTGTGCCCAAAGGCAGAGCAAGCCTTCACCACGGACTCCCCAGACAGACCCCCTCTAGTCTATCACTTCCATGCAACTGATGCACTCAACAAAACTTCTTTCACCAATTTCTTAATTTCTCTGGTATTTCATTGTGGAATTCTGAGATGTGCCCCTCATTCCCTCAATCACCAACCACAACTTTCCTAATCTGCCTGAGGGGAACTAAGAGAATCCTGGGACCTCAGCTCAGAAATGGCTTCAGTGCAGCACCTCCCCAGCTGCCATCGGGAAAACACACAGGCTCTTCCTTCTGGTCTCCTCTTGCTTGGCAGGCCACAGCTAAACTGGTCTGTGTGGCAAGGCTGGGCTGGGAGTGTGTGCTGCAGGGATGGCCTCTGTCACAAAACACCACAAGCTCCCAAAAGGAGCCAGTTTCATCCTGTTCCAAAACAGACCCATCACTGCCCAAATCTGGGGCCATCAGTGATGCTTGGTGGCACCTTTGTACTGCTCAGGAGGAGGAGGGAGAAAAGTAATGGAAGAAGGAGTGAAGTTGAGCCTGGTAAGAGGTGTGTGTAGGGGGTGTTTATAGTTTTGTCTTTGTTTCTTACCATTCTATTCTATTCTATCCCTTACTGGCAATAAATTAAATAACCTTTACTCAATTTGAGTCTGTTTTGCCTGTGATAGTAACTGGTGAGTGATCTCCTCAGCTTTACCATGACCCTTCAGCTTTTTCAGCTTATTTTTCACCCCCTTCCTTTTAGGAGTGGGAGAGCAGCTTCATAGGGACCTGGCAATCAGACCAGAGCAGTAGAGAGTCTAAAATCTTATCTCACCTTTCCTCCCCTCCAGCCTTAAGCCTGATTACATCCCTGTTGCCTTTCCTGTTCCAGTTCTTCTGTAAGATAAACATTGTGATCAATCACTTCATCATCTGCCATTCACTTCTCAAAACTTACTGAAATGGGATTTTCCCCCCTTGATACTGCAATTCTTTATTTTTTTCCCCCTTGTGTCTTTTAAACAAAATTTCTATAGTATAGCCTCATCCCCCTTCTTTCCTCTGCTTTCCACAGCTGCCAAAATGATCCTGAGCAGTCTGGGCAAGAGAGGGTCAAGTGGAGGACAGGATTATTTCCAGGAATAGCACTGAGTGATACCATTACAGGAATACTGGGTTCATCTCTGACAGTGAACATTAGAAACCAAAGCTAGAAAAATGCAGGTTTTAACAAATGGGAGTAGATATCAACTTGAACAACTTACCCTGGGAAGTGATGGATTTCCTGTCTCTTGAAGTCTTTAAATCAAGATTGGATGTTTCTCTAAAATACATTGTCCAACTCCAAGAGAAATTACAGATTTGATGTAGGAACCACTGGGTGAGACTCTTGGTCACATCAGGTTAGACCACTGTATGTTCCTTATGCATTCTCAAATTAAATTTAAATTAACATGCTACCATTGTGTTTGAAAAAGACCAAAGCATATGCCTCAGCTCAGTTAGCAGGCAGTACCTTGCTGATCACTATCATGGATATAGGTCTAAAATCTTAACATCTAATACTTATTTTGCATGAATTCACATGCATATGTGCCAGCAAAATAACTAAATGTTTTTCCAAGTTCACTTGCTCCTGGTGGCGAAGAACCAGCCAGCCACGGAAATATCATCTCATTTTCATTGCTTTTTATCTGGGTTTACAAAGTCAAAAAGTTAAATGATGAAGAATGGAGGAAAAGGGGAACCAAATTTTGGGAAGAATTTAGGGAGACAAAGGAGGCAAAGAAAGGAAGAAGAAAAGAAAATCAAATAAGAGCAAAAGCAGAGGTCACAAAAAGAGGGGTAAATAATGTGAAGAACAAGCCTGCTGTTTCAGAGAGAAGACTGGAAAACGTGAAGGGAAAGTAAACAGAAGTAGAAGATTTACTGAAACATAAAGGAATGAGTATTCTGAAATGCAGGTTAAGTCTGTTTGCCATTGATCTGCAAAGAAATCTTTCAAAAAGTAATTCATTTACAGGAATTTCACCCTCTCCCAAACACATGCAGACACAGAGTCGTGCGCACAGCTGGACACATCCACACCGATAAGTCTGTCTGTCTATACATCTCTGCTTTCAATGTTCTCTGCTTACTCTCCCATGTGGTAGATGCTAGGAGCCTACAATCATTCTTCACAAATCACTGTCACCCTCTGCAGCAAATAGAGGGGTTGTATTTCACCCTGCAACAGAAGAGTTTGAGGACACAAGGTGCAGTAAAAAACTAAGAAAGTAAACTTAAGTGAAAGGAGGCAAAACTCTGATCTTGGAGCAAATGTGTGTGTTTCAAAGGTGATCCATAAAGTTCACCTTAAAAAATCAATATTCTTTCATATTGCCAATTAACATTTTAAAATTATGCTATTGCAACTCCAGTCATTCCCTGTGACTGACAGAAATATCTTGTAAAGCCACATGTGAAGCTAGAAGCTCCCTCCTCTGACATACAGCTATTGTTGGATGACTTCATTACCTATCATTTATTATAAATATCTTTTAATTATTAACTGCAATAGACCCAGACTTCTAGCAGCTCCTCTGGGAAACTTCCAAGGCTTGAAGAGAAAAATTCAAAGGCACCAGAAAAAGACTAGACAGTAAAAGAGCTCAATTTTTTTTTCTTTCCACTTAAAAATATCAAGAAATAAAAAAAAAAAATCGCGAAAAGGAGGTGGCGTAGGAGCAGTGAAGTTTTCCTTTCCATTCGCTCACCCTCCCTTTAGCACGAGTGCCACAGCGCTGAGCGCTCCCTCGCTCTCTCCATCCTCTGCCGCAAAGCGCGGCCGGCAGCGCGGAGCGGTCCCGCGGCTCCCGGCGGAGCGGAGCGGAGCGGAGCGGAGCGGAGCGCCCCCGCGGGGAGGGGGACTCGCCTGCCCCGCACCGCAGCCGCTCAGCGCACGCACACCCGCCCGGCCACCTTCATTAATAATAGCGGGTACTTAATAGCAGCAGCCCCAGTGATGGGCTGCGGAGGACGAGCCTCCCGCGCCCAGCCCAGGGCACTGTCCTTGCCGGCCCGACTCCCGCCGCACAAAGTTCAGCGATGCTGCGCGCCCGCGGATGGGCGAGCGGCACGAAAAAGGCGGGGTGAGGGCGGCGAATAAGAATAAAAAGAAAAAAAAACCAAAAACACCAGCACCAACAAAAAAAAAAAAGCACCCCAAAAATTAAAAATAAAGGCGAACGCCGCTCCTGCGTCCGGCGCGGGCGGCTCCGCGGCTCGGGGCGGAGCGGGGCGCGCTCGGCGGCGGCGGCTCCCGCCCGCGGCGGTGCGGGCGGCGGGGGGGGCGCACGGCGCATGTCCGCCCGCGCCGCGCCGCGCCTCCGCCAGACGCTGCCCCCCGCCGCCAAACTCACCACCATCTTCTGCATGTGCAACATTTGCAGCCGGACACACTCCGCTCCCCGGCGATGGAGACTGCGGGAAAAATCGGCCGCGGCGGCATGGCTTGCTGAAGCGGCAGCCGGGAGAGAGGCAGGGCGCGAGCGGGAGAGGATAGCGAACGAATTCTAAAACCAAACCACCAGAAAAAAAAAAAAGAAAAGAGAAAAAAAAAAGAAAAAGGAGGAAACCTCTCTTTTTCTCCCCTTTTTTTAATTTTTTTTTTTTAATTTATTCCTGGTATTGTGTGTATCCTCCTCGCCCTCGATGCCTCTTTAAGCAGCATCCAGCGAGCGAGCGGGAGAAGGCGAGACAGAGAGGCAGAAGAGAAGATGAGGATAATTTGCAGACAGCTTGTCTTGTTGTTTTCTGGCTTTTGGGGACTAGCAATGGGAGCTTTTCCTAGCAGCGTGCAAATAGGTAAGCGCTGCATTGGGCTGCGTGCGTGTGTCCAGGGGTTCAGTCCTTTGCGAAGTGAGTTGGAAAGGTGGCTCTGAAGGCAGTTTTTGCAGATATCTCCTCCAGCACCATCCCATTTCCGTGCCTGCACGAATCATCCTCGTGTTTCTGTGTATGTGCCTCCGTGTGTCTGTGTGTGTGTAAATATTTCTACGTGCGTTCGCGTGCGGGAAGGAGGATGCTTATCTTGTGCAGAACTCCTTCCAGCCCCGGGGGTGCGGCGTCGGCAGGGCAGGAAGGGGTTCGGGGCTGATGCCCCTTGGCTGATTTAGCCCCCTCCGACTGCCCTTGCTCTTGCCTGACTCTCGAAGGAATGGCGAGTCCTGAGCACCGGAGGTTGCGGTAGCCGGCAGGGATGGGGGGGGGCAAAAGGCTACACCGTCCTTCGTTCCTCTCTGTAGTTGGAAACTTTAGGGTTTTGTAAGTGTGTCCCTCTAGTCCTGTGCCCCATCCTCACCCCTTTCCCATCGCCTCCTGCTTCCCTCCTTTCGGACGTGTTTGGGATGGGACGCAGCTATCTGAATTCTTTCCAGCCCAGCTCCATCACTGCATCATTTCTTGTGGACTTGTAAAGATGCTGCTAATAAGGCTGAGCTGCTCCCTGCCTGCACATGGCTGCAGAGGAGCAAAGTTCATTATCTTCCTCTTCAGTGCAGATTATCCTACGCCGAGTTGGTATTCCCTTTTTTTAATCTAGAAAGCACCGTTCCGCTTAATCAGCCCGCCACTTAATGTGAGAGGCTGTTGAGCAGCTGATTTACCAGTGTGTTCAGTATCAGGGAGATGGAGGCTAAACACTTTAAAAGGTCACTGTAATCATGACAAATCTGGGTATTTATGTATGAAAGGCTGAAAACCGAGAAGTCAGAAAAGAAGCATGAATGCATCAGGGAGGTTAAAATCGATTGAGGACGGTGATTTAAAGGCAGTGGTTGTGATTATGAATACGATTAGTTCCTTATCCATTAAAGTCTTAGGACTTGCCTTACTGTGCAGCTTTGGAAGAGACAGTTGCTCGGTTTTACAAGACAGTAAGTGGCTTGCAAATGATTTACCCAGCTGCTTTTGCTTTTTGCCCTTTTTTTTTCTGTTTTTTGTAGGTGGTCTCTTCATCAGGAACACAGATCAGGAATACACTGCTTTTCGATTAGCAATCTTTCTTCATAACACCAGCCCCAATGCATCCGAAGCACCTTTTAATTTGGTTCCTCATGTAGACAACATTGAAACAGCCAACAGCTTCGCTGTAACAAATGCCTGTAAGTAAACATGCCACTGATCCGACCACCTTACGCATAAATTGCAGTGGAAAGAACAGGAAAACACATAGTTATCTTGCATTGTAAATATATCTGGAAGTCTGTCTTCGGTACAGATAGCCTTTGCAGAAGAGCAAAAGGGGCAGCAGTCCTCGTTAGTTCCTTAGTGGAGCAAAATCCCCTCTCCTGCCTTCTGCTGACTAGCCTGATGTGACATTTACTTCAGTCAAAAGTAAACTGCAGTATTATTGTAGTTTCTTGCTTCTTTGTTTCTATGGAGATGAATTTTGTTGTTGTAAAGAAAAATTGTAAATGTGTCAATAAGTGCATAAACCCCACACTTTTGTTTGCTTCTGTGCATGTTGTGCCTTGCATGTATTTGAAAATATATGATGATGTTTGTGCTCCCAAATGCTTTTCTAATGGCTGGAAAGGAGACAGGGAAGCAGTGGTGTGCAGGATAATATATCTGAGTTGCTTGATGCTGCAGTTGATCTGGTGATGTCACTTGAGGCAGCCCTGCTCTTATATTCTAGGTTGTAAATGTCTCTTAGCATTTCGTAATGCATACATCCTGTGGATATGTCTCTATGCATCCATACATTGGTGCCAAATCAAGTTAGTATCTGAGCTACTTGATTTCACAGACCACCTCAACTGCAACAAATATTCTCGTCCTACTATATATTTTATAAACACACACACACCCACATACACACAGATGCACATACACAATGAGAGGAAGACAGAGCAAGAAATGCCCTTAACAAATGAGGTAACATTTATTTTCTTTAATTTCTCTTTTGATAAAAGTGATGTATAATTAGCTGAACTTGCTACATTTCAGTCACCCCAGGATCCTTACCCATGGTTAAAACATGTACTAGATATGCCTAATCTCTGAGATGGGCAAAGCATTATTTCTATTTATTTTCCTGTGTGTCTGGCTTCTTAAAAGGAATTCATGTTATTATGTAAGACAGTGGTGTACAGTGGGGCAGAGCTGAAGACTGTAGTAGCGTTACTACTTTGATGTTCATATTTCAGGACTCTATAGGTTTTCCTCTGTAGCTCTTAAGTTTTCCAATCCCTCCTCTCCATTCAAGAGTGAATTGCCTCTGGAAGTAGATGCTCTAAGCGACATTGCTGAGCGAGTTTAAAATAGAACCATACTGGAGAATGTCTTAGTGTTCATCGTGCCTTTAAAATATGTGCTGTGTTTCTCTTCACTTTCTCACTGCCATCTCTGTGGCACTTTTTAATATGTAAACATACAATATGCTGTGCAGTTCTCATGAATAATTTATTGCATGATTACTAAATTTATTTGTCCAAGTCTTTGCTACTTCAAGTTTCAGATGACCTTGCCACCTTGTTTAAGAGGAAAAGCTTCTGAGCTGCCAAAATGGCTCCATTCATTTTATGTAGGAAAGGGTGATGTCCCATAAAGCGCGAATTCTATATTATGCAATGTATTAGTTGTATTTAGTGTGGAAATCAGTATCAAATTCCATAAGGCAAAAACATTTCAAAAGGTGCTTTGAAACTGGAAGGAATCACGTCTGTGCAGGTGTAGTACATTGAGAAAATACTACAGTTCATGTCAACTTTTGCAAGCACTGATATTTATTCCATGTAGACCAATGACACACTAGTGTTTTTAAACTTAAATTTTTAGCAAATGGGATGGGACTAAAATTTTTGTGTACTAAAATCAGTAATTTTAAGTTAAGTCAATTATTCTAGATTCTGCCTACGCGTCTAGTTTTGTCAATTTCTCAAGCTATTGCTACATTTTGGATTAAGGATCTTGCTTAGTCTTTCCATTTGAATGTTAGTGCATTTATTCTGATTTGCACACATTTAAAATTGTCTAAAATTGGACCACTTTACTGTGTAAAACTAAACACCTTTAATTCAAAAAAGTGTTTGGCCAAACCTTTGCTCATTTACACTATTTGCAGCAGATTCTTCTCTCATTCCAACCACCTTATGCTATTTTTGCCTTATATTTAACTGAGGAACACCTCTCCCATTATGTTTGCTGTCATTTATAGAAATAGTGATTCATAACCTGATCCTTTTTTTTCCCTCTTTAAGCTGAACCCAGTTTCGGTTCCAAAGTATTTAATAGCTTTAGAAATGATGAATCCTTGTAGTATGGGGATGAGGCAGAGAAGAAAGGGAAAATTAAATTTGTATGCTTATGTGTGTGTATGCTCATAAAATTCTGTACATCTGTATTAAATAGAAGTAATCCTAAAGGCCTTATTTACGTTTCTACTTGCCACTTAAACGCACATGTATTTTTGCATTAGTCCAAGTTTGCATTTATTTCATGTTTTGCAGTCTTGTGCCAATAATCTGACTACTTCTTTTTAAAAACATTTTATTACTGAAGAATATATTTTAAACAGCATATTCTCCTAATGAAATGTAGGCAAACCAACTGACAACTGAATGAACATATCTCATGTTCCTTAAGCTAAATGTGAGCAGAGTCCTGCAAAAATCAATTGTCTGATAGCTGGAGGACACTGGCTTCTATGTGATTGAATTTCCTGGCTTGACAGAGGCTTCTAAAGTGCAGATGTGTGAGTTTTTCTAACCTAATTAAAGAAACCCCCACCATCAGCTCTGAATTAAGTGATTTCATGGTAATATGAATTGAAAACTCTTTGCTGAACCGCTGTGAAACAGTGGGTTTGGACCTTGCTGTTTGCATAGGAATTACTCAGAGCACATGTCCCCAAACATACAGTACAAAAGCCTGAGAGCTGCTGGACCGAGATGAATATTCATGTGAGTTCAAGCATAAAGCTCTGAGACATTACCAGTTTCCTCTATTTCTGTTTCCATTTGCTGCAGAGGTTGCTTGTGAAGATTCAGGGCCTGACCCTTTGCATGTGTCAGAGACAGTAGACAGATTATTTCAAAGGAGTATGGATGGCATACTAGCAGGTAACTCACTGCAACACTGGATAAACTTTAATGGTTTTTTTTGTTTTCACTAGGTTAAAAACATCCATCAAAATGTTCACCCAGGAATACTTTTGGAACTGGAAAATTTTGTGTGTTCAATGTGATAGCTAATTTCCAATGGTTATGTTATGCATTTTTGTTTTCTTCAAACAGGCCTAAAACATTAGTGTTTTTATTTTAAATCTTGAATGCATATGAAACAGGTTGCCTTAATAGATAGAATCTGTTGTGAGTTATCAAAATTGATCTGATCTATATCACTTCGGAGATTTCAGTCCTTTTTCTTTTCCCTTCACATTTGTGTGTTTTATTTAAACTCTGTTCATTTCTTTTGCACTATATACATTATTCAGAGAATCCCTCTTACTGACAGAGCTGAAATTATTCAAAAACATGAATAGTACAAGATTCTTACTCATCAGAACACAATACACCAGAGCTGAAACATTTGTCTATTGGCATACATTGGTTGCCACTTAAAAGCAGAAAATTCTGCTCATGATTAGAAATCTACCTGCATTCAGTTTGATTTCAGATGTTGGAGCAATACATTGATTTTTGGAGGGGATTGTATATATTTATTCTTTAGCTGAATGCAAAATAATTTTCTTCCCTCCGTGCACCATCTATATAGTACATTAGTATATCTCAGCAACACAGTCAACATTAAACATGCTTGAGTACTTATGAGAGATAGTGCTGTGGTTTTACAAAGAACTATTTGCCTTTCAGCTCTTGTGGTTGAGAATTTTTCTGTTGAAGTTTGAACAATCCTTAATCTGTAGCAGCTTGCAGTTCTTGCACAGAATTAAGCTAAAGGGGATGAAGAGAGATTGATTCCAGTCTTTCATTAGTGTTTTGTACTAAAAGTAAAGCTTTTCTCTTTGAGTCTGTTTGACTTAATGTGTATTCTGAGATGAATATATACCTAATAAGTGTAATTTAGGGAAAATGAGACCCTTCCTTCCTCTTCTGCACAGTTCCATTCTTACTAGATTTTAATCCCAGTAGAGGCAAACCTCCCAAAGCATAATCTTGTTTATGTGCCACATGAATGAGAAGAAAAGCCTACTGAAATAAATAAATTTGTATCTTGGAATAACTTTCCTCTTTCTCCAGGAGTTAGTGCCTTGGACTCTTGTGCCCTCTAGATTTATGTGGGGTTGATGACCTGAAATTGGAGGGCCTGATACTGCCTCACTAGTGGGAATGCAGTTCCTGGGGAAGATCTTCTGAGGTCAGAGGCAGCCCTGAGGTCGGACGGGAGCCTCCCTTGTCACTCTCACCTCTCTGTGTGTTTGTCTCTGGGTTTGTACATGCTCCTGAGGGGAGAAGCAATATCATTTTGGAGTTAACTTTCTGCTGAGAACTCCAAAAAGCTGAGGAAATAGACTCACACATAGTATTGCCCTTATATTGTGACTATCTGTCATTTTACCTACAGGAGTTTCAACTTTGATTTCCTCAGCTGCATCATAATGGGATTTTCATTAAATTTGGTTATTAATTCTGCTTTATAATTACAACTCAATTTAGCAATAGCAGCGTAACCTTGGTTGAATAATCAGTGTCATTTAAAAACATGATGTTCTTTATTTAGAAAGTGAGGTTTCATACAGCTGAATGGTGTTTTGCTATCAAGAGCAGTGCAGTATTCCCAAGGATGCAGTTCGGAGTGTGTTGGGAGTTATCATACAGTCAGGTTTTAACTGCAAATGCAAAGAGTGTACCAGTTAGCTAGAAAGATGGAACTGGATTAAATTTTACCCTTCTAAGATAAGTTCAATTACAAAAAATCCTTCTGAAGTGAGTGTTTTGCTTTAATATGTAGAATTTATCTCAAGCTAGACTTCAATTATTGAAAACAATTTCTCTTAACATTTTTTATTATTATCACTTGCTGATGGAATCAAAGAACGTGTGTGTACTTGGGTGTCATCTACCATAAGGATTCTGTATATTTTTTAGAAATAAGAACATCCATATTCAAAGAGTTTCATAGCTCTAAATGTGATATTTGTAAATAGCCATACAACAGAGAGATCGACTGTCAATATCTCCAGTCCATCAGAGTCTGGTTTTAATTTTCAGGGTTATTGTTGGGAAAAGAAGTGATGGGCCTTTGCTGACCTACAGTCAGATTTCTGCCCTGCAAATCCAGAACATTCATTTCCCTGGCATTTGTCCTAGCATGTTACTGGACTGACTAAAACTTTTAACTCAAAAGCTTTATAGTAGCCTATAGAAATAATTTAATGTTCATTTCAGAGGATTAATAAGAAAGGCTTTGTTCCTTCATTCCTTTTGGAGAAGGCAAAGCAGTGCAGTACTTCTTGTGTGGGACAAAGCACTGTAACAAGTAAATTAAATTGATTAACTTCAGCTTTATCATTGTGATCTAAGTTTGTATGCTAGTCAAAATAAGTCATGCATTTCATTTCTAGGTCTTGATTGTTTTGAGACTTGCTTGTTCATGAGAGGGGAAGACGTCTGCTTTGATTTCTTAACAGTTTTTAGATCCCACAATGAATTGTGCAATTCCAGATTGTGGGCAGGTGAAGTTCTTTGGATTTAAACATGTTGGACCAAATAATCATTTCTCATCGTTCCTATGCCTTAATATATGAGTGATTTAAGGATATGAAATCTGTACTAGTGCAAAAGTGAAGATGTCTCTATGATCGCACCAGTGTAATTACAGGGAAAATTGGCCTGTTCTCTAGATTTCCATTCCTCTGGGCACTTAGCTTGAGGCAAAGATTTTGGACTAGTACAGCACCAAGTCTGCTTCTGCAGTTGAGGTGGGCACACTAAAGTTATGTGGTAGGACACAAAGTCAATCTAGATAATTTATTCCTGTGTAAATCAAAAATTGTTCTAAATTTTGGGAAATAAATTTACTCAAAAGTATCTGATCACAGTGTCTTGTTTTGAAATTTCATCGTTGCTTTACTTTTAAAATTTTTCTCAGATGTTTTAACATCTTCCTCTATCTAGTATAGGTTCTTACATAGATTTTTGGTTGTTACTATGGTTTACAAAGATTCCTACTGGCTTTTATCAGAGGTGATGTGAATTCATTTGCTTGTCAATGCAGTTATATCTTGAGTTATCTCAAAAATTCTATATTAGTGATGTCTGCTTTCAGGCACCCAAGTTCAAATAGGAAGGCTACCCTACATTTTGTCACTCAGAGACATTCTAGTATTTTCCAGAGTCTGTAGTAGCCCCTGCCTTCCTCTTGGGAAGTGCTTGTGCCTGAGCACTTGGGAAAATCTGTCCTCCTTTGTGCAATAATGCATGGGGCAAGTGTCTTCTGTCGGTGCTGCTACTTCCTTGTGAGGACTGTGTTTCTTCCCTACTCTTTTTCCCATAGTCCAGATGAAGTCTGCCTGACTTGTACAAGTAATTGCAGGTTCCATGTGGTGAGAAGATGGAACCAGGGTGACACATACACATCACCCTTGTCCTGGCAACACATTGGAAAGACCTGGCTCATCCTCCCTCTTCACCAGTTCCTCCAGAGCTTACTATAGCTAAGGTTTATGTTGGACTCAACTCACTGGAAATACCCAGATACCTACAAAAAAGATACTGTAATGGCTGGATTTTGACCAGCTATGCTAGCATTAACAAACTCCAATGCAAACACTGGCCCTTGTCCTGCAGGTTTTTTCCCCCCAGAAAGAGCTGTTTGTGATTTAAATAGGGGCTCTACCTAAGCAGTGATTGCAGTTTGGGACCTCTTAAAAAGAAGGAGTAGTAGGAATCCACTTTATTTGCAAGAGCAATATGTTCACATTTTTCATCTCATAGCTCAAATTTTTAAACTTACTAAATTGCTTAACTCCTGTTATTTTTAAAAACCAAAATGTTTAGCAATTGGACCCCTGGTACATAATTGCCTGTTTACAAAGAAAGTCATTTGGGCTACTGGTTTTTTGTGTTCCACAGGCTACTTCAATGTTTTATTTATATGCAGCAATTGCTCCTGAAGTATGCAGGCTTGTGCAGTACCTTTCAATATATTCATGACCAACATGCAGTTGTTTTTTCCCGTAAATACAAATACAGCCCAAGAGCAAGAAAAAGTACTTACACTTTTCACTAGATTATTTATTAGACTGTTTGTAGGGAAAGGCTTTAAACACATTTTGAAGATGTATTAAAACACATAATTTTTTAACTACTCATAGCAGCTCTCTGTTTCTGCTTTCAGACCCTCTGTGGGGTAGATCCTGTGCCATTTCTGCATGCACACTCTTCCAGTTGCTTCTGTGGTGTATTTTTATAATGAACTTTTAAACCCATAAAAATGCAACTTCATTTTTTACTTGCTTCATTTTTTTATTTTTTATTTTATGTTCAGATACGCCTAGTGCATATCCATCAAATTTTAGGAAAGTTCACAGACAGAGAGTTAATTGCTGAAAAGAATTGAAACCTTTATGCTTTGCTTGCCACAGATTTCAAGGATATGGAATTTACATCTTCACATTGTGGCGTAAAAGATGATCCATATATTAGTATTAGAAATTATCACTCAAAATGGTGAGGAATTATTATAAAAATAATCATTTTTTGTTAATTTCTTTCTCAGATATGTGTTATGCTTAATTTTTTATTATAGTCAACGTCTCCTTCCAACCCAAACCATTCCACGATTTCTTTTTGTTAGAGATTTCACTGATGTCACCATGTCAGGGTCAGATCTGTTTTCCCAGTGGGGAAAGCAATTCATGTAATAGATATTCAAGGTAAAAAAAGCAGCAAGAGAGGAAATACTTGTAGAAAAGAAAGTACAAAATGTAGCGTATTATTTGTCCCCAAAAGCTTCTTGTGCTATTTTAATATTCCTGATGTTCATAGAGGTGTTTCATGCTACTAGTTAATGTGAGATATGGATCTGGATGATGCTGTGTTAAGGTCTGGAAAACATTGAGTATAAGGGAGAAAGATTTTATCAAACACAGATACATTCATGTAAAATTCAGGAGAGAAAGTTATAATAATTTTTAAGTAGTATATGGCGATCAATAAATGGAGCGCTCTGTTTTCTCACCTAAGTTGATGGGGAGAAAAGGGAAGAGGCTTTTACAGACCCTCAGTCTCAGCAGAGTAGTGTAGGATTGTCTTTCAATGATTTCCTCCAGGTTTTCTGTATGAATCTATCCTGGAGACGTTTGCTAATAAAGGCCTTCAGCCTTGGTAATTTCCTTTCATTTAAATGGAGAAGAGTGTTTAAGAGTGGACTTTTCAAAAACACTGCAGCTGGAAGGATAATTTCCTTCAAAAATCAATAGTCATGGGTTCTTGGCTGACTCAGGAGTTTTTCTCACTTTCCCTCCAAGTAAAAAGCACAAGGCAAGTAAAACGCTGGGTTTTGGGGCTGTTTCCATACCCTGTTAACACTGTCTCTGTATCTAGCTGTTTGTGTGTCCTCCAACTGAGAGCCAGTCAGGGGTTTTTCTTTCTCAGGTCCTTTGTTTAAAAATCAGTATCTTTGGTCAGCTTCTCACAGGTAAAAGCAGCAGAGTAATACTGTGTGACATGTTATTATATAGATAAATTAATAATTAGAGTTGCTGTCTGGAGGCACAAACAAAGATCCAACCTCAAGATTAAAGATTCAAGAAAAAGAGCATAAAAGGTGTATTGGGAGGACTTTCATTGGCATTTGCTGCAGGATTGCATAGATCCCATCAAAGTGTGTGTCTGGAAGGTCAGGTGTGGTGCTGAATGGAAGTGATGCAAATTAGAAGTCCTTGCAGGTGATGAGGAAGGATGTGAGAGCAGTCTGGGGGAGGAAATGTTGACTGATTGCTATGAGCATCATTGCTTCAACAAAGAAAAAGGAAAGGTCACCAAGTGAATGGGAGTGTGGGTAGTATGCAGTAATGTCCACAGATTAAGGCTTGGTGGGACCATTTTTGGTCACTCAGTGGCACCATCAAGATGCTTGTCAGACAGCCTCAATACCTTTATCCAACCTTTAATTTTTTTTTTCCCAAATAAATCCAGTCTTACAGACAAAACAAAAATCTCAGGTAAATTGTCATGTCATCAACACTTCACTGGGATATGTCACCCAGCATCTTTGTGTTGAATGTGGGAGCCATAAAGAGTAGGAAAGGAAGAAGTCTACTGGGTTTATTGTTGGCTTTTACTTTAGAGGGATACCATAATCAGCATGATTTTTCAGAGTTGTACACCTCCCAGAGCCCCTGAGGTTTGTTCTGTATGGTTGGAACTGTGTCTTGCCAGCACAGAAGGGTGGCTTGGGACACCCTTAGTAGCATGGTTTAGGTATGGAAAGACATGTAAGGATTTACTGAGGCCTTTTTCAAGTTCCCTTGAAAAATGCTTAGGGTGGACACAAATGGTAGGGGTTTTTCCCTCGTAAGAAAAAAACCATCTCCTAACCCCAGCAGGGACTGTGGCTTGAAGCAGCAGTGATATAAGCTTGGTAAATGTGTTCCAAGACCATTAAGTAAATTTTTGCTAACAAATGTGTGCTAATCCTCATGATTTGTATTCACTGACTCAGCTACCTACAAATACAACTTAATGGTCATATGTGTTACACACATTTCACTTTCTATGAGCCACAGAGGATGTAAATCTATTACTGCTTTCTCCTGGAGGCTTTGGGCTGTTAGCTTAAGATATCAAGAGTTATGAATTTAGCTTTGGAAATCCCTAGTTTCATCTGCTTTGTGTGTCAGACGAGATTGCAGCGTGAACACAAACATGATGATGAATGAGATTTAAAACACAAGAATATTTGCAGAAAGCAAAAGACTGAATAAAGGAATACAAGAAGTGCTCCCATAGCTGTCTTTGATGATCTGTTGCAGAGTTCTGAATAGCAGATGTATATGGAAAGAATAACAGAAGACAAACCCTTTCTTTCCTGATACTATTAAGTCCCTAAAACAGGGACAAATAGTAACAAAAGACCTCAGCAATTAATTATTGTTGTGTTGTAGTAATAGCTGTATTTACAATGTTCTGTTTACTCCATCCATTAAATGCTTTGCTTAAATTATTTATTATTCAGTTATTATTGAAATCAGCTGGAAAATGTAAAGGTCTTTTCAGATAACTCAGAAAAAGAACGGGCACAGTTAATGCAAATGCATGTGTGCAGCAGGTAATTGACAAGGCTTCGGCAGGGGCTGCGTGAGATGATTTGGAGCCCAGGTAGGAGGTGGGTCTGCCCTGGTTCTTCAGGCACCTTTGCAGAAATGAGAGATTACCCAGAGTAAGGAATTTAATTTAGAGTTTGAGATCTTGCCCCAGAAATTTCTCTTTGCCCTCTGTGGCCACCCAGCTGGGTGGGAGAAGGGCTTCAAGATACATCAGGAGCTGTGTATTAAGGAAACACCATTATTTGGTGTTGGAGAAAGAGGATTCAGAGCTCAGAGAACGGACTCACATGGAGCATGAAGCACTACTTGCTGCATGGGGAATTTTCTGCTTCTGGAAACATCTGGAAGGTGTGGCTGGTGCTTGTGAACCAGGCATTATAGTGGGTGCGAGCTGACATGACTTTGAAAAGATTTAAGGTGAACATTTGGTTATGCCAAGCTGAAAATGTAGTACAGAGAGGGAGTAACACATAGACCAGACATCCAGTGAAGCACAGGAGGAGTTATGGAATAGCACAAGATTAAAAAATACTCTTCCAAGAGACACAGAGAAGATTCTGTTTGCTTCCATCAGGTATCTCCTTCTCTCTTCTTGTCTTCTGGTTTTTGTTGTTACATGCCCCAGCTTTACATGACAAAATGAGAGCAGTATTCAAGAAGCACCACCAGTGGAAGCAGTTGACATGGTGTTTCCCATGCTCTGCACCACTGAAGAGGATCCAGGCATCCTAGAACCAAAGTCATAATGTCGCAGTCCTACCCTACACCTAGGGACAGGCTGTTGTCGTTCTGGGTTCAGCACCAGAAGTCACAGCAGCTTATTAGCTCCTGTAATGTATTGATTGCAGATAACTGTCAGCTTAACTACTGCAGGGAAAGGAAGGAAAGGGAAAGAGCATAAAGCATTTGATTCTTGGTCACAAACAAAAAAGAAATTGCATGCTTATGTGACCTCAGAAAAACTCTGCCTGTTTCCATCTCTGTCTTACTCCCCCCAAGTCAGACTTGGACTTCAACGTGGTCAACACTTTGAGGGAGTGGTGGTGCTGTACCACAAAAAACAGCTCATGCAGATGAATTGGATTGCTTCCCTCCGTTCTGTTCTGGGTCTCTAACAGATGTTGAAGGACTACTGTTTTTTTAATTTCCTGATGAAAGGACCAGAAAGGCCATCATTCTTTTGGTTACTGTTTATGATGGGAATCTCTTGTTCTTCAAAACAGCTGGCAGGAACCAGAGATTCACAACTTAATCATGTTCTCTTTGTCAGCCTTTCACATACTATGCTAAATGGGAGACTAGCAGAAAATCCTTTGAGCAATTACAATAATAGGATAATAATAATTTTTGCAGTTCCTTGCCCTTATATAGTGTCTGTGAAATTAAAATGAGATCCAGCATAATGTTTCCCCTTTTGAAAAGATGTGGATATCCCCTTTCAGGAGCATCACCTTGAGAAACTGCTCTCCAGGGCCTTACCTTCCTGCTACCTTTTATTTTAAAGCAGGGCTGTACTGCCACCTTCCTATTCACGTCTGTGAGCAATTGACTGCACAAATGAAGTCACGAAAGAGAATGTGAATGAGAAGAATCGGCACCATGAAGAAGTTTTTTTTCCTCTTGTGCCTATAAAAGAAGGAGTTTTTTCCTCTTGTGCTCATAAAAGACAGGAGAACATTAAAGGATAATCTCTCCAGTTCAGAGGGAGCATGCTTACATAAGATACTTCCTTTCTTGACTGCACATCATGTAGGTCTTAGAAGTACTAGTTAAGAGAGTGAAGTGTGTGCCACCAAAAATTTAACACACAGGTAGAGCTTTAAGCTTGTTTTATTTCTTAAAAGATGTGCATTACAATAATGTACTGCCCTCCTGTCTGGGAAAGTATTGTCTGCAAACTGTTGGATTATTGGCACAGTAAGTTAGCAGTTTCTAACTACTGAAATAAAATCCCTCAGGGCCTTTTCTTGGCCTCAATAAAAGTGTTTCACATTTAACTAAAATTATAAGGTTCAGTGTCAAACTTTCAAAACTTTGTCTGTATTGTTAGTGCTGTGATGATGGTAAGTTCCTTATGGTATATGAAGGAATAAAGGGGTGCTATAGTTTTTTCACTGAGACAAAAATAGAAAACTCATTAAAATCCTAGGGTTTGGGATTTTTATTTTACTTGTTGATATAGACCTTCCACACTGAGAATAATGAACAATTTCAGATTTTAGTGGGAACCTGCCCCTTTTTCTACCTCTCAGCAGAGATGGAAGCATTCAAAACCAGCCAGGAGCAAAGCAGACTATCTCACTGCATCTGTAGCATGGATGACTGAAAGAATTGTTTGTCACTTGCATTAATGTGTCTGTCCTGATGCTTGACTTCAAGAGAGAAAATAAGGCCTCAGACTTCCTAAAATCCAGGATGTACCACAATTCTGCTCCTTGTATAGCCAGTTGTTACCCATAGTGGAACTCCATCGAGGGCAGCTTGGATGTGACCATTCCTGGTGCTGCACTGGATGAAATGCTTTTACCACTGGTTATCATCATTGCATGGAAGGCAATTTCAGAGATTATACAGTAATACTTCTCACTCTCTTTTCATCCTCACCAAACGGATGTTTTGGTCCCTGATGTCTGTTTGGCTGTAATCCCTGGAATTTGTAACACCCTACAGGGGTCCCAAAGGATTGCAGCAGAGGTTTGCTGGAATATCTCATTTCCACCACACCTGTGTTTACCCAGCTAATTCTATCTCCATTTGGCTTTGTGAAGGACATGAGGAGAGCAGAAGATGGTGACCCTGTCCTTATTTGCGCCTTTTACTCTTGCATCTACATTTCATCCAGTACAGCCTCTACCAAGATTAGTTTTTGGAGCTTGGACTTTTTTCTTAGGATTGTTACTTGTGTTCCAAATGATGCACTTGGTTGACAGTGTTTGTACCCAAGAAAGGAGGTTTGGGATAATAGGAACAAGTCACTGAGACTACACTACAGCATTTTGGGATAGTGTCTTAGGTTGAGCTGCAGATACATGCAAAAACATCCTACTTGGTTTCTTCCATCTGTATGTAGAGAAAGCTCTATAAAACATTTAAATACCTTCAAAATGCTGTATTTTGGCTTTATGTGGAGAATTGAAAACCTCTAGGAGATGCTTTTCAGGAAGAGACTTTAGGGTACTTTAAGCATTGCACATCCTGGCAGGGTAAATTCCAATACCCTGTTGGAAGCCTGGATGGGAGTTATTTTACTTAGACCAAGTTGTTAATTTCTGTTTGAAACTGTTGCCCAGAAGTCTCTGTAAATGTGTATAGCTGACAGACAGCTGTCCTTCTGCGCATATATTTTTGTACTGCTTTCATCCACTTCAATGATTGAAATACTAAATCTAGCACTCAGACAGCTTTTGAATTTATGCCAGTCCCTGAAGGACTTTGGCTTACAGTTATTCATATAGGTAGTTTTGAAAATTTATGACAGAAATAATAACTCTGTGGTAATATTCATCCAATTGCTTATTTAGAGCACCCAGTGTGAGATCAAAAAACGAGCAGCTAGAAATTCCTGGGGCAAAGCTTTGGCTCGGTGCTCTGCTGTCCCTCACAGGAGGGGAACACCAGAGACATTGAAGAGACTTAAGGCAGTTTTCAGAATTTGTAGAGATGTAAAACCAAAGTGAAATTTGTCCCAGCAACTAGTATATTTAACTGTATTTTAGGTGCTGTCCTTATCTATTTCAGCTTAGTCATTGTTTTCTAATATTCAGGAATGTGCACATGCATTGTAGAAGCATTTAGTGAGTGACTTCTGTCCCACCCCACGTGCTGCTCAGGGCATGGTAGTGATTTTCAGCAGCTTGTTCTGCCCCTCTTACCCCTCTGTCATTGTCTGTGGTGTTGCACACAGCACACTCTGGATCTCAAGAGGCAGATCTCTCGGGTCTAGGCAGTAAGAAGGGCACCCTGAAAAAACAAGAACAGGCAGCAGGAGATGAGTGGAGTGAAGTCCCAGTGAACTGCCTGATGTAGTGATGTGGTGTTGCCCTTCCTTCTTCCTTCCCTCTTGGGCCATCACATCCACCAAGCTTCATGAAAGGAACCTGCTAACAATATATTTCTTTTTTTTGTTGTACCTGCCAGCTGTATTTTCTGCATTCTTTAGTCAAAAAGACCAAGTGTGATCTGAAGGAAAGTCCTTCTGCAGAGGGGGCAGCATATATCCTTCTAACATGTATGTCCTTGTAAGAAGAGGGTTAGTGATGGTCGATCAAGCGTGAGCAAGAGATGTGAACATTCGGGTGTGATCTTTCAGATATGCTTGGGATGATAGTTTAGCTTTGATGTTTATTTTTTTTTTGTTTTTTGGAGGTTGTTTTGTTTTATCTCAAATTCAAAACTAATAATAAAGAATCACCTGCATAAACCTTAAAAAATATAGAAAAAAAAAGAAAAACTCCAAAGTGGGTGAACGTGGGCAGAGCTGGTACTTCCCATTTCAGCGAGGCACACCAGGGCAGGTGTGTTGGATTAGACTTTTTAATAAGCAAAATAACTGGTGCTTGTTTCTATACTTTGAAATTATGTGGGTTTTCTTCTTGCTCTTCAGGGTTAATATACTGTGGCCATGCCATAAGAGTGTGTCTGCTAAGTGTCTCTAGCAAGAAAATGAAATGCTGCCAGAGACCTGGAGATCTGCATACCTTGCTTTTAACACAGAGCTATAGCATTGAATCACTCATTTTGCCAGTGCACAGCCAGGATTGTAAATACTGAATTTTAATTATCAGGTGTATTCATAATTCATTAATAGGAGGTAGACAAATAGACTGGGCTGGCTTTGCAGCACAAGAAAGATAAATGGAAGATGGTGCATAGGTAATAGATGCTGGAGTAGAGTGTGTAGAATTTTTCTTTCCTCCATTTTGTCTTGCTGCAGCTATTTGTCTTGAACTCTCAAAGTCATTCCAGGAAGAGGGGCTGGAAATAGGACAAATGTACATTCATCACAAATGTTCAGAATTCTGAAACGAAGCTTTAAATACAATGTGAGCTGTTAAACGCAAAAGCTACAGGATCAGCCATGATGTTATGTATGCTCTGTGTCAAATGTTTGTCTAGTTACTTAATAGTAACCACTGAAACTTCAGATGAATTAAATTTAAAAAAATTCTTAACCATGTCCATTGCATTTGTTCTTGAATATATAAATCTAACTGATTAATGATAAATATTCTAGGAATTGCTTATCAGTTTGGGTGGTATGATAGATGATATGTCACTGATTTAATGACATAAAACCACGTTTAGGTAATGAACTTTTCACAGTCTTTCTCTTGTTGACATACAATCACCAGCTTCAACAGTTTTTTTTCAGGCTAAATTAAAAGTAGCATGTGAGACGTGTGATATATATTCAGTATATCGCATACTCAGCTGTAACTTGAGTCTAGATAGCAAAGCACACGATTGCCTAACCATCAGGCTGGGTTTGGAGAAGTAATCAGCTATAGGAAAATGATGAGCACATAATTTTAGATCATTAGAGGTAATTATTATAACTAGGAATGCTTTTAACCTAAAGGTGAATAAATGGCAACTCTGCAGTATATGTGTCCATGGCTTGGAATACCATTTTAAATGAAAGACGTAGTGGGAGATAGAAAATGGAAATTCTTCGTTTGTTCTTAATATCCTTTTTCTTAGTGGTGTGCTAACAACACACACTGTTCCATCAGCCAGAAAGCTAATGGGAGATGTTGTTCTCACTTTTCTGAAAAATAGGGCTGAATTCTTCTCCCAACTGAATCACCAAATGTCAAAGGCAGTTTATTTTGTCTGGAAAAAAAAGGTCAGTAGGGTTTCTGCTGAAGCACATAAATGGTTTCACCCAATTATGGAGTCAGTAGTTTGGTGAACTGACTTTAACTTCTGGTTCCATTTTTGGTTGTAAAATAAGTAAAATCAGCCAAAACCAACTTATTTTCCAGTTTCCAGGACAGCTGCAAATTTTAGAAAGATTCAGTGCTCAGCTATGTATGCTGTGTGTGCAATAGCATCTGCTAGGGAAATACCATGGCAAAATGACTCGAGGTCCAATCTCCAACAGTTTATTCCTGTATGTGCCAAACAGAGAAATTTCGTTTTAATTAGATGTTCTCAACAGCAGTGATCTGCTATTTATAGACTGAAAATACACAAAAAGGTTTAAGAGAAGGAAATCAATGGCATAATCATGACAGGCGTGGTCCTGTTCCCCATGTCTGAGAGTTTAAGGGAGCACTTTTGTACTTCAGAAAGAGTTTACACCCTATCAGTTACAAGTGAAAATAATCATTACTTTATGATCCATCCAATATGCTTTTAGCAATTTGACTTTAAAACAAAAGTTACAGATGTTCTTCAAGGCTCATCTCAAAAAAAAAGTTCTTGTGCTTTTTTGAGAAAACCTATTATGTCAAAGCCTTTGCAACTATATGTATGTGTAAAGTTAGGCACACTTACTTCAAAATGCTTAGCTGAACAAGGCATTCAGGATATTTCATTGTTCTTCAGGCCAAAGCACAAATATTTTACAAATGGGGAAAACAAAGTAAAATATTTGCTTGAGGCTAAGGAACCAGTTGCCAGCAGGTTTGGAAGGGACTAAGTTCCTTCACTAGCTTCTTGACAGATGGAGCACAGTCTGAGAGCCATTTACTTATTTAGATATAGGTGTAAGAAACTTCATGATGGGTGTGTTTTATGGTTGTCTTCATTCTCTGTAAATGCTCTGTCTGAAAAAGAGGATTTTTTAAAAGAGCAAATAAGCTATTACATGGCAATCTACTATTATGAAAATAAATTAACACTTGTGTATACTTTCTTGTTTTTTATCTTATAGTGTTGTCATGACCAAGTTTATAGCCTTAGCAGTACGTTTTATTTTCCCTAGAAACATTAAAGCTGTCATTTAATTTTAGTGGGATGTACAATTGCTAGTTGGTTTATCATCAAATTTAAAGGGTATATTCCTGGAGCATGGAGCACAGTGTTTCCCAGGAAAATGAATTCCCTGATTGTAAATGTCAAGAACAGTTGCTGAACTATTGTTTTACTATTCTGTTTTTAACTTCTGTTTTAATAATATATTAAATATGTAGTGGAAGCTTCTCACACAATAATGTTTACCTGAAAAAAAAAATCTGAAAACATTCTGTTTATTGTTGGGTTGTTTTGAAGGAAAATTTATGTCCTTACTGACTTTTTAATAACAAGTGAAGTATGGAAACAATTGTTTCCAGAGAGTCGAATGAACTTTTGGAGTTTAAGTAATAATGGTGTAAATTAAAGCTATTTATTTCATGTATTTTTTCTGTATTTTCTCTACAAAATTTTTAAGTGGCAGATTCAAAACAAACAAACAAACAATGAAACAACAAACAGATGTGGTTTTGCATGACAAGTGGTAGTCCTATGGGACCTTTTCCTGAAGAAAAATGGGAATGCAAACAGTTTGCATGGATTCAAGTTCAAATTAGCTGTGCACTGGCAGAGATCCATGAGTCCAAACCACTCAGAAGCTGTAATCAGGAGTTGTAAATGCAGATAGTTTCATGCTGGGAGAATATTCAGAGGAATTACTGATGTCTGGACACTAGTGGAGATAGGTGGGTCCTTTACCTGAGGCAAAATTGTCATTCTTACTCTGGGGCATGTTCCCAATCCTGTTACAGTTACAGGCTCTTCTATGTACCACTGTGCTAGTATAAGGATGTGCTAGACATGATGGCAAACCAACATCTTTGGGCTGCTGGGACTGACCTGAGGTGTCTTTGGAGAGCTGGGTGTTGTTTCTAGGAAGCGAGGACCACCTGGGAGTGCTCCTCATGCTAGTGAGCATCAGCCTCTTGTGGCTGTAGGTAATGGCACGAGATGGAAGGATGGGAGAGGCGCAGAGCCAGGGAAGCAATTTTATGCCCAATGCAAACACCAGCACTAATGAAAGCCTCACAGGTATTTTCAGAGGAGAATGTACCCTTTCTATGGATAAACATCAAAGGATTTGTAGGGTTACTGATTAGGAACTGCAGCTTCTTTCGGTTAAAGAAGGCATGGTTAATTAATGATTTTGCGTTCTGATTAGAAAATTAACATTGCTAATGCTGTTAGTAGATAACTGAGTTTCAGTATTATAAAAGCCTTTTGAAATGCAATTTGACAGAGCATATATCAGATGAAATTGGATTGATTATGGGAGTTTTGAAGTTGTTGATTTCTTTGAGAGCTCTGTTAACGAAGCATTATATTGTACAGAATCCATTAATAGCTCTGTTCTCCTCAGCTAACGGCCTATTACCCTTGGTAGGTAATGAAGTGCAGACGTGAGACACCCTAGCAGGCAGGGTAGGACAGAGTTACTCCACTGTGTCCACTGCAGATCTTGGTGAGCAGTTCTAGTTTTGTAGAGCTGGGGGGTCCTGTTCTCACTGCCAGCTTGGGTTGGTGACACCGAGTCGCACAGAGCACTGTCACGAAGGAAGGCCATGGTTTGGCATTGTCCATTAGCGTCAGAGGAGTGGTGTGATAATACCACGTGTCAGGATGGTGCAGTGACAATGTTCTGTCTGTTCCAGGAACTGGTGAAAAGAGTTGACACACTGGTACACGGGACCCTCCCAGAATGGCAAATACTACCTGCATATCCTCACCTCTCCAAACCTTTTGTTTTGCACTCTACATATGCCAAGGCAATTTCCACAGACTTGCTGATGTGCTAGATACCTAAGTGGACAAGATAGTGTTATGGGTTTCCCCCTCCCAGGCAAGGGTAGGAGTCTTATGACACAGAACTAGTGAACTGATTTATTTACCAGATATCTCTGTGTAAAACAGACCTTTCTAAAAGGTATAAGAGTACCGAAAGACATTTACTGCACATTTAGAGATATAATTAAGTTGCTAGTGCAGAGTAATTTAGCTGATGACCTTAAGAGTACTGGTGTTTTTTTCTTTTTGTTTGGATGTTTGGCACATTCTTTTTTTTTTCAGGACAAAAAAAAAAAGGAGGCAAGGTCTCCTCCAACATAAAAAATTCTGTTATTTTATGATTCTATGTAGTTTTGCTCAGTTTCTTTCAGGTGAGGTATTTTTCTCCCTAGTGGCTGAAGCAACTGTGTTGCACGCTGGGGTACCATGCAAGAAACGAAAAATAAGCATTGAATATTAAAATAAGAAAGGCAGCCTTAGAACTAATAGAAACTAGAGGCTTTGGCTGAATACCAGAAGCTCTTTTCAATTCTTTTACAAACTGCACTGGATCCTGCACTGGATCTTGGCCAAAACCTTATCTTGGCCAAACGCTATAGATTCAAAAGTTTGGAGAGAAAAAGCCTTGGTGTCTCATCTCTGAGTGTTAGTGCTGCATCTTTGCTACTTTCCCATCCATTACTGTAATGGTCCCATTGAAGCCAATGCTCAATACCACTGTACAACTCAAGAGTATAATCCACAGTTCTGTGGAGCACAGATACACCAAAAAGTTATTTTTCATCTTCTGAGCTTTTTTATCATGGTGATGATGCAGGAAAAGATATTTTCACAGCTGGCGGCTGAAAACTGGACCTTTTGAGGTCAGGAATATAAGAGGTCAAAAAATAAAATCCATAGTGCTATCTATTGATATCTTTTGCAGTAAAATTGCCTTTAATGTAGATGTTGCCAAGTCCACAGTTACGTCCTGTGGTTGTCTGGGAACCCAGAAAAAGAAGCAGCCTGCAAAGGAAACAACCAATAGAGAAAAAATACATTATACAGCAGTTCTGTTGCCATCCTGGCATGCAATGTCTGCTTTTCTATGCTTAGGAGATAAAGCAAAACTTTTACTTTCTTCAGCGAGGAGTTCTTTTAAGTCTTTTTGGCAAAAAAATTGAGGATGAGAGAAACTATGTACTTTCTGGAGGTTTCTATTAAATTACATGCCCCAAGTATCCCTGCATGATCTTGACTGTAAAGGGTGAAATCTGGACTCAGTATAGGTTAATAGGTCCTAGAGCAATAACCCAAGAATACCTAAATGCACCTGTCAAAGACTGATAAGAGCTGAGGTCTGTCAGCTGCATTTCTGTAGTTCCGGAATTGTGTCAGCCCAATTTCCTCTCTATTTTATTCCTTTCCAGTGACACAAAATTCTTAGGTTGTCTGGTGCCTTGCAACCCCTAAAACATAATTCAAATTATTTGCCACCAAAACTACACTCACAGACCCAGACTACTAAAATTCTGCCTGCATTACAGGGTGAAGGCAGTAGCTAATTTATTTTTTTTAAAGCCTCAACAAAACAAAAAGAGCGAGACATGACACTGTTGGCTTTTGATGTTAGATTCTTCTTTGCCAGACTGTTTTGTTTTTTTGTTTTTTTTTATGAGAGTTAATTAGATTGAGTTCATTGACATTTATCTGAATTACCATTGGTTCTTAACTCTTTTATCAAATTTTTGTTTTGAGTAGTTGGGGTTTTATTTTGAAAAGTATTCTCTGCACCCAGAGTTGGAGACTTGTGAAGCAGTCTTGTCGTTAATGTGGTCTCTCTCAATCAAGATAACAAAAGAAAGTAAAAAGCAGATGGAAAGGATTTACTTCCATGAGACAAATAGGAAAGTAAGAAAAGCAATTCCAGGGAACTGGAACATGAGAACAGTTGCACTGTGACCGTGCCACTTCTGCTAGGATGTAGAGATTTCTGGAGGCAATGTGCTTATCCAGGCCATGGTGACTTACTCAATCAGTTTATCTATCCTTTAGGAATTTGCCTAATCTCTTTCTGAATTTGTGTATCCTCATGAAATTCTCAACATCCTGGTGTGGGAAGGGATCTGGAGACACATCATATGCATCACCTACAGCATCCTTCCTGTTTTAAGTTATTAAACGAATGGGAAGGAGTCAGATCTTCACCTACTGGCAGTTGCTTTTCTGGAGTTTATGCAGAAAGCTGCATCAAGCTTTGATTAAACCAGACAAAATGTTTCTTCCAAAATACCTTTTAGCCAAACATACAGATCTGTTGCTATTGATATATCTCATTAATCCATTTATATTTTGTGACTATGTCTGACAGCATGTTCTCTTCCTGTCTCTCTCACCTCCTTCACATTCAATATACTTAAATACCAATTTCTAGGTTTAGTATTTGACATTTTAGTTTTGACAAGTACTTTGAATTCAGTGTAGAACAATGAAATCACATAATTATTTTTTTACTTTCAGATACGTTCCTGACTGTTTTACTGTCAAGGAAAAAAAATGCTCTTCCACATAAGATGTTGATTTCATTTGCAGAATTTCAAACAAACTGAAAAAATAAATTATGCAGACAGTTTTCCTCATGTATCTTTGGAAAACTGATGTTTATTTTAAAAGCTTCAGATGACAATAATTTGTATTTTAGTACTCACTGGTGTACTCTAGTCTTGCAAATAATAGTCTTGCCATTGGTACATTGCATGGAGTATCCCAAAATAAACCATTAACTATCAAAAATTAGTCCCTTTATGCAGCTCCAAAGTTGCTACAGTGCTCTCTGTCCCCTTAAGATTCCTGTGACTGTTCAGTCAATCAAAATCCAAGTGGAACAGCTAGCTCTTGAGGACACTGAATTTGTCAAAGTCCTTTGAAGATGTGGCATTTGATTAAAAAGATCAAAATGACAGTAAAATTGTCTGTAATATCTGTGACTTCTTTTCCTGAAACCACTGCACTAAAATTTTTAAACATAGAAAGTGTTTGAAGACTTCATTTTGGAAATTGCACTTTTATGATAAGTAACTGCAGAACAATTTTAAAGGATATTAAAATGCCTGTATGAATGATCAAAAATTGCAAATTATTTAATAAGTGGGCACAATTTTTTATGTCATGCCAATGAAGAAAGACAGTGAAGCGCAGCAAGCAGGGACAGAGCTGAGATGTAGAAGTCTAATTCTGTATTGTTGCAGGTAGCTGTTCTCTACCAGAGTTATTAGAACCTGTGTCCCTTGAGAAATAGTAGAAATTCCTTTGCTTGCTTTATTCTCAACTCTTTACACCACTTAATAGAAAACAAGAAATAATCCTTCTGAAAAATCACTGTAAGTAGATAATTTAGATTTTATTTCCCCTCAATTTTTTCCCTCTCTGTATTTTATCACACTGCCTAATTAGGAAGACACACATGATAGGTGAGAAAATTGCTTAAATATTGAGGGCCTTTTGTTGGCTTATTTTGAAGCAACAGAAAGCAACTAGAATCATCAAAAGTGTTCAGATTGAGTTCTAAATATTGACCTAATAAATTTTTAACAGAAATTTATTTTGTAAGAGCCATTAAAAAAACCCAAACTTTTTAATGCAAGCTAAAATATAAGTTTGGAATAGGATTTATGTTATTCATGTATTGTGAGTGGTATCAGAAAAGCTACTAGGATATGCATTTCTTTTCTCCTTTTTTTCCCTTATTTTTTTGCTATGCAAAACCAGCTATACATGCCCCTTTGTGGAGCTTTAGTTTTCATCATTACATGTGGTAATCTGTTAAATAAAGGCATTCGATAACTGTTGCAGATTACAAATACAGCACAATAGGCTACACACATCTTCTCCTTATTTCCACCTAGGATGTTTGATAAGAAGGACAAGATTTATTTTTTTTTTCCCAGTTGGACAGGCTTCTGGTTGTGCAGACAGTGAATGAGACTGGTTTAACATCAATATTCTCAGTAAAATTAGACAAATGTATTAGTAATCTTGCTCCAGTCTGTGTGCTGACAAGCAGTGCATGAGTAATGAAGAGGTCTTTCCAATGTGACCCTCCTGCAGAGCACTAATGAACGGGGATGTGCATTATTAGTTGATAGTACATACCACAATTGGAACAAAGAAATGCAGTTTAGGGTGCTGTTTACCTATCTAGTATTCTAGTGGGTTTACTTTAGGGAACAAAAGAGAAGTGGGATTTCTCTGCTGGACATGGACAAGTGATATTTTCCTTGTTTTTTAAGGAATGAATGCTTCTTCAAGAAGAATGTAGAAAGTTTCAAGAAATTATTGTTCCTATCTTTACAGTCAAAAAAGCAGGCTATATGACCTGTAAAAATATTTTTGTTTAAATTGCAGTATGGGTGAACAGATAAATGCTTTTAAAATGAAAAGTAATGTTCAGTTAAGGTAATGAACACTTGACTTAAAAATGGAAATACATATTTATTAGCTTTTGACATCTACTCTTACCTCAGAACTAGCAGTCAAACAAATCCCTTTTTCTGGCTTTTTCTCTAACATATGCTGACAGACCTTATATTTTGCTTCCTATTTGGTGATAATGGGCAACAATATTTATGACAAAATTAGTTTTTGTATACTTCAGAGTGCAGATTAGCTCCTCATGTCTTTTGAAATTGTTCAATTTCATATCAAGAGAGAAAGTAAGATATTATGGAATATAGTTTCATCTCAGAAACACTGCAATCCACAGGTGCTCATTTAAACGAGGAGATAGCCATGGGGAGTCGTCAGAGGTCCAAGGATTCAAGTTACAATAGCACATTGCTCCAGTTTGGCATTACTGACACATGGACATTGCTGAAACCCACAGCACAGTCATGCACTGGACAAAGGCAGATACTCATCCCCCAACACAGAAATGATCTTTTGGTGCAGTAGTGTGGATGTTGAGATGATTTCTCTGCTCCTTCAGACTTGCAGCTGTGTGTACAGAGGTAGTAGAAAGGAGATACGTGATGAGTTGCTGGCTGGAAGCAGAGTGTGGAAGGAAAATACCAACTGGCGCTGAGTTCAGTCAAGGAGTCTTTGGTCCTTGGAGCAAAGATGGTCAGAGAACCTCCAAAGACATCAAAAGAGATTGCAAAGTATTCCATAAACCATGCTACTGTGGAAAAAAAGTTCACCTCTCTCAACTTTTAAATTACAGATAGATGAGAATCATACTATAAAGAATGTTTTTCATTGTTATTGAATAATATATGTTCAGAATAAGGAACACCTAGTTATTATCAGAGCATGAAATCATCAATCCATTTCAGCTGACCAGCTAATTTGAGGAAACATCTGGTCTGTGGTCTGCATGTCCCACAGATGACTGAGGAAGCCAAGAAAAAGTGCTTGGAAGCCAAGCAGTCTTCCAACTTCAGTACTGTGCAAAATTATTTGTTTTATTTAATTGAAAATGGTAAAGTCTGCTGGTGTACCAGACCACCTTGGAAGTGTTTATGTTCAGGTTACACAGCTGTATGAGAAAGCTCAAGGCTTTTAATTGGAAGCAAAGAAAATGTGATTCTAATCCTCATGTTAAAAGTAGTCTTTCAAAATGTTTTGGCTTTCTTAAAGCTAAAAGTTAGCCCCTAATCTGTAGTGTGAATCCTGTAAAGTTGTGGAAATAGTGGAGGAAAGTAAGTAATTTGTTTTGGAAGTCATTCTTCTATTAGTTTTGCTTAGATTGGTTTAAATGAGAATTTTCTTGATGATTTGTACGTACAATAGGTGAAAAAGCAGCTAGCCCAACCAAACTGAGTAACATATTTTACCAGTTCAGCAATGAATCTTCCAGCTGAACTCCCTCTCCATGTATTGGAGATCAGCTGAATTATTGCTCTTTGTGGTGCACCTTTGTTTGCAAAAGTAATGTCATTTTAGTACTTCTATGTACTAAAGGATTTTACAAAGCAAGTATGTAAATTGTAGAGCAGGGAAATGCAAGAGACCTAATTTTGTATCTTTTTTTTGTTTCTTTTTATATTCGATATTTTAGAACATGTGTGTTTTGTTTCTGTTTACCTTTTTTACCTATTTTCCTCTAGAAAAAAATCCTTAGAATTACAGCAACATATGTGTATATATAATATATATATATGTGTGTGTGTGTACAGATGCATCTGTGATGTGTATATATAATATATATATGTGTGTGTGTGTGTGTGTACAGATGCATCTGTGATGTGTATATATAATATATATATGTGTGTGTGTGTACAGATGCATCTGTGTATGTTAGACTTACCCTAAGCCTAGTTGTTGGTTCTGATGCAAGTTTGACACCTCTAGTGAAGTCACTGAAATACCTTGGGAAAATAAGATTTTAAGGTTAGTAAAGGATGTGTGAAAGTTGTGCTGCTTTTGTTTTTGCTTGCAAAGATTAACATGTTTCTGGGAATGTTTACACCAACCAAATGAGCCAGGCAGGAGATTTCCCTGCCTTTAAACCATTTGCAGGATGCCATGTATGTTCTCTAGGACTAGCACGGAGTGCTGTGGGACTGTAGGTCCAGCTGTGGGCACTGGAGGAAAGAATCCGTGATTTGAACTTGACTGCAAAGATAGAACAGGAGAAAGAACAAAGTGTCCCCATTTCTCTGAATGGTTTCTCCCCTTCGGATACACCACCTTACACTATATGAAGTTATTTTCCTTTCCAGAAATGTGAATGAAGATTAAAGCGTTTTATCCTTGGGCTCCCCATCTCGTAGAAAGGCCAGTGTGAGGGAGCCTGTGGGAAGCAAAGGCCCTTGGCTAAAATTAAGATAGCTACAAAGAGTAGTGGAAGTTTTTCTCTCTGGAAAATTGGCTTTTGACCAAGTATAACCTTAAGGCTTTCCCAATGGGAAATTCAGCATACCTGTTACTGTGACCCTGCCCTAGTAACCCCTTGCACATGTAGCAGCTCAGCCAGTTCGCAGTCTTGCTGTTTTTACAAGAAGTATTCATGAGCTTAAAGCAGTTTAGGGTCATGAAATAAGTTTGTAAACCTTACATTTTCACAGTAAAAATATAATGCAAATATACTTTGCTTTCTAGACAATTCCTTGTGTTATAGTTTAACAGGCAATTTGTAGTGGGTTTTTTTGGGTTTTTTTCTTTGCTTTGGGACTGTAATATGTGATTTAAGTATATATATATTTATTTTTTTTTAATAATCTGAACAAGTGACCTCTTCAATTAGTAACCATTGCTTTAAAAGAACAACTAAAATATTAAATGAAATTTAAGAGTATCTTATATTTTCATTTTTCTGACTAATAAACATAGACATGTCTTTTAAACTGTTAAGAAAACTTTTCTGTCTGACCATTCAGGGAGCACTCTGGCAGTCGCACTCCCACCATCAAAGACTTTTCACTGCTGGGGCTGAAGCCCCTTTGCAGCAAAGCTCACACAGTCAGACAAGGTTTCCTTACTGGCTCAAACCCAGGTTTCCCATAGCAGGGTCTCAGACATCTGAGTCCTTTAAATAATTTAGTTAAGGTGCAGAACACAAAGCCAGCTTGAGCTGGGTGCCTCCAGGGAGGGACCCTGGGCAACTGAATCCCTGAGCTTTTATTCCCTTGCAGTGTAAGTGTGCCATGGTCTGGGCTCCTGCTGCTGAGTCCTTGGCTCCTGCAGTGTCTCTGAGTGCCTGCTCTCCTGGCTGGCCCCTGAGGTCTCTCTGCTGTGCAGAGGGGCAGCACCAATTCACAGACGTCTTCCTGGGGCTCCCATCATTTCCCAGCACCCAGCGCCCAACCTGCAGCTCACACTGCAGCTGCACACTGAGATATCTGCACTACCTTAATTCCTCAGTGGGACCACTGAAGTTTGTGTTTCCTGACTGCTCACAAGTTCCAGAGTGCTCTGCTATCCCACATGCTGAGTTAACCATTATGCACCATGAATTTTGTAGAATGGGAATTATAAAGCTTTACCTGATGTTTTGTTAGCATCACAGTGGTTGTACACTGAGGATTTGTCATGCCTGACAAATCAAATAATAGATTCTCATGTACTGGGACAGGGTGCCCATCAGTACACTCCAAATTAAGCCTTGAGAGGCATACTTAATCATATTGATTAGATGAGGAGAGTTAGAGATGTAGAGAAAGAATTTCAAGTTGAGTAAAACTCAGAGGAAAAAAAAACCCAAGAAAGGCAGGGCTGAACTGAAAATATCATCATACCTGGTAAATCCCTGTACCAAGCTATCATGCCCTGCTTGCAGAAGAGGCAGGGGAAAGAGACAAAGTGGAGCCACATGTCTGCCTCTGGCCTTGCCAGCACAGCCCAGCTTCATGGCAGTGACCCTTGTGGGTGCAGTGCCTGTGGCTGCTGTGGCTCCTGCCAGTGTACTAGAGACAGTGCTAAGCAGGGCTGGAAATTAAGAGAATTACCCTGTAACACATAGGAGGCCTTTCTAGAAGGCAATTGTCATACCCTATTAAACATTGCATCTCTTTGTGCTCTATTGACTAAAAATTATAATTTAAACCTTTAAAATATATATCAAAGTGCCTGTTTACTATAACATTAATCAGGTTGTACTGTTCCAGGTTGACTGACAAGATAATATATATTTAAATTAAAAATGACAGTGAGGCTGTACCAGACTTCTCTGGGATTCAAGCAGCAATTAAACATTACTCAGTCTTTTTTGTACTGCACAATAATGAAGAGATAGAACAATCAGAGGGGGAGCTTACAGCCAGAAAATACCATTTACGTAAAGTGATCATTTATAGGAAGTCAATATTTACTGCACTGCAAATACACAGTCTTTCCTTTTGTAAAAATGAACCACAGGCCCATGGTACATGTCTTTACAGAGATGACTAGTGTTGCTGCAACAGCTATAGTTGTAAGTAAATATACTGCCAAGTGCTATTACCACTTGCTCTTGCCATAGAAATAAGAAAAGCTTACATACAGTTCTTAAATGAGGGCAGTGTAAGTAGCTCTGGGCAGTAATTCAGAATGTCCAGTTGTGTCACTTTTGCAAGAGGAGTGTGACCAACAATAGCTCTCTGGTACCAGGAATAGTGAGACTAGCTTGGGATGGGATGCTGGATGTGGAGATTCAGGTTATGGGTTATCCAAGTGCTGCTAACTCAGGCCCAGACCTTGTGGACTTTCTGAAAGGAATCTGTTATTTCAAGGTATGGGGTTAGATTTGCCGTACGAGGTAAGAGCACAGCAGTGTTAGCCATAGGAGCTGACAGTAAGTGTGGTGTTGCCACTGAATAACAGCAGGAATTCACTGCTGAAGAGAAGTCATACCTCAAAATTAAAATCGATTAGGGACTTAAAAAGCATAAAATCAGCTAGAGTGAATAAAATAATAGTTTAACTGACAGTATTTAAGAAAAAAACAAACCAAATTCCTCCTTTCTATTAATGCACTGAAACAGGGACAAAATCTCACTAACATGAACTGTAACAACATTTATTCAGGATGGAACTGCTTGACAGCATGTTTCCTCAGCTCAGTAAAACATGTGGTGAGCTTAACAAGGGATGATCGATGTAAACCACTGTCTAACCCTAAATTCATTATAGTATTGCAGTGATAACCTGCACTTAGGGTTGGACTGCCAAATTTAGTCTCATAAAATACTGTCATAGGCGGGTATTAATAATGAAATGTCAGTCATGTTTTTATTCAGGCAATGTTCAAATAATTAATAGACAGATTCCTAACCATTAATATTACAATTAATAGTAAATGTCTTATTACTTCAAATGCCCTAGCACTTGCCTTAACTGAAAGTGACTTGTCTTTGAAGGTAAAATAAACTCTCAACAACCTTGAGGTTTCCAAGTGTCTGAACCAGTGGAGTTTCTTCACTTAGGATAATGGATGGAAATGTATTTTTACACATATGTGTAAGAGAGATTAATTTTAAGTCCTTATGTTTAAGATGCACAGTATATTCTTGAATGATGAAATATGTTCTCTGTCTCACTTAAGATTAATTTTATTAATACAAGTACTGTTTAAACCAGATGGAAGTCAAAATGTGATCTGTGAATTTAGGACTATAGTCAGGGTTCTAGTATTGCTGCTGAATTGGAGTAAGAAATGTGTTTCAAATTGGAAAAAATGTATATTTATATAATTAGCTTTGAGAAAAAGTTTTTAAAGTATCATAATACAGGTGTTTATATGTCCCAATCATAGTAAGGTTTGGGTTTTTTTTTTGTAATACAGATTTCTATGAAAGGGAAGTATTTTTCCAGAGACATTATTTTTTACGATAGACTTGGAAAAAAACATGTGGCTTTTTCCCCAAAGGATTTCTGTAGATTGTTTAAAAAATGAGCAAAATTAAAATCTTCAAATAAAACTGATGATTTATTACTTTGGATTAAGAAATGTTTATGCTTTTATTTGCATCCTTTGGTGATAAATAATTGAAATTTTTACTTTGGCCTGTTTTAAAGTACTACTTCAAAGGAAGATGGGAAATGAAATTATTGCTTCTTCAGTGAACAAAGTAAAACATTGTTCCAAAAAATTTTGCAAAAATATCTGCTATTTCCAAACATACTTTATGCTGTATGTTTCTTAGTAGTGAGAAACACATTAAGACATCACAGCTACATTCTTTAACTGACTGTTTTCTGAGTATCAGGATGAATATTTTATTATGCCAAAGAAAGTCAATTGTATTTGTAATTAAAAAAAAAAAGCATTATCAGTGAAAATGCCTTTGAGTTGTGTAAAACCAAGTTACTGTTAAATTTACCTTGCCTTTTGAAATTTCTATTATATATTCTCTGTAAAAATATAATCTTACATACCTGTAAATGCTATTAAATTATATGCCTTGGCTTTTAAGTGTCTTTTCTGCTCTTCTGTACTTTGAATAGATGTGATGTATTATTTAGTGTTAGGAAGCCACCACTATTTAGTTACAAAACCTCTTTTTATAATATTAAAAATGGAATATTATCTCCTCGTAAGAATTTATTATAAAAGTTAGACTAGGCTGTAGTTTTGGAGGAAGGATGCAGAACAGATGACCTTTGTGTCCAGTATTGATTTGATTTAATCTAATTAAAAGCCACATGAAATGGTGCCTGATGAAATGCTGCTAAGCAAGAACCTCACATTTCAGCTTTACATTTCTTTGCCAGCAGTGGCTCTCTCAACAATTAGGAGCATTATGAAATCTTTTTAATACCTGAGATGCTCCCAGGTTTCCTCCTAGGAGCCACTTATAACACGGTTGCAGGCACCAGCCCCAAGCCTTGCCAGGGTGGGCTGTCTGGCTGCAGTGCAAGCCAGAAATGTACTTTCCCAGCTGAAGACCTAAAATATCCTGATGTGCCGTCTTGGCTTGTCACCTCAGATCCTCATCAGGCTGTGCTGATTCTCACTGCCGAGCCGAGACGTGAAGGACGAGCTCCTGCCCTACTTTCTACAAGGTGGCTGTAAAGCACTCTCAGAGCCACATCAGTGGTACCCAACTCTTTCTAAGGGCATTTTGGAGAGGTGTTTTACCAGATGTGGCCGCCTGTAGGAAACACAATGCAGGGGAGTGTCAGGGACTACGAGGGGAGCAGGGTTCTTTCTGTTTTGACAGAGAAATATGAGCTGGCTCTGGTAGAATGAGTTCATGTGGTTCAAATTGTTAGATAATAATTTCTAGGATGATTAGTTATCTCTATTGCAATAGTAGCTAGATGCTATCAACACTTACTTTGTATGCAGCAGGAAAGATTGTCTTGTGGAGGCTTGGTTGGCATGGGGGAACTGACACTTTGGTTTTTTTGGTGGGTATTTTTCTTTTTTATTGTTAGATCCAAATAGATTTTTGGGAGCTAAAGGATTAATCCAGACTAGGACTATACTTTTTATACTGAGATTTCTGTTTTGTTTATACCATGTTATGAGTATGGCTGAGGCAATACCTGATAGTTCTTGGTTTATAGGTGCTTTGGAGTTTGGGTAGCATGGGTACACTGTGTAAATTTTCCCCCCAAAAAATAATGTATTTGAAGAGACTTTGCTTCTCCATAATCTGGCTGCCTTGTGTATTTTTCTCTTTGGGCACTAAAGTACTGAAACCATCACATAGATTTATGACTTTCCTAGAGAACTTACAGCAGCTGAACAAGTTTTTTATGTGCCCATTTGTCGTCTATTTTAAGCAGACTTGGTGGATACTTTTTATACCTGAATCAGTGTATGAGTCCCAGAATATTATTCATGCATAAATTTTCTTTTGAATGCATAACATTTTTCATGCATTTAACTTTTTAGTCAAACAGCAGTATAATGGTAAGTGTTGATTTCATATAAAAATATTGAATGCTGAGTATATGAAAGGCTGAACTTAGAATGTAAAGTATACAGAAAAGCAGATAGCTGAGAGCTGCCTATGTGAGTGTTCAATGAAAGTTTAGACTGCAAGGTGTCATACTAGTAATGTGTCACACTCTGATTGTCTAGTTCAATTGTTCACTACCAAAAGCCAGTCTAATGGAAACATTTCATTTCAAGAAGTCACAGATTGTGGTCACCATGTGTACTGTGTATTAGTATTGGCTGTGGTTATAATTTGGAGGTAGTAACATCTAAAATAATGCTGTGATAGGTGCTACAGCAGCAGTAGGGAATCAGTCCCTGCCCAAGGGGCAGGAAATGATCAGTGCAGACAGTAGGAGTACCCTCCCTCCCAAAAAGAATCAGCAGTGCTCATATGGGCAGCTGTTGATAAGGTAGTGGTGGTACCAAACTCTACAATATTTATGGATGAACCATGTTGATGTAAGAAAGGAAGAAAACAGACATTTTAGCCTAAATTTTCTTTCTTTTCTAGACACTACAGTTGTCTAATGCCAAGGATTAAGTGCTTGAGAGGTGTGAGAATGTTTTACTAATCCCACTGAAATTAAACTGGTGGAGAGGCCTGAGGGCAGCTCTCTCAATCAGGCCTGAATCTATGAGTTTTGAGGTGTTTGCCTTTATATCTCCCTCATGTATAAGTGTGTTCCTTTACAGTTTGCATCCAGAAATTTCTTGTAAAAGTTGTTTGTTTAGTACATAATTAGAATTCTAGCAATTTCTCTAGTTTCTAAGAGAGAAAGGCAGAACTGGAGTAATGAAATCATACAGGAGAGGCTTGCCTGTATCCACAAATGAATGTTGAACAGCATAATTTTGTCAGGATCATCAATATGTAAACCCTACACAAAGATCTGCAACAAATTCTGTTATTCTCTTCCTATTTAAGGGCTTCTAGGAAATGAACTCGAGGGTTTTCTGGTATTTCTAGTGTTACAGTCTTCAGGACTTGATGCTCACAAGAATGAAATCTTGGAGGCTGTCCATTTTCCTGAAGGATGCACTGGGAATTGCCCTTTAGCACCTATGAAGAAAAAAAGTCATTACAGACATAAGTATTCTTCAATATAAATTGTTTTCAGTACTGTTAGAAAAGCTGCACCATTCCCATTTTATGTGTGTCCCTTTCTGCCTCTCCTTTCTTTCCTGCATTTATTAAATATTAATTATATGGTAATACACTCTATTAAATTACAGGAAAAATTCATGCGATTTTATGCTTTGATATTTGCAAACTCAGTAAGGAAATGCATTAAAACACCAGTAGAGATGTAGTGGAGCTGAATTCACTTCTGCCATGTAAGTCTGTACTGAATTTGTCTCGTTGACATAAAACCTCTAGAAAATAGACATTTTTACACAGATGTCATAACAATAGAATCATAACAAAAAGAAAGGACTTGTTCTTTCTGCCTTCTTACTTAAGTCACCTTTGGATAGTATCTCAGTGTTTGAAAGGTAAATTTAAACAATAATATTAATGAGCAATGTTTCAAGGTCAAGGATATGTTTGCAGGTCTAATCTAACCTTATGCACCTGATGAGTGCCTGCAGGGTCTGAGCAGGGTGCTGCATGCCCATGCTGAATTAGGGAAAGGCAGAAAGTGACAGAGAGCTTCAATTTGCAGTAGTTGTTCTACCCTGGGTTTTGTCATCAGCCTCTTGAAAAGAATGTTTTGGCAAGTTATCTTCACTGGAATTTGCTCAAAAACAAGTGCTGGTGCTGAGTGTGTGGTAGCATTGTTCCAGAATCTCCTTAGGAGGCTTCTTATGCTGCGGCTGCAGCTTGTGCCACCTGCAGTGACTGTGCCAGGGTTAATGGACATGGAGCTGTTTCTTGGTTCTAAGGTCTGTCTGTATATCCCACCTGTGCCTCAAATCCATGCTCCAACACAGACTTGTTTGTGAAATTGTATGCTCACTGTTCTTGAATTCATTTTATTTCTAACCCCAATTTCAGATAAGATACAAGGCAGCTAAACAGATAAAACTCACTCTGTAAAAATAGTGAGATACTGAAACATGTCGGGAATTTTGCATGTTCCTTAGAAAGTTTTTGCTATCGACAGCAAAAACTGTTGGTTTTTGGTACATCAGCTAGTGAGACTGGGATTCAGTAGAGGATTCTTCCAGGGTGTTTTCTGTGCACCATATCTTTTCCCATTCCAGTGCCCTGAGATCATCTCAACTTCCTGCCTTGGTAGGATATGTGCTTCCTTGGGTTGTTCTCCAACGAGGAAAGTCCTTCTACTGCATCTCCTTGCTTCTCAGTTTGAAAATTTTCAGTTTGTAAAGGTCCTTCATTTCTTACAGCTACGATATCTTCAGGTATTCCACTGATCTCTCCTATCCTCTTCACCTGCATCACTAGACCTTCCCCATCACAAGCAGCATTTACAGCACTCGTGGCATAAAGAGATTCTAGCAGATCTTGCCAGCCTTGCAGGGCTGGCATCCTGTTACTTGTGTGTCAGAAGATATTCCTATGAAGGCAGCTGCAGGAATATACCTCATATTCTGATAGTTCATAACATATTTAGGAAAGAGCCTTTACAGTATTAAAGTACCTATATTTTCATTTGTTGTGGAACTGTTTACTATTTTATTCATTGTTAATTTAGACAATGCTTGCCATAAAACCTGTGCTTGTTTGAACTGTAATGCCTGCAACTTGTTTGCACTGTTGCAACATCCCTTTCCATCACATATAGAAGTTACTGAAAATGTTAGTTCAGTTTTAAATTACTCTTTGTGCAACTGCTGAAGCAAAAGCTTTGTCATAATCCTTTCTACACAAGTATCTGGCTTAGAAGAAGAATAGTAACAGGTATCATTAGGATGAAAAACAAAAATAAAGTGTCAATTTTAAACTGCCTTAATTATAAATTCTGAATATAGACCCCACTTCCTGAGCTGAATTGCATAGGCTTACATAAAGACATTTTCTTTTTTGTGCAGCTTTTTTTTTCTTATTTTTAGTGAGTGCAATTGAAGAGAAAAAAATGACATCCTGCACTCATAAACTGAATCTACTACACAACCAGGGAGCAATAGTTCTGCAGTAGAGAGAAGTACTATCAAGTTGCATTGTATCCTGTGTGGAATTAGTGAGCATGTGAACTGATCTGATATTTTCTCTCAGTTGTCACCAGATGGGTCACCAGACCCATCCACCCACCCACCCAGTCACTGGTGACTGGTACTATTTACATAGTACCAGTCACCAGTTTACCTCTATTTTGTATTATCCACTATGAAGTAAAAAGCTCTAGGTAAACAGCAGAACAGTTCTATACCCTGTGCTGATTTATGAACGCTTGCAATACAGCTATGAAATCAGAAGCAACTGCAGTGTAGAAGAAAGAAATGTAATTTTTGGGCACACCGGGAAAGCTGAAAATGTATTACCAGTTTGTAGTAAATGTGCAGTGGAGGCCTTTCCTAGGAGAGGATTTTAGTGTCTAATTAATGACTCTGTGTCTTGCTTGGATTTGAACTCCTAACATGAACCATACAGCGTGCTGCAGACTTGCCTGAGGGAGCAGAGGGGGGTCTAGTCACAGTTCACCTGCATGACCTTTACATTTCTCTGAAGGATTGTGCAGAGTCTGTTTCCTCTCCTGCCTTCTGTAGGGGGAAGGTGTAGAGTATCTCCTGCTTATCATGCACGCACTTAACTCCTGTTAATCCTTTCGGGAGCGCCACTGTGGTATCAAAGCAGGTATATACTTTTAATCTCTAAAGCAGCCCTCTAAGAGGTAACTGGAATTTATAGGTCTTATCAATTTGCAGCAGTGCAGGTGAATAAAGGGAGCCTTTAAAATAAAGCAACTGCTGACTCAGCTTACATAGAGGCTTGGGAGTAAAACTGAAAATTCAGCAGTGCTGGCCCCTCTTCAGCTATCAGCTGATGGAAAGTATTACCCTTTTAATGCTAATCCTCTGAGGCTGGTGTAATGTAAAGTACTGGCGATATGGGTGTCTAAATAACAGTGGATCACTAGTGTTTGGAGACCCTTTAAAGGGTAGCTCCTCAGGGTATCCTTCCGCAGCAGGCAGGGAGAAACTCAAAATATTAAGGTTTGCTTTATGTCTTAAAGCTAACAAAACTGCTTAAGTAAATTCAGGAAATTCACTAACATGGAGACAGTTCAGATGGATTTACTTTGCTATGAAAAGGTGGTAGGAACATCTGCTTTTGATCACTTTTATATTTCGGTTTCCTGAGACAAGTAAGGTTCGATAGTCATCCTAACTCGAATAACAACTGTCCAAATAGCTCACTGCCAATACATGTTGAATAACAGTATCATTGTGTAATGTCAGGTTTATGTAATACAGTATTTGTCAGATCACAGATAATAGAAATGCAAGTTTGTTGTATGGTGCTGGGATGAGCGCATTTGGGATCCACATTTGTGAGCCAGGCTCAATTAAATAAAAGATCAGTTTAACCCATAATTAACTGTCTTACCCTTCCAATCTAGTCCTATTGGCTCAAATGTCTGTTTAATGTTTGCAGATATGTTGAAAATGGAGCTGAAAAAATAGTTTATGAATAAAGAGCAGTCAGAGATGCTGTTCCTGCTGCTAATTTTTTCATACACTTAGGTTTATCTCCTCAGATACTGGTGATATCATGAGTAATAGGAAAAGGTACAGTGGAGTAAGAAGTCTTGTACATAGATAAAAAAATATTATTTAGTGCAGGTAATAAAACATAGCAGTGGTGTCTTGAAAAGCTTAAAATTTTCTGTGGGGGTTCTGATATTCTCCCTGTTAGTTAATTTCTGGTATCTGTTATTTGATGAATAATGCCTTACATTTGTGTCACTTAATATTTTTTTTCTTTCTGACTATATAAAACCATTGTGCATGGTAGTCATTGCCCAGGGTGCTTTAAGAGCCAGAACGTTGTTCTTAGTTGTCAGAAAAGGTTTTTTTCTGGTACTATTCACAGATGCTACTTCCTGAAAGAAGCTACATTCAATTTCATGTGGCCATATTGCAGCCAACTTCTGAGTTTTAGAATGATAAATAACATTGAATTATATCTCTTAAGGATGCAGAAATTGCAGGTTTTCTGAGTCTTATTCTCATTACCCATTGCACGCTGACTTTGAATAAAATGTTCACCTACCTACTAAATGCCTCCTTCACAATGCACAATATGAGAAACAAGTACTGTGAACAGAATTCCAGAAAGTAAATATTGCTTATACTTGTAGAGATGGAGCTTTTTGAAATCTCAAATGCAGTGAAGAAAAATGGAAATAAATAAAACACTGTGCTTGCAGATACTTACAGAGAAATTTCCTGGACCATTAAATGCTTCTTTTCATTCATAATATGGAAGCATAGAAAGATGCATCTGGTATTTCTGTTGAAAGAAATCACTTTCAATTTTTTCAGCTTCCTGAAGCTTAAGACATTCATGATCTGAATAACAGATTTTACAAGAAAAAGATTTATGGGTTAATTCTAAAGATGATGACATGAGACAAAATATCAGAACACTAAATTCTATGCATAAATCCAGGTATTGAGGGCATGGGGCAAGGCTGCAGGAAACTTTATGAACCTGAGACATGTTTTAATTACTGTTCCATATAGAGAAAATAGTTTTCTAAGAATTCATGGTATCTGCAGTGAAGTTACAAAGAAGATAACATTATACAAAATGAAGAAACATAAATTTGGAGTTTATGTTCATGACTTCCAAGTCTAGGGATCTGCATATCATCTCAGAAATGAAACAAAAGCTGAACCATAAATCAGCTGGTGTTCATTATAATTTACATACATGTATGTAATTAGAAGTGAATGGAACTGTAGAAAAATACCATCATTTACTATATTTTCTTAAGAATTGTCTGTAAACATTTTGTGTCTTAACTGTAAGCTAAGTGACAGCTGTAAGTTGATGTCTTTCAAAGAGGAGAAACTGCAAAGCGGGCCCCGTCATGGATCCAGAGACTCCACTAGAACATTGCTCATTGGGATATTTCAGCCTGAGATTGCTGTTAAGTGACTCCCTTGGCAATGGCAGCTGTTCTTTGCTGGAGCTAGCTGCTGATGTTTTAAATGCTGGTAACCCAGCTCCTGTAACTCCATGTTGTTACTGCTGTTGTACAGCTCAGTGAGTGTGTGGCTGCTGGCTTCCCTATTCCCTTGACCTTTTCCTTGTTTGAGTGTGGAGTCAAGCATGTTAGATTGAAATGCCTTCACTGTTGATTTAAGATTAAAAAAAAAAAAAAAAAAGACTTTTCATTGGGGATTGGGGCATGGAGACTAGGAAGCACTCGTGGGCTCCATTTAGTTTGCTTTGCTGTTGTCATGGTGAACTCCAACATGGAAGTGGAAAAAAATGGCCTGAGGTACTAACATTTGCAGCTCTTCCAGCTGCCTGCAAAGTAATATGTATCTGTGAGCTTAAATTCTAGGATGCAGTTTTATAGCATGTGGTGAATTTCTGTCCCTAAAATAAATGTAAATTTTAAAAATGAGCCCTTTGAAAAATATATTTATTTGAGTCTATAGGATCACTTGTTAATAATATGGATTGTAACTACATGTTGTTGCTTTGAGGATGTATGTCTTGGTGCTTGGCTTTCCCAAGGCACATTCTTAAGGTTCTGTAATCTTCCCTGGTCCAATGGTAGAGACAGTCTTGTAAACATGACAGTGTTCTCCATAAAGCTGTCCTTGCAAATTATATCTGTGCAATTAGCCCTGTGTCACTCTGTTCAGCCCTTGCTCCTTCAAATACAATGTTCCACTATTCAATAGGTCTAATTTAGATTAAGTCTTCAGGGTGGCAATTTCTCTGTCTGTTTACATCTGTGGTGCTATTTAAAGATGTCATATTGTTGACCAAAATCAAAACTTACCAGACATATTTTTATCCAGTAGTGTTTGGTGAGGCTATCTGGTTACAAGGTGAATGGGGAGAAAAAAGTGCATTTCTGGAGGGGCTTGAGAGCTTCTTTCAGTCTTTGCATTTTCTGAGGTGCTATGTGAGGGAGCTGTGAATGAAAAAGGAATTGTGCAGTGTGTCCAAGGCCTCTAGTTTCTTCTGCAATGACTCAAAGGAGTAGGAAGAAAATGGAACATTTCCTAAGATTTCTTCTGTTTGAAAGCCATGCTCAAGGCTATGTGAAGAATGTTTTATTGCTACCCAGGTACGAAGACAAGAGGGGACTCTTCAGCAGGCCCAGATTTCCTTTGGGCCCCCTTATGTTGTTAATTTGGGCACGTGAAGTGACCTGAGAATGGGCATAGCTAACAAGATGACTTGTGGCAACGTCCATAGGGATCTGGGATCACATCTGTCACTGCACATTGCACTGCCTTATCTCTCTGCAGCTCAGAAAAGTCTCCTCCTGCAGCTCAGAATAATCCTTCCTTTAGGTGATGTTTCTGTCTTTATCTAGCTCTTCTTACATGACTTCACTTTCTTTAAACCATGAAATATATTCCTTGAGCACTGGAGGAAGACCTGCAAATATATCTGTCATTGGCCTCAATTCAGGCTGTGGGAATGCAGCAGGCTGGCTGCTGCAGAACTGTCCCAGTAGTTAAATCTGTATCTGTCAAAGCTGATGTTTCATTTCTCTATACATCTCTCTACTCACATCCCCAAAGTCAGAAGCTGGGTCTTGGAATTATTTGAGTCTGTGTACACAATTTTGTACTTGGACCTGAGAGCTTAGGACAATTCTGGACTATTCAGGGCTTTTCACCTTGGCCAAGCTGTATCCCATCTCAGAAGCAAGTTCTAGCTGGTGATCACTGAACATTTGTGTACAAAACCTGGTGCATAGGTTGATCTAATAGGTTTTAGCTGTATTCATGTATGTGAGGGATCTGATATTTTATCACTGGATGTACGAACTGAGCCAGCCTAAATCACTGGCAGAGAAGTGATACCACAAGGGGGGATAGAACCAAGCTGCTGTCTCTGGATTTGAATGTTAGATGGAGGTGCTCTGTATGCACCATGTTGACATGGGAAAGATGGAGGTTTAACAAGTGCAGTGTGGAAGATTTCGTGCCAGGAGATGTTCCTGATGTTCTCCTGAAAGGTTTCCCATAGGGCATGTGAGTGTGTAACTGGCCAAATATTCTATAAATCAGTGTCAGTACACATAGCTCAAAGAGGGAAAAAGTTAATGGAAGTGCTTTAGGGTAAAGCAAAAGGAAAGGGATTTAATTAAGGCATATAGCTTCGGGTGCCTTACAAGCATGTAAATTTGTCCTTGAAAACTGCACTGAGCAGTTCTGAAATTTCTGTCATTTGATTGAGAAAACCATGAAGTGTCTGTGAACTTCTGTGACTTAAACTCACACAGGACGACTAGAGGGCAGAGTCAGACAGATGCTTGGTATGCATTTACAAGCTCAGTTTAAGTCTGATATTAAAATAAAGTTGTAGCTAGGTGCACTTAACCATGCATCAGTACCTCTGTGGGTAGTAAATGAGATAACAGAGGTCTGTCATTTAACTTTTTTTTTTCTTCAAACCCTTCTTGGGCAAAACATTGTATTTGAATTACCTGCTGACATTATAATTTTTGCTATGAAAATTGTGAAAGGGGAGGAGAGAAAGGCTTTATGTTCACATGTCCTGAATAGAAGTGAATCATTAAACAATTTAAATGTTTAGTTCATTATTAGAATTGATGCAAACATATAAGAAAGGGGGGGGAGGGGGTGCTTCCACTATTTTTTATGACTTGGTAGTTATGAAACAAGTATTATTGATGATGGCTTTAAAGCTGGAATGTATAGTAGTTATTTAGCATCCTTGCTTTTTATTTAAGATGCCTTAAGCTACTAGAAAAATCATTTACTATGTCACAAAATTTCCTGCCTTATTAGTTAAAAGAAAATATTTCCCTACAGATATTTTCACATGTAATGCTATTTTCCATATTTCACAAGCTGTTTGCAGTTTAAACTTAATCATATTTGCCTCTCTGTCACTGAGGCTCTTTAGAATTACCTTAGAGATCTAGATATTATTTGGATATTTATAGCATAATTAGATTTGACGTATCATACTTTGTTTATCTCAGTTAATGCCTAAAGGCTTGATCCTGATCTGAGATCTGCAGAAGCATAGCACCAAATTTGGAATGAACTCTGTATTGGAAATGCTAATAGCAGTCTCTGTCTAAAAGAGTTACCCTGCTCTCCTCCTGTCTCCTAAAATGTGTTAGATTGGAAGGATGCATTTGTATTTTTTTTTTTTTTAAGAATGAGGTAATGGCAGGAAATGCAGCAAGTCTGCAGTATTTTAGTTTTCTCTCATAGTACTCTCTGTAGATATTATTGTGTAGCTAACACAAGAATACATTTTATTTTCTCAAATCACTATGCCTTTGATCCTTCAAATATACCCTCCCACAAAGAGACAAAATCACCTGTACTTTTGTTTTGTATTTTTTCTCTCCATTTTAGTAAAACAGAGATCCAGACATAAAATTCAGCATTCCTGGAAAGTCCGTCTGGACTGGTGATGCTCCCCAGAGATCTCTATTCTCATTAATCAATGAATTAACCATCGCCCAGAATTTGTAGTTTACCCTCAGTAAATGAAAAATATTTCTGGTTATCTTTCTTCATATGCATTTGCCAAGGATAACTGTAGGGTCTGACTGCCGTAAGGTCACATCTTTCCTTGCTTTGAAAAAGTTCAGTATGGTCCTACCACACCAGAGATACTCCCCATAGCACTACAGCAAATGCTGCACAATGTTGCAGTAGAAACAGGTGCAATGTGTGTTGGTTGGTGATGCAAAAATTCTTAGCGCTGAGAACTTGTGTTTGGAGCACACTGGATTGCAACCCAGAAATTTATATTTTTCCTTGTCTTGCCTGTGTTGGCAAAATGCTGTCAGCATCCTTCCCCCAGACACATATTTTGATTGTATATCTGCGATCATCATCTTTAACTAAACTGGTTTATGATGTGGATCTTGAAGGCTGATGATGTTTGAAAGCAGGAGCACTTGTCAGGCCCGCAGTGAAAGTGTGGGGAACCCTCCTGTGTTCAGCTCAGAGACCAGTGTAGGACAGGAAAACCCTGATGTAAACTGCTTCATGTCTGCACTGCTTTTGGTTGAACCCCTCAAAAATTTGTGCAAAAAACCAGATCTGGCACTGCTTAGCTCATCCCTGATTTAGGTGTTGGGTAATGCAGCCCATGGACTGACTCTGTTAAGAAATCTTTCATAACTGTCTCTTTTTGTCATTTGAACTCCAACTCAGGGTCAGTGAAATTCAATGGCCATAGTCATGCTTTGTGACTGCTACCCCTCTTGTGAAAGGAGCCCTTTAGGTAAGACTCACAAAATATTTATGTATTGGCAGTTTCTTCAAGACATGGAAATCATTTGTGGATTTCCTGAAAGAGATAAAAGTAGGGGAGAGGTGTTTTTGAATTACCTGTTTTAACAGACTGAAAATACGTGCTTTGTCTTGAAGGTTGTTATAGTGTTGTGTTTTTATGGAAAAACAATATGCTAAATTAAAGTTTGCTGACATACAGTGCAGGTAGGCTGCACTTAAAAAGAACAATACACATAAAATACTCTTCAATTCTCATAAAAATACAGGCAGAGAGACTGATTTTTTTCTGGTTTAACCTTTAGATGAAGAATGCTGTTTAGTATTCATAAGACAGAGGGTAAAGTCTTGCTTTTTGAATTCTGGTGCTGTGTGGAAAAATGGCTAGTGCTGAAAATCACTATTTCTATAGAATTTAATTTCTCGTTGGACTGTTTGTGTCATTTTAGAGAAATATGGCTTTATTAAAGAAAAGACAAATGAATATCCTTAACTCACTAGTAAGAGATTCTGTATACACTAATTATCACTATGTTATTTCTCAGATATTCAAATTATAGTGTATAAATAAATTTTAATTGCTAATGATTTGAACAAAAGTTATCAATTTCATTATTACTGAATGTTGATACTGTGGAAAATTATTAATGCATTAAGCATTTTAGACAAGAGCAGGGCCATAATTACTGCTACTATTAGTATTCTAGTATTTTCCAGAACTTACTGAGTTCTTTAGAAATGCAGAAGACAGCATAGCCTGCATCTAAAAAAATGCATGAAATAGCGAGAACAGATGTAATATTCAGAGAGTCAGATTGATGGTAGGCAAATGCCTTATTATTTACAGGTTTGCTCCTGTCTGAGTCCAAATTTAACACATTTGCGGTATTTAAGCCATTGCTGTCTACACTGATCCCTCTAAGTCAGGAGTGACCAGCCTGTGGCACTTGAGTGGGTGACACCTAGCCCCTGCTGTGGCTGTGAGCAGAGCCACCACCATGGGGCTGTTCATCAGGGGCATCACTGCAGAAATAAACCACAGCCACGGGAGCTGGAGGATGCTGCTGAGGCCAGAGAGGCCCTGCAGGGCCTCGGGGCTTGGCTGGGCTGGGAAACACTCCTGTGTCCTTCTTTGTGTATGAAATGCTTGAGAGCTTTGGATGTGCTTCCCTGCTCCACTGCCTCCTAGCCCCATTTGGGGATGGGCTGTCTCTTCCTTTCATTCCCATGAAGTGTGATGATGCAGCATGCACTGTAGCATCAGCTGGAATCTGGGCTGCTTCTAGCCTCTTTTCCTGCAACAGTTCTGGCTAGGTGAGTATAGGCTTTGTACCTATGGTCCCTACAATGCATATCTGAGAGCTGCCATAGGGAAGAAGAGTGACTCAAGGAGACACCTGGCAGGGAGTGGGAAGCTTTTCCAAACATTTCAGAGCAGGTGATCCCATTGGAGTTGAACCGTGGCAAAGTGAGGGCATAACTGTGAGAAATGTAACAAATGAGCTGTGAATAATGCCTTCATGACTATTTGCTTGCAATTTGCTGCAGCTGGAGATCTCAGAAGTAACACTGGTGAGAGCTCAGAGGTGATGCTGTGATGAGAAGCAGCAAGGGAGACCCTGTCAGAGATGACTCTTAAGCGGACCAGAAAGTAATGAGTGTGATTTCTGTCAGGCCAGCATGCAGGCATTGCTGTGAGTTGAGCTGGTGAGGGTGCAATAGGAGAACAACGCAAAGAGATGTCTTACATGCAGTGTGAGAAAAAAGTATTGGACATGACTTGCTGGAGGGAGGAAGATGAGGAGAAGGGGTCAACATTTTGTTGGGCTGTATCAGAACTACACAGTGAAGCAATTCCTGGAGGAAACAGAAGAGCTCTCTTTTGCCATGGTGAGTTGGGCAGATAGTATGAAATCATGAGTTAGGGTGATTTATAGAACTGAATAAATTGAGACAGGCCATCACTGAAGAAGCAGCTTTGCTGTGAGTCACCTATGCAAGACTATTACCTAACAGTGTGTGAACATGCAAAATTGGGGGAAAAAAACAGAAAAAAGAGGCAGCTTCAAGAGAAATCAGTGAATATGGGTAGACAACAGCATTTGACTGAGCAAAAAAAAAAAATACTGTTCTCACTGTTTTCCAGTTTCTCAGCTCGTGGTAAATTAACATGTCAATCGGTTTGAATTTACAACAACTGAAAATCAGACCTTCAATACTGAAACAAAGTAGCATACATAAAATCAGCAGAAAGGCCCAATAAATAACTTATTTGACCTTTATATATTATTTATAAAGGGCTATGCATGCAAGGCACTAAGCATATTCCATTTTCAATAACCAGCCTGCAGCAGATCCCATAAAAGCATTGCTTCAGTCTCACATGGAAGGAAGCCAGGTTTATCAGGGAGTTTACCTCAGGCAGTGGGATATGATGACTTCTGCTGCCCTATTGACATGAACCAGCTGTGTAGTGATACCCAAAAGAAGATTTTAAATAAATAAATGCAAAAAGTATGCCTGCATGGCACTGGTGGCAAAACAATGACCAAAAAAACCCAAAGGATTGGAGTTCTCTGATAGAAATTAATTTAAATATGGTTTGTGTTTAAGAATTTCTAAGATTAAAGAAAAATGAAAACCGTAACCTTAAGTCAGATGAACGTGAAGTTGAGAATTATACAGGGGTGCTAGTGAAGAATGAACCTGCTAGGAAAATTATTGTGGGTCAAACAATTATTTATGAAATGTACCACATTTATACCAACAAGCAAGAGCAAGTGGAAGCTGTTGCAGTTGTGAAGTCCCTCACATGAAAAGAGTTTACAGTCACAGTCAGGATTTGCAGGATTCTGCAATGGGTTATTTAGGTACAGATTCCCCAGTGCTTAATGGGCTGAGATCTGAGACTGCTTTGGATCAATCAGAAGTCTGGTGCCAGAAGCTATGACTCTAGCACATGTAATTTTAAATGAAGGTTTGGAAACAAGGAAGAACTTCATAGTTTTGTAGCCCATTCCTTCCCTTAATTTGCAAATATACCTGCTTGCATTTCTCAGATCTGATCCGGCATTTTGTTAAAAAACAAACAAACCAAAAACACAAAAAAAAATTAACTCTCAAAAATCTGTAAAAAAGTCATCAAAGTTTTAATTAATCAATTTAAATAGAGCACATTAACTACTTAGTTTATATCATTAGGGTGCCTAGACAAGATTTTAGTGTGGTGTCTTCTGAACTAAAAATCTGTGTGTCCAGAGTGTTATGGTAGATTGGTTGATTGCAAAGGCTCTTACTTGTAAAAATTAGGTGGGTTAACAGTAGCTCCTCTCTTAGATGATTTGATAGAAATTTCTACTGGTGGAAGAAGGCATTATTCAGCTACAGTCTGTATTTGGCCTTCTTGAGAGTGGCAGAGCATTAATTGCTCATACTTTAAGCTTTGGTAATGCAGAAAATTGTGTACATTGCGGATTAGCTGGATTTCCTACAGAATTGTGTTTCTTGTACAAATTACTTAAAGGTGTGCCTTTTTTCTTTCAAATATTGAAGTGGTTTTTGTCTTCATGAATTCTGTATCTGCTGCAATAGCTCAGTTTAGCTGTTCTGAGAAATCAGTTTTTTACAGTGCACAGATTGGATGTTCCAGTGTATTTTGGAAGGTTGAACTTGATGATCTCAGACATCTTTTCCAGCCCTTATCATTCTATGATGTCCTGTTGGTGTTGGCTTCCCCCCACCTCGTGAAACTTTCTGTGTGTTCAGCTTGAAGTTCAGTGTGTCTGAGGCAGCAGAGCTTCCGCCTTTGGGGCAGTTAATCTACACATTGGAATGGCTGGATTGATTCTTCATACTAATCTTAAGTCATGCATTACATCTGTCCTGCTTGAGTGTGCAAGTTGTGCAAGCCAAAGTATCTTTTCTATCCTTCTTTTTATTTGCAGACTATTACTTTTCTATCCTTTAGGAATGTTTCTTCTGATCTCTTTGAGGAAGCAAATTTAAAATTATTTTTTCTTTGGAATCTTCTTTCTCCCCTTTGCTTCTCTCCTGTATGTGTTTATATTGTTTGAGGTTTCTTTTTTAAAGAATTAAAAGACTCTCATAAAGAGTGTCATTGGCTGACCTTGGTTAAGGGCCACCTTAACAATTACTGCTGTGGACAATGCAGACATGATTGTGGGAAAATTAATTAGGCAGATTTTCCCAGGGTCAGCTGCAGTCGTTCCCTCCTGAGTCCTTCACCTTGACTGCAGGGCTCAGCCATGATGTGTGGTGGGGCCCTCAGAGGCAGCCCTGGCCTTCCTCACTGTGCAGCTCTCCTGGCCAGTGCCTGGGTGCTGACACGCACACAAAGAGACACAATTCAGTGAAAACATCCAAAGAAAAGTTCTTCCCAATCCCAAGTACGTTTCCTCCATTCTGTTTTCTAATACTTTTGCGCTAAAGCTTTTTTCCTTTGTGGATATGTGCATGAAAGCTTAGTGTCTTGTTTTATATATATAAATTTTATAATTTTCAAATTATACTATTTAATTCCTAAGATGCTGCTGCTTCTTGCATAAGTTTCCCCCCGACCCCCCCGCCCTGCTGGTTGTTACCTCAATTTTTTTCCCCTCCCACAATCAACTGTTAATTGGGGTTTACTGCTCTGTATTTATCAGCATTACTCTGCCTTTTGGTGGCCTGCTAGAGCTTCCCCATAGTTGCTGTTTAGTATCAGAGGGCAGTCTGTGGCACTGGACCCCTTCACTTCTTCCTCTTCCAATGTGCTTTGTGCACGAATCTGGTTGATGCCCGAATCCTTGCCCAAACCTTGCCTCTTTTACGCTTTTGGACAGCATTACCAATTCCAGCTTGCTTCTTACAATGCTTGTCCACTGCTTTCAGGAGTAAATGTGCTTTTCTTCTTAGTTTTCTTTTATTGTTTTCCATGGGCAAAATTGTTTCCATAAGCCTCTGACATTTGGTTGTACACTGGCACAGCCATACTACCTTTACCTTAGCTTACTTTACATTTTGTTAGGTCTTACTTTACACTTCTGTTAGGTCTATATTGGTATCTCAGAGTTTTTTCCATACATACACATGTAGCATTTATTACATATATTTTGTAAATTAATATGATATTTTATAATTTCCTCTCCTTAAACATTTAGCCACCATTATAAATGGTTTAATAGCTTTCCCAGACTCTCACTGTACTCTTGATTGAAAATTATGTTTTTCTTGCTATATTAGCTATCCTATATCATGATGGTTTCAAACTTCTTATCTTTCAAAGCTACAGATGACTTAATTATTGGAGTCTTCTGTTGATAGAATAACTGAGATTGAACATGGGAATATTTAGACTCTGAAGCTGAGGTTTTTAGTGGAGCTAGTTAAACATTTCTGATCTGAGAAAAGCTTGACATCATAAATGATGCTAAAATATATTTGTCAAATTCATCTCTGGACAGCCTGTAAGCTGAACACTGAGCTGTGTACGTGTGGTTTAACTTAGTGAAATGTTATCTTCTAAAGAATGAAAAATATTACCGCTGCAGGGCTGTGAAATTTTATCAAAAGTATAAAAAATATAACCGCTCAGGTTTAACAAAATCTGAATCACTGAAGCTTAATTGCAGAACAACTGGTATTTTCTGAAATCCAAGTCAACTATTTTTGTCTTACAAAATTATGACTTCCTGTCCTTTTAAAACTACTACCTATTTTGATGTGCTTGTTTCAACTCTTGGCAGTGATGAAGGTGTATGTATTATTCATGATCCTTGAATGTCAGGTGTATTTCCAGTTGCTCTCAAAGTTAGACTGTTCATTTCATGACAGGTTTTTTTGAGTAGCACTAGTGTCAGGTATGACCAAGCCATATGTTAAAACATCCTCCTTCTGCTTTGCTCTTAGACATTTATAGAAATAATGAAGATCAAATAGTTTTATTATATGGCATATCCTTACATATCTTTGGAATATATTAAGATGGAAAATCAAAACCACTGTTCCTCCACTGCTCCTTCTTCCCTCTGCCCTAGCAGCAGCTCTTGTAATCATCCTGTTTAGAAGGCCAGGGGAAATGTTTTTTTCCATTATGAGAATTGTGGTCTGACCAGAGTGCTCTGTTTCAAGTGAGAGTGAAAAATTGTCTGAAAAAGGAAATTAATAAGAATGGAGAGTTCTGAAACAAAATTTTCTGAGTCAGTTTAAAAAATGAATTAGTTTAATCTTATTTGAAATATATTTATTTGTTTAGATTTTACTGGTGAAAGAGTCTTCAGGTAGTTGTGAGTAGATGTCAAAGACCTATACATTTATAGAAATTGTATTTTCCTAATAATATTCCTGTTTAGATGTCAGAAAAAGAGTTTTTTTTATCACACTCTACACCATGATATTACTCTTGTGGCTCTTTTACTGAAATTAGAACCATTAGTTCTCATTAGATATTTTTATTGTTTTGAAATTATTTGGTAGTCCTTGGTTTTTGACATGTGGGATCTCAAGAGATGAACAGATGAAAATTAGAGAAAGGTCAGTAATTAATCATCTCTGCAATTAAAAATACTTCCTGCTGTCTATGAAATCCAACCCAGAAAAATGTCACAATTTCTAATAACTTTTCTCTTGTGTTAAATACAAAAACCAAAAGTAATTATGGGAAAAAATAATTTGGCTGTGTGCATGCACACATGTAACTACCTTTTTTTATTTCATTGTTTGCATACTGTATCATTCTGTTTTGTCCCTATTATAAATCTAAAAAATGTGCATCATGTAGTAGATGTAATTTAAAGACAATAGCCTTGCAAAAATAATATATTTTATCATTGCCTATGTGATTCAGTACAGCAAGGAGAAAAATTGGCAGCATTTTGGATAAGAGAGAGCCCTCTTTCAGGGACTGCTTACGGCATATCTCACTAGCTGCTTGATTTCCTGATTGCTCAGCATTTTGCAGAAGATTAGAGTTACACTAAAAGCAAAGTTATGTGGTTTTGACAAATTATTCACTATTTCTTTGCTGCAAGGCTAGTGCAGAAAACAACTTGCACTTTCCTCATTTGGCACAGAGGAGCTTTTAGGTGAAGCCAGGCGATAACCTCGCTTCACCCGGCCAGGCGAGCGTAAACCAAAACACTGCTCAGTGCTGAAGTGTCACAGCCTCAGTGTCAGGCAAAATGTAAGCACCAGGAGGAGGCTGAAGTGCTGGTGTTTCCCTCAGTAGCCATCAGCTCCTTGCTTTGTCTCTAAGGAGAAGCATCCCTGTCCATCACACGCTCTGGGATGAGTTGCTCAGTGCTGTGACTGCCTCCCCTTCCCAGGTACCCTGTGTAATAGGAGTGAGGCGGCTGTGCAAGTGGGAGGGAACAGCAATGAGGATGATGCTTCATCCAGCTTGGAGGTGTCACCAAGGTTAACCCATCCTACACCCTGCACCAAAACCACTTCCATAAGAACAAGGTGTGTCACTGCCATAGGAGACAACCTCCTGAAATGAACACAAGGCCTAATATGTGGACTGGAGCCACTCCTTAGGGAAGCCTGCCGCCTCCCTGGGGACCAGGTTGAAGATAGAAGAGAAAGCCTCCTAACCTGGATATGGCCCTCCGATTCTCAGATAATTATTGATTTATCAGGTAGGCAGTGTTGAAGTTGCACCAAGAAGTCCAGTGGCAATCAATCATCCCTTGGGATGACAGGTCAAGGGATGAGGAGCACAAGCCATATTCTCTATCCATCCAGTTGCAGGGAATGATGACAGAAAAAATGGGAAGAGCCAACAGATTCTCTTAATTGTGTGTATTGATATAAAGAATATCTTTGTATGAATTGTATGCATTGATAAGGAATATCACTGTTTGATATTCCTTAAATGTTAAATTGAAATATATTTCAAAGACCTGTATCTATTTTTTTTCACAATCTTTCCCCTATTTTCAGGGTATGGATCACTTATAAATTGTGTCCTCTGTCTAAATAGCCTGCTTATTTTGTTAATAAGTTGGATCTCCTATGCCTGTGTAGGAACTGATTTCCACAGGTGCTCTGTTCAGCTATGGTCTGCCACTTACTTCCTTGAGGAAATGCAAAAAGATAGGACAGTAAATGGAGAATAGTAGAACAGGAGGAAATATGACCTCTAAAGAGCAAGGCCTTTGCACTATTCTGACATGTCTAGACCTATGCCTTAGGCTGTGTACAGTGTCAAATAATCAAATTGTGTTGTTTAAAATACTCATTGATATATGTTGTTTTATTTTCTGATGCTGTGGGATGACTTCAGGCTAGATTTTGCCCTTGTGTGTGCAGAAGCAGTTTTTACTGACTTTGAGGCAAGGTGACTCCACACAGAAGAGGGATATTGTCTCTCAGCCTTTATGGCAATGCAATTATTTAATCAATTGGAGCTGTATTTTTGCGACACCTCATAGTGCACCAAATCCATAATAAATGATCAGTCTGGATTTCTGGAGTTACTAAGTGATTTGGAATAAAACATGATCCTCAGTGTGTTAATAACATTTTGTCATGGGCTTGTGCATGCATGAATGGGTGTGACTTTCTTTATGTTTCTACAGTTGCCTTACTCATGATGCAAATTTGTATTGGGTTAGAGCAATATAATTATTAAGTGCAAATATGATTATGTTTTAAATGTGTATTTTCAGACACATATGTACATTTGTGTTCATTGACATTACCATTGATAAGCCTTGGTGTTAAGGTTTTAGGTTGGGGTTTTTTTCTAGTAGCTGTGCTGACTTTGACCATAGTAGTTACTTACTGTTTGCAATATGCAATGAAAATGGTGACATTTTCAGGTAAAATTTATAAGAGGGCCTGCTAACCAATACATTATCCTGAGCTGTGTGAAAAGGGCCAGAGACAGATCAGTAGATCAGAGTATTACTCACCTTGAGCACCAGCCATGTGAGGAGAGGCTGAGGGCCCTGGTCTTGTTCAGTCTGGAGCAGAGATGGCTTTGGGGAAGACCCGAGAGCAGCCCCCAGTGCCTGTGGGAGATCCTCCAGGAGATGGAGCTGGGCTCAGTGAACTGAGGCTGGGTGAGAAGCTGAGACAGTGAAAGTAAAGTGAATCAAGAGAGGTTCAGACTGAATATTTTTTTAGGATGCCCCTGTGAAGGCAGGCAGTGGAACAGAACAAGCAGATACATTGTGCTGGTTTTGTCTTTAGGGATTTTCAACCTTGGCTAGGTGAAGCCCTGAGAATATGGGCTGACCTCAGAGCTGACCTCCTGTGAGCAGGAGGATGGACCAGAGACCTTCTGAGGTCACTCCCAGTCTGAACTATCCTGTGATCCTGTTCCTGCCCTCCAGACAGGTTGCTTGAAACCTGTCTATCTCTATTTGCTTTTTCTGAGTTTTGATCTCAGTTAAGCTCAAGGATAAAAAGTACCATGGTAAGGAAATCCTGTGAGATTGTGCTGAGTTTGAAAGTCCTGAGGTCAGAACATTATGACAAGGAACATGATGCTGGAGGAGATTCCTTTGACTCTCCAGTATGGTCCTCTCTATTCTCACAGGCCACCAGCTGGCAGGACATCCCTCTTCTTCAGTCTAGAATAAAGGAGAGAAGAAAATTAGGCAGCTGGTTTGGTTAAACTATCTCTTGATCATAACATAGGAAGAATTAGCCAGCAAGTCTGGCTCTGAAGTAGATGATCCAAGCATTGAAAATCAAGATTGTACAAGGATTGGATTTTTTTTTTATCTCCTCAGTGTGGTTTCAACAAGACATACCTTAAACCCAGCTGAACCTGGAAGAAAGTTTAATGACCCTACCTAGATTATGTTTCATCTTAAGTAATAGAGTAACTAATGCGTCTCTTTCTTTTGTGAGTAGGTATAGAAGCCTAACTATTGTGGAAATGCTAAAAAATAGGCTAAGAAAGAGACTATAGAGAAAATCGAGTTTTTAAAGGACAAGTTTTCTTTGCTTCTGTGTATTATGCCTTTTTTTCACAACAACCCTTTTACTTCAAATCAAGCTGTGCAAAATATTCTGTATTTTTTTTCATGAAGCTTGAGTAGCATCTATGTTCCTTTGTGTACCCATAAGCAAAACAAATTAATCAGGCAAAGAGTAGTTCGATTTTGCATAATTGTGTAAGAGAAAAACATGCTTTGCTCTTTACATTTTTCCTGACTGATTGTGTTTAGATATATATCAGCATTTCTTTTAAATCTTTGGTTGATTGAAAAGTCATAATCAGCCTGATCAGCATTTTCTAGACTTGAAGAAGTTTATTTTGGCCTGTAATTGCATATTTGTGTAATAAAATCATTGTGGTACCTAACTACTGAGTTTTCTGTATGTTAGAAATGTAAAGATCATAGAACATTTTCAAGACAAATGTAATGGGACTTTTTAAAAAAAAATACATACTGTGGTAGCTGTGTGCTACCAAAAATTCAGTTTTTAATGACAGAGGTACTTACGTTTGTTAGCATATATGCATTAAGAAATGTGTTACAATCTTTGTTCAGGGAAAACTTCCATTTCTGTTAATGAAATTTTGCCTGAAACAGAAGAGTAAGCAAGATAAGTCTCAGAGTGCAAGGAAAAACTTGCTTTATTAGAACTGTTTTGAGTACATCTTTCTGGAACTAATAAAGCTGTGAAAAACCTTTCTTTTTTTTTTTTTTTATCTAATTTTATAACTAAGAAAAAAACATTGAACCTGTTTTTTTCAAATACTCTACTTATGTTGGTTTCTTTTCCCCCGTATGCCTGTAGGCAGTGCCAATCCATTATCCTAAGGCAGCGGTTTGATCCTGCAGAGCACTGTGAAGAAAAGCAGCGTGTAGAGAAGCATTTCTGCACTTGCTGTTTTGTGTGATTGCTTTGGTTCCACATTACCACCGTCACATTTCATCCACCAACTCTTCGGCCACTGTTGATATTTTTTCTCGTTTCTCTTTTCTGTATATAGCAACAGATTGACTGGGAGTTATGAATGAATATATGCTAATTAAGACAATAAAGTAATTTAAAGATACACAAATGTTAATAGGATTTGAAATAAGAGGTAGCTTGAGGCCACTGCTGTAACTAACAGGCCATTTAAAAATTATTAGCATCAGGCCCAGTGGACCAGTAGTAAAGTACAGCTGCCTTTTTAGTAGAGTATCAGAGCTAGCAGCCCCTAGACCCTGAGCTTTACTCCAGTGATCACAGCTGTGAACTGTGCTGAATTAATTTTGCTTATTCCTGCAAATGCCAGCATAGAAGCTACTTGCCTTACATAATGCCTAAGGTGGTATATACAATATTTCATTATTCTTAAAGCAGTCTTTACAGCAAATTGATTTCAATACATCAACAAAGACATGTTCTTGCATACCAGGCTGTTAAATATTTTATTAAATTTCAGTTTTATTTTAATTTTAATTTTACTTAAATTTTAATTTTATTAAATTTCAGTCGGTTTTCATGTACAGAAGAACAGAGTATATTGCTCATTTTGTTGACCAAACAGTTCAGTGAAGTGATGGACTCTGCTCTGCTGAAGTCCAAAAATAAATAGAAAAAAACATAGGTTTCAACTGAGAAGGCTGCAGTTGGAACAGCAAAAGAAGTTTACATAAGGTGATAGCTATTTTAAATCTCTTGTGATAAACATGATTTAAAAAAGCATTTGTAATGGCAAAGCCTGCTTGACAATGTGCCTCCTTTTCCCCCAGACCCCACAGCACCCTTTGGTCCATTCACAGAGATAACAGGGTGCCAGCCAAACAATCTCAGCTCCCTTCTTATCTGTTTTCTTTTCTAAAACTATCACCAGCACATTTGGCCAGCTCTGTAGAAATCCCAATTATAGATAGTCTATTTCAAAATGCCTTTGGATGAAGCCCCATTCCTGCCAAAGATATGAGAGAACAAAATGCGAGGGCTCATGCTCCTGTTTTAAATTAGTGAAATTGTGGATAGACTTGAGATGGTGCCTGAAAACCAGGCATAGAGAAGATAGAATTAGCTGAAAACTCAGAAAGAAATGGAGAGAACTGAACACATATTGTTTTGTCACTGCCTTTTTTTTTTTTGAGCATTTTCGAACTACAAAAATCAGGATCTCTGCCTTCAGAAGATGTATTTTTTGTAAAATGAAGAAAACTCATTGCATGTAGAAAGATGTGAATTGGTGCATAAAACTGAATATTGACAGCTGCTTTAGGCTTGGACCAGCAATGCTCTCTCACTTAAATGGTTTCAAATACATTTTGCCATCTTTTTGTTGCGCTTTACAGAGTATTGTTCTCATTTATAACCTCACAACCTGACAATGTCATAGGAAGAGAGATGGAAACAGCATTTTTGACTGTTGTGCCGAAAGCAGGATGGGAGCCAAAGTATCTGCATTACATTGTGCCTAAGGAGAACAATGGGGAGATAGTTTTTGAGAAGTGGTTTGATTTCTTCAGATTTATGATTTTAAGTCAGTAGGTAGCACTGACATCTTTTTGTGTGGTTGCAAGAAAGATTCTGGTATTACTGTAGTGTAAGACTGCAATAATTAAATTTAGTAACATCGATTTATATTAATGCAAGTTAGCAGTTTTGCTCTTAGAGGAGAATACAAGGTATGCTAAGCAATTTCTGCCTATGAAAGGCAGTGTTGGGTTTCAGGATGGCTACCTGAGTCAAGGGGAGGTAGGTCATGCCAAGCATTCAAAACCTTTACCTCTGTTCTACAGTCTGCTTTTAGTTTGGAAGCCCTTAAGAGCTTCGTTTTTGGGTAAAGACACTATTTTGTTTAATGTTTTACAAGTACAGAGTTACAAAAGAGGTGTTCATTCATAACAGAGAAGTTAGTGGTTTAATGTAGAAGTTGATTATTTCATGTGAAAAATTGTTTTGTGTGTGGTAACAATACTTTATGAGACAGCATAAACATTCTCCTCTCATCAACTGCTAGGCCCTCAGACAACAGTACATTCATTTCCATAAGTACCTCCTGCCCCAGAATTGAAATGAAATAAACTCTCCATGTAAACTAAACATGGAGAAATATGTAAGACAAATATGTTAGACACAAAGTGATGTACTTTATTAGACTTATCTGCATACTTCTTTTAGAGACATCTAAGCTAGTATCTGTCTCTTGATTTATGTGTTTAAAACAAGCAGCAGAATAGAAAAATACAGAATAGAAAAATTTATCCACAGAAACAGAGAACATGCATACATATTGTGATATGTAGACAGGTATGCTCGGGCATGTATTAAACTTCTTTTCTTAAGTCTTGTTTTAGCTGAAAAGAGTTCTTTAGAAAGTATAACCCATTCATGGCATTTGGCACTGAAAACTGCCTTTCATATCAAACAGTTGGAGCTTGGAGTCATTAAACAGAGTGCATGGCCACAATATATTTTGCACTCAGGTCTGATGAGACTGGTCTTCCATTTAGAATGGAAGCTGAATGACTTTCACTGTAAATACTCTTGGTCAAAGGGTTCATCCATATTTTATTTTTAGAAAAGTAATTCCTTCTTCTCATTACTTTAGTTATTATGTGAGACCTTTAGCTGTTGAAAAATGTATTTTATACATAAGTTGAAACATTAGTTTTTTTAGAGAAATTAAAAACAGCTTGGTGGCAAAAATGGAAGGCAGTAGAACATGCATTTCCAATCATCCATACCAAGCATTTGGTTTTAAAATCACCCATTTGTACTGTGGCTGATTTCCGCTGGCATAATCATGAGAGTCTAAGAAGAGCCCCTCATCAATTGAGTAGAGAAGAAACTGCAAGGCATAGTGGGAGAAAATGGGCAGAGGGCAGGGAGCTAGCTTGGAGTTTCTTAAATTTTGGACTTCTGACCCTCTACAGACAGTAATTCCGTAATGTCATTTTGATCAGATGTGTCCACAGTAGGCAGAGTCTACATCTGAAAAAAAATTCCTTAGCTATGATTACTGCATTATCTGTGGGAAACAGGGAAGCTAAAAGATGCTGGAAAAACATCAGTGCAGTGAGATGGTTGAAACAACAAGGCGACATGAAGGACCAAGTAAAAGTACAGAAAACACAATCTGTTTGAGTGTTCAGCATCATCAGATGTCTGAAGGAACCGTGATTTCCAGATGTGTATAGTCACCCAAACAGCCTAAGATCAAATTTCTAGAGAGAAAATCTCTTGGTATGGTTTTGGTTATGTGAAGTTAAGAGTAAAATGCCTGGGATTTTTGAGTCAGTATGAAGTATAGAATGATAAAAGAAATCTCAGAGAATCCTTGCTGAACAGGCCACTGATGGACATTAAGGGTATCTACAGTCATCCTACTGATTCTTTGAAAATGTTTTACTCATTACTTCAATTATATGAAGAACTTAAATGTTAGCATTTTGGTTTTCAGAAAACTGCTTTTTAGAAAACTCAGAAGAGCTAATTGAAATAGCTATTGGAAATTAAAATAGGAGTTTGAGTGAAAACTTACAAACTCCTTGGCTTTCACTTCTCTATCCTTCCAGGTACCATTAAGGCAGTTCATTAGATTGTGAAGTATTTTTTAGATGTACATGGCAAAGTAAATTTCACATTATTTTTAAAATTTATTTACTCTTCAGAACACACTTGCACTATCACAGTATAAAATTCATGGGAGCCTGGAAATCTCTTATCCACTGTAAGTAAAACGTCCTCAAATGTGGGTAGACTAATAAACAATTGGCACTTTATATATCTTCATCCCTGAAATGACAGCTCAGAAGATCCTCCTTGACTGGGGAATAGCTTCAGAAGAACCTTGTGTACTTTTTCAACAACTGCTGTCCTGCCTATACCTGGTCACAGGCTGCAGAAGGCAGCAGTAGAATTTTTCTAGATCCTCTGAAGTTCTGTCTCTCATCAAGTTGTATGTAATCTCATGATGAGATAGCACGTTCCATTTATCCAGCAGAAACACTGGTTTCAAGTAGTGCTTCCTACGATCAAGAAGAAGTAAGGGAAAGATAAACAGATTTTTTCAAAAGCATTCAGAAACTTTTTGTATGTAAATCCAAGTTACGAGGACTAAAAAAATTACTGAAAATGCTTTTTTTCAAGTTAAAGTATGTGAAATTAGATACTAGTGGTTATTAACCCATGGGAAATTGGGGGAAAAAAACAGGTAAGATTTTCATCACACTTATCCTCTTAACATGAAAATTGTTTTCAGAAATTAAAAACCATGTTTTCTGGATCTTTAAATGATACTCAGATTTAAGAGTGGCCAAGGAAGCAGTATTTTATTTAATGTTATTTAATCAACATCATGTGATGAACGTCTTTTAATCTTATTGAGGCCAAAAGGAATCCATGGCTTCACTGATTCTAAATAGTAAATAGCAAAGTGGGAAAAATTTTTTAAGATTATATCTTTGCACAATAGCATGAATCAAAGTCAACAATGATTTAAGTTGCTAGTGAGGGAACCCCTGATGATGTGAAATCAGTTACTGAGGAGAGAAAGTAGAACCTCAGCCCCATCTGGGCCAACATATTCAAAAGCCTGGACTGGACAGAGATCATTGCTCCTCAGGGGACAAGCTGCGGTGGCTGGAAGATCAAGGTGGAAGAATAAGAATTTGAGAAACACTCACCAACAAAAAACAATAGAGTTATAGTGATGGATCAAGTGACATCACTCCCCTAAAGACAGACTTTATTTCTTAATATAAAACTACAAACCGGACAAAAAATAACATCTTTGGCCAAGTATAAATGAAAATTATGCTGGAATGAATCCTCACAGCTGGACCAAGTTAGTTACATCTTTCATGATTACCTGCCTGCTATATCTTCCTTTGCCAATTCTTTCAGTGATCTGGGGAGATATTTCCTAAGCCAGAGGGAGCAGTTAAATGTCTAGTCCCCTTTTAAAGTCACATGGAAGTACCAAGCTTCCCCAATACTTTAAAAAATGCTGTACTTGAGCTTCCTCAAATTAAAGCAGCGTTGATTTTTTTTTCCGATTCAGTAAAATTAGAACACAACATTTGACATAAAGAAGAAACATTGGTTCAAAATGTGAGTTACAGACTCACAGCTAGAAAGACCTCTAAGACCAGAAGTCTAACCTTCTCTGAAGAGACATGAAAACCAGTACATTAGGAAAATGTGCTTTCAAGAGAAAATGCAGGCTATGATGTAGGATGCTCTGGCATGTGCTCTCATTAGAAGATGATGAATAACATTGGAGCCATCCTCGCCCCCATGCCCCCCCAGTTTAATGGAATTATAGAATCATATGGGTCGTAAAAAGACCTCTGAGTTCCTAAACATAACATGCCATGTCCACTTCTAAACATGTCCCAAAAGTGCCACATCTGCATGTTTTCTGAACACTTTCAGGTATGGTGATCTAACCACTTTGTGGGCAGCCTGTTCCAATGCTTGACCCTCTTTTTAGTAAAAAATTTTTCTAATCTCCAGTCTCAACCTCCCCTGGCACAACTTTCCATTTCCTCTTGTTCTGTCACTTGTTGCCTGGCAGAAGAGGCTGACCCCACCTGGCTGCACCCTCCTGTCAGGCAGCTGCAGAGAGTGATGAGGTCCCCCTGAGCCTCCTTTTCTCCAGGCTGAACACCCCCAGCTCCCTCAGCTGCTCCTCACAGCACTTGTGCTCCAGAGCCTTCCCCAGCTCCGCTGCCCTTCCCTGGACACGCTCCAGCCCCTCAATGTCTCTCTTGCACTGAGGGGCCCAGAACTGAGCACAGCATTTGAGGTAAAAATTATGGTAAAGCCTTCATCAAAACAGTTTAGGTTAAGAGCCAAGTTGTATGGCTTCAACTCACATCTCAAATGAAATACAGTTAATTCCTGTCGATAACAGTTTTGCTGGCAGGAGTATTTCAGAATTAACGTTTATTTCTCCAAAAAGAAGAAAAAAATTGCAGCTATTTTTTTCTGTAGCGTACAAATATTTCTTCTTATGTGTAAGAAAAACCTGTGATTATGTAGCTATGAATAAAAAGCTATTTTTATGTAATTAACTGCATAAGCTACCCTCCCTATTTAAAACTGATGAAACTGATTCTTTTTTTTATTCAGCTCTTTTTCTTCTGGAAAGAAGAAAATGAGCTGGAAAGAAAAATTTCTTTTTAAATATGCCTATTTTTTCCTTTTTCAAGATAAATATTAATAATTTAAAAAAGAGGCTAGCATTGTAGACAAGTGGGCCATCAGAAGATTACTTCTTAAAACAAAACTTTTATTTTTCTTTGCACCATTTCATTAAAATAGAATATGGGGTAAGGTTTTATAAAGTATTAGATTTTGGGGGAAAAACAAGCTGCAAGGTAATTTGTTTTCCCCACAAAGAAATGTTTGGATGAAGTTCAAATTTGAATTGAAAGAAGTAATATGTCTTGAAGTAAATGAATCAATCCAAGAAAGAGAAAAAATGTTTAATCAGAGAAGCAAAAAATGTTTAATCACACAGGCAATCTAGATAAGTTATCAAACATGATTTCTCTAGATATTCATTTAATGAGGATGAGTTTTCCCTCAGCTGGCAAACTTAGGTGATAGGATTTTGCAAGAAGATCTCTAACCACTGGGAGTATCAGAGGTGAAATGTTCACCTCAGTTAAGCAACTGGGAATTTTACGATTGATTCCATAAACCAGCTTTTTACTGTAGTCCAATCTAATTTCCATGCAATCTGTTATGCCTCTCTAAGCTTTTATCCTGAAGCAGAAAAAAAAATTCAAAGATGGCTGTATAGACTTTGTCCTTGAGAAAACCTGCCAGTGCCACAGGAAGTTCCTACCACGTTTAACTTTTTAAAAAACTTCTGCAATTCTGAAAAGCTTGGAATTCTCACATGTTACTGGTATTTTTATCAGCTTTTAAAAACAGCCAAAAAAGAACTTCTCTACCAATGTGGATTCTCATTCATGTGACTATGAAAGGTAAATGCTGCATGTGGATTCTCTATGGGAGAGCTTTCAAAAAGAAAGTTTTGGCAGAGTTTGGGATACGCACGTGTATGTGCATTGCCAGGCAGCTATAAATATCAGATCCATGGAGTGCACAGGACAGGAGGACAAAGGCACAAAGACTGGATGATTTATTGTAGAGCTGTAAAGTGCTTTTAAAAATGAGAAAAGATTTGTTAGTGTTCAGCAAATGTGAAATTCATGAGGGGCTTCTATCAAAGAAATTAGCCAAGGCACAGAGGAAAAGGAAATTTTGTAAATAAACCCAATGGAAATTTTTTTCTTGTTCTATAAAAACATTCCATTGGATTTAAATTATATGGAATTATATATTAATGAAAGTAAAATACTTTAGTGGTGCCCAAGTTTTCAGATGGAGGTATTTAAAGATTAAAGCAGTTTCCCTCTCAGAAATTTATAAATGGCCAAGCTACTTTATGTTCTTTATCAAGAAATGAGAGTTGTGAGCACTTTTAAGGAAAATACAGATACATGATCTCTATGTGAGAAATACCTGGAGCCCCTGGCTGCAAGGGATCTGTGTCAGTCATATGAGATGAGCCTCAGAGAAGGGCAGCTCCAAATCACATTGAATCAAGGGATGGAAAGGGAATCAAAAATACAAAGGTATTTTTTCTAAAGTGAGATTGTGTGAAGAGTTTTTAATCTATCTATCTAAATTGTGTCATTTAATTTTGCAGTTAAAAAGAGAAAGGTACCTCTAGTGGATAAATCAGTACACACAATTTATCACCCATTTTAAGATCTGTCTTTGGAATCTATTTTTTTTTTCTATTTCACAGACAGACAATAAAAAGCCCCAGAAATTAAAACCCTTGATTTTTTGATTGTAAGAACCAGGTGAGACAGACTCATCCACTCTCTGTGTGCCCCTGTACATACAAAGACACACATGCTTGTTTCACAGCTTCTGCAATTGGCTTGGAGGAAACTTTAATCAATGTATTAATTTGTGGAGAGAAAACCTTGCCTCCATATGAAGCATGGAGAAGAGTTGGGCAGTTGGACTTACAAGCCAGTCTTGCCTGGTCTCAATGGTCTTTTATTTTGGGCATCTCTCAGGATAACCTTCTAAAGTTAAAGTTCTGTAGCTTAGTGATCTGATATAAGACATTGTACACAAAATACTATATGAAAAAGTTTAAATTTATTTTAAAAGAAGAAAATACTGTGCATGTTAGTTAAGCTCATTCAATTCCATTTTTCCATTCAATAGGCAAGCAATGCACTATCACTTTCTGATATTGTTTCAGGAATTGTCTTTTAGCAGAAATAGTCTTTTAGAGATAATTCACAAAAATGATTTCTGGAAATGTGGCAATTAATTAAAAATGTTGTAAGTTTGTATCTTGTTTTACAGTATGTTCTCACATCTGCAGCTGAACAAACAGAATTGCATTTCCCAAATTACCATTTGATCTACCACATTAAACCAAGGCTTTCATTGTACTTAGGAAGTATTTTTAAATGAGCTGGTAAGTTGCTTAGAAGTGAGTACTAGAAGGAATCCACTGCTGTGAGTAGAAAACACTCATGAATTTTCTGTGTTTGGTTTATCTGGTGTTGAACTCCAGTCAAAAGCTCCTGCACACTTTTTAGTAAGTGCTTCATCTTACACATACAGTCAAACAAAATGACCTTTGGGACAAAGGCTTACGTAGTTTTAGGGTTTCAGAATTCACTGTAGAACTGCAAGAGACAGGTTATATCCACTAGGTATAACATCCATACACATTGGGGTAGCACTCAGAAGCCGCATTGAGACAGCTGGACCATTGTGCTGAACTTTTTACAGATATCTAACAGGAGACTGGCCTTCCTGTCAAGTACTTATAGTCCTCAATAGAACAGACAGTTTAAACCTTGAAAACTGAGACATGGGAATGCAAAGTGACTTGCTCCAGGGGATGAATTTAGTTTCAGAGATTCAGTACCCAACATGCCAGACTTCTCATTATGCAATGTCTTATTATAGAAGGACAAATGTTTGAGAGGAATAAATACTCAAGAGAGTAATGCTTGTGATTCATTGGGGTTTCTTTTGGTTTTTTGGGTTTTTTTTAAAGCTGGAAAGATCATAATGTAGTCTGTTCACCTCAGCCACTAACATGGTGTTAAATTTTAGAGCAATAAGCTGGTTTGGTTAAAGTGTGATATTATTTAACCAAATATTATTATTATTTGGTTAATGCTGTGATATTATTTCTGGTTATAACACTCTAGATATGTTGCTACCTCACATGTGATATATGCCTCCTAAATGCAAGATAATTAATTTGCTTGAAGGAGCTTGTGATCAAAAGACAGAGGTAGATGATGATTTAGAAGGTGCAGGGTCTATAAATAGAACACGAGTAGGGTTTTATTGGATGTTGTTGGATGTATTAACTAAATAATTTGTTAAAAACTCCTTGTTTCCCTTTTGTTAACTCCTTGTTAACCGTATTTAGAGGTATACTATTCTACTCCAAACAATTTTTAAGATAGTAGTAAACTGGTCCTAATACATCTATAATATTTTTAATCTACCCACTTTATGTAACACTGCTTTCTTTTTTATAATCCTGTCTGTCATCTTATATCAGTGATTTAGTTCAGCTCATTAAGTTTGTCTCAGTGTTGGGAATTATTCTTAATGCAAGAGCATAATTTAGTATTAAATCAGCAGTCTCAAGCTCAACTGAGGAAGAGCATATGTGTTTCAAATCTGTACTGGATTTGGGTGCAAGGTAGTTTAAAACTACAGAGGGATGAATTTAGATCATTTGTCTTTTAGTTCCAGAGCTCTAACTAGCTCTGTGTCCTCTTTCCAGGAGGTGGAAGTCAGTGGAGTGATCAGGAGGTGGATCAGAGAGCAGAGAGGAGAAAGAGACTGTTGGGATGATCTGTGCAAAATGAACAGAAAGATCACTGGACATTTTAACAGGAAACACCAATCTCAAAGCTATTTTAGAAATAGTGCTTAGTCTCATCTCCAACCTCACAGTTCTTACGAATAAAGGTTTATAAATCATTAGATCTTCAGAGGTGGTTCATATTTAGATTAAATGATTCTCCCTTCTGTGCTTAATCTCACATGTAGAGCTTGCATCTCCATATGAGTAGGCTGTTCCTCTTGGAAGGAGTTCTTCAGGTCAGAAAAATTTGCACAGTATTTTTTACATCGGTGCTGGCAGGTGCACAGCAGCTGAAGAAAACAGTGTATGTGACTGTGACCCATGAAATCATGGACCACTGATGGCATTTCAGACACACCTCAAATGAAATTTTTCATGGTGGCACAAAAAAATGTGACTCCCTAAATATGCTTTTTAAATGTGTTGCTCTCTGGAGTTTACCAGATCAAAGAAGAGTAGAATAAGCTATGTTGGAAGTGACCCTCAAAGATAATCAAGTCCAAGTCCTGGCTCTGCACAGGACCATCCTCAAGAGTCACACCATGTGCCTGAGAACATTGTCCAAGTGCTCCTTGAACTCTCCTTAGGCTTGCTGCTATGACCACTTCCCTGGGGAGCCTGTTCCAGACCCCAACCACCCTTTAGATGAAGAACCTTTTTCTAATATCCACCCTAGACCTCTCCTGACACAACTTAGGCCATCATTCTGTCAGGTCCTGTCACTGGGCACCACAGAGAAGAGATCAGTGCCTGCCCTTCTTTGGCTGGGGGGAGGGGAATGGAGGGACAGCTTCTGCGAGAAGATGCCGGGGCCACTCCTGTGTCAGACAGAGTTTTCAGCCAGCTGACCTTGTCAGTGATGCTGTGGTACCTCTGGGATAACACATTCAGTAAAGGATGAAAAACACTGCATAGGAGCAGTGAGAGAGAGGAGTGAGAATATGTGAGGGGAACAGCCTGCAGACCCCCAGGTCAGGGCACAAGGAGGGACAGGAGGTGCTCCAGGTGTCAGACCTGAGATTCCCCCACAGCCATGGTACAGCCCATGGGGAGGCAGCTGTGCCCCTGCAGCCCATGGTGATCCATGGGGATGCAGAGATCCACCTGCAGCCTGTGGAGGATCCCATGCCAGCAGGTGGAAGTGCCCTAAATGAAGCTGCAGCCCATGGAGAGTCCACATTGGAGCTGGCTCCTGGCAGGAGCTGTGCTCCAATGGAGAGAGGAGCCCATGCTGGAGCAAGTTCTCTAACAGGAATTGTGGCCTGTGGGGGACCCATGTTGAAGCAGTCTTTTCCTGAAGGACTACTTGGAGTGTGCCAACAAGGTAGCAGTTCTTGAATATCTGCAGCTCATGGCAAGGGCCCATGCTGAAGAAGTTTGCAAAGGACAGTATCTCCTGGGGAGATCCAGGAGAACTGGATCCAGGACATCTGGGCTAGGTGAGCAGCCTGAGGAGGAAGGAGAGTCAGACACAAGTTGTCATTGACCAATCATAATCCCTAAACCCCGTCTGGATGTCCAAAGCATGGGAGAAAGGGAAGAGACAGCAATGAAAGACTGTCCTCATATCTGAAAACTTCCACAATGTAAACTAGTCTTGAGTCTTTCAATTTTTGCGGTTCCAGAAAAGTTTGTGTTTTTATGACAGATCAGTGTGTCTGTCAACATATCGGTAATAGCTAACTGTGCCAGTGCTTCCCACACAAGAGTTGAAAACGTAGGGGAAGGCTTTTACAATGGCCATTCCAGCACCTGTGTCCTGGAACACTCAGGGTCAGTGAGTCATGACTGATGAAGGTTCTATCATGGTACTTTAGTGTTAGGCTGCAGGTCTTCCAGGTTCCTACATATATGGTTCCTACACCTGGTGGCTGTTTGCTGCTGAGCAAAACTAACGTTGGCAGACCAGCTGTACCCTACTTTCTCTCTGTAAACATATTGTTTAGAGGATATAAACTATTTGGGCATAAGTTGGGAATAAGACGTTATTGGAATTTTTTTGATTTTTGTTTTTCAAGATAAGATTTGGGTTTTAAGTGAGGGACATATCTTTAGAGCTGTAGCAGGAACTTTGGAAAGTATTTCCCTTACAGAGAAAGAAGACCCCATGACTTTTCCGTGTGTCTCAGTAAACCCTTCAGTATATGCAGTTTTTGCCATTTTGGTGTTACGATATCATTTCTTAACTGAAGGTCCTGTGGGTCACCTAATCTTTTAAAGTGATTTTACTATCATGTAGTACAAACAGCTAGAATAGAACACATCTAATTCGTATTACAACTACTTCAATAATGCTACCTTGGCAATTTAGGGTACCATGCAATGTTTTTTCTGGAGTCCGTTCCAAGGGGAACAGGCTGGGTGGAGAAAGGATCAAGAGTAGCCCTGGGGGAAAGCCTTGGAGGTGGTGGTAGATGAGAAGCTCAGCATGTCTCAGCAATGAGTACTCACAGCTCAGAAAACCATTGGTATCCTGGGCTGCATCCAAAGCAGCATGGACAGCAGGGCCAGGGAGGGGATTCTGCCCCTCTACTCTGCTCAGATGCCACCTGGAATCTGCCACCTGGAATCCTGCATCCAGGTCTGGGGTCTCCAGCACAACAAGGAGCCAGTTGGAGCCAGTCCAGAGGTGGGACACTTGTTCCTAGGGCTGGAGCACCATTCCTGTGAAGACAGACTGAGAGAACCAGGTTTCAGGCATAATTGCAGCCTTCCAGTACCTGAAGGGAGCCTACAAGGTAGATGGAGAGAGTCTGTTTACAAGAGCATGTAGTGGCAGGACAAGGGGGAATGACATTAAACTTTAAGAGGACAGGTTTAGATTAGATATTAGGAAGAAATTCTTCACTGTGACAGTGGTGAGGCACTGGAAAAGTTTGCCCACAGGGTTTGTGGCCTCCCTGTTCCTGGAGATGTTCAAGACTGGGCAGAATAGGGCCCTGAGCAGCCTGATCTAGTGGCAGGTGCCCACGACAGGGAATATTGGAACTAGATTATCTGTAATGTCTCTTTCAACCCAAACCATGCTGTGATTCTATGAGTCTGACCTCCACATTAATCTCATCTTTGGTGAGACCAATAGCATTGCAAAATCTGCAGGAGAAAATAGTATGTGAAATACAGATAGTAAGTTGTCAGCTATAAAGAGGTATCTGGTTTAAAGACAAATTATTGTTCAATATTTTTCAAAATTTGCTCATAAAACTGTATTTGTCACTGCTTTGTATTTATGAGGCAAAAAGTCTTGAACAAAATTTTCTTAGAATGCTAGTATGCAACTGTTTTACCAAGCATAATTTAGTTAATTTTTAATAAGTAAAATGCCTTTAGAAGTGTAAGAGAACTGGAAAAAGAATTGGCAAATTCAGGTAGTCATGTTTGCCGGGAGGCATTTTCTGAGAACAGTAGTGAGTTGGAATGCAAATCCTCGTGGCTTTGCTGATTTTGTGGTCGCTGATGATTACTGTAAAATTGATTCAGGAGTGTTGCAGCATCTCTGCATATGTTTAAGCTTCATCTCCATAGTGTCACAGGCATTTTTCCTCTCTGTGGGTTTCATACTGAGTAAGAAAAAAGTCTCATAACCCTAATCTTAGCATTTTTTCTTATCAAGGAGCAAAGAAGGACACTCTTCAGTGATTTTCCTGTCTTGATCTCAAGTATAATAGCACAAGTTTTCTTGGATTGGCTATTTCAGGACTTTAATGGTATTCAGATAATGTTTTATCATATTTGGATTTAGACTGGGGCAAAGATAGTTTGCTTTGAACATGAAGAATTATTATTCTGTTACTCTAAGTACTTCAGGGTCGTATTATGTTATTTAATGAAATTTCAAGTTTGACTTTTTTCTCCATCCTGAGAATGAATTTGAGCTTTAACTCCTCTAAGTGTACCATTTCACAGCTTGTCATTGATTTCTTGAATTTTTCATCATGTGGATTCCTACTGTAAGGACCATGAGTTACAAAAAGTACTCTGTGCCCCGTAAAACTGCAAAGAAGTACAACAGCAATGAGCCTTAGGAAGAATTTTGTCTAAACAAGAAACATATAAAGTAACTACCTCTTACATGAGGGTTGTGTTCAATTATTTCAGTTGTCAGAGTTAATTGAACTGTGTTTAAAAATAGAGAAAGCCTGCCATATTTTCACAGAAATCCTTGTAAAATATGAAGAAATCCCTTTGCAGAGGAAAGTAACATACAGGACGGGACTCAATGAATGATTATAGAAGGAAGATATGAGAAACAACTGTTTGGAAAGGATTATTAATAAGAAAGATTATGTTTAAAAAAAAAGTGATATAAAGGACATTTGCTGCAGAAATGAAAGCTTAAGTTAGAGCTTCCACGGAAAAATGACACTTTTAAAGAACATTAAAATAACAGTAGAAGTTCATTTACATATTTTAATAAAAATACAGGAAATAGGAAAATAAGCAAAGCTGTTCTATATTGGTGATGTAACAGAAAAGCAGGAAAATCTAGCTGGGGATTTAAAACTAAGAGATATTTTACATCCACGAGAATGTTGATCTTAAAAGAGGTGTGATGACTAATGGGAACAGAGAAGTCACATCTTTCTTCCCTGGTTCTTCAAGAACTGGTTTACTGAAGGGCGGATGCAATAACAAGTGCCTCTGACTAGAGCTGTAATGGGTATGATCAGTGAAGTTATAGAACAGATTTTGATGGAAAGAAAGCTTTAAAATATGGATATAGATTGAAAATGGCATAAAATGCAACCAGAAGTTACTAAGGTAGACAGTATAGGATTGATCTCTATCTTCCAGTTGCCAAGAGAATGTAATAAAATAGACATGGTCTTAAGAGAACTGATTTCTGGAAATGGAGACAAACAGAGTCAAAAGGCAAGCATGAAACTGTGGAGAAGATGGCAAAAAATTTTGGTAGAAGAGGAGGTACCAGGCTGGAGAAGAACAATTACAGGAGAAAGATCTTAACTGTCTAATTTTACAATAGACACAGAGATAAAAAGTCAAGGTACCAATATGGAATTTGCTGGAGAGGCAGATAAGTGCATCAAGCAGAGCAGACTAACACTGTAAGCAGAGAAGTAAATAATTTTAAAGGAGTTCAGAACTATGTGGGGCATGATGGAAAACAAATAAGAGTGACTGATGAAAACACTCTGCTATAAGCAGAAACTCATCATTTGCAAATGGCCCAGAAGGAAGAAGAAGCAGACTTTTAATCCCTACATGATCATCAGCCATCACTGAGGTTCAGATTTTAGAAAAGCACAGTGTCATCTTAGGATATGTCAGAAAAGATACTGTATGGTTGAGATGGGGAAATGATGTAAAAAAAAAAAAAGCAGGAAACCTTTAACTGAAATTCTCAACATGTCAGTCATCTGTGTTCAAGCCAGATGCAATGGAGCTAGGAAAGCAGAGAGCAATGCTCCCTGTGATGATTAGTAGAATGACAAGCCAATCATTTGAGGGGTCTATGGGAATCTGTTTTGTGTGGTCCAGCAAAAAAAAATGCTAAGAGGGTTTGTAAGAGATGTGTATATTGAAGGTGAACTTATTGAAGGTGAACTGAAGGAAGAAAGCTTTTGAAAAAGCTCTATTTATGTAAAATCTGACTTTAAAAATCATTAGGATGGGAGCCATAACAGTGGAGGAGAACATAAAATCACAAAACTGCCCTCAAGTCTCTTACTCCAGTTCTGGCATCAGAACTGGGTAAATCACCCAAGTCTCGGGAGAAAAATGCACAATTTTTTCAGCTCTTTATGCAATAAATGTAATATGAAAAAGTTAAAGCTGGAGTGGTTTGAATTTGGTAAGGGTGTACATTGTTCCCTGAGTGTGCTGCATGTGCAGAATGACTGTGAACTCCCAGCTAGTGGGAGGGTGCCTTGAGTTTTGCTATGTTTAGGCAACATGTAAGAATGGACTCTGAGAAGAGGGCATCTGGAACAGGAGAGCATGGGAAATAGTGAGAGGAAAGCATAGAAAATATGATGATCCCCTAACTGACTGTTCCTTTCTCCATTTTCTGTGTGTCTGGGAGAGGTAACACCATTAATGATCACACAATTTCTAATAACTTGGTTTGTGCTTCAAAAAATGGGATGTTTTTCATTAGACTCTTTATGAATTGATAAGAATGCAGTAGATGCTCAAGAAAATACCCATATGCTTCCTTTTTTGTGCAGAGATCAGTGAAGTCCTTACCCAGTATGATGAAATCAATAGAAGTCTCTCCCTGTGTGTTCAGTGAGTTCAAGAGCAAATCAAAACTCAGAATATATGTTCAGGTCATTTGTTTTCTGGTTTCCAGTTAGCACAGAGTAGAAATAAAAGGGTTGGGACAAAAGTCAGATCACATTGATTTACTATATTTTACTTAAACTGCCCTCTTAAAGTCAAGGATATTATTCATGAAGCAGGTTTTACTCAATGTCTCTAGAAGTGTTTTAATGTACCACAAGGGCTTCCTGTTTAAAAGGGAGCAAAGGTTCTACATCATAACAATTCAAAATGTCCAAATTTCACTTACAAGGTCAGTGACATTTTTTGATAATTTTCACATTTTAGAATGTGAACATTTTTCAGTTCAAGGTAATGGAAATGCTCAGTGCCTGATACTATGCAGAGCTATGGCTAAAACAGTATATGTTGATTTTTTTCACTGGTATTCAAAAACACATGTTACTTATCTTACATTTTGTTTTAGAGTAAAACCACTATGGATGCTTTAGTGTTCTATGAACAGGATCAGAAAGTCACAAAATGTTATTTAGTGATTTATTAATTTATTGGTTTCCATAATAAAACATGAAAATTGAGTGTAACTGCACAAGCAGAATTGCAAATCTTCAAATTAGAAATTTGAGGATGTTGGAATGTGTAAGCACTTGTCTACATATTTTGTCACTAAAACTCTGTTTGTTTACTTGTTTGTCTCTTTCAGTTTGCTCCCAGTATTCTAGAGGAGTTTTTGCCATTTTTGGACTGTATGATAAGAGATCAGTACATACCTTGACCTCATTCTGCAGCGCCTTGCACATCTCGCTGATCACGCCGAGTTTCCCCACGGAGGGCGAGAGCCAGTTCGTGCTGCAGCTGCGGCCGTCCCTGCGGGGAGCCCTCCTGAGCTTGCTGGATCACTACGAATGGAACCGCTTCGTTTTCCTCTACGACACAGATCGAGGTAAGCTGGGACCCAGCTTTCTTCTCTGCATCGTTCTAATCACTTTTGCAAGGGCTGTGGAACTTTCATGTCCCATTGAGAGCTTGGGGAGCCAAAGTTTAGAGGGCCTTTGAGGTGAAATACCTCTAACTGAGTAGCTGTGTGGCTGAAGGAAGAGCTCCTTAGTCTGCAAAAATTGGGTATTGGATTCACATAGAATGTAATCGACCAGCCAAAGCCTGTGCTTTAAGCCTAGAATACTAAAATCTTTAAACCAATGGTAGTGAAACAAAAATACAGTTCAATAAGCAGAATGTTACAGCTCTGTTCTCTCTTCGGTTCACTTTGTAAGTGACAGCAGTACAAAGTAGAGAGGAACAGCCTCTTTTCTGCATCTGCACTGCTGTAAGCTGAGGTGAGAGTGAGCCTGTGGGGCTTGGAAGCTTTGGAAGGTCAAGGCAGAGAAGGGCTCTGCCCTCAGGCTGTGCCAGAGTAGTGGAGGTCAGAGGCAATGCTTGCAAGGCACAAGGTATGCACAGGCAGAGGGAGGAGGTGCTGCTGCAGCCCATCTTCTGCTCCTTGCAGCTGGGGTTACCTCTGTGATGGACTACACTTTCAAAAATACATAGTTAATTGCAGAACTGGTGTACTTTCTATCCACAGTCTCCATTCCACATCCCAGTGCATCTCAGAACTGTTTAAGTGATAAAAAACTGCAAGTGCATCACTGTACGTCACCTCTCAGTGAGGAACTGAGAGGTAAAAGCTGTTCTCTGAGTTGTGTGCTCATTCTGCTGGCAAAGTCTTAGTTTGTGGAAGAGGACTGAGCCAGCATTGCTGAGCTTCTGCGAAAGAGGCGAGATTTTTATGCTGGTGCCTTGCTTTTGGGGGGGAACGAACAGCATAGCTGTAGTTAAATAATTATTTTACTACAGCTGTTTCAATATAGTTCCCCATGTGGACAGTCTATTCCAGAATTAAAGTGGCTTTATTCCAGTATAATTACTCTACAGAAGAAATAGGAAATTACACAGACCTAACTAAATCTGTTTAATTACTTGATTATGGCTATAGAAGTTAATTTTCTCCTATATACAAGCACTACATTTTAGTGGGTTTTTACCTTGATATGCTGCCTAAATACCTGAATTTGAATCAAAATGAATAATGGAAGAAAAGGAAAGAATTGTTATAGTTTCATAATTGTTTGTTTGTTTTTTTAACTAAATATTTTTTTAATGTTTGCTGGACCCATAGAGGAAGTTCTGGGAAGCATTATAGAATGTATTAGGTAATGGGAAAGAGAAAACTATAGCAGAATTTTAAAGTATTTCTACTCAACATATCGTCATGAGTAACAAGAAAACAAGTATGTCATTATTGATGTGGTCTTTCAAATTCAACAGTTTATTCAGTAAAGAAGTGCACAGCCTGTAGTTACCTTTCTCATCTAATTTCACACACTTAATTAGGTTGAGACATCATTTTTAAGCAGGTGATATCACACCAAGGACAGTTTCAGAACAGAGTCTATAACAGCATGGTTAATAATTAATTCTTATGGCACTGAACTCTGCCACTCTGAACTCATCAGCACATAAAGACATGACATTTTCCAGCTTGGATTCAGGGAATAATACATTGGACTGTCTCTCAAATTCTGAATAGGTCTTGTGATGCAGTTTCATGCAGGAGAAAATAAGATTCAATGTATCTTTTGGTATTAAGAGTACTGTAAAGACACACAATTGTTGAGTAAATTTTTACCATCTTTGCACAAGACAAAATTTCAGTGTGGACCTCAGATACACTATAAAAAAAGTAAGCGTCACCTTACTATCATAATAAGTGTAGAAAGAAAAAAAAATCATTAATAAGTCATAGACTCTCTGTCAGTGAGGCCAGAAATTAACCTTGTCCAGATTTTTGCCTGAGATCCTTCTTTTACATGCCAGGTGTCTCCCTATTTCTCTGAGCAGCCCCATTAAAGCAAATTGAAGAAATGGGAACCCCCTCAGCATTTTGTTGTTGGGCTTGCAAGTTGATCTTTGCAGCTTTAGTGGGAAGCTATGAAAAAGCTCTTATAAGGGAAGGTGAGCAGTAAGCCTAAATTCCAGCCTGACACAGTAGCTGTCTGGGAAGAAGGCAGTATTTAGCAGCTGTCAGAATTGTAAAAGGCAGAAGTACTTCACAAGAGATAGAATGACAAAATACACTTCAGCAGCAGTGGTGGACAAATGAATGTTGTTTTCAGACCTGCTTTCAAGGCTTTCTGTCCTGCTTGCTTCTTGGTTCTGTTGCATGTCTCAGTTGCTGCTGACTCTTGGAAGTTGAAAAATTAAATTATTATTATATTACTATTACTATTACTATATTACTATATTACTATATTACTATACTATTACTATATTACTAAACTATTATCAAGGAAGGTTTCTCTGTTGTATCATTCCGGTCATGTCTTTGACAGCCCCTAAGCTCCCTGCAGAACCCCAGGCTTTAATGCTGGAGCCACCTGTGTTAACATTTCAGTTTAGGCTAGGAATGTACTTTTGTTGCATCTCTGTAAGTCATTCCCACATACCACACTTTGGGTTAGATAGACCCTGTAGCAGTCTTGGACCACACAAACTATGATGAGGTGGTGGCTTCAGCTATTTTGTTAAATCTCCCTTTCTGATGTTCTGCCAAACTCACAGTCTGGAAAATCACTGTCCTGTGACAGAATGAAGATACTAGGACAAATGGCAAAAATACAAAATTAATTGGATCTAGCAGGGGGCATTATGGAGAAGGAGAGCAGGTTTTGCAAGAGGCATTAGACCTAAGAGAAAGATGAAGGAAAATTCAACTCATTATTTAACAGGGGAAAGTCAGCAAGTAAGGAATGACACAGAAGGCTAAAACCTGAAGGGTCCTTTTGTTTCAATACATTCCTCTTTTTCTTATCCTCCTTCCAGGTTTAAATAGGTTTAATTATGACCTGATGCCTGATACAATTAATATTAACAGCAAAGTGCCAGGAACACAGGCAGGACAAAGAAAAAGGAGGCTGAAGAGCATTTATTTGAGTTATGCAAAGCATAGTAGGAAAGGGCTGAAACAAAAACCATGCCTCTTTGAGATAACCATAGGAAAGGGAAGTCCAGCAGGGAAAAAGAGCTCAGGTAAGATTTGATGTCATCTCTAAAGGGAATTAAGTGAAAAAAACCAAGTGAGTAGAGCAGAAGAACATTCAGTTTATATATGTTGTTTTATTGTGACTGAGAGCTGTTTAATTTAAAAAGAGGCATATAATCAAGTCGAGCTGTGTATCTGTAAATTCATAGGATTTTTGACCTAGCACAAGTATGCCTCTAGTGTGATTCCACTAGTTGGTGACAACATTTTCTGGCACAAGAAAGAAAAATTCGGACCCTGAAACCAGAGAAGAAATTTGAAGGAGTTTGTGTGACATATGAGAAGCTGTTTAAGAATAAAATCGTAGAATAATTTAGGTTGCAAAAGATCCTTAAGGTTAAGTCCAACCATCCACCTAGCACTTTCAATATCCAATATAGAGTTGAGCAGTGCAAGAATTGAACCTACAAGAGGTCAGTGTTATATTTTTACACCATGTGCAGCCTTAGTGCGAGCTGGAATGGCTGAAGTTGCTAGTTAAACTCCAGGGATTACCCAGAGCTGAGAGGTCCCAGGATGGAGAGTGGCAGAGGGGCTGTAGAGCAGCATGGGGACACATAGGACACCAGGGAGGATGGCAGCCAGCAAGCTGGAAACTGCTTTCACAGAATGTCAGCATCCATTTGAACTCAGCTGTGTTTCCCAGAAAGTTTCAGTCCCTGACTGTGACTAAAGCAGGGAGCACAAAGGGTGGAGCTACCAGCTGGTCTAGCAGTTGGTTCACCAGAGGCGAGGAGTGTAAAATAGTTACATGCTTTAGAAATTAGGTGTCATGTGTGAGCCTGCTTATGTACCTTGCTAATGCTTTTTTTCCCTCCACTCCTTTTAATTACATGTTCATAAAACCAACTCAGTTATGGCTGCCAATGAAGAAAATTAGCTCACTGTGCACAAAGTAAATTCCCACATTTCTGGATAGTGTTTTAATAACAACTCCTTTAAAGTTGAAACTGTTCTGTGACAATCTAAACCTGGCAGAAGTATTGGTGTATCTAAAACGGTATAAGTATTGGTGTCCTGTTAGAATTAATCCTACAGTACACAAAGTAACAATATCTAGGATTTTGTCTCTAAGAACTCGGGGAGGATAAGTGAGTCTCAGAAGAAAACAGAAGATGTCTGGAGAAGACAAATAGTGGTATAGGAAATGTAAAGCTTACCCTCTTATTTTGAGGCAGATTATGGGTTTTATTTACAGTCAGTTTATCAGGCTAATTTAATTTCCAGCCTTGGCAGAGCTTCTGGCTCAGCAGTAACCATTAGGTTTGGTGTATCCATGATCAGTACCTCCAATAGTAATTTGAAAAGTAGAAACCATAACCCCAAAATTTTTTCTAATAACATATTTTAAAAGTAAGAGCAGGTATCAGGTGAGGTGCAAGGGATTTGTCTTTGAATATGCATGACAGCACAGAGAAAAGCTTTGGTGGGTTTATGAGCTTCGCCAAGGTATGAGTGGTACAAAAAGGGTTCAGAGTTCAGAGTGATCTGCCAAACAGATAGTTCAAGAATGAGAAATGTGATAAGGTGGTATAAAGGCTAAGCATAGGAGGGAAGAATCATAGATACAAAGTGCAGAGTAAGTGTCTCAGAGTTAATATCATGGACTATATTTCAGGAGTTGTGGTGAGCCATAAGTATGATGTAAGTACAGAAATACTGAGTTCAGTAGAGGTTATTTTGAATTTTGAAAAAGAATGCTGCGCGTGAGATGTGAAAGCTGAGTATTGCTCTCATCCAGCTGGCCATGCTGCTGTGTCACATGTTGAGATTTCCACTGCAAAAAAATAATGCCAAAAATTTTTCAAAACAATTTTTCCTTGCCTTTTTGAAGCACTAGATACTGTTTTAAGCTATAACAAGGGCCTTCAGTATAAATGTAGCACAAGGATCCATTGCTGGAATGACACCACGATCCCTGACCACCACATACAGATATAAGTTTCAAGGGTCCACTGAAGAGAAAGAATATTAAAAAAAAAATAAAAAAGAAGACATGACCAATGAGAAAAAACTTTACAAATAGAGATTTTATTTTACTTTTTTTTAGTTGTAGGACTGGTAAGGAGCAAAGATCAATTGTTTGTACCTGATGAGATGTAGGCAAGATAGAATTATGTGGTCAGATTTGAAGTGCTACTAGAAAAAATGTTTCAGTAAGGTTAGAATAAGTTGACGAGGTTCTTACCACTAGGGTAAGATTGTTACCACTTCAGAGGTTTTAAATAGGTTAGTAAATATTTGCAGTGGTGATGGGCTTTGTTATATTCACCTCAGATGATCTCTTATGTCCCCTCAGGTTTATTTATGTAGTTGTCATGATTTCTCTAGGAAACTGGGAATGGCTTCTTCACAGTACTTAGGACACTGAAAAGATAATTTTCTTAATTTTCTACTATGGCACTATGGAGCAACTTTCAATAATATATTATTTCTATTCAATTATATATATAGCCTTTGTAAAACATTTAGTGTGTTCTATTATTCAAAAATCAGATCAAAAATTATCAGAGTGATCTAGATAAAAACACTGTAAAATCAGGTCGAAGGACTATCATTAGAATATGGTACTCAACAAGTTATGATTAGCTGGGCATTTAGGTGCTGAAAGAATTGGCCCTACATCAACCTTTACTCGATATTTTTACTGCACTTCTGAACAAAGTTTTTGATGTCTCTAGTGAAAGTAGTGGTAGTATCATAGTAAGTTGTAAAGTTATTTCAATACCTCAACTGAAAGAGCTAAACTTACTAAAGTTTAACTCATAGTAGTGATATAAATATATAACTTACATTTTTATGTGCATAAGAACACTGAGACAAGGCTCTTATTTGTGAAATAGGTGAAAAGGACCAGGTGTTGCTAATAAAAAGCAAATTGTAGGTGACCTTACAACACAATACTGAAAAAAAAATCATTTTGACACCAAGTGCTCTGTATTTGTTTTCTACATAGCACTGTTAAGCCCAAATCTACATCACTCTTGCCTTAAATTTCTAGAATAATATCACAGGTAAGCCTGAAAAAACAAGTTATGTCTAGGATTGTAAAGAACATTATTTTGGGAATCTGACTTTGTTCAATTGCAGTCATCCACTTGGTCTTGGACCCTTTTTGCATTACTATTACCAGGAAGAATTTGGTAGGACTCCCACAATATGAATTTTTCGTCTTACTGATCTTTGGCAAAATGTTGGACAATTTAAAAAACATAAGTTTATGAATGGGTCCACTAAAAATGGGAGATTCTTACTTGCATCGTGCAGTTTTGCATCGAATTTTTGTGAAATAAAGATCAGTGTTGTCATGACATTGAAGAAATATTGATAAAAGAAACAGCAGATAATACCTGCTCTCATAGTCCTTAGACTGCTCTAACATCGTGGTCTGCAGGTTTGAACTTTTCCATATGCCTCACTAGATCTGATAAAAAGCTATTTGTCTTCAGCAAACTCTCTTACGTGGGCAGTGAATCATGGCACACACATTGAGATCCAGCTACCACAGTGTTTGTTTTGTACCAAATGTTTTGTACCAAATTTATATTGTAATTTAATGCAGACCAATCTGAAACCATACACAAAACATAGAAAAAATGTTTTGTCAAATATCAGTGAATGTAGAAAGTGCAGTAATTTTGTCATATGATCTACTGTTGTCTGTACTCAGTAACAGTAAATTCCATGTTTTTAATGAAATGGGGCAACGTACTTTATCCATCAGTAATTGGCTTGCAGCAAATTTTGTTTTGCAAGTGTTAGCTCATTAATAATTATACCAGCAAAATGCCAGCTCATTCTCATCTTCTCAGCAGGTGGTAGCAGCTTGAAAATACAGGTAATAAATGCACACGTGAAACTAAAACGCAGCTGGTTCCTAAAATCAGCATTAGTAATGATACTGTGACTTTCCATCATTCCCTTGTCTTACCACTAAAGAGGAGCGATACCAGTAAATCAACAGGGTCACTATTTAATTTACTACATGTGAAAAATCTTCCAAGACCTTTCAGAATGCTTCATTTAACGAAAGTGCTTCTCTTGTTGACTGAAATGATTGAACATTAAATCAAGGTTGAAATTAACAGAAAATGCAGGTATTGGAATCAAAAGCTGATCATCAAGTGTACAGATGAGTCCCCTGACTTTGGTATTCCATGTAAGATGTGGCTCAAACTATGCTGCATCAGAGCTTTTCTGTGTGTTTGGTCATCTGGCTAAACACTCAGAAAATGGAGCGCAGCCTTATATGCAAATGCCATAGAAATATATAAATCCCAAAACATTAAATAAATGGCTGCTTGTTATATTCCTATTCTGAAGAATTTGCTGTCCTTTATTGTGACTTAGTGGGTGCCATGGAGAAGACAAGAGACTCATGCTAATTTTAAATACTGCTTTTTAAGTTGCCATGCTAGTGAATCATCTCTGCCCTTTCTAATGATTTGTTTGTGACAGTGTTGTAGAATCCTTAGAGCTAAGTTCTTTTCTCAGTAGCATTTATCTCAGTTTTGCACATGTGTAATACAAGATTATGCCTGTAACTTTTATATGCTTTTATATTCCAACATCCAATTGTAAATAACATTGCAACTTCCAATGGCTTGTTCTAACGATATCAGAGAATTAGAGAATAGTTAATTTGTTGTTACCTGCATATGTAATACATTCCTTTAAATGAAAGCATGTCATTTTTATCTGGTTTTTACACACATTCTGTATTTATTTGAGAGCAGGGACAGTATGGTCTGTAATTCTGAATGTCTTGTTTCCATTTGCTTAAGAGCTTTTCCACACAAGGCTGCAGTTAAGAAAAAAAGTGACTTCATACCATTTTTTTCTGAAAAAAAAGCTCACGTCTTGGCATTTTTGCTCTAGATTTTTGTAGTAGTTGAATTAAGTTCAGCTGTTCTTATGAGTTTCAAATAGCAGCTCTGAGCACATTTCTGATTTTATTATTATTCAATCCCAAAGAAGAGGAGGTGTTTTACATACGTAATTATTGGACTTGTGTTCATCTTTTCTGCGGATCAAGCCAATTACTGTCAGAGAGCAAAGGGTTAAGCAGAAATCTGTGTTATGGTTCGCTAGTATTTTGCTTTGATATTAATATTTAGGGTAGACCTTGCCCTTCTTTACATATATCTATATCAGTGGTTTGACAAACCCTGCAAAAAACTACCTTCAGTGAAGGCAGCCTTACATGAGCCTAGCCAAGAGCCTCTTTTCTGAGTGTGAGGCTGGGCTATGTCACCACAGCACAGGGCCAGCAGTAACGCTGCAGACAGTTGATAGATCCAGGCACCCAGCAGCGTGGCCCGCCAAAGAGGGCCTTGAAAGGACTCAGACAAGGAAGCCAGCCGCACATCCAAATGCTTGTGCTTTAGAAATTCCTTTCAGTATGGACATCCGAGTCCTGCAGCTGCTGAACGTAGCCTTTTGTATGGCCACAGGTGTTGGCTTCAGGGCTGGAGCACGAAGTGGTAGCAAACAAAGGGCAGTATAGTCAATGCTGCCAGAGACCAGACGTGGTGCCAGTTTAATACTGAATGTAAAACAAATACTTCTGCCAAGTTGTTTCTAAATGCATTTTTAGTTAGAAAAATTAGCTTGTCTTTTGAGAGTATTATCCACGTGTAGATGAATGTTCCAAGTTTTAATAGAGTATAAAGCAGGCTTTTTAAAAATAAAAATAAACAAGACATAGACTTACAAATATCAAGACATACTATTCCATTTTTTATGCACCTATTGTTTAAAAAATAATCAAAATGTATAAAGCTAATTTAATTCTTCATGATCCCTCCTTGGCATGTTTTTGGGACATTTATCCCTTGTGTAGCATGAGTTACTTCTCCAGAGCTGGAGCAGGCGGTAAAGGTAATTCCACTTTAGTGTAAATCTGTGTTTGTACATAAGGGTATTTCTGGAGTTGCACATTCTTAATCCAGCTGATTGAACAGTCTATCATCTATGCAGTCTGTGATTTTAGGGCTACGTTTTCTGCTTCTGTAAAGAGGCATATTCCAATGTATTTAGATGTTCACTATTCTGAGATGCATTTTCCCTGTAAATGGAATATATTTTAGGTGGTTCCCTCATAAATTACCGCTGAATCCTATTTGCATACATATTTATACAAATAATTTGTCTTTGGTCAATTCCAAAAGGGGTGGTTGAAGTGTAGACATCCTTTTAAAATGATTGACTGCTTATCACAGTGCTACAGATGCTATTTCTGCCTCTGTACAGGGAATTTCCTGCACTAGTATTTACAGATAACAGCATTAGCAGCTGCTTCTGTTACCAAAATTGCAATGCATGTTTGAGGTATTTAGTATTTTGCAATTGGAAAGAGAGTTACCAAAGGGTCCTTTAATCCTGGGGTCTCAAAATCCCCTTTTTGTACTACTACCTAGGTGGGTTTTAAAATTAATGCACACCTGGATGCTGCAGGACATTTTCCTTTGGACAAGGGGCATACATTGTGTTCCAGTGTGATTTCGTCTGCAAATGGCAAGCGGAATATTTAAGGTGGTTCTGAAGATCTGGGCATAATAAATGATGGAAGTGTCACCAAAGTGAAGGGTTGTGAATACAAAACTGGTTGCTAGTGTAGGTCCCTGGAACAAATACACATTTTATGTTAATCTCTCACTGTGAGAAAAAAAATAAGGAAACTGTCCTGGGAGTAAGGACTTGTATCCTAGATCATCCCTCTCCTAAGAGTGAGTTCAGTAGCATGGGACAGTGAGCTTGGGAAGGTCCTAAATACATACTTTTATTTCATAAAAGGTATTGGAGCCAAATTTCCTCTGTAGTGAGTTCAGAATAAGAAAACTAAATAGAAAATATCAAGTGTACAATAAAAGTGTACATAATAAATAAGTATTAAACACAGAAAAATAATAAGCAACATTTTTTAAGTATGCTATTCAAAGAAGTCTCCCATACCAGAGAAATATGTTTGCAGCTGCATCTTATAAAATGATTTGATATGCATGGATAAATCAAGTGGAAAGAAAACAGTTTACTATGTTCGTAAAATTGATAAAAGCATTGTGATATCTCTGACTTCAATTATATCATTCCTGTAAAAAACAAAGTAGTCTCCTTTATATAATGGGATAAGGAGTGTTTCAAATAGGTCTAAATTAGTCAAAACTCTTTTAAAAATCTTTAACTAATGGTAGTAAAACTAAGGCAGCTTTGCCAAATTTACATTATAAACAGTTTACATTTAGAGTACAAAACAGGACATGAACCTGACCCCTATCATTAATTTTTGTGTGGAATTTACTTTTGAGGATGTAGATGAATTTTTATCATATCTATCTATCTATCTATCTATCTATCTATCTATCTATCTATCTATCATCTATCTATTTATATATATATATATATATATATATATATCCAATATCTATATCTATATGCCTTATATTAATTCTATCTCCTAGCTTTGTCTGGATGCAGAACAGCTGAAGTAATTTAAATATCAAAAATCTTTATATCTTAAAAATTCAAATCATGCTACTGAAAAATATTCTAGCAGTAATTTCAGATTATATTTTCTTTTTAATTTGCATTTTCATTCTCATTAAGCATTAGATTAAAACCAAACTTTTTTTACAACCTTCAGCTAGTATGTCTCAACATCTCCATTATTTTGTTTTAAAACTATTCAACATAAGAAACTCATTTAAAATAGCCTTTTCCCATGAAAAGCGTTTCAATATTTGTTTTTCAAGGAAAGAGTTGGGGAAAAAACGTCCCAGCTAATACTATCATATAATTGTTTTACTGAGAAAATAATATCCTTCTTCTGAAGTGTTTAATAAATGTGTTTTAAAAGACCAGTATATGGACCACTGTATATATCTTTTCATTTGTGCCTTTTGCTAGATTGATTTCACATCCAATTCCTCCTCAAATAAGCAAAGCATTCTGCCAGGTATTTCCTAATGCAGCTACATGCTCTTGATCTTGAGGCAGAATGAAAATCTCTGTTCTGAAGCCAAGGGTGACGTTCACAGTGTGCCTTTCTGCACAGGACTTCTATTATTCTGTGAAACATCCCCTAGACCCCCCCACTGGATGCATCCTTCTCTTTCGTGATCTCTTCATTACCCCTGGTGGGAAGAGGAACTTCCTTTCTCCTCTGTGTCAGAATATCTCCTTGCAGGTTCTGATCTGTGGACTGTGGGTAGAACTGCAGCGACTTCATCTTCTGTTCCTTCAGAAACTCTGTTTGTTAGGGCCTCCCAAAACTCAGCTGTTTTATTGCTCACATTTCCACTGCTTCAGGGAGGTTTAATTAATTTCAATTGCATTATCTTGTGAATCACCTCAGGATCTACCTCTGCATTCCTGCTTTCACATATTTGCCCAGATTTATTGGCTTGATTCTGCTTTTCTTTTCCTCCTTGCTAAGTTATATTGGCTTTTTTCCCACATCTTCTTCTAATCCTTTTGCCACGTTTTCCAGTTCTGTCAGTACATTCCAGTAAGCTTGATCCATTTTCATTTCTCATACGTTATTTCAGAGACTGGGAGCATCCCACTGTCATTTATTTCTATCTCTGCTATTTACAATTACCACAGATCATGGTTTTTAGCTTGAAAAATGAAACATGTAATAAGACTTAAAATTAGTCTGTGGCTGTCATAGTGAAAAACCTGCAGTTTTGTCTCAGGGTGAACAAATAGTTATCAATATATTTTAATGCATCAGCATTCCAGTTGAATGAAATGAAAGACATAAAACAAAATAGAAAACAAAACCTGAAACCAGATATCAATTATTTTTTGTTTTAGTCTAAGTCATTTTAGAATGAGAAAGAATTCCAGTTTTTATTTACTTACTTTATTTCTGCTAAAAGTGTTCATGATTTTCATGTGCATGAATCACCAAACAGCAAAAGGAGAAGTTCACCAAGTGTTTTATCTTGTCATCTCAAATGCACTTCCAAGCTTCCAAACAAGTGATAATAGGAAATGCATAGAGGTGCAGTATTTAATCTGAACCAAAAGATGAATTCACAAGTAGTCTAAACACAAAATTACATAATTTCTCCTCCTGCAAGTCAGGCACGTTGTGGTGGCCACTGCACAGCTGCTGGCCTGGGCGACATCCAGGCAGACACAGTCACAATTGTCTCTTTTCATCTGGGTCATTCTGAATTCCTTCAACAGGAAATGGAGCACAAGCAGAAAAGTTTTAAAAACATCCCAGACATGAATCAACAAAAACCCCAAACATCTGCTCATCAAAGCTCATCAGAAAACAGTGTATTTTATTTACACTACTCTTCTGGGTGTACTGAGAATGCTTAATGAGGCTAGAGATCACTGGGAGACATTGCTGGTATGAAGTGTCCATTTCATTTTCAGAATAACTGGCCTAATCTACCCAAAATATGTGAAATACAGTGTATTTCTCTGGCATTTTGTTATTTATTTTAGCATAAAGTGCTACAGTTTTATTCAAAAACGCTGTTCACTTCAAGTCCAAGCTGGCTAAAAGAAGGTACAACACCTTAAATAGTATTTTAATTTGTTTTGAACATAAAATGGTTCTAGTAAATGCAGAAACGTGGATAATAGAAAATGCAGTTGGTGTAAATGCATTCATCAGAGATGTGGAACAATTTCACATTTTCACAAGGAAATGCAGGGTCAGATCCTCAGAGCAGCTCAGCATAACCTACTGACTGCATCCTGTACCGAGAAGGAATTGGGCCACTGGGTTTAAGCATCTAATGTTATATGGATTTTCTGTTCCACAGGACCAATCCCATACTTCGTGCTCATGCAGGATTTATTAATCCATGTTTCCTTCCAAGAGGTCTTGTTACTGGGGCAGGTCTAATTCCAACTTTGTCCATCGTAAGAGCTCAGATACCCTTTTCTTCATCAGCTGGTGTTTTTGTAGAGCTGCATTCAACCTATTACATGAGGAAGTAGTTAACTAAAAGGTGGTTACTGACCTGAGCTCCTTAAGTTATTTCAGAAAGGGGTTCACCTCAGCTACAGTGAGAAAAGTGTCATTGACTTTGTCCTTGCAAGCATCCTCACACTCTGTTCACATCAGAAGAGAAATAAAATTTTCTTTTGTTGAAGTAAAATTTGTCAGGGAGTGAAGGGATTGTTTTAATTTGTACTTGTACACTGATACTTGCCTTATTCAGGCTCTTTCAACAGTTCTTATCATCTAAGCATCAAAACAGCACACAATATTTCTTCTGAGGCTTTTCTCTTTGTGTTCATAGGGAAGCATCTTCCTTGGTTTTTAAGTGAAGCCAATAGAACACCTTGGTAACTCTCTTATGGACACAACTTGGAGGTTTTGTTTTTCTTAGTAAATTCCAGAAGCAGAAATACTCTGATAGTGTTGGTTTGGAGAAGGAGGACATCAGCTATGAATGACTGGAGCAGCTGTAAGTCACATAAGGGGAAATCATTCTTTTCAAGTGTGGAAAGGAATCTTATTCTGCATGTCTGCTGCGTAGCTACAAAATATTGCTGTCGATGCCAAAAAGGATAAACACCTGCTGAAAGAACTGTGAAGAAAATTATCTCTCTTTCTCACAGATACACTTACGAAACGTGTACTACACACTGGACCATCTCCAGGTTTTTTCTCTTTCTCTCAGCGTTTTTCTAGCCGTCAAATCAGTTATTCATCCTCTCTGCTTGACCTGTGGAAAGGACTTCTGCTATGGAGAGAGGCCAAATATATGATGTGATTCAGTTTGTGGCGCAAGCTTGTAGGATAGAACACTTGTTTGTTTTCTATTTCACCTGCTTTTGAGTTTTTCACCTGATTTTGTCATTGGGATGTAGGGCCAGTACTCTTTTCTGCTTTTTATCCTTTTTTGCAAGGCAGGAAAGAGCTTCTTGCTGACTTCTCACTACCTGTGCAGCTGTTACAATGCTCTGCCAGAAATGCTAATGCTCCTTTGCCAGTTTTTAAACATTCTGCCAAGTAGAGAGAATTAATAACAAGATCTGAATCATCTCTAAAGTAACCCCTGTGTCCTATTCCTCCAGCATGATGTCACTTTTCAGCTCCTGTCCGGGATAATAAGAAGGATCTCTTATACCCCCAGACCTGGGAAGTGTGTCAGGGCAGGCCACACCATTATTTCAGCCTACCCTTTCGCCTTTGCAGTGCTAAATGTTTAAAAACCTTTAGGCCAGATTTTACAGTCCATGTCGTGCTGCTCAGCTAGTGCAAAGTGGATGGACTGCAGCCAAAGCTGGCGAGTGGCCACAGCCTTCCCCTCGTGCCCGTGAAGACAGCTGGGACGGGGCAGTGTCCCCATGGCTCCTCCGTGGTGTCACATCCATGCATCCCCGGCCAGACCCCCACTCTTGGAGAGGAGCCCCTGGCTGGGCTCAGCCCTGTGTGTGGCATGGGCAACCCATCGTGCCATGGCCCTCCGAGGACATCCATGTTTTAGAGCAGAGCTTTTGGTTTTTAGACTATAAACTAGAAGAGTTGAAATGATTGAAAGGTTTGAGTGGAGGTTAAACCAATAGGGAAAAAACTACCAAACCTGAACCATAGCTGATAATATCTACAATATACATGCCTACTATATCTCCAGCAGTCACTTTCTGCTGGAATGTGGGCTTAACTTGTTTCTCTTTTTTTTTTTTTTCCATCTTGTTTCATCCTTTTTGCTCCATTTGGAAGTAAAAGCAAAGACCTTAAAGAGTCAAGATGAACTGTCAAAAGTTAATAGTGGAAGATGCTTGGGGATAACTGTGCTCAGTTAGTGTCACACCTTCAAGAAAGTGCTAAAAATCACTCCTTTTAGGTTTAGAAGTATTTAGTCTTTTGTATCAAAAGGAAAACTTGGTCTTTAGTCTCCAGAGACCTCTACAAACTGCATGAATGTGTGCAGAGCAGGAGCAAAGGAGTGGATCATACTCCAGTGAACTGTGATGCCTGTTTCTGCTCCCGGCACCTTTCACTCCTGTTACAGCTATCAATGGCTTGCTTTGGCTGGTTGCTGAGTTTTCCCTCCCTAGTGATCTGGAGAACAAACATGAGCTGGTACACTCTGAGATTCTTCCCTCTCTTCTCTCCAGTCTTCTACCACACATCAGCCATGAACTTTATTTCATATTTGCATGGTATACTTTGCTTGTCTCCAGTGCTCTGCAGTGCTTTTGGTTTTTCATTGGGTATGAAGACTTTGAGGAAACAATTCTGCAGCTCACTGCTTCTATTTCTGCAGCCTACATCTGCTGTTTGGAAAGCAACAACTCTGATTGCTTGCAATGGCATCCCTTAATACCAGTGAGGCAATTCTGAGAATGTAGTGTGGTAAAAGGCAAATCTCTTTGTAGAAATGCAAACAGGCTCCCAATACTTAGATATTCACCTGTCAGTGGCTGTGCCTTGGCCTTGTCCTGCCCTGAGTGTGTGAGTTGCATATAAATACCACATCACATCCCCTTTGGCCAGTGCTTTTATTAGCAAGGTGTTATACCACATTGGCTGTGATAATAACAGAGTACCTTAATTGATATGTCTGAAAGAGCCGTCTGGCACAAGACACTAAATTCTTTCTAGTTCTCTGCTCCATTTGTAGTAAAGAGGCAGTTTCTGAAGGCCCAAAAAGTTATCTGGCTTGTAAAGAAAAATCCACTCTCTGGCAGAGACTGAAGTTATAAAATTTGATCTACTTAACTAAAAATCCTATTAGGTGGATTTACACATGGCTCTCTGACATCAGGCTGTCCAATGTGAAGAACAGGACCTGAGGTCTTTTAATGGGACCTGAAGCCTTAAAGCTGTTTAATGCTGCCAAGAATTTTTTCCAGGTTACTTTTCTATGTTTCCTTCCAATTCTGGTACTAAAAAACAAAGCAAACTAGTGTCTGATCTATATAGACTTTATAGTTTGAAATACAATTGGGTCAAATTACTAAATCTGTAACATTAGAATTTGATAAACAGCATTGCTGTAATAAAAAAGAATGAAAAAATTTTTGCCCCAGCTAGCTACACGGCATGGCAAGATGCATCTCCTTCGAGGCTGTTTTGAGCTCTTAAATAGTCAATTCTTATTTTAGCTGGCTGTGTTTAAATTAATTTTTTCTTGACTTCAAATCACCCCATTCTGCAAAACCATGTGACTTAATTTCAAAGCTGATAGTATTTATTGTTTTCTTCCTTAAGTGCCTAGCTTGGAGAGCCGTGCAGTTTTGTGAAGCTCTCAGCCCTCCTTTCCGTTCAAAAAGAAAACATGAAAAAGGAAATTTCTGTCCTCCTCTATTGTGTAAAAGAGTTTGTGACCCCAAACACTGCACTGGCTCAGAAATCAGGTGTCAAAACATTTACCTTTAAATCCCTTTATTTTTATTAGTCTTGTATTTTTTTTTTTTAATTTTTCTTTTTTTTTTTTTTTTTTTTTTTTAGTATCAAGCAATTGCTTTGGAAGTTTTTTTGCTTAGTTAAACTTCAGTTAGCAAGATCCTACCAAAAAAATCCCCAACAAATGAACCTCCAAATTCAACACACTGCTAAAGATCCTATGAAATCCATAATCACTGACAGTTTTGTTAATTTGGATTATTGCCTACTCCCTAATTCTCTTTGATTTCTTCTTGTCTTCTAGATAATAATGTTGCTGTAAGGGAGAGAGGTGTTTTCCAGCATCTTGGTACCATCTTTTCCATAGCTGTCAGAATTTTCCTAACATGGGCAGGAGAGGAAAATGCATATACCAGTCTGGCATAACTAGAGAATTTGCTTTCTACATTTCCAGGAACTTGGGGAACTCAGAGTCACCCTTGGCAAAACTTGGTGAGATGTTTTTTTTCCCCTAAAGTGTTTGGGATGGTGTTTCTGGGCCCTGAGCAAACACCTTTTCCTCCTGCACCCTACAATCTAAGCACAAGGAGAGGACATTACTGCGTTGGGCATGCTGAGTGCTTACTGGGTGTGAGCAATGTTGGTACAGATGTTCTGCAAGGCAGAGTAGCTTACTTTCTAGATAAAATAGTATTACTTTTAGGTGAAATATTTGTCTTAATTAAAACACACTACACCAAGTTTGCATTTAGTTACTGTAAATGATCATGAAAATGCAAGGCCTATATATTGATTTCTCACTCTTCAGATCATCGAAGTTTACAGTACATTTGGCAAGTGAATATTGACCTTCACTTTGATTATGGTCAATGTTATCTCCTAAAACATTTAAATCCTAGTCTCATCTAAACAGAAGTATATATCTTCTTACTACCACTCCTTTTTTCCACATGGATTATTGTATTATAAATGACAACTCATGAATTTAGCTTGGCCTTACTTTGAATCATACATATGCCTGAATTTTCAAATAGGGTGTTTGAAATTAAAATAATGTATTAAAGAACTCTGGTGAGACATAGTGGATTTATAAAAATAGAAAACTGCAAGTACAACACATAAATATTTATGGTGAATTTTCTTATCCCTGTTTATATTTTATGTAGCATAATATTTCCATCATAGTCTTAGGTTTGGTCTGCCACTGGTTTGTGTGACAAGAAATTTAGAGCAGCTCACATCAATCAAAATAAATCAGAGTGTGCAAAGAGTTAATATCAGCTCTACAAATGTGAAGGCTTTTCAATGCATGACTAATATATGTGCATGTCTTGTCCTTCTGAATTAAAAGGACCATTGGGGGCTGAAAATTAAATCCTAGATGAACTGGTCTTCAATTAATGAAACAAGGGATACAAAGCTTTTAAAATACTTTGTGATTCATAGATACACTTCATAAAGTGCACATAGCAGTGGCTGTTTCTTCAGCCTGATTCAGCCTTCACTGACAGTGGTGAAAATCAGCAGTAACTCCAGCAAAGGCAGTGGAGCTACCTGGGATAAGATGAGAACAAAATGAGGAATTTATTGTCACAGCTGTGAAGAAAATATACTGCAGTGATGGATTATTTCTTTATGGATTATGACACAGCTTGAAGGAAGGAAAAATAGTAGTGGCCTATGAGCAATTGATTTTTTTTTTCCATTGCTGAAGAAATGTAGAGCCATTGATAGCCACTGCTCTTATGCAGAGAAACAACTGAAAAAGTACAAAGAAGTTGTACTAGATGTGAAGATCTTTTGCAAAGATATTTTCACTTTAATGATTGGAATACAATATTTTGCTTTTTTATAAAGGAAAATGTATATCTCTGAAAGTGGTGACAAAGTCTGCCCAGTAGCAGGCAACTTAGAGAAATGTATGGCAGAGACTGCCTGAAATATTCTTTATTTGCAGATTAGGATATTTTAATGTATGTAATTTTGAACTATTGCAATCTTCTGTTTAATTCTTTAGTTAATAAATAATGGATGACTTTTGGTTAAGCAGATCAATGAAGACTTTAATTTCCAGAGTTTTTTTCAAACTGCTGTAATCCCTCTCAACTTTCCATGCATGCAGGTTAGTATAATGCTTACATTTGGTTAACATTGAACACTGCAAGTCACTACCTGTTGCTAGTAAAACTTAATAAGCCATTCCATTTATCTTTTTCTTGCTGTCCCTTGTCCTTTTCAAATTAGATCTAACACTTGGTTTTGATCTTTAGCAACAAATTGCCACTATATTCTTCTTCTAATGAATCAAAGTGAAAACTGACACCTAAGTCTAACTGCTTAAAATGCAGAGTGCAGAGGATTCACTCAGTGAGAGAATTTTAATAGCCAACAAGACTTCATAAATTTAGTGAACAGAAAGCAAAATAAGGATATCAAACTTTTATTTTTGCTTGGTAAGATTACAAAAGAACTACTAAAAAGTCCTAGGCTCAGAAAATGCATAGTGAGATGAATTCAGATGCTGGGAAATGTAAAATTTTGTAACTACAGGACTATCACTAAAGGGAAAGGAAGCTTACAATTGAACATCAGGCACAGATAGCTGTAGATGTTACTCATTGCCTTTGAAATTAGTCAGAGGAAATACAGAAGCTAATAAAGAGAATAAAGCTGTTGTTACAAAAGACCAGTTCTCTTTCTCCATTTGAGTGCATATGAACAAAGATATGGTAGATTTATAGATCTATAGATTTTCTAGATTGAAACAGCCATGGAAAGGAGGCCATTTCAAAACTCTTGAATTTTGAATACAGTTTTGAAGTATACCACAAAAATGACACTTACAGGATATTGCTGAAGGTATAAATGCAGCATACCTCAATTACCAATTGGAGGCTGTGATGAGTAACAATATCTTGAATTATACTCTTGAGTAGAAGAACTATTACAAGGAAGACAACTCATGGCAGATTTCAAGCCCGTATCTGAATGTAAGGGAGCCTGACAAAACTGATAGAGAGTATAAAACATAGCAACTGCCTTTTGGCCTTCTTGTGAAGCAGCTGGTGTTGCATAGTATAAGAGGTAGGATTCTGGATGGATTTGGATTTAGTGTCAAATATTATAAGCTGCAAAGTGAAAAATATGGCGATGACTCTCAAATACAGTGATATAAAACCTGTCTATAAAAATTCTCTGGCCCAAATTTCTCTTGGATAGTTTGCCCAATTGTATTCAGTGTGGTTGGACTGTGGTAATTCATCCTAGGTGACAGTAGGTCTTAGAGTTTTAAGATAAGCTACATAAGAGAAGAGACTTCAGCAAAAAGAACACTGAGAAGTAATCAATCTTTTGGCTCCTGATTGAAAAACTACCACAAAGCTAACAAATTGCTTTTAAAACTAATGACAACATAAATTGAAAATCTAATTTTTGTGGGGAAGTAGCATTTCATTCTGATTTTCAAGCCAAATCATATAGTTTCCTCACAGGAAGCAGCTCTCATGTTTTCTGTTGCTAACTGGTAAAACTCACCATCAGGTGATGCCATTGAGGTAGTACAGCTGGCTAATGTCTGTGTGGAAAATCAGAACATTCAAATGCTAAAAACTAAATATCAAGCTACTTTTTGAACAGCTAATATTACTGGGTTTGGGAGCAATAAAATTGTAAATGTAGATGATGAGAGAATAGAAAAAAAGATGTGTGTGTTCCTGAATCATTTGGTATTATGTTGCCTAAGTGGTGTGAAAGATACTAATATATCTGGTGCCATGACAGTCAAAGTTACTGCAAACTCTTTAGCCATAGAGTGAAAAACTTATTCAAATATATAGAACAAGGAAAAAAAAAAGAGATATCCTAGAAAATGTTGAGACTTCTTCCATAATCAGTCTTTAGGACAGCCATCAACCCATGAAAAAATAGAATCTTATTTTCTGAACTAGTGGAGTAAAAGTTCTGTGAATGCTGTAGCAACTAATTAGTGTCTAATGAAAATTAGACAGGCAAACAAATTCCTCTGTTTTCTGGTAGCTCCAAAATGTCACGCTTCAAATGTAATGAGGTACACATATATGTAAAGATGGAAATGAGTCTAAAAAACTAAAATCGCCTTCAGTGAAGTTTTAAACCAAGTTTTTCTTAGATCTTTGGTGTTGTTATCAGGTCTTACACATCTACATTGCTTAGCAAAGAGTATTTGTGTGTATTCTTAGCACTTATCTAAAAGTAATGCTTGTGATAAACTATCAATTACCAAGCTGCTTTGAGAAAAATTGTCTTACTTGGTCTTTCTTCACTGGTTTCCAATTCTGTCCTACCTCTTTTTTCTGTTCTCTTTGTTATCCTTGACAGTCACTTCAGCTGACAAAGTGACCAGCCACTGACCACTGTGATTTGTGGCATCAGCATCAGGCACCTGCGCTTCACCTCTACCTATTCTACTCTACATGACACTTTTATTCTAACTATGGGCTGCTCACCCTATAGAGAATAACTATGTTATCACGATCCACTAATTAGGAATAGGTGCTGCTCCTTTCACTATGCACAGCTGAACTCCAGCTGAATTATTTAGACAACAGTCAAATGACTGCCAGATCTTGTCTGAAAGAAACTAAAAACTGTGTACATGGTGTGCCAGGTTGCTGACTCTTTCTCCTTGGGTTATGGGACTTCACTCTTCTCCCCATCTGTGTCTTCCAGCTCAGAGAATGGATGGATACCTGGCATACAACTGATCTTACTAATAAAGAGTGAGGCAGAGAGGTACCTAATACTAAGTACCTCAGCCTTTGTCATTATGTTTTCCCCTTCATCTAGTAAAGGATGGAGGTTCTCCCTCAGCCCTCCTTTTGTTGCTAATGCATTTGTAGAAATATCTTTTAGTCTTTTCCAGCAGTAGCCAGATTAAGTTGTAGTTGGGCTTTGGCCCTTCTAATTTTCTCCTTTCATAACCACACAATATCCTTGTAGCTCCTCTGAGCTGTCTGGCCCTTCTTAAAGTCTCCTTTTTACCCTGAGTTCTGGCCAAATCTCTGCTCAGCCAGGTGGGTCTTCCTGCCAGCTCATCTTTCAGCACATTTGGATAACCTGCTCCTGTGTCTTTAAGCTTTCCTTTTTGGAAAACGTGCAACCTTCTTGGACTCCTTTGCCCTTCAGGACTGCCTCCCAAGGGATTCTGTCAACTGAACTGCTAAACAGGCCAAAGTCTGCCCTCTGGAACTTTTTTTTCACATAGTAGATATGTATTTGCAGATTTTCAATGTCACAACAAAGTGCTTGATTGCAACATCCTAATAATGAATAATGCAATTATAAATAATCAGAACAGCCCAAGCACTAGTTCACATTGAAAGCCTGCAAAAATAAAAAAAGGTATTTCTTGTTAATGAGTGAAAGAATATTAACTAGAAAGCTGATGCTCTAAAATGTTCCTAGTAATTTTTTACTAGAAACAGACATTCATTTGGAAACAGCTCATGTACAAATTACATTGTAAGACTTAATCAAAGAACATGTAGTTAAATTAAAGGAAATATAATTTTCCTTTTGGCTGATTCTTAAGCTGATAGGGGTCTGCCCCAGTTGCAGTTTTAAAATGAAAAACTGGGGAATCCCCTTTAAAGGATTAATCTGGCTGCTAAAATTAAAAATAAAAAAAAAAACCAAACCAAAAAACAACCAACCAAACAAAAAATGAATGAACAAAAAGCCCTGTTTAGTTGCTATTATAATTCATTTTAAGCCTTGAGTTAGTATATGAGAAAAACTTCTGTCTTCTTCATTGAGAAAATACGACAGGTACTACAGTTTTGATGAACATCCCTGCTAAGTCTTGGATGTTTTGTTCATCTTGGATTGTATTTATGTATTCTGTCCTTTCATGGGTTTCATACTTTGTTAGACTTGATGCAGTGTTAAAAATGGGAGCACAGATGAAAAGAGGATGAGAGATTGTCTTGTTAGACATGGGCAGAATTTCTAACATTACATTCTTTATGTCTAGTTTCTTCTTTCTTTTCTTTGAATTGTAAATCATCATGTTTCTGATGGACGCCACATAAATGGTGAAGAAATGCAGCACCTCTTACTGCTCCATCAGTCTGACTCAATGGGAACTGAGGGGTTCCAGAGATGAGTTACTGGACTGTGTTCATCACCTGGGCATTTTGCCATATGTGGAGCAACAGTTCTCTGCAAGCTGCTGCACTGTGAGTCCATCCTGCAGGCAAGAGTGCTCCCCAGACTGCTGCTCCATGGGCCACAGGGTCATTGCTTCAAGGGCAGGCTGCTCCAGCATGGGTCACAAGTCCTACCAGGAAACCTGCTCCAGCATGGGCTCCTCTCTCCACAGGTCTGCAGGTCCCTGCCAGGAGCCTGTTCCAGCGCGGGCCTCCCATGGGGTCACAGCCCTCTGTCAGGCATCCCCCTGCTCTGGTGTGGATCTCTTCCATGGGCTCCAGGTGGATTCTGCATCCCATGGTCCTCTAGGGGCTGCAGGGGCACAGCTGCCTCCCTGTGATCTGTGCCATGGGCTGCAGAGGAATCTCAGCTCAGTGCCTGGAGCACCTCCTGCCCCTCCTTCTGCCCTGCCCTGCCCTTGGTGTCTGCAGGGCCGTTCCTCTCATGAGTTCTCACTGCGCTCTCCTCTGGCTGCAGTTACATCTGTGCCATTACTTTTTTTACTCTACTTGAATATGTTATCACAGAGGATTTACCATCATTTCTGATGGGCCCTTGGCTGGCAGCACGTTCATCGTGGAGCCAGCTGGCATTGACCCTGCTGGACATGGGGAAAGCTTCTGGCAGCTTCTCACACAAGTCACCCTTGTAGCTCTCTCTGTCACCAAAACCCGGCCATGCAAACACATCTGAGTGGACAGCAAAACAGACTGATGTCCCTGCTAAAATCACAGAATCACAGAATAATTTTTGTTAGAAGAGATCTCTGGATGTCACGTGAAAATTCTCCTACCCCCAATATATGGGCAAAATTCAGCCTTAGAAAGGTTGCTCAAAACCTTCTCTAATCAGTTTTTATTATCTCCAATGAAAAGGGTCCCAGATCTCTGAGAAGTCTCCCCTTTTTATTACCTTCATTATGAGGATTGAAAATTCTGGGTCTGGAGCCTGTATCCATTGGGCCTGTCTTTCTTTTACTGTGCATAGCTATTCAAAATGAATAAAGAACCTTATTTGGAGTCACTTACAACAGTAATAGCCTTTTTCAATCTTAGTTATGGTGTCAGTAGTATAATTTTATAAAATGACAATTTTTTTCTTTGCCTTGAGGTAAAACTAACAGCAGAGACAGAAACTGCACATTGTGTTAGACTTTGCTGGTTATACACCCTGTTGGCAGAGGGAAAAACAAGCTGTGGCACTGCTCCATTCTGTACTCTGTAGATTATCATCTCCCCTCCACCTCAGCCCATCCTTTTCTGAGACACCCGATGCAGTAACAGTTCTTGAAAAAGTAGTGAGTGTCAGGATTTTTGTTCTGGCTTCAGTGAATAGTGTGCGAGGAATTGGTAGCACACGGAGTAGGGATAATCGAATGGCATGCAAATATCCCACTTCTTAGATATGCAAACACACAATGCTGAGGGCTGAATTTTTTTGCTTCAGTGCCTTTGTAGATGGGGGCTGTTTCCCCAGTGTGTTGCCCCTATGTGAGCTAATGGAGGAAGTGTAAAGGAGGCAGCAATGCTGTGTCTCTGAGCACTCTCCTCGCAGCAGCTGGGCTGGCAGGAGGGCATCTCAGTACACCTGGTGCATGCCTGGCTCCGGCTGCTCCACTGCAAGGAGGAAGCAGGGGACTGAAATGTGACTTTCTGGGTCACCGTGCACACCCGAATCTGCCCCTGAGCTATGCAATTACACATTTTCCTTATTCAGGGATCATGCTGACTATGTGATCTAAATAAATTTCAGAGGCTTCTTTTCATGTGGCTGTGATTAGATAAGTTGGCACAATGGCTGTTTTATAGAACTGCAGTGCACTCTGTCTATGTAGAGTGTAGTGAAATGCTGAAAAGAAAATTCTGAAATAATTCTTTCTTCAACTGAAATTTGGTTTTCAAGTTATAACTAAAGGGTATTTTTGAAGATTTAACTGGATATTTTTCTCTCCTGGGGGATGTGTGTGAAGCTCTCTACCCTGTAGATAAGGCAATGACAAAGCTAAATTTGATGCACTAAATGTCATGATTCTGCATTGCTCCTGATAGGTTGCTTGTAACAATTTAACTTTCCTCTAACAAAGACAGCTCTTTATTTATTTTGTTTTAAAAGTTGAGCACCTCTTATACAGCTTAAGGCTTCATAACTGAATTTAATGTTTTTATGAACATCAGCAGAAGTACCTTTTATTGTGTTTTTCCTGATGGAATTACTATGCAGGAGGAACATTTTTGGTCTTAGTATAGCTCCTCCAAACCATAAATATACTAATGCAGAACATCCAACATCAGACAATTGTTTAAGTGTCCGTATCCCAGAAAATTTGAACTATTGTTCTCACAGATTGTAATTTCTATTTGCTGTGTATATGCAGAACTTAGCATTTCCCACTACTGCTTTATTGTACTTAATTATCATTTTATAGCTACCTTTTTTGTGATTTATTATTCCTGAACGTTGCTCATTCAGATTTCCATTGTTTGATGTGTTCACACAGTAAATTTTTCCAATGTTGTCCACAGAAAGGTGTTATGGGTCCTGATTTGGTGGTGAAAGTAGGATCAAAGTCAGGAAAGGATGGGGGATAATTAGGCAGACAGCAGTGTACATTCCTGAATGAACTGTGTGATTATGTCAGAAGTCTCTCCCTGAACTGATGCTTCTTTCAGGCCCTGTGCTGTAACTGAGACAACATCTGATCTGGATGCATTTGTGTTGTGACTTTGCAAAAATGCAGGATATGATGAGATAGCATAATGAGAAGCAGAAGCACTTGTAGCCACTGAAGTCTCTCCTTGTCACTGCTTGTGTGCAGCTGTTGTATGTAAAGGCTGACAATTCTGTGAACTCAGGATGAAAGCACTAGAGGGAAGAAAAAAAACAACTACATTTATTCAATACTACATTGTCAACAACAGCCAGGCTGCAATTTTAAAATGGATGCATTTTTTCTAGATCTGATTTTGAGTCGTTGTGCCAGGATAAAGTTAAAAACTGAAAGTGAGGGAGGTTAGGAAGTAATAGCATCATCCTCCTTTTTGGAAACAGGCTGTCTCACATGTATACTGAAATATGTCAGGCTGGTATAGAACAGTGACATGCATATTTTGGAAATAGAAACAGCAATGCTGCATCATCAGAATGGAATCAATATTATTAAAGTACTAAAAATATCAAAATTAATGAGGATCTTGATGATGAAAATGAAAAAAAAATCCAGCAATAAGTATTGCATGGGTTTGAGAAAAAAGAAGCAACAAAATATGAGCAGAAAAAATTATTATGTTTCTGAAGTGGTTTATACAAAATTTTCCTGCAGTGTTTTTTTAACAGTGATCAAATTATACCTATTCCATGAAAGGTGACATATTTGTGAGTAGTCATTGAAACCCTTCATAGTCTTCACAGAATCATAGTAATATAATTTGTCCCATATAGTTCAATAATGACATGGCAGAGTTTATTTATCAGTTTTTAGTCATTAATTTTATTTATTAATAGTTCCCTTCTGTTTTGAAAAACAGTATGATGTTGCCTTATAACATGCAAGTATTCTACAGATGGCTCCATTATATCTACCCTGGGCCCACTGAAATACCTAATCTCCAGGTACCTATTAAGGACCAGGCCTTGGCATACAGCTACATATTAAAAAAATTAATATTCCATGAAGTGAATAGGGGCTGTCCAAGTTCTTTGTCTGTAAAATGGGGTTAATACCTGGTCTCTATTGCAAAAACAGGCACAGTTTTTGAGATGCTGAGATACAGGAATGCTAGAAGCTATTAAGTCTATGAAAAAGAAATTCGAACATTATAAAAGAAGTGATAATATTAAACAGAGAGTTTATTCCTTATTTCTTCTATTTTGTGATTTGTCAAATCACATGGCAAATGACTTTGTTTGTGGAGAGAATAAAGTCTATATGTCTTCTGTCACATCCCTGGAGCAGGCAAGAAGCCAGTTTATGACATAAACTGATGGCCTTTTTTTTTGCCTTTTTGAACTATTCATTATGCTAAAAGAGTTCACATTTTTATTTAAACCTCTCGCCCCCTGAATTACTAAAGTGATGTCAGCTATATGTAGAAGGCCAAAATAACCAACTGTAGATGATTCCTCTTCAATATCTGTCAGATACAATTTTCCAAAGCGTGAAAACTGCAGCTTGCTCAATAGCACTCCTCTTATGAAATACATTTCATTGTACATTCAATGTACAATACATGCAGAAACAGAGAGAGGAACAAACTGAAGCATCCTACTTTGTTTTTTCTTGCAGCTGTAATTTGGCTTTCTGGCTTCTCTTGCCCTTACAAAAAATACAACTACTGGTCGTACTGAATCGTCACTGTTACCTGGTAAACCCTGTGCATTAGCAAATGAACAGCAGAGGGTTTATTTCTTATTTCTTTTCCTTTTTCACTCTTTTCTTCTGATTCTCAATGTACTCTGGCATACAGCTTTTAGCTTCATTTGGCTGTGAAGATGTTTGAGGGAAACTTTGCAAAATTGGAGAAGGTGGCAGCAACAAGGCCCAGGTACAAAATGGCTGAGGACCATTGCACAGTGCTCTGATTTCTCTGCTCTGTAGAAGAGCATTCAATCCCAAAGATTCACTTACAGATGGTAGAGATGCTGAAAGGAATTAATGTGGGAGTGTGGCATAGTCATGACTATTTTTTGCCTCTGGTAGGATGGCATAGCTGCTAACAAAATATCCAGGTGATTGTTTCATCTAGTATTATTCAAAGCCTTTGTTTTTAGGATTCCAGCTTTTCAGATAGAGAATTCTTGGTTCGCATAGATAGCTGACAAGCGATTCATTAAGCATAATAAGAAGTGAGTCAAGACAATGTGGGCTATGCCTACTCTTCATGTTATGCTTTGATTGGGAGCTTGCTTTTTTTGACCATTTTTTGTCATATTGCATGGAGGTTTCCTGACTGCTCAAGAAACATTCCAAAAATGGGTCTTCCTCAAAAACCTTAATGGATTGATAGCACAACAATTTTAGAATGGAATTAACAGCAGAACTACTCAAAGGCAAACTACCAGGAAAATGGAAGTACTATGTTCATATGAGTATTTGTTGGTATCATCATAGCACTTGAGAACTGTAGTAAATTACTTATGCACAGGAGTACAAAAGAAAGACACCACCATTGCTTAAAGTGATTACATCTAGGCATTAAACAGGACAACAAGAGCAAAAGATGGGAGAATTCAGTCATACAAGGAGGCATGAAAAGTATTCTCAGCATCATGGCAGTCTGCTCATTGTCAAGCTTTCTTGCAGGTGGCATGGAAAAGCAGTATTTGAGGGAGGGTAAAAAGGTGAGTAAGCAAATACTCGCAGGGATTCTGTTCAGCCTCACAGATTCTGCAGAGCCACAAAGGAGAAAGCTGAGTTAAAAGCTGGAAAATATAGTAAGTGGATGTGAGATTAGCATCACCAATCATCATCATCTCTGAAATAAATGATAATACGGTGGAGCTCATCAGAAAGGGCCTTGAAAGTGGAGAGAAATATTTAAATTTGATGCCATAAGGAAAGAAGAGCAGAATAACAGGAATACAAAGAAAGGGATATTATCACCATAACAATAAGCTAAGAGACATTGAATAATATTATGGATGGATATGAGTGAGGAAAAATTATGTATTTCAGAAATTAATAAATAATGTTGAAATAGATAAGAAAAGGGATGGAAGCTATGGTGAGTTTGGACTGCAGTCTGGATACAATATGGAAATATTAAGTAATTTAAACTGCAAAGATAATATTCTACCATTAGCATGTTTAATGTGATAAATTATTAGAGTTCTGATGTGTAGGTTAAGAGCCTGCTGTATAAATAAGATATGCCATTTATGTTATCACGCTATTTAAGTCAATAGACAGGTCAAAAAGGAAAATTATTCATGTGATACTGAGTTCATGAGGAAAGAGTAGAAAGGCAGGGGACAATTTTCATCTATCAAAAATGCAGGCTAGACTCACAAATGCACAGGTTATACATTTGACAATGGTTAAATATCTAGGAAAGTAGGGACAGAATACAGATTTAAATGCTTAAGCAGAAACTTTAGCTGATACAGACAGGTAGGTGGGAAAGCAGACAAGATGATCTGAGAGGGACCTGGCAGACAAATATGCTTAAAGGGAATGTAAGCAGTGGATTCAGAAAGCTTAGAAAGAAAGGAGATTAAAGTAGTAATTGTAAAGGCAAATGGATGTAGGGTTAGTGCAAATTCAAGTTCTGATTGGGAGGAAAGCATGATACCTAATGTGTATGAAGAGCATATACCTGTTTATTCATACTTATAAGCTTATAAAATAAATACTCCTAAGGCAAACACAATCTTTTTTTTTCTTTCACTGTAGCCTCATTGCCACTTTATTTTTATATTAAGTGTGTGGGTTGGGAATTCAGCAATTCCTTGAGAGTAAAAAGGGCATAACACTGACTTAATGTTTGAGGGTCTGTATTAAATTGTTCTTTTAAGAGCTTTGTTCCACTAATTATATAGGTAGGTGCTAATATAACTGGTTTATATTACATTTAGAGTACAATATGCAAAAGGAGGGATGTTGCTTTCCAAAGCTTCTTTGCTGCAGAAAAAGATAATGAGAGCTATATAAAGTCCTGAAATCATAGCCAATTTATCAGGCCTGCTATGTGAGCTAATGCAAGGCTAGAGACATACTGCATTGACTGCTGATCATTTTATACCACTTTTAATGCCTAGAAATGAAAAGAAAGAAATTAATGGGGAAATAAAGAGAGAAAATGGAATATATGTAATGTATTTTTGACATGTTGAATCTCACCCTATTATTGGTCTTTTTATATGGAAAAAAATCCAATCTAATCGGACAAGTATTCAAATTTTTAGCTTTAACTCATATACAGGGATTTTAGAGGATACTCCAAGAAGTGTTGCAAAATAATATATTTCTGATAAGGATCTAAAGTGAACAATGAATAGGAACTAATACAAATATGGTTTCCTTTCCTTTATTTATTAATAGTTATTTATTTATTAATTTAGTTTATTAATAGTTTATTTTATAAATTTAGTTTATTAATAGTTTATTAATAGTTATTAATTCCTTAGCAATGATGATTCATGATACCACAATTATTTGTTGTTTATACTACAACAGTAAATATTCTTTTATAATACTATTACTGGGAGTCTACAATTTGCTTTTGAGGCCTTGCTTTTGTCTAAGAATTTATTTTAAAATGTAAGCTAAATGAGCTCATTTTAAGTAAAGGAAGGAGGAAAAAGATAATAAGGAGCAATAGTAATAATTTGAGGCACATTTATATTCTGATAACATAAAAATTAATTTGATTCCTAGTCTGAACTGTCACATTTAGGCCTAAAAATCAAAATTATCTGCATATCTGTTTATTTAGGAATGTATCAGAGCGCTTGAAGGGCGATTGGGAGGCTATGAAAAAGCAGGCTATGAGAAAGCACCAGGGGAACAGAGTAGTGGGAGAGGCTCTCATGTTCTCACCTGGTGAAAAAATTGTGGCTGTAGTCCCACCCCAGTTGTCTGTGCCTGAATTCAGAGAGCATATGGAACGAGCAGGTGGGATTAGGTGTCTCTGTATGGGCCCCGATGTAGCGGGTTACAGAAAGTGCAGTGACTAAGAGGATGGGAGGGTTACAGGGCACGGAGGAGATGGATAGGATCCAGTGCTGTGCTCTGTGCAAAGGGATTACTGCACTTCCAGGAAATTCCCTATGGGGCAAATGGCTTGGAGCATGGGGGTGAGGAGCAAAAGACAGATAAGCAGATGTGATGGTCCCTCTGCTAAATGCAGTCAAGAAGTGGAACTGGAGGAAACCTTTAGGCAGCTGGAGGAAGCCTCAAAATTGCAGGTTCTGATACTCACAGGGAATTTCAGCTGCCCTGATAAGTGGTCAAGATGCAATAAGGTAGAATGCAAGCAAAATAGGAGATTTCTGAAGCACATCCAGATGATTTCTTGAAACAGGCAGTGAAGGTTATAACCAGGGTAGACCTGTTAAACCTGCAGCTACAAGCAAGGAAGGGTAAGGCTGGAGGTGGGCAAAGCAATGGCAGCCTTATAAACAGCAACTCTGTGTTTATGAAGTTAACACAAAGAGAAAATAGAAGAGTCAGAGCCCTAGCTTTAAGGAGAGCAGTTCATTTAGGGATCTTCTTGGCATGGTCCAACAGACTTCTTCCCTGTAGAGGAAGGGGTCCAGGCAGCCAGTTCATCTTCCAGGACATTTTCCTCAAAGCGCCGAGATTATCCTTTTTGATGTGCAGCAAGTCAAGCAAGCATGGCAGGAAGGAATTAAGGAATTTAAACTGCAAAGTTTAAATTCTTGAATGGGTGCTTGAATGGGGAACTCCTGACAGAGCTCAAAAGTAGGTCCACTGAAGATGGAAGCAAGGACAGGCTCTCTGAAGGACTACAAAAACATGGCTCAAGCATGGACCTGTGGAGTAGAACAAGAGTTAACTAAAGGGGTGTAAAGTGAGTCCGAAAGTGTATTGGCAGAAGAAGAAGGATAAAAAACCCCATGTGAGCCCACTGTCCAATGAGCAGTGGAAGAGTAGACAAGTACAGAAAAATCTCAATGCCTTTTTATCCTGATTTTTACAGGGAAGATCTGCGCTCAGGCCCTCTAAATCAAAAAGCAAAGTGGCAGAATTGGAATGAAGAAGGACTGTGTCAGATACCTTTTAAGCCAATTGTTTTTATTCAGACCCATAGTACTAGATGGTTTCTATCCAAGGGTATTGAAGAAACCAGTTGACATAATTAAAAGTCTGTTCTCTACAGTCTTTGAAAGATCTTGTTTTTCAAGAGGAGGTTCATGGCTCTGCCAAAACAGACTTTGGCTCAGTCTGCTAAACAGTTATGGAGTACCTGTTCTGCATGTGTGAAAGACTAGGAGGTAATTTGGAATAGCCAGCATGGATTTACCAGAGTAAGAGTGTGACTGAACAATTTGATGGCTTTCTATGATCAAAATATTGACTCAGTGGACAAGGGTGAAACCAGTACAGTTGTGAGTAGATGTATTTAGTTGGACTTTATCTGGGCTTTTGGCATTATCTTCTATGCTATCAACAACTGAGATACAGTTTGGGTGCATGATTGCTAAGGTGGGTGTACTGTGGGTTGCATTAATTATGCTGAAAGAGTTGTGATTATCTGTACAAACCCCAGTTGGCAGCCAAGTATTGGTGCTGGGTGGTGTGCCTTAGGGGCTGTTGGGGTTTCTACATGCAGCTGCTCACTCGCTGCCCACCACCCCAACCCCCAGTGGGGAGGAAAATCAGAAAGAAAAAGTAAATCTTGTGAATTGAGATAATTAGATTCTAATACTTGAATCAAAACAAAATATAATAATACTAATGATTTTAACAATAATTATAGTAATGAAACAAGAGGGAGAATACAACCCAAGAGAAACAAGTGATCCACAATACAATTGCTCACCACCTGCAGGCTGGTGCCCAGCCCAACCCTCAGCAACATGGTCAACATGCAAGACTAGGTCTGCAAAAGCACTTGAACGCATAATTCCCACTGTTCTCTGTAGGATTTTTAAAATATTTTGTAGTGCTGTCTTTGCATTTTAGGAGATCCTTTTGAGAAATAAATATTCTTTCTTTCTCTAGTGGATCTTGTTGCCTATAATTTAAATACTTCTATTTTCATAAAATCATAGCATGGTTGGGGTTGAAAAAGACTAATAAAGATCATCTAGTCCAACCTCTCTATCATGGGCAGGGACATATTTCTCTGCATCAGGTTGCTCAGAGTCCCCTCCAACCTGGCGTTTGAATAGTTGCAGTGATGGAACATCCACAGCTTCTTTGGGCAACCTCTTCCAGTGCCTCACCAGCCTCACTGGAAAAGATTCCTTCACTGTAAAGAATTTCTTTCTTATATCCAACCTAAATCTACCTCTTTCATTTTAAAACCATTGTCCTTTGTCCTGCCGCTACAGGCCCTGGCAAAAAGTCTCTCTCTGTCTTTCTTATAAGCCCACTTTATATATTGAAAGATGTAATAAGGTCTACCCAGAGTCTTGTCTTGTCTAGACTTAGCAACCCCAGCTCTCTCCTTCTCTGACTGTTCCAGCCCTCTGACCATTTTTGTGGCAATCCTCTGGATTTGTTCTAACATATCCATTCTGTCTTGTACTGGGTCGCAGACCAGGACATCTACTCCAGGTGAGATCTCAGGGAAGCACAGAGTAGATGGGAAAAATCATCTCCCTCGACGTGCAGGCCACGCTGCTTTCGGTACAGCTGAGGATGTGGTTGGCTTTCTGGGCTGCAAGATCATGTCCAATTTTTTCCTCCACCAGTACTGGCAAGACTTTCTCATCAGGGCTGCCCTCAACCCATTCATCCCTCCAGTTTGTATTGATACTGAGATTGCCCTGACCCAGATGCAGGACCATGCACTTGGCCTTGATGAACTTCTTGAGTTTTTCATGGGTTCACTTCTCAAGCCTTTAAAGTTCCTCTGGATGGCACCATATCCCTCTACCAAATCAGCTGGACTGCTCAGCTTGGTGTGATGTGCAAACTTGCTGAGCAGGCATTCCGTCCCATTGCCTGCATCATTAGTGAAGATATTAAATTTATTGGTCCCAACATGAACTCTTGAGGAACACTGCTCGTTACTGATGTCCATTTGGGCACTGAACCATTGGCAATAAATCTTTGTCCAATGCAGACAGACGGACATTTCCTTATCCTTCTAACAGTTCAGGCATCAAACATGCATCTCTCAAATTTAGAGATCAAAATATTGGGGAGGATGATAGCAAAGGATTTGGAGAATTTAATGTAGTTTTTACCTTTTTTAGCATTTAGAATTTAGGAGGCAGAGAAAGGGACACATTAAGTACTGGTAATGATATTGTGTACTATAAACATTACTGTTTTTATTCCTCTTCCCCAGAGAACTGTGTTATTAAGAGTGGAATAGTGTATATTAAGGCATTTAAAATATTTTTGTGTCTTTTAATTATTCTCTAAATTTACATACATGTGCATTTTTCTTTTTAAGTCTCTTTGAGAAATTTTTTTTACATTTTACTCTCCTTTTCATGCCTTCTGTTGTTTTTTTCCTCAAAACATGAATGAAGGAGTAATTTTTTTTGGCAATTACAGGTTCATCTTGAGCCTGTATAAAATCTTACCACATCTGGATACATTACTAAGAGGAGGGAAAAAATGGTATTTCTTCATCTTTATGTTTACGATATAGATCATAATGGTTTCTTAAAAAGCGATACTGAAGACATGACAGGCATGTGAAAGTATTTCTCATGCATGAGTTGTGCCTTTCCCTACCCCCACCAAACAGGCTGCCTAAATAGATTTTTTTAACCACTCATCTTTATTAGTACACATTCCAAAGAGTAACAGATTACTGTGCGTAACTCACGATGTTCATTGATTCATTGGAAACCACTGTTCTGCTCTCTGAGCTCCATATTTCATCTGCCTTCTTCTTAAGTGTCAGGCGGTTTTTGCATATTAAAGATTTTTCAAACAGCCCTGAGACAAGCGTCAGAGAAATTAGATTATCGTACCTCTGGAGAACTGAATTTACTTGGATACCACTCTTCAAGGTGCTGTAGTATTCAATTATCTCCTGAGATTTCATACTGAGTTATGTTAAATAGTCTGTCTGCTTCCTAGCACTTCTTAATTTTTTTTTTTTTATTTCTGTCCAAACTCAAAACAAATTATTAGTTTGCGCTTTGAAAGGATGATTGTTAGCATTCATGTGCATAATGCTGATCAGGGTGAATATTTTTTTTATTATTATTTGGTGCTGAAGACTTTTAACCAGTTAATTCTTGCAGCTTCTCTTGGAGAAAGAGGGATTCTGAGAAGAACTGCTAGGATGATCATCACTATGCACCATCTGTGTCATGAAAGAAAGATGCTTGTCTGTAGTTGAAAAATTACTGGGCTTCATCAATATATTAGGAGAATAAAAGAAATGGAAGAAATAAAACTTCTTAAACTAAAGAACAGCATTGAGTCAAACAGAGTAATGTAGAAATGGACAAAAAAGCTAGTCTATATTGGAAATAAAATTATCTAGTAAAGATGGAAGAAGGTTGTGGAAGAAGCACCACATGAGCTTTATAGAGGAAAGATTGTGAAGTATTTTTAAAAGATAAAGTGATGATTCTTGTCGTAAGGTTAGATTTTGTCCACGTGTTTTGTCACAGAATGACTTTTAATGTTTGAAAAAAGAAATGTGTGTTGTTCTAATATCATGTGCTTCCAGTACAGTGTTTCTGTACCAACTTTTGAAAATGGCATACATACACTTTTGGGGAAGATACTGTATTCAGCAGTGCACAGATAGGGAGCAAAGATATTTGGTAATTTCTGAGTAATAGTGGTAGTTTGTATGGATAAAACCCACCTTTCAGATTCAAACATACAGTAATGATAAATACTGCAAAAGACTTTGAAAATACTATATGCAGTATAAATCACCCATTATCAATAACCAATCAATGAACCTATTGTACAAAATAAGAAATTCTCCTGCTTTACTTTCTGTAAAATTGTGTTCCCCAGTCCTGAGCTTTGTATTGCCTTACTTTTGCAAATGTCCATGCCATTAGGAAAAATCAACATTATCTGAATAGTCCAAGAAGAGCCCAAAATAAATATAAAGTGATCCCATTCAAATTCTCCATAAAATCTAGGATTTAGTTTTGTAAACTAAGGGTCAGAAATATTGTCTGTCTAGAAACATCACTATGGTAAAAGAAAGATCAAGCTTCTGAGAAGATAAAAAAACCAAGAACTGTCAGGATTTTATTTACTTGTCAAGAAAAAGTAAGTTTCTGAAAATGAGATGCCTGACCCTTTCATAGACTTTGCCTCTCTGTTTCTTATTGTGTCTCAGTGTCTGGAGGGGAGTTCTTCTTCTGACTGTTTGGGTCAAGTAACTCCTCTTTTTTATTAGATACATTGGTCTTTGGCAGGGCTTTTAGGAAATTAATTCACTTCCTTTTGGACTTCATCCTATGCCAAATACCTAAGCAGTATTTTCAGGAAGACCATTTCTCCTCTTGCTGTTCACTAGAGTGTTATGTCTACTTGTCAGATTTAAAACAAAGAACCCTCAGATTTTGACCAGTCAGATGGAACAGCCTCTTGAATAAAAAAAGGAAAAAAACAAAACAAAAACAAAATAAACAACCATCAACAACACAAAACCAAAAACCCAAATTAACCCCCCAAAACAGCCAATCAACCAAACAAAAAAAAACCCTGTTAATTGGCAAAAGCCCCTTTGAAAAGCATTTTCTACCTTGTTGACTGTATTTTACCTGTATTGAAATCTAATAGACTGAATTCCCTCTGTAATTACTGGAAGGACTTTGGGTTTCACTGGGACTCTACACACACACACAAACACAAATTAATCTGTTTTAGGTTTATTTTTTTCTTCTATAGTGTGTATAAGATACATACATCCTGTTGGAATAGTGAGTTGGTACAAAGTCCTGCTTATGGGGAAAGAAGAGGATTCAGCAGGCTTCCAGGACTGGGCCCAGCTGCTTCCTGATGCCAGGAACAAACCATCTGTGTTTTATCAGATTGCAAGCAAAAGCACCAGATGAAATTCTCTATTGGATTGTTAGAGGTGAGGTGGGACTAAATAGCATAGAAAGGTTTAATTCCCTATTACTGATTCGGCATATTTGAGTGTGGGCAAGAGTAACAATAATGAACGCTCCAGAGAACTGGAGGAGGTTTAACTCAAGGTAATATACCCATGCTAGGTAATGAGGAACAGTCATGGGTTTCATCTGATTATCACCAGTATCTTTGAACTTGATTACTTCAGTCTTTTACTAATCTTTAGTTTCAGCCTTGGAATGGCTAGACACTTAGAGTAGCTTGGCACTCTGCTTTCTAAAAAATGAGGAATAAGTTACTGAATGTGATTTTATTGCACTAAAATAGAATGTAGGGTTGTTTCTCAGGCTGTTGGGCACTTCCCGCAGGCTTTTTACCTTTTCCAAGTGAATACATTACATTTGTGGATTAAGTCTTTGTATTTGTTGAAAAGAAGCATTTATATTAAAAAAGCACCATAAAACAGATACTCAGACCCAACACAAAATCTGTGGATCTGGACTTCTGTAAATTTACTCAGGTGCCTATAAACCCCTTTAAGTGCAATGAAGTACTTTAATGAAGCATGGATTTAATCTTCAGGGAGAGTCCAATATGAAGATAGCTCACAAATCCTGAAGAGACCAATATCAGGAGCAATACCAGGAAAAGAAAATCCCAGGATACTAATTTATCAGATGTGCCCATTTTATTGTCTGCTCTTTCAGATGCCTGCTTTCCTGTTAAATTATCTCCTTCCACTCTGTTGGAAAATCAAGACATTTTGCAAACTCACAAAGAGCCAATCCAGTATAAAATTTGATTTTTAAGTGTATTTTGCAATCCCGAGTGACTGATAGTACCTTCTAGGTTCATTCTTTCTTAAATCACTCTTCATAAGTTTATCCCATACAGGTAGCTTGTACTGCAAGTTGTATTGCTTTGAAATTTGGCCTGTGACATTTATGAGAACTATTTTTTCGGACATGTTGCTGTTATTAGGGTGACTGTATAAAAGCAGATTCTCAGGTGCCTTTGCAGAACACAGATGGAAGTTCCCAAGGATAAGGTTAGGCATTGGCACAGGCCTTCCTAATATGGGAAAGTTAGGTATTTTGCCATGTTTTAATCATGTATCTTAAAAGCATCAAGTCAGAATATATGTGTAGATTTTTAAACACGAATTGTAATAAACCTGCAGGATAGAAAACCCTTGGAGTACCAGAACGTAATGGAAAAGTGTGGCTTTTAGGTGAGAAGGTGCAAGAAGATATGATGAGGTATCTAATGACAAGGTAGCTTTCAGATTTGACTATTACTGTGTTGCAGCACAAAGGCCTTTTCTGGTACCAGTTTTGAGTGGCATGAGACCACAAGTTCAGTTCCTCGTGGGTTTCAGTTGACATGCAAGCCTGGAGCATGCCTGGAGCAAGTTACTGTGCCAACAATGGAATTTGCTTTTCAAAATGAATGGCGAAATACCAGTTTGCTGCAATTTACCTTCCTGTTCTGTAAATGTTCTGTAGCATTTTAGTTTTAGCATGGGAGGATGGGTTTTTTTTAAAGTTTCTGTCTTCGCCAGCTATTAACTAACCTGAGTATTAAGTGGCTGAGTACATTCCAGGGTAGAAGGCTGCTTTGGCGCTTGTAATCCACTGAATATTTCATACACTTCACCTGCATAGTTCTCCTCAGCCAGGAAACAGCTAATATTGACATACTGGCATGCTGATAATGAACTGTCAAAAATGTCATGAATCCTAAAGAAAACAACTATGCTTATCTAGGGTAGATATGTTTGGCCCTGTTTTAAGTGTTTGGTTTCCAATAAGGCATGTAATTTAAAAATCAGAACCTGTCACTTCATATCTTTTTGAAACAATCAGAAAACATATACAGCAGCTTTTTAAACCGTGTGCCAAAATTGTGCCACATATGTTGTGACCACCCTGAAGTTGTAAAACTATATATATATGTAGGATAAATTACAGAAAGTTGCACAGAACAGGTGAACATTGTCTAAAAAGTGAATAATCTATTTCTTGGGAAAAAAGTATATCAAGGCAATATGTAACATAAGAATAAAACATCAGTTCCGGTCCAGACCATGATTTGTCATGTTTACTACCCAAATTCACCTATAATATTTAATATGTTTTGTGACAAGACAGCAGTTTTAGTGTCCAGTCCTAGTCCTTCAAAGGAGGGTCCCCTTCCTGCCTGCCTTCCTTCCAGATGTAAGGTTTTGCCAGCATACTGGGATTTCATTTTCATATCTGGTTCTTTGTTATCTTTAACTTCTTTTTGTCAATTGCATTTTCACCTGGCACAGAATTAGTTGCTATACAGTTAAAACTCAGAGAATGTATTAAATGGGTTTTGGAATTAAATGCTCTCAAATTTTAATTATATCAGATTTCAAATATTGAACCAGCTTCTTCTCTCGTGAGTAGTTCCAGCTAAAGTCAATACGAATATTTTATGAGTTATGCAACGGGATTTGTCCTGCCTTTTATAAGTAATCCTAACACCCACACACAGAGTATTTCTCTAGTTCTTATTCTGTGAAAATGCAAGTTAGAATATGGACTGTGTAGTGACTTATCTCTTATGCTGAAAAAGAATGATAGAAAGGAAAATGCAAAGTAAATTATTTAAATTATTTGCTCATAAGCATATTTCAACAGAAACAAATATAAATAAAAATAAGAACTTATGTATATCCAATATATATGTCACATTTGTATTGCATAGTTTTCATCATCCTACTTTTAAATGAATTGTTGACTATCCATTTAGAAGCAAGTTGTTTTATTTTCAGACAGATAAGTATGAAAAATTCCTCTGAAGTGTCTTGTTCACCTAATTAAAAATAAAAGTAGGAACAAACAACTTGTCCTACCTCCAAGTCTATTTGATTTCCAAAGTGTTCTTTTTTGAGACCTTTTTTTGCACATGTACTTGGTACAGCACCTGGAAAAATGAGGCCTTTGAGCACAACATTACTTATGTAAATACAATTATTCCTATCAACATGCCTAAAATTTTATCCACATTCTCTACTACAGGCTCTGTTGTACAGGCCTATATTTCAGATAGTTGTGTCAGGATCAGAGTAGCCTTTTTAATCATAAAAATGCACTAACACCAGACTCTCACAGGAAAAGGACTAGTTCATTTTAACTGCCATAGAGACAAAAGCTAAATGGTGAATATTAACAATCTCAGGCAGAGATAAAACCTTAAATAAATATTTGTTAAGTAATTATAACTCTTTTTCATACACAAATACCTTCCTAAATGAAGACATTAAGGGTTTTTTAAGTCTTCATTTAGTGATACACAAGTCAAGATGACATCATCAATAGAATGCTAAATGTATGCTGAAACTGGTATCTTGTATTCTTCCATGAATAGATGCTTTATGTTTTCTTCATAATACTGAGGAGAAATCTCTCCTTTGTGCCTGTCATGAACAACCCCAGAGGACACAACATGATGCTTCAGAGTAACTCCAGGCCATGGAAGCAGCCTGGCTCCAGGACAGAAGTTCTTGGAGGGAACGTGGGGGACAACACCACAGAGGATAACTTTGCAAATGTGCACAGTCCTACCAACTGCAGCAAGGTTGTTTGGTGTAAATGTCCCACAGTGTGTCAATATTGAGATTTTTGTCCTCCTATCATCTCCAGTGTTAACAGCTCAGCAGGGAAGCGCCTGCTGCTGCTGCTTATATCTGTGCAAATTGTCTCTTATGAAACAATCTCACAAGGGACGTAGGCAAATGTCCAGTTTCTGTAATGGTGATGTTTGTTTATTTGCAATTAATTAGCCCGAGATTTGGCTCAATGGTTTGGAACCTGAGTTAGCAGGTAACTTTAGCAGGAGGAATGAGGTCACCCTGTCTTTTGTACTTTGGGACATTGTACCACGTACATCCCAGCCTGGAGTCACGGCACAAAGCTGCCATGTGAGAGCTCCTTCAGGCTGCCACTGGGCATAATTCAATATCACAAGCAAAACACAATGTGCTTAAGGAATTTTGTGCAATTTTATAGCTGTAGCCTGGTCTCTTGGTGACACTTTGGGATCCCCAGCGAGGGAGCCAGGGGTGATGCTCACTTCCTTCCTCTCTGCTTCCAGAGAAAATGCCCTCAAGGAATAATTGTGACCCACTGCTCTTTTTGGAATAATGCTTCAGGGCTCAGGTTGAAAAGGTTGGATGTCACTGCTTTAAGCAAATTGGAAAATTAAATTCTACATTGTATCTCTTAAGGAAAATAAGACAGTTGAGGTAATTTATAGCATTTAAGATACTATACTGTGAAATAATATCTTGTCAATCACATTGAAAAGGGCAATGGGAGCACAAGCCAAAATACACAAAGAACTGTTTGTGGGCAGCAGGTTTTCCTACAGTGGTTTTGGAGCAATAAGCATAGATAGTGTTGTTCCTGGCAGCAGTGTGTAAAGAAAATTAAATAATACTGGTTTTTTAAATGGATTATCATCTGCTGTAGATTTTTAGAAATAGATTTTCATTTCCAATAAATAGATTTCAATTTCCAAGTACAGAAGTGGGGACATCAAAAAAAATTGTTAAAGTGGGAATTTTCTGGTTTTGCACTAGTACAACTGAAATTCAACCTTATTTACTATTTTATTTTCAACTTAAATTAAAATCTAAAATGCCAAATACATATTCTAGGACTTAAAAGGTATCTTATATCCACTGAGCAGTTCCTGGGTTCCCATTTCTCATTCCTCTTAGATACAGAAAGTCCCTCTGTAATGTCTTATTTTTCAGCTCTCTAAGTTTTTTCAGCCAATTCCCGCAACTTCCACAGCTTTTTCAGGTATTTCTTTATAAACTAATTAACCACTGAAGACAAGACTGCATTAAATGTTTCCCACCTTTCTGATAAATATTCCTTGTACCATGCTGCAGAGCAATTTTCTCTGTCTTTTTCTGCCTTGGTCACTATTTTAGCCTTGTTTTCCTACTGTGGGTTTGCTGGAGAGGTTTAGACTAAACCACCCAGGACGTGCTCACTCCTAATGACCGTGACACAGTGTACTCCGGGGCATTCAGTTACACTTGCAGAATTGCATGGTTTCTTGACCAGGAGTACTGAGCAGATGTCTTGCTGCCACTGCTGGTAACAGTTAGGCAAATACCAAATTGTGCCTATTGTTTCTATTCCTGGAGATGCCCTAAATGGAAATATTTAAGCAACATCCATGTTTATTACAGAGATGTTTCCTTTCCACTCTTTTGAAACCTAAGTAATTTTTTTCTCCTGGCAAGTCCAAGGCAGAAATGCTCACTTCTGCTCATTAAGACTTGGGATTACACCAGAGTGTGCTTTTCTGCAAATAAACAGCTGTTCAGGGGAAGGAAAATACCCAGCTCTAAAATGAACAAAGTTCTTAAGATCATTTGCTTTCAAAATGGTCAATGCAAGTGCCATTGTATAATAAAACGTCACAGGCACTTAACTTTTATGGAGCAGTTATTGACTGGTCACTGTTCATTTTCTGACATTAATGCCAAGGTCAGTTAAAACTAACCAAAGTCCAGATCAACATATATTTCATACTAGAAACTTGTCAGGATTTTATTCATTATTTTCTTCCCTGGTCTGTTTTCAGACAGGCCAGGCACAGCTTTCAATGTCTGTACTCTTTTAGCTGTTAATTTTTCATTATACCTTGCCCATTTCCATGTTTCCCACTACATGTCACTTCCTACAGCTGAAATTTAATTTGAATTGTTAAATATATTCATTCTACCAGAGCTTTGGACATGAGTTTATGATTACTTCTTGGCATATAGCTTGCCTTAGTGGGATGTAATAAATTAGTCTAATCATATGGTGAGTACTTACTTCATTCTGTGTTTGTTCCTGCTAGGAAGTGAAATTGTCTCTGTAATTGTATGCAAATCCCTTCACCAGAATAATCAAAGGAAACCTATGTGTAGCTGTCCATCCTCCACAAGAGAAGCATAAAAGCCACCAAACTTTTAATTCCACTTAAATGAAATTTGTATCTTCTTATGTGAAATGTAGATACAAAATAGAAGAACAAAATTAAAATCATGTCAGTAGCAGATACTGTGATAATATTGCTGGTTGCTTTTAGTCCTGCTCTTTACATATGCATAACATTATTTTCATAGAGTCCAATGTTCTCATTGAACCTGAGAAATAATAATATTGGGATTTTTCATTTTAAACGTGGTGGAGTCTCTTCTCCTCTGAAAAGTACATGAGACATATGATGGAGGGTTTTATGAGTTGCCTTCAAGAAGGTGCCTGTTTCCTTCTGCTGCATGATGAAGGATACTGCATGAACTAGCTCAGAATTATCCAAATTCAAATTAGTCAAAATTTCAATTGAGAAAAATCCCCCTGTAATTCTCTTGCTCTAAGGCATGTTTTATATATTGGCCTGAAATCATCTTGATTTGCTTCTTTGACCTCTGTCAAATATTCTAGCATTAATTTTGTAGATGTGGACGCCAAAAGGAGATTCAGCCAAGTAGGATTAGTCCAGTGTTCTCTGTGAAGATCATATCATTATCTTCCCTGTTTCTGTGTATAAGTACCTAGATGTTACATTAGCTGTCTTACAGCATTGCTGGAAAAGATCAGTTCTGTATATCAATGACTGTGATAGCAGTGTTTGTGAAGACACTTGCATGAGGCAAGGTTACTAAGTGCCTTCTGCTCTGCCCGCTCTTTTCAGAGGAGTATTAAAAAGAGTTAGAAGAGAGGAGGAAGCCAAAGCAATCAACGGTCCCTGCTCATTTCCCTTCTTTGAAATTTTTGTTATTTCTTTGCATGCTGGTTTGCACAGTTTACTTTATTTCAAAAATAAAGCAGTTACAGATATGCATACATACAGATGTATTTACTTATTATGGACATGTATGTGTACACTTGTAATGTCTTGAAATATTTAAAAGAACTTATTAAAATGTTTTCTCACTTTTTTTTTTTCTTTTTTAATTGTAGGATTTGGTGGTTTTTTTTTAAGGAACTCAGATTCTGAGCCCTTTTCAGGGTTTAGTTGAGAGTGATATTTTCAGTCCCTAAGATGAAGTGCCTGGCAGGTGCATTATTCAACGTCATAGAATCATAGAATCATTTTGGTTGGAAAAAGTTAAGATCAACCCAGCACCCACCCAAGTTAAGATTAACCCAGCACTGCTGTGCTCACCCCTAAGCCATGTACCCCACTGCCACTCTAAAAGTCTTTTAAATGCCTTCCAGGTTAGTGACTCAACTCCTTCCCTGGGCAGTCTGTACAAGGGCTTGACAACCCTTTTCATGAGGGAATGTTTCCTAATATCTAATCTAAATCTCCCCTGGTGCAACTTGAGGCTGTTTCCTCTTGTTCTGTCACTTGTTGCTGGCAGAAGAGGCTCGCCCCACCTGGCTGCACCCTCCTGTCAGGCAGCTGCAGAGAGTGATGAGGTCCCCCTGAGCCTCCTTTTCTGCAGGCTGAACACCCCCAGCTCCCTCAGCTGCTCCTCACAGCACTTGTGCTCACACCCTTCCCCAGCGCCAGACTTGCTGCAGCCCCTCAATGTCTTTCTTGCAGTGAGGGACCCAAAACTGAATTTGAAGTCAGGTAAGGAGAATGATCATTGTCATTACACTTCAATAAAAGCCACTATATGAAATCTTCAGATGATTCACAAGTTGCTGCTCCAGTTCAAAAAAAGGAGCCTCATCTTAATGCTGGTCTACATGAGAAAAGCACTGAATTAATTTTAGGGACTGGAAGAAAATCATAGATCTTTAGGATTATCTCCGAATTATTTTTCTGTTGGGGGACTAATTAACTTCTAATAAATTTGTGGTCCATGTGTCAGTTTAAAAGATATAGTAAGACTTATTTCAAACTCTCTTCAGACAAGTGGTAACCATAATTGTAGAATTCAGATTTTAAGTCCTGTTTTCCGGGGCTTATTACATTTTTCTGAAAAAAGTAAATACTTCAAAATGTAGATTTCAAAGCATTTAAATTAATTTGAAATCAGAAATAATGTGCCTGGGGTCTACAAATAGAACTTATGGGAGAAGTAAGGTCCCAAATATTATCTGCTGTGTAGCTGCCAGTAAATATGGACATGGCCAGAAATGCATAGAGATAGAATTAAGGTTGTGACTTCCTTCAAAAGAATGCTTGTTAATGTGAATGTTGTTTCAGTCTGAAGACTGTTCTTTCTATTTTCTCTCAGGCAGGTATTAGAAATGACACAGCCAATAGGCAGAGACTTCCAGGTATTTTATAGTAAAACAATAGTTTTCTAACAAATCCCTATAGAAAGGAGGCAGAAGAGCTGACATCAAGATCATCATTTAGTACCCAAGGCAGTTCTGTCCTAGGGCACAGGTATTGTATTGAGGCAGATGCCTTATGGGGAAAAGTAGTAAGTGACAATATAAACACAACAGCACAATATATTAACCAGAATACATTAAGGTACTGCTAATTTGAAGATACACCAGCTCTTGAGAGCTTTAGCTCACAGTGCTGATATCCTTTGACATGTTTATTTAGGATGTTATTTACACAAACCTCTTATACGTTTGTATACCATCACAGGGCAAAGTAAATCCTGTTAAATTGAGACTAGAGAGGTAAATTGTTGGCAAGCTAGCAATTTCTGGAAAATAGCTATGCCTGAACGAAGATATCGTGCAAGAAAGATAATTTATTAGTATCAGTCTTATAGGTTTTAGTGAAAGAATTTTGGCAAAAGGTAATAAGGTAAATATTTGAACTTACTTTCTTCCAAACTGGATTTGTTTTTACCTCTTTTCTGCCCCTTTATTTAAAATACTGATACACATTAGCCCTAATGATTGTCCCAATATAACTGGTTATTTATAGAGACTACATAGACGGTCTGACAGAGGGTAAGCATACCAAATGCTTCTCTTTTTTCCCTCTCTTTTGTGCCGCTTGTTCGGTCAGTTGCTGGGGGTTTTTAGGTAATAGTTTGTAAACTATTACCTAAAAAGTAATTTGGTTTTGGTGTTCATCTGTAAGTATCTTTGGATGTTTTCATCTCCATGCATGCTTGTCATAAGAAAAATTATGGGCCTACAATGTTATTTTGAAGGCATTTAGTGAAATAGGAAAAGTAATGGTATCTGAAAACTGTGAAAGCCCAACCAAAACTATAAAATTGACTTTAAAACCAGGGCTTTTCTTCAGTCCCTCTCAAGTTCCCAGTTATCTCTATCACTTGGCACTTTGATGAGACACCTTTACAGCGTTTTTCATATGAAGGCTGCAGAGTCTGAAATGCAAAGAAGGGGAAAAATCTTGCTGCTGAGTGGGTGTAGCATTAATGGGACCTGACATAGCTTGAATCTTTGATCATGAATTCCCATTGTGGTGTAAGCCAAACCTCCTCCCATATGCTCCTGAAAGCACATTTCTTAGGCTATGTTGTTCCACTTAAGACTTAAGGGAAAAAAAAAAAAGAAGTAATGGTTGTAATATATTGACAGCATTTTCTTGTAGCTTTGTGTTGTCCTCAGGAAAGAAGGATTATTAAATACTGCAGATGTAGCTGCACAGGTACCAGTCTGAAAAGGATTAAGGGAGAGAATGACAGAAAGTCTGACCATACACTATTGCAGGATATTGTTTTGGAGGTGTCTCAAACACCAAGAAAATATTCAAGGTCATAGTTGTCAAAGAGGCAAGAAATATGATCTCAAAGATAGTTTTCTTTATCATTAAATATTCCAAAGTATTAGAAACAAAAATACAATAGAAGAGATAGCTAAATTGGATCCATTATTTCCTCAGTTTTGGTTCAGAACCATGTGCAGTAAAATTGTCCTGATCATTGATGGTATAGGTGGCTTAATTGACAATCTACATCATAGTTGATCTCTTTGAAAGTAGACAGAATTTGGAAAGCTAAGTAAGCCCAGACATGGATTTTTCAGAAACAGATAATGTGAGCTAAAGCAATTTTCATTCTATTACAAAATGATTTTGTTTTCTAGACACTGGAAAAAAATTGTGTATCACATTCTAAGGCAAGTTTTTACATTTCCATGAAATTTCGCTATATCAATGCATTGGGTTTGCATGGCAGGAGTGGCTTTCGTGAGAAGTGCCAGAGGTTTGCCTCATGTCTGATAGAGCCAAAGCCAGCTGGCTCCAAGATGAACCTGCCACAGGCCAAAGCCAAACCCGTCCCCGATGGTGGCAGCTCCTCTAGGATAATGTGTTTAAGAAGGGGAAAAAGCTGTGCAACAGAGACAGAAGTGACAATATGGAAGAGAAAGAGCTCTGCGGGTGCCAGTGTCAGTGCAGAAGAAGGGGTAGGATGCTCTCCAGGTCCCAGAGCTGAGATTCCCCTGCAGCCCTTGGTGCAGACCATGGTGAGGCAGCTGTGCCACTGCAGCCCATGGAGGTCCACAGTGGAGCAGATTATAGAATTGTAGATGGTTTGGGTTGGAAGAGACCTTACATGTCACCTAGTTCAAACACCCCTGCCACAGACAGGGAACCTTCCACCAGACCAGGTTTCTCAGAGCCCTGTCCAGCCTGGCCTTGAACACTGCCAGGGATGGGGCATTCACAGCTTCTCCGGAAGCTTCTCTGGGCAAGAATGATCTTCTACAGCCATATGCATAATTGAAGAGAGGGGAGGTGGGGGCAAGGTATTAGGAGATTTTTTCCCACATTATTCTGCTCTGATTTGATTGGCAATAAATTAATTTTCCCAAGTTAGTACTGTTTTGCCCACAACAGTAATTGCTGATTGATGTCTCCCTTTCTTTGTCTTGACCCACATTTTCCCTCATCCCACCCAGCTGAGGAGCAAGAGTGATAGAAGGCCTCGTGAGCACCCAGCATCCAGCCAGGGTCAACCCATGGCAATGAGCTAAAGAAATTTTTTCTTGATGAGATTTCTAAAAGACCTATCAAACACTGATCACACTCAAACTCGGAAAGAAGTATATGAGATTCAGTGTCAAATAAAGAGGTATTAAGTATTGATCCATTCTGGTTGCAGGGTTTTTTTTCCAGTGTCTTTATTAATGATTTGTATGAAGAAATACAAAATGCATTTGTTAAGCTTGCAGAGGATAAAATTTTAAGAGGACTGTGTGTACTCTGGAATACATTTTTTAAATACATCACATTTTCACCAATGTACTTCAGGAACAACTTGGATCAACTGCAACATATCCAGAGAAAAGCAAGGAAAATTGTCAGAATTGAGGCTAAAACATTTTCCACAAGGAAAAACCGAATCATGTTTCAGAAACAGAAGTGGAGATAAAAAAGAAATGTAACAACAGTCTTCAGTTACATAAAGGATTGCTTTAAGGAAGAAGGGAACAAACTGTTCTCCAGGCCTACTAGAGATAGGACAAGAATGAGTGGCTTTAAATTATGCCAGGGAAGACTTCGGTTAGACTTTAGAAAACATCTCCTAATGATAAGGATAATTAAGCAATGAATATATTACCTAGGATGTGACTGAATCCTCTTTAGAGATTTTTAAGGACAAAGAAAGATATCTGTCTAGAATTTTTTAAATGTACTTTATATTATTATATTATACTTAAATATACTTTTTATTCTTTGGGGGATGGAGGGTTAGAGAGGAATAGATGGAACTATTTCTTGAGTTCCCTGACTTACTTTCAATCTCTCTATCATTTCTGTGAATCACACCCAAGAAGGACTCAGAACACAGCCATAGTTCTAGCTTCCACTCTGTCAGAGGAATTGGCCAGTTTGTATGTGCTTTTTGTTGAGAGTTCTGGCTCCAGCTCACACTGTACAAAAAATCAGGGGTGCAAGTCATTCTGTTTAAGCTCTGGGAGTTCTATGCTGACCAAAATTTGAAACAAAACTGTGTGTTAATAAAAAGGTAAGATTTTTATAAATCCAACACACAGTTGGATTCTTCACACAGAAGTGAAGAATGACCAATAAGCACAACAAGGAAAAATGAAATATGCAAAAGTTTGAAAGCTTGTAGTTATTGGTGGAATGTATGGTCATGCATCACTCATACTGTACATTTCTTTCATGGTTTTCATCACTATATTTTCTGGATTCATCTCGACAAGATTTAGCCAGATAAAATAAATGGTAGATATTTTCTCTAAGCCTCATGTCCAGACTCCTTCAGTATTCATTGAAGAAACAGCACCTTTGAGATAGATATCTAAGACAAAAAAAATGGGGGTTTTTTATGGGTCACATGTCTCTCCTTTGCAAGCTTGGATGATTAACTTAGACAACTATTCTATAAACAGCTAGAATTAAGCAACATTAATCCAGTCCTGAATTTTAAATATATATTGGCTTATCCTTAGCAAATGATTTATTGGTCATTCTTCACTTCTGTGTGAAGAATCCAACTGTGTGTTGGATTTATAAAAATCTTACTAATACTAATTCCTATAGTTGGGACAAGCTTTCATAAAGTAGCTCCACCAGTGGGAGCTTTTGGAATCATAGCAAACCTTGGGAATGAGATTTATTGCTATTTGAAAATTAACTGTCCCTGAAAGAGAAGCAAATTAATTTGCATTTCAGTAGCGTGCAGCATATGAGCCCATATAAGCCAATCTTTGGAAAAGACCCGTGTTTGTCAGAGATGTTTTCTATGCCTGCGGTCATAACAAATATATTGCATATGCTGTTTCCAAGTTTATAAATTTCTTAACATACTAATTCGGTATTGTTAGTCTGCTAACCATAGTAAAATACAGTCATAATATGTAAATACTGCATCCTCTTCATTGCAGAAAATTAGTAAAAGGTTACTGGACAAAAGTTCCAAAATAAGAATTATTACTGGGTTGCTACTGTTTGGAGCAGACAGCCACTTCAGTGTCTGTGTCCTGGCAAGCCCATTAGGAATGATTGCTTGTGCTTAGAGGGTTGGGGAAATGGTTTCCCAGAAGGAAAAGACTGCTGTAAGATGAAAGTTATTGAAATTTATTATATCACTGTAATTGATCACTGAACTATTATCTGGTGAAAGCAAGCAAGCAAGAAAAAAAAAAGAAAGAAAGAAAGAAAGAAAAAGAAAAAGAAACAAAAAAGGAGAAAAAAAGGAAAGATCTACATCCCAGAAGAAAAAATAAGTCAAGATGGTTATCCTATATCTCTTCAGTTTATTCTGAACATGCTGAAGAGATACAGATATCAAATTTTACTTTTTATTTAATCTGAAATAAATGAAATCAAATCATTTCCTGCTGAAATGAAATTGGTTAAGGGAAAGCCTAGCTGAAGACAAATAAAGAAGTCTAAAAGTCTTAAATTTTAAAATCAAAAATATTTCTCATTATTTGAGCTACTTGGGTGGAGGAAGGTTGTGTATAGGCTCCAATTACAGGAATGTTGCAGTGAGTAGGAGGAAGCCTGGACTACGAAATTGCCCATTTTACACACTTTGGCCTCCAGAAGATATCTGACTCTGAACAAGTACTAATATCTCTACAGCACCAGGTGCACATATGCTATTATTTTTTTAAGGCTGATCCATTTTTTGATGAAAAAATGCCAGCAGGTTGTGGAATGAGGGAAGAAGGCTTAAAAAATCTGAGATTTTGTTTGTAATATATTTAACTGTAGTATCAACCCCAATGCATAGATTTCTTGCAATAGGCATCTCCAGCTTTCATTTTACAGGAAACAGATAGAGTAATGTTTAATTTTCATGGGGGGGAAGGGTGGGGTGGGTGGGGTCATGGGTTTTTTTCCCAGCATTATGACTGCGTGTTATCTTTTGAGACAAAAAAAAAAAAAAGAAAGAAAGAAAAAGAAGAAAATAGCAGTATGGTATGTCATCACAATTCTACTTGACCAGACAACAGAAAAGCAAGGAGACAAGGGCTCAAGAAAATAAAATCTTTGCAGGGTTGCCCTTTTGCTGATTTGGTTCCAGTATATTGAGGTGGAATTGGTATTACTAGTCCTTAAGCAGTTGTTAATAGTATCTACATTTAAGCAATGACCTATAAAAATGAGTTGGCAGACTTCTCATCACAAGTCATTTGAGGAAATCTCCCCAGAATACAGTCCCCTTCTTGCATATTATGTCCTTGCATTTGGGAAGGACTTGGTTGAGCTTTCAGGAGTTCCGTTGGTGTTTTATTTAATTCATAGATTTTTTAATTGAAAAAAAAAGGCCAGCTCTGTAAAGGACAAGGAACTTCTTGATACACATTTCCAGGCTTCAAAGTTATGCTTGGGCACAACCATTTGTCTTTTTTAATATATGAGTTGTCTACATTTCAAGGTTGAATTGGTTGATGAGGAAGGGTCGCTATAAAAATTTGTGAAAGAATTTAGCTTACTTTTATATATTGGCATAGTCCTAAACATTTTGTTAAATAGTAGTGTTTAGAAAAAATATGGATTGTGCAGCTCAGCAGATACGAGCTAGCCTAAGGAATTTTTTGTTTGCTTGTATGCAACCAATAGTGTTTCACAATAAATGGGAGGGAATGTATTCCAGAAAATTAATCATTCATCTGTCGGTAGCATAACTGAGGATAAACAGCAGGTAAACAGAAAATAAATACCTTTTTAGATGACAGCTATAATATTCATGTCTACTGTCTTTACTTGTGCAAACATCTTTCTAAAGATTAGGAATTTTGCTTGAATAGAAATACAGCATTCAGTTTCTGAGAATTATCCCAGGTTACTTTCAGAGGTTTTTGCCTTATAAAATGTTTGCAGAAATCAATTTTATTTCCTTGTCAGCTGTAGCCAATTATTTTAGACAAATAAGCATTCTCCGCAGCATGTCTAATTTTTATCCAACTGAGCCTATGAATGCCTTTATTCATTCTGTGTAAACTTCATCCTTGTCAGTCTGTTACATTAAAAATGGTTCCTGCACACTGAATAGATGACCATGCCACTGATGACTTGCACAGGGATTCTGAACTCTTCTGAAGGAGAATGTTGCACCATATCCCCTTAGTGCTGTTTAGCTGCGTTGTGCCTACTTGTGAAAACGCTCATCTGAGTGTCAGCTACCGACAAGAACCTGCAGTAGCTTCAAATACCTAAATGAAGGCAGTTGCTAATGAAATGTGACAAGTGAAACCTTGATCCAGGATAGAAGAAAAGGCTCTCTATGTGTTTGTCTGATATTTGTCATGCTTTGTGCTGGGATGAATAACTAGCTTGATCCAAACACATCTTAGTGAAGTTGTCCAAATGAAATAAGAAAGGAAGGAGGGAATGTCAATTGCTGTTTCAAACACCATTCATTCTGAATCAAAGAAAATGTTAATTAGTGTCAGGAAGCTGAATTAAGTAAATGTTGACTGCCTTGGTAGCACAGATCAAGTCAAAGTTAGAGTGTTAAGTGAGGTAGGGACCCCTGTAACATTGGAGTGGTTTTAATATATGTCTATATATGGAAATGAATAGGAAATGAAGCAAGAAATACAATGCTTGGGAAAGAATCTCGTCATGATTTGCAGAGATAATTACAGGCAAAAAGGAGATTGAATATAGCAACAGGAAAAGCAGAATAATTATGCAGCAATTAACAGGAAAGCTGATGGTTCTTTGAAAAAAAATAACAGTCATTGGGTTAAAAATATATGCTGAGTGCAGAAATGTTTTAATACTTGATGCATTGAGTATTTGAATTCATTTCCTGCAATAAAATTCTGTTTCATAAAATAAATGTCTCATTTATCTTTAAAAATATGTCCTTCATTTTATGTATTTATTATATTTGTTAGTATTTTTATCTAAAATATGTCATCTGAATTGGGGCGAAAAACCTAATAAATGTTCATTTTGGAGTGCTGGTTCATAATGTCAATAAAGATAAGAAAATTTATATTTTAAGTTAGTATTTCAAAGACTGCATATGTTATAGGAGCCAGTAGAAAAATAACTAGTCCTGATTTGCAAGAACATTAGTTTCTCATATGTCAAAAAAAGTCACATTCTAATAAAACTGTTGTCTAGTTTTATTTGACTGGAGGCAAACTCAGATTTCCACTGTGTTGTAGGTCTTCTGCTAATTAGTTAGTTAGCAACCACATACCCAAAAGTGCTCTTTCTGAAATGTAACTTACTAAGATTCTTCTTGAAATCTTTGGGGATATCTCAGTTCTTTTACAGGGAACCTGCCATGCAGTGGCATCTTTAAGTGCATTAAAATGACACCTCAGGGTCACTGCACTCATGCATGGGACACTCTTGCTGAAGAGAGAAAAAGGCTACCACTAGGCAACCACATCACTAAGGAAGATTTTTAAGGGGTGAAATCTTGAATTTAAAGCTAGTGGGGGAAATTCTGCCAGCTCATGAGTTAAAAGCCACAATCCTGTTGTGGTTCTAGACAGGAGGAGCTTCTCTGAATTGTGTCATTTTTATGAACATGTTATTGAGAAACATATCTGTCCTTCTGTTCTTTTTGTCTTTTTTAAACATCAACTCTGGGTGTGTGGTGTACAATCTTCATTGCTTTAAAAAATTCCCTGCTTATTCTGGATGAAGAATAGAATAATACATGCTTCCTGCTTCATGGGTTGGTTGAGCAAGTCAAGAGGTTTGCAAGCTGTCCTAAGTCATGTCATAATCTCCCCTGCTGCCTCTGTACTGCACATCCCCAGTGGAAAAAGAAAAAAAGAGCAGGAAGAAGGTGAAGGGCTGGTGGTCCAGGGCAGCCTGAGACTGCCCTGCAGGTTCAGGGGGAGACCTCTGACAGGACACTGCCTTTCCCATCTGTGAATGGCCTCAAAGACCACAGGGGAGCGTCAAATACTGGTACTGATAAAGAGCAATAGTCCTGCCAGTAGTAACAGTTAATGCTTCTCTGGTGCCCTTCATTCAGTGACCTCTAATCTCTTTGCATACATTGATTCAAGCTGTATGGAAGCTCTGAAATAGTTCAATATAATTTCTATTTATACATATATACTGGCATATAGTTTATAAGTATAATTAAATTACACAAAGAATTCTCACTAGGAAGCATTAAAAGCTGCTTGGATTAAGTGTTGTTATTAAAAAAAGAAACCCAAACCACAGCATTTGAATGGTTTTCTGGTATGCAAATACTTCTGCTGAAGCTGAATGAGGAGGCTCAGATTTTTCCTTTGCTGTGTCCGGACACAGAAATTGTACAAAACTAATCTGAGAAGCCGAAAGCTTGAGTGTAAGAGTTTGTGTGTATGAATCATATGAAGATTATCCATACTGCTCAGCATTCTGATCACTCCCAGCAACTGTAAATTTTGTTAATTGCATACTGTGTGCTGATCATGACAAGCAGCATAGGTAGGATTCAAATATTCTCTTCTTCCCTTCCCTGCAGGAGCATATGTTAAGAGACATAATATTGATTAAGGACAATTCCTATTCAAAAAACGCAATGATTGTGTTACTAGTGTATTGTGTCCCTCTCTTTTAGGTTATTCAATACTTCAAGCAATTATGGAAAAAGCAGGACAAAATAGCTGGCAAGTCAGTGCCATCTGTGTGGAGAATTTTAACGATGCCAGCTACAGGCGGCTTTTAGAAGATCTGGACCGAAGGCAAGAAAAGAAATTTGTAATAGACTGTGAAATAGAGAGGCTTCAGAATCTCTTAGAACAGGTAACACCTGCTTTTAATGTTGCTGTAAACATGTTACTAAAACTCTAGATGAGATTGTGTTTTGTTTATTTTGTCAATGGAAGTGAAATTGATTCTTTTTTTTTTTTTTTTTTTTTTTTTTTTTACTTCATCAGCCTATATTTGTATGTCCACTTGCCTGTTCTGCTCTCTTTTCATCTACAATACTTGTCTTAGCAGCTGGCATGTCATGGCAGGGAGCCTCTCCTTTCCCCCTCAAGACCTTGGTGGTGAAAGGTGCCAGCAGTCAGGGCAGCTGCACATTTGGTCCCACTTCCCAGCACCTCCCTGCCTGATGCCTCCTGCATCAGGGTCAGAGGGCTGCTGGAACAACATGGTGTTGTTGAATTGCCAGTGTTTTGCTTTGTTTGAGGGGGGAAAAAGTCTATTTTAAATCCATTACTCTTTCTGCTTGCCAAATAGTAGAGGTCGTGTATTTCTAGCCATAAAAAGCTTTAAAATTATTGTTGCAAATGTTTAAACTGATAGTTTTATCACCTTAGCGCAGGGTATTTAGGAACACAAAGAGTAGTGAATAAAAGTGTTATTGAACTGGGAAGAGAAGTCAGGTTCTTCCATCAGTTATCCATGGAAACATGCTGCTGGGGAAAAAAAATACTGGGTCAGACAGACTTGCTTCCACTGGGTAATATCTATACCAGTGTGCAGAGTGAATATCAAACCATGCTGCTCTGATGTGTCAAATCTCTCTCTATGCAGTGTTTATGTGTAAATTGTTTCTTAAATAATGGAAAAAACAAATGATGCTTTAAAAGAAAAATTTTGCCAAATGACAAGAAAACAACTTACGGTTAACTATCTGCATCTCTTATGATCCCACATATTACATTGCTGTGGTGCAAGTTTACTGTTGCTGCTGCAGGAATTGCAGGGAATTAATGCCATCTGCTGGTGCAGGACTCTCTGCCACCACTCTGCTTCTCTTGGTTAGTGTGTTAGAGAATTTTGAAGATTTTGTTGCAAAACCATTCATGATACATCTGCCTCTGAAGTCACTGAAAAATGAAATGTCATTTTTCATACAGAAATTCATAAAATAGCACTCATAAATGCATAAAATAGTACTCAATGTCATATATACATCAATTTTGCTTTCACTGGAAGGAGGTAAAGAGAGAAACTGAGAATTAATAGTGTGGCTGATTTAACAAAAACTTTTTCTATGACTATTGCCAAGAAAAGAACAGACAATGCTATATTGCTACAGATACTCATTTGGCCATTGTATCTTTCTTTATTCTGAATGCCATTATGTTTTAACATATCCTTTCTACAGCTTGTAATAAAATCCTCCCACAGGTCAGCCTACATTGTAGTAAAACAGAACGCCCATGTGAGGGTCTCCTAAATTACATTCAGAAAAACAATTTCTCCCTCACTTCTGTGTGTGCACATGATGTTACCTGATTTCTTTTACATGGCATGCAAATGTGATATAGAAAAAGTATGTTCTGTTACCACAACTCTTGAAGTACACCCACTATCCTGTGGAGGTGCTCCTACTGACTATCCACTCAGTTGCAAAGGAAAATGAAGTCACTGAGTACATGTTTGGATCTCACTGATCTCACGTGTACGTTTTATTTTCATCCAGGAGCTGCTACTTATTTTCCTTCTAAATCGGCAGCTGCATAGTCAGTTCATACAGGTCTGGATTTTGCATGCCTAAAATTGGTAGCTAATGCAAGTATGTTAAGAAATAAAAATGGAGTTTGTGGCCACAACAGGCTGAATCAGACATGGTGAGTTTGTCTCACACCTCCACAGGACAAGCCTTAAAGCTAATTGAGGTTTTTCATTAACTGCACAGGGAGAGTTGAGGGTAGGAGTTAACACCTTACATGCAGCATACTTGTATCACTTTTAGGAAGTGATTTATCTGGCTACTGTCTAATTTTGGGTGGGATAAATTTTACCTAGGAAGTGAGCTTTTTTTTTTACTTATACTTATGTTATTTGCTCCTAAGTGTAAAATCTGTGCCCTAAATCCATGCTACTGAAGTGAAAGAAACTGGCTCGTGGGCTTACAGATTTTTTGTTCACTCAGTAGTCACTGTCTATACATATCTAACATATACATATCTATATTTGCATGACCTAATTAAATTGGAAGTCATGTATATGCCTGGAGATTCTTTCCATCCTTCTAAAGTACCATCACTGTAAAAGCAGGAATGGCATTAGAGCCAGGCTAGAGAAAGTGTTCATAAGAGTTGCAGCTTTACTCTCCCCTGTGAAGGTTCTGGTCTTCCTAGACAGACTGACCTACAAATGAGCCTGAGGTGCTGGGTTGGGGTTCCAATATGATCCTCAAAGACCAAATGCTGCCTTGAGGATGGGCAGTCAGAAGCAGTCTCAGAAACAAAGCATTTAGTTTTCAAAAAAATGGGAACGAAGAAATTAGCAAAAATAAATTAGCCCAGTGTAGAAAATGCAAAATAGCAGCTATTTTCAAAAAATCATTGAATTTTTCCTTTGCATGGGGGCTTTAATAACCTGTAGCAGACAGGTAAGGTGGCTTCACAGCTTCACAGATGGACTAAAAGTTGGTGTGTTCTTCCCTGCATACACGGAGGAATTGATTAAGCTTCAGTGAGTCTAATTAACTCAACTTCTTTCCTGCCTAGTTCTCCTGTAATTGAGAGCCTAAGTTGTGACTATACTGTAATACTTTGCAATGTACAAGTAAATGTTCTGCAGAACATTTAGGAAAAGTAATTAAATCTCAGTAATGAGACCATAACTCAAACTGCTTTGCCCTTAAATCTGCGCTAATGAAGGGAGGGAAACTGGCTTGTGGGTTTCTTCTCAACTGACTGCCCATGTACGTACACATTCACACTTCTCATGACTGTGTATCTCAAGAAGTGAAGACTGGAGGCTTTTCCACTGGCTGTGTTGTCAAAGTGAGCTAATGTGCTCCTCCCCTGCCCACGCCTGCTGCCCACTTAGCTGACCTGGTGTTTTCTGCTCGCTGCCCTCTTCACCTGCCAGCAGAGAAAAACAGCACCTTGCTGTTTCCTCACTTCTTGTACAACTTTATTGTCACCATTTCCTATTTCCTTTTGTCCCTATATTTCTTAGTTCGTTAGTCTTTCTCATATATTTTCTCCTCTCCATGTACGTCAGTGTGTGTGTGTAGAAGCTCCCCCCCCCACACACACTCTGTATCTGGGACTTGTCTTCACAGAAGAGTTCTCTCCTGGAGCCCAGTGATGTATCTGAATTCCAGAATTCCAGACTCCCCCCATGCACAACCAAGGATGTGCATTTTTTGTCATGAGATCTTCCTTTTAAGTTTTATGTAGCTGTGATATTTTGGGCAGGGCCAAGTCTGTATTGCTTTTTGTGGTGAAATTCAGAGAAATGGGGTTTGAATTTTGATTTCCATTCTAGAAAGGAATAGTAGGGCTGCCGTTACATTAAATCCAGAAGATGGATTCAGCCTGCACTCAAAGGTTTCTGTCTGAGTTGCTTGGATTTCTCCCTCTTGTCTTCATCTCAGCAAAGGTTTCAGATCTCACCTCTGAAGGATATTCTGAGACTGTGATGGTTTTCTTAATAAAGCTGTGCTCGTCTTCTTTGGTCTTGTTCACCCACACAAGACTGACTTGGAGGTATTTGGGAATATTTTGCTTGGTTTTGGTGTTAGTGTCCATGGCTCAGCTCAAAGTCCTATTTAAACATAACACTGAAGCAAGACATCCATTTCTGCACACTTGAAAGAGTTGTTGCCTCTATGATTAGTAAGAGAGACAGTGTCTTCAGCCTGAGTCAGCAGATCTCCACCTACACTTGATCATCTGCTGTAACTTAAGCCTACCAAGATAATTTTAGATCCTTTTCATCCTTTATTCTCAGGATGGTGAGAGAACACCTGATCTTCTTAACAGCTTAGAACAACCATAACCAGGAAGACCTTTTTGTTACCTGGAAGTGAAACTCGTCCTTTACGCTCCTCTGGCAGATCTTACCATCCTGCATCCTGGGCTCTGAGAGACACCACACAAACACCAAGACTATTGCCAAAACTGTTTTGTTTACTTGCCCCCTTTTAAGTGGTGCACATGATTTGCCTTTGAGAAGGGCAAGCAGGCCTGCAGACATTTTATTGACCAGTGTAGTCCTGGTGTGTGGCTGGGGGTGGTGTGGGGCTAGTCCTGGACTGTTCCCTCTCCATGGCCTCTCAGCACAGCCTTGGCAATGCTGGTGCTTGGGGCAGACCCACAGTCTGTAGCACAAGGGAATTCAGTGCTTGACATGACCACTGATGCTCACCTGCAGAAATAACCTCAAACTGGTGTGTTTCACTGCTGAGCAGGAGTGCCCAGAGCAGTAAAATAAGATGGAAAGTAGGGAGCAGGGGGGTTGGAACTCAGTAATCTTTATGGTCCCTTCCGATTCCAACCATTCTAGGTTTCTGTGATCTTACAAAGATCTATTTCATGTCAGCTTTCCACATAGCTTTCAGAAAGTGTGTTTCCATTTTGGAGAAAGCACATCTGTACTTAATGGATATAGAAAATTTCTTATGCTTAACAGAATGTGTTCTAGAACCTTGTAAGTGATGTCACTAAATCTGATTCCCAGTTAATTTACCTAGTCCTTTGTTTCATCTGTTCATACACAGCCATAAAAAAAAGTGCAACAAATTTTCAATTCAAAACATAAACCAGGATAGTCCATTATTTGTGTGCATAAGTGACTAGATACAGAGGCAAAGCCCCATTTTCCTACAGGCATGAAATTAGGGGTCTTTTTACCATTACCTTTACAGATTACTGGGACAAGACAGAGAAACAGAGCTGAAACAAAGACATAGAAAGATAAAATTATATCTCCACAGTTTTATGTAACAGCTATAGCTTATATAGCAGAATGCATTTCTAGTGATTCATCTTCTGTCAAGGACCGTTGTGTCCTTGTTTACTGACATCCCTTTTTCCATGGCACTTTCAGCAGGTGGTCTTTTAAAAGCACAAAAATATTCTGTTTGAATGAAAGGATGAAAGTCAGGGAAAGGGATGGAAAATTCTTTGCTTCTGTGCCTCTTCTTTACAAGCAGTGTTTCTAAAATGCTCCCATGAATTTAATACAAACAACTTTCTGCTTAAGATGAAATGAATGCTTGAAGCCCATTGTAAGATGATTTCCAGTTCCTTCCAACTAAACCACTAACACTGACAGCAAGCTGTACTGCATCTGAGCAGCCCAGGCCAAAGGAGTCATTTACCACATACGGCACAGCAAGAAACACACAACTGTTCATTGAGAGTTTTTCCTTCTCTTCTTGGCCTTTCTTTTCATTTTATTTTTCTTCCTGCCTTTTAAAAAGAGTGTATCTGTTTGCATTTTTGCTCATTCGGTGAAAATCAGAAGTCAAGTCAGCCTAGGGCTGAAGGGTATTTCTACTAAAATTAGAAAATTATTACTCTAAACTTATATGTATTTACTGAATTTCTATCTGAAATGTAGAATCCAGGCTTCAAAATAAATATGCTAACAAAAGCAATGTGGGTTTATTTATTATTGAGAAAGCTCAAACAAAACTAATACCACACATCTGTTTAAGCTGAAGTTATGAAACCCCAAGTCAGGCATCCCAGTCTAACAAAATCATTATTTTTAATTTTTTTCCCACTGAATTTTATTTATATTAATATTTATTTATCACTTAATTTATACAAGTCAAATCTGAAACTATACAGAAACTAAATATAGCAGGTGGAAATGGTGTTCAGAAGTACTAAAACAAGTGATCTCCCTCTGGTTTTTTATTGACTTTGTTTTTCTCCTAGTCCACCTCTTCCACAAGCATCATAAAATTTTTCTTCCCAGTTGTGTACTTACTGAGCAAGAAAGAAAAGGCAATTGCCATGGCTAAAGGAATGTGTGGAAGGTGTCAGTACCCATGTGCTGACTGGTAGCTGTCAGACAGGAGCTGTAAGTGTCCAGGTGCTTCCTGTCCTTTTGGTGGCTAAAACAGATGGGTCTCTGTTCTCCACGCAGCAGCCAGGATTAATAAGACTTGTACAGACTTAATGCCTTAGATGTGTCTTAGAGATATTGTCTTCCTTTCAAATATAGCTGAAATATGTGTTAAAAAATATTTTTCTGGAAAATTAATAAACAGACCCAGAGACAGCTCAGTGGCAGAAAAGTGATTTCCTTAGGAATGATGACAGAAAATATATAGCTAAAACCACACATTTAAGGAAATGCCATGGTGCTCTCTCCTATGTTATACTTGCATTTAATTAGTTGGGATACTTTACCTTCAGTAAACACACACTGTAGATTTCTTCCATTATTTCTTTGTTTGCTGTTTTGCAAGCAATGCTGAAGTGTAATAAAACAGTGTGGTCAGATTTGAAGACTATCACAGAAAATAAATTTGAAGATTTCAATGAAAACATATTTTATTTGTTCAACCACTGTATTGGTTCTTTTTACTTCTTCAGAGACTAATAACCCTTTTTACTGGAGAGGCAAACTGTCATTTGCTCAGCCACAGCTGATATCACAGCTATTTCTTATACTTATTTCAGAAGTCAGAAGTGTGTTCAGGTATACAATGCAGTCAATTCTCCAAACAGATTTGATAGTTACACTAAAAAATGTAAGCTAGGAGTCATTTAGGTCATGAGGAATAATGTTATTAACTATAAATATTTTAGCCCTTTTCTTCTGGTCTTTCCATATTTTTTCTTGTTCCTGTTAATCTATACCAAAAAGACATGCAAAATGATGTAAGGAAGATTTCAAAAGCATGAAGTGCTGAAATTGGAAGTTAAGAGTTTTGTTCACCTATCTGTTTTTCTGACCGAATTCTTGTTGTCATTGCATATTAAGCATTGCAGAGCAAATAAGATACCAGAAGGAAAAAAAAAACAACTGGACTCCTAAATTGGTGATATTTGTTTTCATACAGATTTTGGAGCTGGTTTTGAAATTCAGACTGTGAAGTACTGTCATGAACAGTTCTATTTCACAAACTAAGAGAATAATTGGGATTGAAGGTCACCTCTGAAGATCACTCCTGGTGCCCAAGGGGGCAAGCTTAGATCAGGTTACTCATTTGGCCTAATTTTGAATGCGTCCAAGGATGGAGATCCCATAACACTCTTATTTCCTGTTTCACTACTTGACTACCTCAGAAAAAAAAAAAAATTCCTCATGTCTAGCTGGAATTTCTTGTGTTGCAACCCATGTCCCTTGCCTGTTATCCTATCGTTGTACACCTCAAGGGAGAGTCAGGTACCCTCTTCCCTCCACCATCCTATTGGGTATTTATAAATTATTGCTAAGATCTGCCTAAAGTATTTGTTCTCCAGGCTGCTCCAGTCACAACTCTCTCAGCTTCTCCTCATATGACAGAAGCTTCAGTACCTTTTGGTGTTTCTCTGGACTGTTCCAGTGTGTCCATGTCTCTTTTGTGCTGGGAGCCCAGCTCTGGGCACACCATTGCCGGTGAGCCTCAGCAGAGCTGAGCCCAGGGGCAGGATCACCTCCCTTGCCATGATGGCACTGCAGTTCAAGAGGCTGTTGGCATTGTCTGCCATGAGGGTGCATGACTGGCCCATGGGAAACTCAAACCAAAAGCCCAGGAGCTTTCTGGCAAGGCCTCTTCCTCTCCAGTGTGTACCCAGCCTGTCCTGCTGTGCTTGGTGAGTCAGGCTGAGAGTCAGGCCATGAAATAAGGCACAGATGTACACAGATGAGCTCCTTTGATTCACAGTACTCTTTTTACACACCTATAGACATCTCTTGAGGTAGATATACCTTATGAGTGACTGAACTGTGTATCATCTTGTACTGAGCCTTGCAAACCCGTAATGTGCTTGCATGAGAAACAGCCAGAAGGGATACCGCGATGATCGGATCAACCTCTGTGCTATATTGTGTGACTGCATCTAAAAAAGTCCTTCAATAAACAGATGCCTCTCCAGCATTTTGGTTCCTCATTCTCTGCTACTGAGTAGTCTGCTTCTTCTTCCTTAGTTCTGATAGCCCTCTCAGATTTTTACCAGAAATTCAATTTAATTGTGTCTCCATAATGACCTTCATGCGAAATTCAGCAAAGCAAGCTGAAAACACAAGCTAACTGTAATTGCATTTACCTACCTTTATGTTTACTTCTTTCTGAAAGAGAATTTTGCTACTCCTCATTTCTGTTTTCTAGGGCTTTTCATATGCAGTAACGTGTCAGTGTTTGTTTCTATATTTATACAAACAGGTATGTCCATAAACACATCCACATGGTGAGGACTATATTCAGAAAATAAATGTTTCTCCTTTCTGCATGAATGGCAATGGATTTCCTTTCTTCTTCCATCTGTAGCAGCTCCGTCCTCTCCCACTGTCTCCATCTGACAAAGTTGAAACCTCAGCATCCTTTGTGTTCAGAGCCTTCCAGTGTCCACTGTGAACAGCATTTTCTTCTGAATTTTGCAAAGTGAATCAGTTTTGCTGTCAGAGATCATCAGTCTAGCTCCTGGTGTACCAAACAGGCTGATTCCAGTCGGTTTTTTCCTTCATCCTGGTCTCCCCAGACCATAAGAATTAAATAGGATGTTTCCCAGTAGATGAGCACTTTTCTCAGCTCTGTCAGTGTTTTGTATCATCAAGATCAAGCCTCATTGCTCATCCAGGGCTTATTTGCCTTTAAACACAGAGGTGAAAACTGTTATGGAGCATCTGGCACAGATTTAATGCTTCAGTGTACACAGCTGAACTGATACATAATAGTAAAAAAAATTACCATTGCCCTGTGTAGTATTAAAATTTACACATGGATGTAAAATTGCCACAAAGTACTAGTATCATTAATCTTGTAAAAACTGCAAGCCAATAAACTCTAATTAATAATAGCCAACAATTCTTATTAACAAGCAAAATAGGGAAGTAGCTGCCCAGTGTCTGGAATGCTGTTCACAGCTGTCTAACTAAATCAGTTGTTCAATGTGTTGCTTGACACCGCTGATTCCTCAGCCTTAAAGAGCCTTGAGATATGTTGCTGAGAAATATCATGTTATGTGTTTGCACTGGAAACCAAATCTCTCTGATAGACAAAATGGAGCAGATTGTCACAGCAATAATTAGTAGTAGTAGTAGTAGAAGAATAATTAGTAGGACTAGTAATAGCAGCAGTAGTAATACTAGTAGTAGTAGTTAGTCTTACTATCAAAATGAAAGCAAATAAATGTGTGTGTGGAGAAAAGTACAGAAGCCAAGATATCCCCCTCCTTCTTCATCTCCTCTCAATTTGTCTCAGGAGTGCTAAACTTGAAAAAGTAATGTTTGACTGTGGAATTTCTCTAAATTGATCGAGTTGTCAATTTGGCTGGTTTTAAAAGCATTTTTTTTCTCGTCTTAGTTTCCACTGTGTCTACTAACTGAAGATAGCACTTGTCACTTTTGCAATTAATTCAAGTTAATAATAAATTAAAACATGATACTTTGCAATAAATTGCAACATAATACAGGAAGGCAAAAATTAACCAGACACATGAGTTACACAGAGTACTAGCTCCAACATTCCTGCTTCCCTGTTTTTCATGAGCACAGAGATGTGTTGGCACAAAGGATCACTACCACAACACAGATCAGTATTTATCAAGAGACAGCATGGCTTTTACATGTAGTTTAGTGGCATAATGTAGATTTCTTTATCTCTTGTTTCAGAAACAGCATGGACTGTCTGTATTTTTCCCCTACGTCTATTAGATTTGCATGAATAAAATGCATGTTTAGTTGTGCTCTCCCAGAACCACAGGAGCAAATTATTAGCCAAAAAATTTGGCATGTGCACTGCACACAGTAGTATGGGCAAGTAGCAGCATTGTTGGACTTCATAGCACTTCAGGGATGTAGTAGCAGCTCTCTGCATATCTCTGTCCCAGAGGGAATGGAAGATTCATAAAGTGCCTTTTCTTCTTCATTCTTTATTCTCCATGCCTTTTTTTTTCTTTCCCTAGAGGTCTATGGAGTTGCTTCTAAGCAACACTGGCATGTCAATGCAAACTGATAGTTCTCCTTGAAGGAGCCAGCCGCCAGCACTGCCACCAGCAGTTTCCTCACCCTGCAGAGCCAGGAGGAGCTCTGCACAGGCTCCTCTCTGTGAAGCAGCTGGGATTTTGCACACAGTCCCACACTGCAGAGTAATAAGAATGCATTTTGTTACTGCACCACACAACTGATGAGGTTTGGACATGAGAAATAAGTTATTTCAGTCACTGAAAGAGCAAATAGGCAGTAGGAGACAAAGGATGAATATGAATGATTTAAAAGATGTATGAAGTGACCTTCTTCTTACACCCTTCATCTCTTTCCTCACTTCCTTTTTCCTTACAAGTCTCCACATCCTATTTAGGATAGGGGTAGGCTTTGAAGACAAAAAACTTCAGCAGCAGAAGGAAGCAAATAGCTTTCCTCAGGGCACTGGTTAATGACCTCTGAGCCACCTCTCCAGGTCTTCTTCCCCAGTAGCTTCCTGCACTGAGCAGGGCTCTCTGCTTTGCCAGCTGCTGATAAGCATGAGGTCTGTGTGGGAAGCATCATTCTCTGCCCAGCCATGAGAGGGGCAGGTGTGCACAGCCCTGTTCCAGCTCAGCACCTGCCTTCACACGAGAGACAGAGCCACATCTGCTTTGTTTTCTGCCTTTTTAGCATCCTCTCTAATGGCTGTCCACCCTTTCCCCAATAAGAATGTCCTTTTCTGAGCACTAGTTGTTAAAATTAGGCTTGTTTCTCAATTGCTTTTTTTATGGCTTTGTGAAAGATTTATCCTGGGTTCAGATATTGTGTAAAATCCCACTTTAGTTGTGGTTTATATCATCACCATTTCTGCTACAATATTTCAGGTCAGGTCTCAATCTTCTGTCTTTAACAAGTCTCCACTCTTTCTATATTGCATTAGACAGCCTTCATTTTATTGCAGGTGTTCTTTTTCTTAAGGCAGTGTATTGTGACACAATACCAAAGAGAAAACCTTTGTTAAAGTCCAATTGGTAATGCCCAGCTATCACCCTTTGAAGAGATTTAACTGAAAATAAGTCCTTTTCACTCCAGCTGTACTGACCTCCATCTTCTGTAAATCATAACGAGGGACATTTCATGCTACAGAAGCTAAGCATTATTTTAAAATGAGTTATGTGCAATATCCATTTCACAGTAGTAGAGAACAGAAGATGACCTGGGGCCAGATTCTCTGTTCAGATGCTGATGCAAGTTTGCAAATGGTTTTATCAAAGTCAGTGACCTTGCCACACACAGGAAAAAAAAAAAGAAAATAATCAAAGCAGACACTGGTAGCCCTTCTTTCCAATAGTGGAACAGTTTCTGAATTTCCTAGACCAGGCTATTGTTCAGCTAAATTGAAAGAACAGTATTGTATCATAAAGTCACAGAGTTGTGTCAAGAGCCCAAGTTGGATCTCACCTGTCCCTGCTTTTATCAAACTTTGAAGTCAATGTAATTCTAGTTACTTTTGATTACCACTGGCATTCTGAAATCAGAATAAGGCATTTTCATAATTGTGTTATAGTAGATCAGCAACTAAAAATTCTCACAATGAACTGTTCTTTTTTAGTTTCTTATATGTATATGCATTATATAATGTGATTGGATCCTAATGCTGTTTGGGTTTTTTTGAAGTACACCATTCTGCAGACACTTACATAAACAGTAATATTTGGGGGGAAAAAAACAACCAAACAAAATTGTGTTAGATTCTGAAATAAACTTGATAGCCTAATGGCCTTAATATCTCACTTTTTTTTACTCTCTTCTGTTTCATTTACAGAAATGAGATATTCACCAATAGTGTGACTACATGGTAATATATGGAATGACTCTTGTCTTCCCTGTTAATAGCAATTTGGGAAGCAGACTATATTTTCTTACTCATTCTTCTTAACACTGATGATTATTTAATAATTTCTTCAATTTTACAAATGAAAATATAAAAAAGCTCCAATTCTAATTACTAGTCCCCTTGGTCGTTGAACTAAAACCTGAAAATCAGTGTGCAAAAGCCACTGCATCATCCTGCTTACACCTGCTCTCAGCCTTTCCCAAAGAAGCAAGGTTTACCCTTCCCAGCAGTTTCTTCCTAAAATCTCCCTGAGCAAGCTGAGGTCACCCTAAACTCCCACTGTGACAAAAGCCAGGTGCACTGTGTCTGTGTGGTGTTTAAGAAGCCAGAGAGGGAATACAGAGCGAAACCAAATGTTTAGAATGTGTAAGTGAGGAAGTACTGCATAGCCCGTAAGTATTATTGTGCATAACATGTAAATACTGCATTCTGCCCTGGATTGCTGGCACTGGGACAGCTGTGAATCAGAGCATCCTGAAGCAGGGAAGAGCACAGCTACCCGTGCAGAGGGTTCCTCCTGACCTACCATGACCCTGACCTACTGTATCTGCAGTTTCCTGGTGTTTCACTGCTTGTGTGACAGGCACAGCCCAGCTTTGATGCCTCAGCCCTGCTAGGTTTCACAACTGGCCACAGTGAGAAGCTGTGTGAAGCTCCCTGACAGAGCCACCAAAGGTCCCTGTGGCAGCACTGCCCTCTCTTCCAGGACCTTGCTTTTGAATTAAGGCAGTTCTGACTGCTCAGCCATGTGCTGCATGAATCTGTCACCTGCCTCACAGATGCTCAGGGCCTCTCTAAGTGCACCCCACAGGAACACAAAGTATCTCAGCTGAAACATGCTTTTTTTTGCAGTCATTCTCCTGGTTCCTGAGTTTCACATTAAGATGATGGACTTGGACTCAAAATACATGAACTGGTTTTTATTTGGGTGGTGCTAAACAATATGTGCCCTGAAGTGTAGTGTGAGTTCAGTCTGGTGACCAGGTTAGAGGGAGTCCATTGTAAATCCCCAAAATGTATGCAAGGGATGCCAGCTCCTTAGCACCAACACTTGCTGCACAATCTTATCCCACCAGCTGCCTTATTTGCTAATGTAGATGTTAGACAATGCCACTTTGCCTTCCCTCTGGGCTGTGATTGAACTTGGCCTTTTGGTCTGAATTGACAGATGCACAAGGAAGTACCTGGGGTTTTTAAATGCCCCCAGACTTAATGAACTTCTGTAGCAAAGGCTTTCTGGAACACTCTGTCATCTGACAAAATCTCAGGCCTGTTTTGGCTTCTGGGTAATATCTACTCTTACATTAATGGAATTGGTTGAGGTCTCATCTCAAAACTTTAGCCACTCTTAACCAGTTAAAGAACAGAGAAGGAAAGTGAGAGACCTCACACTCCAGACTGAATAGCTGTCAAGCTCCTTCCCCAATACAAAGACACTTGAGTTCATTGCCTCAGTGTCTCTCAGGGCAGAAATGCAGTGAAGCAAAAGGGGGTGGTTCGGGTAGCAAGAATTCATATCCTGGTTTGTAGATCATATTCTGCATATTTGAGTATTTGAGAAAGAAAGGTGACAGCATGTCTAGTTTGGATATTCAAAACTATGACATGTTCACAGAAAACTATTTCACTAAACAGGCACTTTTTCCCAGGACTATAACCAATTCCCAGTTTTCAAGGTCTGTGTGACCAATAGCTGTAACACTTTCCAAATTCAAAGTCAGAATTGTATCCAATCTTGGTTGAAAATAGAAGCCATTACTTCTCTTTTCTGGCAACATAATCAACATTTTTAGGGTGAAATTAATCTCAGTTAACATTAGGCAAATAAAATGTAGGTGTCTGCATCAGAGCTAATCCCCATCAACTCTTTCTAGTCAATGCAGAAAAATACACACTTTCAGGGCACAAGCTGTCTAATTAGTTTTACACATGTGCTTTGTAATAAGCTGAATCATTTCCTCAAAGTGACTGCTCTTTCCACTGACTGTAAGGGAAGTTAAGACAACTCCGTGATACATAACTGTGTACTTGTGTCACTCACCCAAAGAAACAAGTTTTGAGAGAATACAATGAAAACATCAAATTTCAGGTTTTTCAAATATGTTATGTATTATTCACATCAAATCCAAGAATTCTGCAGTAGTATCTACATGCATTTCCTAGGAACAAGCACAGAAATAAATCTCAAAAGGAGATTTGCCCAAGATGAGGGTGAATAGATTAAGAACAGATCCGAGGAGAAAGAGTTGGGAGATGTTGGAACTAGATGATCTGTAAGGTCTTTTCCAATCCAAACCATTCTATGATTCTATGATTTTATATTATGTCAGTCCACTTAATAACTTTCAGGTTGTGATGTAGTATTTATTTAAAAATGTAATTTTTTTACCCTATATCAGTTTCCCTGTAATGAGGAGGTAAATATTATATTACCATGCACTGCTGAATGAGTACAGACGTATAAGCTTTACTGGGATCAGAGATCATAGTCCTGATTGGGATCAGGGATCATAATTCTTTTGAAGCCAGTTTCAAGCCAGGACTTGAAAATTTTTATTATATGGGAAAATTCATTACTTGAGAGTATCTGTCTCGCATGTGTTGAGCTTGTAATAGGGAAAGTGACTTCTCCATCTCTACCACCCCCAATAAAATGTCAGCAGTTGTAATAAATCACTGATCTGGGAGTTTTATTAAGTCTAAAATTCATTTATACCAAGGGTAACAATCTGGTCATGGCTTGGGTGTCTAGTGTCTTTTGTGATTTTTTTAGGCTTATGTTTTGGTTTTTAAATACAAGCACTTTAATTGTAGACTATTGTCCTGGTTTCAGGCAAATTTAGGAAGGAAATCTCCAACGAGGTCCCTCTAGAAAGCAAATTCAAGCAGCCCCTCCCCTGCCTGTTTGGGAGGCATGAATCTCTTTCAAAAGAAGTGGAAGAAAACCATTTATTTAACAAACTAAGTATTCACAAAGATGAGAAAATTGATAATATTAAACAATGGCACCTCTCACTGTTCTGAAGAGATGGCAAATTCAGAGTCCTTTTTATAGGGTGCACCTCAGCTCGCTCAGTCTCTTATCAGAGCCCCCACTTTGATTCATAAATTCTGCACTTATTTTAAACAAAAAAGTAAATCAGGGGGTAGACTTTTTAGCTAGTGTGACATCTCCTCCTTTTGAATTTTTATCCCCTAGATAATTGCTCTATTTGGTAAAATAGTATATACTACAGTAACATTTTCAATACAGAAGGCACTCAGATTACCAGTTCATTACTTTACTCACTGTAATTTTAACTTTTTTCCCATTATTAAGCCCCTGGAAAGTTACATTATTACAAAAAGACTCCCAGCCTAATATTACCATTGCTATATATTTCAGTTTATATCTAGCTTTCTATGAAAGCACCTTTATAGAGAAAACAGTATGACATTGTTTTTCCTTTTTTGTCTTATTTCTCTCCCACAGATTGTGAGCGTGGGAAAGCATGTTAAAGGATACCATTATATTGTTGCCAACCTGGTAAGATACTTTTCTAGAATTATACCCCTACTCGGTAAGTGAAACACTCAGTTTTACTTTGAAGTTATAGCACTTCACACAGTATTTCCCATTTGTCTCTAATATGTGCTTGTACATAATACATTCTTTATGATGTGTAAAAGAACTTGGGTTTCTTATTGCAGCTATCTAGATATGAAGGGCACAGCAGTATAGTAAGTAATACTCCTAAATTTTATCAAAATCAAGGTAGGAGAAAGAACTGATACATATATCTTGAAGCTGAATTAAACTAGAACTATAATGATTTTTGACTCATCTTTTTGTTATTAGTAACACAAGAATTCTAGAGGTAACTTTTATACATTCCCCAGGGAACATGTATTTTCCAGTAAGATCAGCTATTTCCAGTCAAATTACTACTTCAGTATTTTTACTTTAAGGCTAAATTGGACATTCACACAGCTAATGTTCAGAAGAGGGCAAAGAAAGAGCAAATGCAGTATTTTATTATTTAAATGACTCATTCTTTAAGCCAAAATACCTGCCTGGCAAAGCACAGTGAATGTAGGACAGAGTATAATGCATGCTTTAAACTGTTTGCTTTCTACTCACCCTCAAGGAATTTTAGTTGACATGAAATATTTTATTGTGCTTTGCTGCACTTGAACCTTCACTTAGTACCACTTCAGATTATATTTAAAGCCTCAGGTGTTTCAAATGAGACATCTGTACTATTAGGTCTTATAAATTAGATTTTTCATCATTACAATTTTATAGTTCCCTAAGTAATTTTTCTCATGTAAAATAGTTGCTGTAAACAAGGAACTGGATGTTGCAGTAATCTGCTAGTGAGGTATGCAGTGGAGACAGGCACATCTGATCTACTTCAGCAGGGGCACACTTTGTTATCTACTGTCTGTTCAATTATGTGGGTAATATAACGTCCTGCTGCGTCACCTTTTATAGCTAGTGTCAGTAACCCTTAGGACATGAATCAAATCTCTGTCCTTAACAAGTGCTTTTCCCCTGGGATATTCAGCCCTTACCCCAGTACCCCACAATTTTTTTTTCCTAAATATTTCTAGATTTTCAATTGTATTTTCACTGATAAGTATCAATCAGAGGAATTTAAGAAAATTAAAATAAGATGCCTCTGAGCTAACCTTAGACATAGCAGCCAGGAAAGGAGAAAGATTTATGCTTGCTTCTTAGTGCTTTAACAGTTTGTGTTGTGCAGTTCGTTGAAGTTCAGTTCTGTCTCTAAAGGCAAATTCCAGTAAAGAATTGTGCTGAACAGATTAGCCAGAGAAACCAATAGGTCAGGAGATATATCTGTGCTTTATCTTCTCTTTCAGTGTTGGGATTCACTCTAGATTTTCAATATGTAACAGATCTAAGAGCTACCACAATCCTTTTTAACAGAAGTGTTATTTTGATGTTGTTTTCCTTGCACTAACAATGAGATCCTTATGTGCTGTCTCTGTCTTCTAATGTCTAATATATTATCTCATTTTCAGTCTAAACAATGAATACAGGAGTAAATGTATTTACAGAGTAGGGTTGTTCATTTTTTTAACATGCAAAAACAAAAAAGGGATGCATATTTAAAGCATTAGTACAGTGCTTATTCCAGTATGACAACTTTAATGGAAATTGGATTAAGCCTTTGATATTCTGCAGACATTTTTCAGTTTATTTGCCAAAGGCACTTCTTTAAAAACTGTCTGCCATTCCCAACAATGTGTTGCTTAGCTGTCAAGACCAACCTAGCAATAATGTGGCAAATCTATTTCTTGGCTTTTTTTTCTTTATTACACAAATGGAAGTTATGAATGAAGGTTCAACATTATTTCCTGGTTTAAAATTTTGCCTTCTAATGGGATCCTACTGTTGCGCATTCTTTATTCTGACATGCTGACCTAGAACAGATTGGACCCACAGTGGCGTAGGAGGGAAAACAAAATCTTAAATTGATTTTCTAGGGATTCAAAGATATTTCTCTGGAGAGATTTATGCATGGGGGAGCCAATGTGACTGGATTTCAGCTAGTGGATTTCAGTACCCCAATGGTAACTAAGCTGATGCAGCGCTGGAAGAAACTGGACCAGAGAGAATACCCAGGATCTGAGACCCCACCAAAGGTACTCCCCGATCTGAAGCACTACCAAAGATATCACTCCAGTGTTCTAATTTCTGAATAACATTGTTGAATACATGAATGAAGACTTTAATATTTAGGCAGAGGAGAAGGCAGTTGATCTTACTATTACTGGCCATTAATCATGCCTATCCTTACATTCATATGGTGGAAATGAAAACTGCAACACATTTTGCTGATGTACTTAAATGTCTGTTGTCACTTATTCTCCAGCTTCACCCCATTATCGACAGCAGATAAAGGTCAAATGCTTAACTGACAACTTAATTTCAATAAAATTTACATTAATTAGTCTAATTATCTAGATTTCTTTGGAGTGCAGATCTTTCCTGACAGATGAATTCTTCTGGATGAGATATTACTTTAACTGTAAATTTGCTACCTTTAAATTTTCATATGGGGTTTCCTCTGGAAATTTTCCACCTCAAAGCCTCATGTAGAAATCACACATAGGCGTGATTTTAAAGTTAAATCTCATCCCAGAGTTCTTCTATCCTAATCCTTCACAGAATGATAAATAATGTTTCTTAGGCATATAATTTTCCTGGCAGGCAAATCACATCACAGCTGTAAATATGACTTCAACAAAGTAGTTCCGTTATTATATGCACTAATGCATGCCAGACGTGCTTGAAAATGGGCCCCTTTGTGCTGGGCACTATGCAAAGATAAGCAACCAGCCCTCCCTTGGCTGGGACATTGGTAGTTTGGTAAAGTCTAAAGAGAGCATCAACATGGGTCTTACAAGACATAGCTACAGAATCAGTGACACTTCAAAAATTTGTGTTAAAAAAAAACCCAAAAAAACAAAAAGAAACAAACCAAAAGCAAGGGCTTGGAATGAAGACTCACCAGTTACTGGTGACAGAAAAAATTCTACCTATAGGACACCTTGTGACAAAAGCAGGGTTATTCTGTCTGCTTCTGAGAAGTCAGCATGATTAATTGGAGTCACACATAATTCATCTCGGGATAACCAAAATTTGAAGCTATAAAGATAAATCATGTTTCAGAGACCTTATAATCTGCAAGACAAAGGAAAGGAAGGAAATTAGATTTGAATAATGGAATTTGAATTTTGGGAGTTAGCATGCATATCAATAGCAGCCCTGAGCATGTGAACAACTTTTCCTGATGCATTGTTTTTATCGGAGGACCATACTGAGAAAGCACCCCTTTGTGCTTTATGTGGCTCCAGGCTAACATCTGCTCAAGACTTGTTCTAAATGTTTCGTTTGGCATGTTATCAACCTAGAGCAGTAGCTATAGTTAGTGTAGAAACACAGACTGCTCAGGGTACCTATCAGGCAGAGATCCAACACAGGTTTTCCAATAGGAAGAATCTACTCTTGATCTTTCCTAACAGTTCCAGTAGCCTGAATGCCTGCTCATCAGCTGCGCATTTTGTCAGGGTTTGTTGGTTTTTTTTTTTCTCAGTGAGTTACTGTTTCCTTTTTTTTTTTTTTTTGAGTAAGTTGAGTGGATGGGGTTATTCCCTATTATATAAGTCAAGTGGAAAAAAAAAAGGAAAAGTACTTGAATACTTCAAGTTTAATTTGTTTTCTTTTTAATTAATTCTTAAGATGCAGATTTTTCTACCCTTAGGAAATACAATTTTAAAGCTGTACCTACTGGAATGTCCTACATTTGTCCCTTAGACAAAATTGCTTTTGATTTTGAGGAGAGCTGTTTTCTAAATGAAGGTATAGAAACAGCTGCATAATGAATCAAACTAGAATTATCTTGAAACAGCAGATTTTTTTTTTTGTCAACTCTGAAGGGCTGTGTTTGTCTATCTATTTAGTATACATCTGCATTGACATATGATGGAGTACTCGTGATGGCTGAAACTTTCCGTAATCTTAGAAGACAGAAAATTGATATTTCAAGGAGAGGAAATGCTGGTGATTGTCTTGCCAACCCTGCAGCCCCATGGGGTCAAGGAATTGATATGGAGAGGACATTAAAACAGGTAAGGGGAGGCTTTGTTCTAGGGATCTTTTAAAATTTTTGATACCAGTTGCACGCTATATGACTTGCAAAACAATATGCACTAGGGTAGTAATAGGAGAGGGAAAATTATTTTTTACTTGGAAGTTGCAAGCAGATTGGACTGTTCAGGTTGTTCTGATTTGTAACCTGGAATGAAAGCCAAGAGGAACTACTACTATTTGAAGGTACTGTTAGATCTTTTGAGATAGTTTGAACTTCCTCCACTGTACTGCTGAGTTCATTTGTTGTTATTGCAAATAACCTGGCTGTACAGTATTGTCATTTAAGAAAAAAGGTATAACCACATAATATAACCTTTCAAATATGTTTCTGTCATCTTCAATAAAAGTAGACATCTCCCAGGGAAATTGGGGTTTTTTTCTTTAAAAAGAAATAACCCAGAGCTATGGGTTATTTCAGGATTTTGAATTCCTGATGAATATGGATACCTAGAAAGTTCCAGATCTCTGTCAAGATGATTTAGCCTTTCCTTTGAATGGGATAGTAACAAAAATAAAAATCCTGCAGTAGAATTTAAATCATTGCAAATGAGGAGACTCCATTCAGGAGAAACTGTTGAGGAAAAGTGACTGCTGACAGAGCTGGCAGCTCCGTGCCTGGAAGCCAAGGTTTCAGTCCTGGAGAAAAATCAGCAGATAAAAATGGACAGAGGGAAAGAGTAAGTGATTTCAAGCCATATCCTGACTCTTAGGGAGAGAAATAAAGCATTTTGTATGCTTCACATATTCTGTGCAGATGCACAGATCTGTAACAATTGAGAGAAACATTAAGTCAGGCTTCTGTGTTCAGGCAGACAGCATGAGACTTCAAATTCTGCCAAAGAGGTTTTCATGGCCAGATCCTGGTAAAATCGAAGCCATCAGCAATATGGCCACGACTTCTTTGGGACAAGGACCACAGCTTGGGTATCCTTCAGCAACACAATAAAGTGCTGAAAGAAAGAAAAAGTGTTCTGGTTTCAGCTGAGGCATTGGTGGTGGGAAACTGCCACAGCCAATTGTAAGGCTTCACATCTGGCCTTCTTCATTCTAATGCTTTGAAAACACCCTTTTCAAGCCCTATCCATATCAGCCCTGTATTATCTTCCCTGATAGTAAACTGCTTTGCTGGGGCTAAGGTTGTTGTCAAGTGGGAGTGGGAGCTAAAAAGACACGTGAGCTCAGGCCAGACTTCCTTTAGGTTTTTTCATATGAACCCAGGAGTAATGAGAATAGTAAAAAATTTATTTCTCTTTAGAACCTGCAGCTGGAAGGTGTTGATCTGCACAGCATGAAAGAAGGGAAGGTCCACTTTGTGTCTTTGTTAGCAGTTAGATACTGACATATCTAAGCCTGTTTTGAGCATGGTTCAACAGGAAAAAAGAATATAAAGAAAGCAGCCAACTTTATTTCTTTGAACTGTTCTACAGTAGGGTTCTTGTGGTAATCTAAGGATGTAGCCAGGATAACTTGTACTGCTCTGTGACATTTGAAGTAAAAAGCATAAGACTGGATCTTCACAATGGTTTTTCTTCCATTTGTAGGTTCGAATACAAGGTTTGACCGGAAATGTTCAGTTCGACCACTACGGTCGCAGGGTCAACTACACCATGGATGTCTTTGAGCTGAAAAATACTGGCCCTCGGAAGGTATGTGCTGACATTGCTCTCCTCATACCATATGAATCAGTTGTGTATGATGAAATGGTTATGCAGACTTATATTAAAGTGGACTCTGCAGTTGGAAAAGGTATAATACACTGAGTACATGGATATTTCAGGTGAAAGCAGTTTTTAGCTGCATTTTCTACTAGATGCTATGATTCAGTGCCTCAAATTGGGGAACACAAAAACAAGTGTGCATCTTGGAGTGGTGGGATGTCAGTCAGTCAAGCATACTAATGAATATCAGTTGGATGACATGTTGCTAGGCTGCTGGGTGCAAATGGTCAGAATTCTGAATAGTAGATATTTCTTGTATCTTATCCCAAGATTTCTGTCTTGAAAATTACTTGCATTTTTAAGCAAGTTGACTTGTACATTTTGTGCAAACATGAAGCATAGGCTGTAACTAACACTGGGCTTTTAAGGGTGAAAGGACAGAAGAGGAGAGAGGAGGAAGAGAGAATGACCTGAATACTTGCATTTTCTGAAATTTATTGCAGTATCTAATCCTGTGTGCTTGATTGGCTTGGTTGCTTGCAAGCAAATGCACATTAATACATGTCTAAGCAGATCCTTCATGACTGAATGCTCATTATCACTCAGCCCTATCACTTTGAAAATATAAGCTTGGGTACTTTGTTGATCCTTTCTCTTCTATGCTGAAATTTGTCGACTTATCACAGTATAAAACAAATAAAAGCAGAAAACGTACTCAAGCTCAAGGATTTTCTTTTTTTTTTTAGTCATTTTGATCTATTTTGCTTATGAGGACATCAGAACAAGAAAAGGGGGCAGGTGATGGTGAATAGGGTACTCATGGCTGCTTGAGTAGGGCCAAAGCAATCAAAATTGAGTTAAATAGTCCTGTGCTGTTGGCCAGAGGTGACAAGTGCAGTAAATACTACCAGGTGAACTACCCTGGAGACAGTTACCTGCCACAGAGCTGAGAAGGCAGAGTGCTAAACTGCAGACCCAGAGCAGAATTAGACATTTGGATGAAAAAATTGCCACTACATCACAGTATAGAGCCGCAGATCAAAGCAAAGCATGTGCCTGCATATAAGGCCTGTTGGTGCAGTTGTCTTTTGAAAGTGTGACGGATGGCTGAAGAATTAATTGGGAAAGGTGAGTTTGTCTTTCCTCTCTTGGCAAGTCTGCTGTCTTGTGCCAAAAAATGTGTCTGATCTTGATACCAGCCCTGCTTCCTTCCAGTCTCCATGCCACACCATTGCCAGCCAGGAGGATATATGGGTGGCTGGGGTACACTGGAGGAAACAGTTAATTATGCCCTTTCCATCCCCTATTCCCTCTTGTACTGGAGGAAAGACAAGGTGCAAATAGATGTGTTTAATTAGGTCACAACTTCAGTAACTCATTAGGGAATTTACTTGTCAGCAAACTTTTGAAAAGGGTTGATGTTTCAAGCTTTGTCACCTGTTACGGGAGAGGTGTCGGTCTGGCACCACTGCAGGGATGTCTCCTTCCTCTCTTCTTGCCTGCAGTTTAAGGGGAGGGTGATTGCAAACAGAGGAGCTATGTTTGAGCTGTGCTAGAGGCCCAAGGAGCTTTTCTTACCTTTCAGTCATGCCTCTCTGCTACTCCTGAGTCTTCACCTGTATTTGACATAACAAGTCATAACAGCTTTGACAGATCTGGCTACTCACAAGAATTTATTTCTCATGTATTAGATAGTGCTTTATATGTGATCATTGGACCAGTTCTGTAGTCCAGCCTGACAAATCCTATATAATATGTGAGAAATGACTGTACTTGATTGAACTAAGAGGCCTTCACTATTAATGTCTTCTTCTCATGTCCAACATAACATGACTTATGAGTAGCCCAGCTGCCTTTCCAGTCAGAGTAATGCATGGATCTAATCTTTAGAAAAGTGATTTTTGTTGCCCACAGCTTTAAATATGTGAAGAGACCATTAAAAAATGGCACAGCTAGACAGAGGCAGATTCCACATGGTTTAGTAAAACAGGAAATATTAGCCTATGCTCACATTAATTCCATTTATGCAGCACTTCTTACTTGGTTCTTCTCTGCAGAGCAGTAACAAAACCTGCTAGTGAGGGGAAAGGATGGGAGGACAAGGATCAGAGAGGTAGTGGAATGGCTCCTGTGACTGGAGGGTTGTGATCAAGTGATACAGGCTTTACACTGGTGTCCAGGCGCTGGACCAGAGCCGATGAGCACAAACTGAAACACAGGAGGTTCCTTCTGAACATTAGGAAATACTTTTTCTTACTCTGAGAGTGACCAAGCACTGCCAGGGGTTGTGCAGGGAGGTTGTGAAGTCTTTATCCTTGGAGACATTCAGAAACCATCCAGACACAGTCCTGGGCAAGTGGCTTTAGGCTGAACAAAGGGGTTTGACCAAATGACTTTCAGAGGTCGCTTCCCAGCTCAATAATTCTGTAATTGTGTCATTCACCATGCATCCTATCACCAGCTAGGATGCATGGTGAATGATAAGGGACCTCTGGAAGTCATTTGGTCTAATGTAGGCAATAAAATGAAAAAAAAAATGGAAAAGAAAAAGTAGACAAAGTATATACATTACATTGCATGCATTGGACAGTCTAAGATTTGGATTCTGAATTCCAACATGGCAACATGAAAATTAGTTATCAAAATGTTTCCGTATTCTCTTGCTCTCAGTGGCTTGTGAGCTCCAACAGGATTATTTCAGTGGTTACTACAAGGTGCACAGGCCTTCAGAAAGTACCCTGTTCATTCAAATCCAAAATGTTAATGGCAAATTTACTTTGAGGCAAATATTTTTGCAGTATTTTTTCCCTAAAAGATAAATTCAGCCTCTGTATAAGTGGATGCAACTGCCATGAAGTTTCAATTGCAACCCAAATAGAATTGGAGGTATTTTTATTATAGCTAAATTCAATCCTATCCTTTGAGAATTTTTTTCCTTGTGGAGCTGAGGTATTTATGGGAAAGCATACTGTTATTTAGTGCTCTCAGAGTGACTGTGTATCTCTATACTTTTATACAAGTGTCATGACATATCTTTCATATTTATTCAGTAATCTAGTTTCAGAGTTACTTTAGTGCAGGTTAGCACCGAATACATACAAGCTCACACCAATGCACAAAAGCTAAAATTCCTTTAAAAGACGCCTGTCATTTCTCAAATAATGCCTTTATCTCTGTCTGAATTTTCATATGGTACTTACTTCTGTAGCACAGTATATCATTCATTTTCTGCTTTCCTTCTGAACTTTATAGCAGCAAAGAATTGCACAATGAAAAATCATCATTCACTATCATAATAGTTCCCCAAACTGCCAGATTTTGGTGTACATATTTTGCCTTGAGCTGGTCACATTTTTTTGACAAGAACTCCACATTTTCAATAATCAATTTTATCTGTGGCTGTCTGGCTTTCTGGCTGAAAAAGAATATTTGTTAGAAGTGCATACTACCAGGAAGAAAACCTTCCTCCTCACTATATCAGCACTGCTGACACTTCCTGTGAGCTGCAGACACCTCAATCAAGTCTCCAGTGCTGTGAGAGCAATCTCAAAAAGAAAAGGAACATTTCAACTAAATATTCCAGAACTTTTGTATATACAGTTTGTGCGTGGTTGCTTCACATTGAAGTTATGCCCAGAGCCCACTTTCCATTAAAATTCTGTTCCTTTTCTAGTAAGGTAAACAAGGCATTCCTCTCTTCCAGCTCTTGGTCTCCTGAACTCCTAATTAATCAAGGAAGGGAGCAAGGGGCAGTTGCTGCTGACTTGTCCCCAGGTGCTCCCAGATACTGAGCCGTGCCTGGTTCAATTGCATCTCTTTGGTAGAAACCTTTTAGATCATGTGTCTGTTAAATCATGCTGGGCAGAATGATCAGCCTCCCAGTTCACTAAGTTCTCAGCAAGCAGGGGAGCCCCTTGAAGTGGGATTTGAACACTGTGCTACTGACAGCTTTGTGTTCATGTTGTCCATTTGACATGGAGCTGTCAGTGCTGGGTCAGGAAAAAAGCCCCAGCAGCCTTGTCAGTGGATGCACAGACAGCCATGATGTATCTGTAGAAAAGAGAATGGGCAAGAAGGGGGAAAGAATAGCATTGGGGGTTTTCTTCCATGGGATTACAAGGACAACTGATTCAAATGTGACTCTAGAGGATTCATTGCCAGCAATGAGCAAGGGCAGCTGTTTTACCCTAAAGCTGTGCGGGGAAGGGTTATGGCAGCCTAAATGCAGCCAAGGAGAGAAAAACCGAATTTGTTCCACCTCTCTGTAGGCACTTCCTAGAGATATATTTAGGAAGAATTCAGTCTCACCATGCTTTGCAGTCAGTGGGAAAAGCAAGCACCTTTCTGGGAGGGATGCTTATCCTGCATGAGCTGAGTCACTGCCTGGTGGTACTGTCTGTCCTGTGAGTGTTAAAAAAGCACAAATAACAGGATTTCTAATGTAGGTAATAAAAGGTCAGTGCTAGCAGTTAAGTGGAACAAGCCTGGTATAAATCCCGGAGCTGGGGTCTCCTGGGAAGCCCATGATGGAGCAAGGAATTGAGATCAGCCATGGGATTGCAAAACTGTCATCCAGATGTCTTTTATTCCTCTGTCTAAAACCAAAAGATCTGAAGGACTAACAAACAAAAATATTCTTGTGGGTAGAAAAAATTCTTATATCTCATTTATGCCCCAGGAAGGCTTCAAGGTAATGAAAATGGGGTTTACCTTGTGTCTCTGGTTGAAGTGAGTAGCTCAGATCATTCAGGAGCAGCGAAGTGGAGGTGACACCAGCTCTGTCTCTGTGCAGCAGGGGTGCAAGTGGGTACACCCAAAGTGATAGATGCATACTCCAATATCTAACCTGACAGCACTTTCTTTGGACAAAACCATCTTTGGATCACTCTTGTTCTTACAGGAGTTTATATTTGTTGTTATGCAGAATGTAGACCTTACTGCAAATTATATACATTTTATTTTTCAGGTTGGTTACTGGAATGACATGGATAAATTAGTTTTGATTCAGCATGAACCTACACTTGGAAATGACACTGCAGCCATTGAGAATAGAACAGTAGTTGTCACTACAATTTTGGTAAGGTGTTTCTTTTTTTAATGCTTATGCTGGTGTGTGACACAATCTCATTTCTAGTTATGATCTAATTTAGTCTGCCAGTTCCTAGGTTGGTGGGAGGATGAGAGCCATAAATCTTAATTATACTGACTGTCATGTCTGCACAGATTTTTTTTTTTTTTGGTATGCATTTAATATAATGATTCACTTGAAATCAGGTTTTAAAAATTGAGTTGTGGTAACTTTTTCTTTAATTCAGTCTTTTCCATTTTTTGCTAAAATAAGTCTCAGAGATATGAGTTCTTACAACCTCTAATTGGTAAATCTTGACTCACAGAACAGTGGAAGAAAAGAAAAACCCAAAACCTTTAAATAGACAGAATAGAACAGAGGGTATAAAATGAGATTACTGTAATGCCACTGTCCCTTTTTCTTGGTAAATTATAAACTCAATAATTGACTTTACTAAAAGCTAAAGCTCTAAGTAGTATGGTTCAGTCAGCCAGTCAAAACTGGATTATCTATTCTTAATTGTGAATGAAAACATGAATTTAGTAGATGCATTCTTAATGTTCATTCAGCATTGCAGTAAAATTTCCATTTTAATAAAATCAATATAGATTTGGAATTTGATTTTCCAGGATTATTGTGTTTTTAAAGAGTGGTTGCAAAGGAGAATGAGTTGCTTGATTCATTTACATTTTTAATTCACGATTTTCAAAACAATTGTTTCTTACAAATCTGTATTTTAAACAAAATATTTAACTTTTTTTTTCCTCTGAAGTCAGACATGCCCTTTAAAGCTGATGTTTATCAAAGCCAACTGGCAAAGGGTGACCTTTACCTGACCGCTTTTAAGATTTTACATCTCAGTTCACTGCCCTTTTCGCCTGCCTCATTTAGACAAGACATGTTAACCCAATGAACTGTGTCTCAAATGGGAAGGAATATTCTGTAGGTGTTAAAAAAAATAATTTTTCTAACTCAATGCAGAGTTTAAAGTAATCCAAAGGAAAGCATCAAGCAATGTTCTATCTAAAAATACAGTTAATTACCAGATTTTCAGCAGTCTGTATCAGCACTTATGCATTAATTATGTCTTAACAAATCTCCCGTTGAAGGTTATCATTCCAGGATACAAAACAACCAAACTACTATACAGGAATTCAGAATGTAACTCCTAACCAAATTGTGTAACTTTTAATTTTATTTTTGCATGGGAATTTTAAATATATGTATCTTTTTCCTAAAAAAAAAAAAAAAAAAAAAAAAGACTTGGTGATGGAAAAAAATGTACTTCAGTACAGTCCTCCTCTTTTCAGCCTCTGATGAAGAATCCTATTTTAAGAAATTGATCAAGGAAGAAAAGAGTCCCAAGATGCTGCGAACATTCCTAACTAAGGCTCAAGTATTAACCACCAGTCTAGTAACATTGAGCTAATTTTTCCATATGGATTACTGTTCCTCTGACTGGATGACCAGGCACTGAACCACCAAGAAAAGTTCTGTGACTAATCTGAAATGTCTAGAACAGATGATGTTAACCTTCAACTTTGCCAAGCTGAGAAGAGAACGATGTGAATTACAAGCTTTCAGTCGAAATTTTCCTCTCAAACCAATCCTGATACCTTTGACTGAAGCTCTCACACATGAATACTGTAATTTCCATAAATAGCTCCAAGCTTAGGAGAAGCGAGTCAAATATAATAAGGAAAAGTAATAGAAAAGGTTTCTGTTCACCAGAAAGGAAAAAAAAGGAAAACAAGAAAGCTTTTAAAATGTGTTATCTTGCCTGTCATGTTTGCATTGAAGCATTTTGATGTGCATAATAAATGTTATCTTCAAAAGAACTTTTCCAATCCCTGTATTGAAGGGACTGATGGGATCGTTTGCAAAACCAAAAAGCTGAATTAGTATTCCAAAGCATGCTCTGTGTTAATGCAGCATGTCATTTTTGGATAAATGCAATTAATTGAAAGCAGCACAGCTTCTTGACCAAAAACTGTCCCCTTTCCATCTTTCAAAATCGCAGTGCAAGAGAAATATATTGGAATTTGGTTTGAATAAGAATATATGGTGAATTCTGCCTTATCATGCCCATCTCCCATGTACTCCTCTGGGAGCTGCACACATGATGCTGAAGACAGAATAGAACCATGATTCTTAATATTGGCTTGCTAGGACAATGTATTTAGCATCTGCAAGAATATTATCACACACACAAAGAAAAGAAATATTTAACTAGAATAACTTTCAGGCTCTTGTTATTTTTCTCTTCTTTGTTATGTTGCAAATGCCACAGAGACTTTCTCACCTCTTCATTGCCCTCTTCATGTTGAAGGGAAGATGAACCATTGTAGATGGCACATTTAATTTTGGTTGCATGCATAGTTTCCAACATTAAACTGAAAAGCTTCTGCAAGCAGTGCTGTCAGACTTTTCAGTCTTCAAAGACAGATGTCATGGCAGCATAGGAAAAGCTTACAGGTTTTCAGCATGGCTCGCTTTAATTTTTGCCTAAAGCCAAATAGCACAAGTTGATTTGTCCTCTGTTTCTTCAGCTTTTATGTGTCTATGCTTACTTTGCTGTAGTGTGGCTGTATGCCTGTTGTATAGAAACTGCATTATAATGAATCAGCTCTGCACCCAAAGAACTTAGTACAGTGTTTTCTACCTGGCAAAATGTTTTCTTCATTTGTAACACAGTGAGAGCACGTAGAAGTTATTTTACAAATTTGGTTTAGGCTCTCAGCCTATCCCCATTATCTGTGTGGTGCAGTAGCAGCCCAGACAGAGGAGGCAGCAGGGGGCAGCTGATGTTCTTTACCAATTGCAATTTATAGCTCCTATTCTGCCCCTGATGTGATGCACAGCCTCCTGCACTCTGGAAAGGACAGATTTCCTACCTGTGCAAAGGCATTCCCTTTGGGGTGGGATGATAACCTCCAAATGCACAGTAGGCTTATTGCATGACTGGAGAACGGACGCTCTTTGCAGCCCTGCTCTAACACTAAGGTAAAGCAAGGGACTTGTCTAGCTAGGGAGAATGATCATCTCTAATTCTGCAGGTTCAGAAATATGGTCCCAACTTGTTGAGGAAGAATCTAGGGAAGTTGGCTCAGAAGACTAATCCAAACTCTCCAATACATTTCATGATAGAGCCAACTCTGCACTTAACTCTGAGACTGCAAAACTTAAAAATCACAAAATTCCTTTAAAACCAAAGCTTGATGGTGAGCTGCATCTGCATTGTGCTTACAGTTCAATATCTGAATGAGGTATCCTTGGTGTTGGCAGATTAAGTTTCAAGGGCAGGATTCAGATCAGTTCAGATGTGGATGGCTTTACAAAGGGTATTGATTCAGTTGCATTCAGTGACATTCAAGATGCTCTAGGATACACAGCCTGTCCCCCATTTCTTACACTGGCAGGATCACCCTTGCCTGTCTCATGCTGTATATGTGACCTCTTCTTCTGGATGTTTTAGCTGGTGTATGCACTTTTCCAGGCATGTGGGATAAGTTTTGCCCCAGGATTGTAATTCCACAAAAATTTCGAAATTGATTCAGTGGCCTATAGGTGGATGCCTTATACTGAGGGTATCAGACCTATCTGTAAAGGGCAAGCACAAAGCACCTGCAGAACAGCACCTTGGGGTCAAGCAGGTCACGTTAGGGCATCTAAGATGATAGGCAACTTTCATTAGGTGACTGAGAATCACCTTTACTGTTTTGACTGATACTCTTGATACAGTCTTACCTCAGAAATTCTAATTATAGGCTTTTTTCGCATAATAGAAAGATATTTTTTCATTAGAAACTTTATTAATTAAATTCTTCAGTAGACTGGAGAAAAATTGAAGTTTGTTGCATGAAAATAGTAAAGACTTCAAACCGAATCCTGGACACTTTATTCAGAAGAAAAAAAAAAAGAAAAAGAAAAAAAATTCACTAAAAAAACCTTCCATTGACATTTACAGAAGTTTCTTTCAGAATAAAGTGTGATAATGTGTCCCACACCTGTTCTAAAAATTAGAAATTTCCTTGCACAGATATTTGCCACTTTTACAAATTATTTTTGCAATGGTGAATATTTTGAAATCCACTTTGGAATAGGAGAACCAAGTTTAAATCTGTTTGTTATTTGGGTTAGTTACTTTGTCCAACTTCCCTTATAGTATGAATCATCAGTTGTGAGCATTTAACTGTACACATGAATTTGTGGCAATGTGGTGGAATGATCTGTTTACATCTATAAAGGTAATTGTTGCAGACATCAACTTGTATTTGCAAATGTTAAGTATTGTTATGAAATTGTGAATTATATAAGTAAAGCTTGCACCATTTCAAATATCTGTTCCGTGCTAGTCATTGGTCATTTCAATGTGGACTTTTCCTTGATTCAGTACTCCATAGAACATTCTTAAGCAGCTGAAATCTTGCAAATATTGCAATATAAAACCTCATTCATCAGTAAGTCAGAGGTGTGTTTTATACCAGTAGGTTAAAAGCCCATAGTCCAAAAATATAGTAAGCACAAAGATGGTGGGCAGAGATAATCTTTCTATTAGACAAGATGCTAAAACTGGAAACAATTAAAAAGTAGGCCTATGTTTTCAGCTATTTCAGCTGATTTAATAGAAGATAATACCTCTCCACAGACAACTTGCAGCTCTTGCATTTTTAGACTACCATGATTACACCAACATTACTACTAACTTCGAAAATGCTACTGCAAGGGATCATACAAAACAAAAAGGTCTTTTTCAGTGCCACAGATAGAAAAGAGCATGGATAAGTACATGCTATTGATCAATTCAGATATTTCATGACTTCACAGTGTGACCTTGAAAGTTTATCTGTGTAAGTTACTTGTTAGCAAAACTTGCCTTTCAGTGTCTTTTTATTATAACAACTGAACACCTCATCAGTCTGAGACATCCTCAAAGTCTGAAATGGACAGGATTTAAAACAAGGGCTACTATTTGATTTCTTTTTTTTTTTTTAACAATCTTTATCAGATACTCACATGCAGTCCCACCCGCATTCCCCCATTAAATTCTATCTTGAAAATAGATATCTGATTACTTGGCAGGTAAAGTAGGCACAAGAATTAAAGAATAAAATAGGTTAGGAGGGAAAGATCAACATAGTAAGCTAATGATAGTAGGTGTTGCTGTTATCTTTAATTGTGCCATTCCACACTGGCAGATCATACTCAGTTGCTGCTTCTTTGAAAGCAGTCACAGCAAGGCATGCTACCTTATTCTATAAGCTAATTGCATTATGAAAAACGCTCTCTGCTCTATTTTGCTCTAAATCTGTGAGATCAGTGTAAGAAAGGGAGGTGGATGAGGAAGAGAACCAATGCAGTTCCTCCAGGTACCCAACAGATCCCTGTCAGATCTTAGTGGTCACTCGACTGCATGGGATGACCTCTCTGTGTACCTACCAAGGACAGTACTGGGCCATTCCACTTCCCTTCTCAGTGTTCCCTCACAGAACTCCTGGCTAGCAGGGCTGAAGTGCACTTAACTTTTAACAGAAAACTTGAGGCATCTGTCACTTGGCTTTGCTGTGCAAAAACAGTTAGAATGCTTTTTTGCAGCAGCCCTGCCAGTGGTGAGGTGCAGGCAGAAGCACAGTGTCCGGGTTTTGGAGGAAGGACTAAGCTGATCTGGCATACACTGTGCCTGTCTTTGAGTCATTGCCAGAATTATCTCCTGGTGTGACTGTAGTTGCATGTCTTTGGCTGGGGATTTATGACTGAATCAGAAGAGCTGGAAACCACTGACTCTGGCCTTTGGAAAGCAAAATTGCTTTTGAGGTACAGCAAGCAATGTAGCTGAAGCTTGTAAGGAGAGTTCACAAATGTAGGACAGTGGACAGACTTTGTTGCCCTTCTAGCAAGCAGTTGGATAAATCACAGACAGGACAGAGTCTTTTTCACCTCTGTTTATTTTAAACTTTTTTGTGGCAATAACATATGTGGAAAGGCACAGATTTTGGCTCTTCCTCTCATGTGAACAAAAAGTCTTTGTGAGGGGAAGAACATTTTATACACATGGCCAAAATACTTCCAAAAATCAAGAACTTCTGCAGAGGTCAAGATCTCCCTGCTTTTCTCCCTCTCTCCCTCTAGAAGACCAGTGGTTGAGATCAAGGTGATTTAAGTATGGATAGAAATACAAGAAAAGTGCAGGCTGCTGGTAATAGTCAGCAGTTTTCCTTTGAAGATGCAAACTCTATACAGGCAAAGGCACTCATTGCCCTGCACCCACGTAATACCACCTATCGTCCCTTGTTAGACACCTAATAGAGGTTACAAAATTGTTGTTGCTTACAGATGATGTTCTTGTCGTCTCAGAGGAGCAGGCATTGCTGCACTACATATTTAAATTTATTTTTATTCTTGTGCTAATTATATCTGTAGGAAAGATGGGAATGGGGCAGAATACTACCAAGGTTAGTGTCAAAAGACCAACATTTTCTAGGGATAGCAGAGAGAAAACTTAAGTTGCCAGTATTTTGTGATGTAAATTCAAACAAAGGGTGACCTAAATTACCTCTTATATTAGACAAATATTTCATCTGGAACTGGCTCTGAATATGAATTATGTGAAGTAATTTAAAATACCATCAGAAAGTATAGTTTTACTTCATAATTTCTAAAATCTGAATTCACATAGAGCTAAAAAGAAAATTACCTTGATATCCCAGTTGCATAATGTTCACTATTTTGATAGTATGGTTTATACAGGGAATGCAAGATCCAATCTTCAAGACAGGTTTTACTTGTTCTCAATGGCACTCACTGTCCCAAAATATTTGGTACTTCTTTTTCATACAACATGTAAAGTCACTGTCAACTTAATACCATTCTTGTCCATGCATATCACTGAAGTTCATCCTAAAAAACCTTGCAGAATCTGCACTGTTTATTTTAAAGGAAGGATGCATATTTCTTTGGGAATGTATTTCTGTGTTCTCACTAAAATGTATGTAGCCTCTTAGGAACTATACATTCTAAACCTCAATAAATGAAGCCACTCAGGCTCTGCATCTGAAATTACATAGGCAGTAACCCCGCTATGTTAGAGGATATGCTTACTCACTGAAGTCAGAAGTCTACATTGTACCTTCATGATCTCACAGCCCTTTCCACTGTATAGGCCCAACCTCTATTCATACTTTAAATTTAGCATGTATTGCACTAAGGTCTGTCATTTAAAACAAAGTAAGGTTGATAATTCTTGTGAAATGTATAATCCAAATCAGTGTGAAAAGTATTATCTTGCCAGAAGGATTTCTGTTCATACATTTTAATTTAAACCTGCTAATACTGTCCATGAACTTTTTATAAATTGTGTGTTGTTCAGTCAGCTCATGACATGTTTGGTTTTTTTCAGACTATATTCGGTTCACTTCTCCTTTACAGTTCTACTTCTTTCATTATAGGAAGCCCCATATGTTATGTTCAAGAAAAACCATGATACGTTTGAAGGGAATGACAAGTTTGAAGGATACTGTGTAGATCTGGCATCAGAAATTGCAAAACATATTGGTATCAAGTACAAAATTGCCATTGTTCCTGATGGAAAATATGGAGCAAGGGATCCAGAGACAAAAATCTGGAATGGGATGGTGGGAGAACTTGTTTATGGGGTAAGCATACCAATTTTTGAAGCAGGATTTAATTTATCATAGTATAAGTCATAAAATAGGAAGTATATGTGCATTTTATTTAATCTTGGGGTCACAGAAAAGAAACATAATCTTGTTTCAGGTCTGTGAGTTTTCACTTATTTTCAAGATAAAATTTAATAGTTTCACGCAAGTTCTACAATTACTCAATTAGTTCCTTGAAACATTAGAACATCCATAGTTTGTATATCCCTTAAAAATTCATTAATGTTAGAGACCATCTATTCTTGGCCCACTGTAAAACTTGGTTGGGAAGACTATCACTCATTAATTCATTTTCATGGAATGGTGGACAGATCTTTTTAAAAAGATAGGATTCTTGGTCTAGTTTGAGAAATGAAAAATCCACCATCATATATATTAAACATAGGTAATATACCACTACAGACAAGTACATAATTAGGCAATTCAAAATGAAGACAGACTTTTAAGATGACCATCAATTATAAAATTTAAGATCAAACCTGTTAAGTTTAACAACTGAAAACATTATGGTATAGAGTGCTCTGGAGAAGGATTCTTCAGAATACCATAATAGTTAGCAATTCTGTTGACACATAAAGTTCCAATATTTAAAATAAAATATCTCCAACAGACCTAAATAAATATTTTCAGTATCTGGTGTTACCAAAAGTAGCAAAACTCAGAGCTGAGCTTGCTGATGACTACAGTTGCTAGTATCTGCACTGAGAACAGTTCAGAATTCTTAGAGAAATTTTTAATTTCAGTGTTGGAATAGTAATCCTCAAACTACTCAGATGTCAATATTTCCATGAATTCATAACATGCCTCAACCTCCTCATAAAAAATTCCTGCATACCAGTTGATCCATCCCCATTTTCACAATTCCATTGGTAGTTCAGGACATACATTGCAAAGGCCTCGTGGCTTTTGTAGCAGCTCCATTTCAGTTCCCTGCTGCTAGTTTAGCATAGCTGATAAATTCTCCATTAGCATCAGTTCAAGGGACTCTGCAGAATGAAACAGTCTCTGTGCTGTAGGAGTGTTGGAAATGTTGCCCCAGAATTTCAGTGATCTCCCTTCCCCATTGGAATGGAAAGGTTATATCAGGTTCCCAAAATTCTCCATGTTCTTTGAAGTTCGTGAAGGAGCCAACTTCAATTTTCTCTTTAAAGAATAGAAACACTGAATGTCATCAAGCATGTATATCTACTTCAGTGTCTTGAAAGTAGCTCAATTCTTAAGATAGTAAAAGATAAAGATTTTTCAGAATTATTTTATCAAGTATGGAGGTTATTCCTTTTCTTGCTTTTAATTGCAAGAGCAAACCCATGGACATCAATGGCCAAGCACTGTTTCATACTAGAATGTTTTTTTCAATTATCCAAGAAATGTTACTATTTATGAGAAATCTCTTTTGTTCATAAGTACTGTTTCAGTGGCCTATCATCTAGTTGAAAATTATACAGGAAACTTGATATCACACTTTCATTTTCTGTTTGTATGGGGTATTCTTTTCCTTGTTTTATCTTAAAAAAATTTACCTCATCAATCCTAAATTGCCCTAGAACTAGACTGAAATAAAAAGTGTTGTAAGGAAGCTCACAAGGATGTGCCAATACCTACAGCTTTTAACAGAGCTGAAAGCAGTAAAGTTCACAGGCATGAGGAACCTGTTGCAAATTACCCACATGAAGAAGGCCAGCCCAGAATACAAGACCAACACTTCATTTTTTGTAATGGAAAATAGTGGGGAGGAGGCTTTTTCCAGCTATCTGTTTAGGATGTCTGCAGTCTTTGCAATTCTGGGACTAGGCCCTGGGAATGAGCTGCAGCAAAGCTCTTGGAGCTGCTTTTTTACTGAAGTCAGCTGCTGCCCAGGACATTTGCTCCACTGTCATAAGGCTCCCTGAGGCTGTATCGATCCTGGTGTATCAGTGGCACCAGGGAATGTCGCTGTGCTTCAGAATTCACCTGATTAATCTGCTAAATTTCAAGAATGGTCTCCAGTACATTTTGGGCCCATAATTACTGTCCAAAACAATTCCTGAGCCCAGCTGGACCCTGGGATAGAGCAGACACCTTTCCCTACAAGCAGCTCGAACGAGGCCATGGTTGAGGCTGTGAGGTCGGGTGACTTTGATGGCAGCAACGCGGCCTGTCCAGGGCTGCTGGGCCTTAAGGCCAAGCGCTACACCAGGCATGCTTAATGTACTTCTACAGGTGTAGCTTTAAAGGAAATTGTTCTTTCTGCTACTTACAAAGTTTTCTGCTAAGGATTTCCATGGGGAATCCATCAAGAGCCTCCTCCCTGCAAATTCCTTGAGTCCTTGCCAGACAATTTACAGAGCATCAGGTCCCCAGGCCTAGGAGAAAACAGAAAAATCAGTCAGGCAGAGACTTTGCTGCAAAGCTCTGCTAGAAGAAGAGTACGTTCATCTTCTCTGATAGATCCCCTAATCATAAACACAAATAGTCTGAGTAGTTGGCTTTATTTCAAGCAAGGCTTTTTATTTGCAGCCAGGACTGGGAGGGAATTTGCAACTGAATTAGCAAGTTGACGAGATGATCTGTTTGGGAAACATTTTACAGCTTTTAATTCCCAACCATGTTAATGGATTAACAGACAGTTTTACTCTGGCCCGTGAGATTGGACTCTTTCTGTACAACACAAAAGATTCCTCTGCTCTCTTGCTCTTACCATCACACCCCAAAGCCCCTTGGCCCTATCCTTACTACTGAGAATGGACGTGTGAAAATTTTATCCCATGTTCCTTTAAGACCTGTATGCACCAGAGGTTGTTCTGGTACCTGGACACTCAGGTGCTGCACAGAGCAGGGTAGTCATTTCCTGAACCCCATGGCTGATTTTTCCATCATGTCCCAGAGGAAATATCATATAAAATGCTGTGGAGTACAGTTTTGCTAAGATGGTACAGAATGTCATGGTGGGGATGGTTGCTTCTTTTCCTGTTTTGATTTTAGCACATTATTAAAAACTACGAGGAAATTTTGGTCATTTGTCCCCGATTAATCCACATGCATGCAGTGGTCCATGGGGATTCTATTTGCCTTGATATCTAGCTCACAGAAGAAATGCTGGCTGGGGATGAAATGCCATTAAGCACATGTAACAGGTGTTTCCAAATTCACTAGCAGTCAGCCCCAATTAAATATTCATTCTTCTGACACAGAATGCTTTTCTTTCACTGCTTAACACAAAAGGTCACAACTCATTTCTGTTTGAAATCTCAGAAGCCATGAGCTTCTGAGATTAAAATCTGTTTTTGCATGATTTTTTCTCAGATAGCGTTACAACCTTCACAATACTTGTACCAAGCATAAATTTTATTCACAACATTATAATAATTATATATTCTGGAAAAGAAAATGTCTCTTTCCATCAGAATCAATCTTGTCTCTTTCTATAATATTGGAAGGATCCAGAATGCATCTGTACTTGGTAATGGTGGAGCCTTGATTGAAATGCTGTTACAGAGCAGTTATTTAACTGTGAAGTATCATTAGTCTTTGTCAAAACAGATTTCAGTGGCAACAAAACCATTAATTGTTTTTGCACCATAGTTATATTGTTAATCATTTAAATCCATAATTATATGGTGTATGTTAACTGGGCAAAGCACATAATTATCATGCACAGCTATTTTCATTATTTAGCTTTTGCAATGAAGAGTTTATGTAGACTTTACATGGCACACAATAGTCATACAAAAATAATAATATGATCAGTCTGGGGGGCTGTAGTTTTTTCAATTTTTTTGGCATTTAATTATGACCTAGCTATATATTTTCCTTTTAGATTTCTTGGCATAAAATTGATTTATATAAATTATGAATTATCTGATACTAGATCACTATTGTAAAAAAAATTGGTTCAGTTCCTATTTCTCCTCTTTAACTCCTTCAAGTACTCTAGGCAGCAGTTCTGATCATGTTCAAGTCCTGCATACCCTATTTGAGCATTTAAATTTCATACGATAAATCCTCTCCAGTATTTTACATATAATATGCAATGTACTAAGTAGGTATTCAAAACCACCTCAATTCACACTAACTTGGGGAAGTCACTTTTCCAGCTCACACTGTGAAAACTAACAACCCCCAGGCATCTGTGTTTTAACCCCAGTAGAAACCTGCAGACACAAAAAAAAAAAAGTAGAAAAAACCCTTTTTTAACCCCAGTAGAAATCTGCAGACACAAAAAAACCCTGTTAGCCAACACCTTTGAAGACCACTGACTATGTCTGTCATTTACACTGTGTTAATGAAGATACCACTATATGACAAACACAGAGAGGATTGGCAGGAAGAGATCACAGTTGCCATGAATCTTTTGCTTAATCAAAGGACTCCAGATTAGGCATTCTCAATAATTAAAATTTAGAAATACAAAAGATGTTGACTCTAAAGAAGGAAACAATTCTTCTGGAGAAAAGCTACTTATGAGTAAGATGAAAAAAAATATGCAGAAAAGCCAGTAGCTCAAACCATCCTACTGTCTTTAGACTACAGAAACTGTTTACTTTCTAATTTTCAGGCTAGTTAAAATATTTATATTGATATTGATATTTTTATATTTTAGACATGTTACCCTTCTCATAGAATAGCTGTTTTCATAAAACATCTGTTTCAGCCTGATTTAGATAATCACAACGGATTAAGAAGCCAATTTTTTAAAAAATGCCTTGTCTAACAAAATGTAAATTAAAATTCAGAGAATTAGCAGTGTTATCATGATGTTTACCTGAGACATTAGCACCAGAGGTAATTTCTGATACCTTTGCAAAATTATGATTTCAGATGCATTGCTTAAAATGTAATATCTTTATATAAAATTTTGAGAAGTGTTTACATCACAGCTATTTCAGAATGACAGATATAATCTGATGATTAATATACAGCCATCTTAATACAAATGTGCATTTTTGGGCCATTGAATGAGTCAATTCTTTTGAATTATTTACAATTGCAAAGCTGTCAAAATAGGTTTAATTTTTAACCACCCAATATTGGTTGAAAATTAAATTCAATAAAACATCTATGGCTTGATATGAATTAACACATAAAATAAAAACCACAAATTAATTTAAATGCGTTTACCTGTTTCAAAGTTGTAACATGACAAATAAGCTCCTTTTCAATATTTTCTTTGGCACACGAGCTATTTACATAACACTGGATTAAACTATTTGAGCACATCCTTATTTTTCAGCATGTTTTAACCTCATTGAAACCACAAAGTGTTCACAAAATGCAGTTACTCTCCTGAGCCCATAAGCTGTATAGAAGTCCACACTGGTCACAGAGCACAGGCTCTGCTCTGTGGCTGTACCTAGACACAGCACCACGGTGATGAACAGGACACAGGTTTCAGCAGCTCTTGCATCTGTCCCCCTCTCAAGGTGCATCCTTTGACCCAGGTCCCCACACAATTCCCATCTGAAGCACTGCTGCAGTGACAGCTTTAGTGTAAAAGGCAAGGCTAGGCAAGGAGCAAACCTTAATGTGTAAGCATCCCTAAAGAGAAGAGCAATGCATTAGTTTAGCTCCGATATTTTATGGTGCATACAGACATCATTGTTAGCAGCCATAATCACCTCCATCAATAATGATTCATTCAAGATTGGCATCGTCATCCAAAAAACATGTTAGAAATACATTTTAAAAATATTCCTGACACTAGTGGGAATGGATTCAGTGCACATTTTCCTTTTAGGTCATGATTTGGCACAGCTATTTCCTGTATACTTGCCATTTTTTGCTGTTTAAAACCTAATTCAATCTTATTAGGCTATATGTCCCTTGAGACAGCTCTTTGCAGTTTGGTGAAATAACAGCAACAGTCAATCACTTTTGCAGCCTCATGCCATTTGGAGCTTTCTTGAGTCTATGAACTGCTTTACCTCAAAATATTATTATGTCTTACCAAAATATAACAATTAAAAAGTCTCTATACATTCAGTGACAATAAGGTAATTCTCAGTTTTCATTCTTTCTTGAATTCCTTTATTTAAATCTAAATTAATGCCTAAAATGATCTTCCTATACTGCTGCTCACCTCTATAAGATTTAAGAGTCTACTCCTTACCAGAAAAATTAAGTATTTGTATAATTCTGTAAAATAAAAACCTGCAATGTGTATGTTTTACTGAAATCATATTGAGTAAATGCAGAGTGTGATAGAAAGAAAGAGAAAAATGCTACAAAGAGCATTTAAGCCATGGTGTCCTGCTGATGTTAATAACATACCTTTGGAATTAGCTGCTTACCAAGTGTATAAGCACACATCAATTAATCTATACATCTATATTTCTTTTTTCTTTATAGAAAGCAGAGATTGCTGTTGCGCCTCTGACCATCACTTTGGTACGAGAAGAGGTCATTGATTTTTCTAAGCCTTTTATGAGTTTGGGGATATCCATTATGATCAAAAAGCCCCAGAAATCTAAACCAGGAGTGTTTTCCTTCTTGGACCCTTTGGCGTATGAGATCTGGATGTGCATAGTCTTTGCCTACATTGGTGTCAGTGTGGTCCTGTTCCTAGTTAGCAGGTTTAGTCCATATGAGTGGCACACAGAAGAACCAGAGGATGGGAAAGAAGGACCCAGTGACCAGCCTCCCAATGAGTTTGGCATATTCAACAGCCTCTGGTTTTCCCTGGGTGCCTTTATGCAACAAGGATGTGATATTTCCCCAAGGTTTGTGTCAAATCTTTTTAAATTCTCATTTTGTCTTCAACACTGATGCATAAAACCTTCTTTCATTAATTTTCCTGGCAGTGTTTTGAAGTCCATTCTTCAACCTTTTCTTTTTATTTTTTTTCTTTTTATTTTTTTTCTTTTTATTTTTTAATAGCCATGATAAGAGCAACAGATAATCTAGTTGAAATTTCAGTCATTACTATTATTTTTCCTATGTCAATGTGCATAGACCCCAAACAGCTGTCAGAAACAGCAGGTTCACACAGGGGAAATTCCACTGGGTTGACTTCTGAAGAACTGTGTTCTTGCTAGATTAGTTCCATTGCAACCATGAAATGCACACAGTTGTGCTGAATATCTGCCTTGCATCAAGGAATGTCCCACTTCTGTTTCAAGTTCTACAGTGCTGCTTCACAAATATCCTGTCTGTGAGAGACAATATTTGACTGTTTCTGAGAAGCCACTCTGTGTTGCTTTTAGAGCAACAAAGGACATGCCTCAGATCTACTAGTTCTATAATACATGATTAGTCCTATAATATATGATAATCTAGTAAATGATTAGTCTAATACATGCAGTCCTGAATTTCTCAACATTTATGAAGTTCTGGAACTTTAGTGGGCAGTAACTAAAGCTTTTTAATTAAATATTATGACCAAATCTTTCAAACTTAAAGGCTTCATTTTAGCCATTTGCAGTGAAATTTTGAGTATTCAGCATTGGCCTAATCCTTCTATTATTGAAGTTAGCAATAAAACTGGTACTGATTAAGAGTGGATGTGCCTTGCTCCTCAACAACCTTCTCATCAAATAGCAGGTATTGAAAAGGAAAATACAATTTTTTATTCAACAGAAATGTCTCTTCTATCAAAAAATTCTTGCTTCCTAAAGAAGAAAAATGTGAATATTCAATGAATGATTGCAGTAGCTTGTGGAATTTTTGTGAAGTTTGGGTGACAGGAATATGTTAATCCTAAAACTGACATAATCCATATGCAAAGCCTTTTGCATTTTTTTTTTAAAGAGGAAACTGAGAAAGCTACTTATTTTCAGCTACCATGCTTTACTTTTGTCTCCAAAAAGAGATTACCTACCCAGTATCTTTTGACACTTTTTTCCTATTTTTAGGCATGTCCTTAAATAATAGGAACACTGAGATTACTGTCCAAAAGGATTTAAGCTTCTGTGTATGTGTGATACACATCGGTACAGTGGACTACACTGTAGACATTAAGTTTCTAGAGTAGAAGCATCTATTAATATTTAAAATGCAAATGATCTTCCTCCCATTGATTGTTGCTTAATGACAAATGTTCAGCAATAATGGTGCCTTCACTCTCTCTCTCTCTCACTTTTCGTGGCTCAAGAGACAGGAAAATGTGCATTATCTTATTCATGTTTAGATCCCTCTCAGGTCGCATTGTCGGAGGTGTCTGGTGGTTCTTCACGCTCATCATTATTTCATCCTACACTGCTAACCTCGCTGCTTTCTTGACTGTTGAGAGAATGGTCTCCCCCATAGAGAGTGCAGAAGACCTTGCCAAACAAACTGAAATTGCTTACGGGACACTGGACTCAGGGTCAACCAAAGAGTTCTTCAGAGTAAGTTGGCACGTCCATTAGACCAGCTATCCCTACCAACCACTCTTTTAAGATGCTTGGAAATGTGAAATAATGTGACTTTGCAATTATATGCAGTATGGTTTTGTAACTCCTGAAATGCTTTAGCTACATTTTTACCCCCACAAGACCATTTGTTGGAGTTTTCAGTTTTTTAATCTGTGGAAAGCTTTTTGATCCTGTCAAAAAAAAAAAAAGAGATGCAAAAGAGATGCCCGGGGGGATACTGAAGCAAGTGATAATTAAAGCAGCATTACACTATCGATTCCTGTGAAGCTACAGTACTGAAGTGATGTGCAGCATTGAAAGTCTATGATGGCAAAGTGGAGTCTTGCAGGTTTTGTTTCTGCTTATGGATTTGGCTGTGTGCATTTTGCTTTAGGGTCTTGGGTGGTAGGCAGGAAATGCATTTTTTAATTTGCCGACTTTCAGATGGATAATAAAGAGAAAATTTAACTCGAGGGGATGTGGTTGGAGCATTAGGAAACAGCATAAATAGCCATTCATAAGCCTGTGCTGTCTCTATTGATTACTTCATTGTCATTTGCTTTCCTGCATTAGTGTGGTTGGTATGTAATCCTCATCATTTGCCAGCTGGAAAGCAGGGAGCTTGGACACATCACAGGCAGCACATAATAAACAGTCCTTCCTGCTTTATTTCATGACTCCAGCAGATGAAAGTTAAGCTCAGCTGACCGAAGTGAGTTCAGTGTTTAAACACAGCTCTGAATAAATGCTGTGAGCCAGTAACCATTCCTTGAAAATTGCACAGCTAATTAGGTCATTATTTAGCTGAAATATGAAGATTAAGGGATTTTTAGAGGTCAGGAAGATGGAATGAAAATTTCTTCTAATTGCCTAATTGAAAGGAATTCTGTTAGGTACTCACACGCACCTTCACTGTTTTTAATTTGGCCAAACTGAACTCAGTAAACCATTAAGAAAATTTTCAGTGCCATTTGGAAACTGTAGACAATATCCATTCAAAGACAGTGTCTCAAGTGAAATAACCTTTTTTATTGCAACAACTATCCCCATAGAAGTACTTGTAAATCTGTTCTATTAGCTGCAGAAAGATGATTTATAAGATATAGATTTCACTTAACAAACACACTGATTGGACCTTCACATCATGAAACTGCTCAAGGAGTTCAGTTTAAGCCAGTTTTCTAGATTTCTTCTGTAGACACTGGAGAAAGAAAAGCAGCCCTGTGTATCCTGTGTGAGATGGGTGTGTTGTGCTGAAATAAAGCACACATTTAAGTACCTGCCTCTTTACTTGAACTCTAGAAGGATCCAGCTGAAATGGCTATGGTGCTTGGTACCTCGACTGTTCACTAAAAGGTTTCTAACTACCCCTGTCTTACTATTTTTTTAATGAGTACAGTCCCTCCTACCGATTATTTATATTCACCTATGTTTCGCCCATAAACACACTTTTAGTTCTTTTTGTGGAAAGTTAGATATTTTATTCTTGGAACTCAAGTTTCAGTCCATCCTAAATTGAGGTGGTAACCACAATATATGGGTACAAATAGTTCTTTCTACTAGAACGAAACTGTGATGATACTTAAAAACATAGTGCTGACAGTCAGGCAGATTTATGTAACTTTGCATTTATTAATTTGTTGCATTTTCAAGAGTATCTAGTGCTTGCAAATTTGTTAGGTGATGGTATGCAAAAATTAATTCCCAAAGAAATAGTAAAGAATTAAGGACTGGAATTGTTTTCTTAAGACTTTCAACATACATATACAAGCCATTGTATTGAAGTAATGAGATCAGATATTTTGATGTAGAAACACTATTGGTCATAAAAATTTCATGGTTCTTTTAAATCATTGTGTAAACACAGAAACTCTTTCAATATTTTATGCAAGTTCTCATTTTAAAGAGAAGATACTACGATGGAGTGAAATGTCTACGGTGACAGCCTTTTTTTCACTTCAATCTTAAAGGGCTAAGAGAAAAAAGAAGGAAAATCAATGTTGCTCTTTTTATGTTTTCTTTTCTTTCAAAATACAGAGGGAAACTTTAAAATTAACTACAAATACTAAATACTATTGCATATGCAAAATGTGAAACCTAACAAGAATTTAAACTGTGTTGATCATTTTCTTTAAAATGGTGCAGTTGAGGCCCTGCTTTCAAATTATTTCTAGTCTCACAATATAGTGATTCTTAATGATACTTTATGTACTATTTCTAAAGATATTTTTCACAAAACAGGGAGAAAGATAAAATATCGACAGACAATATTTACATAAAAGCTGTTTTCAAAATACATAAATTAAGACCTAGACTGAAACAATAGTACAAGAAGATTGTGTGCCAAGTCGAACATTTTGTGGGTTTGGAAGCAATTCACTTCTTGGTATTAGAATCATGTGTAACTTTTCTGTCAGTGGCGATTATCTGGCTGAAGATGAGCCTTCAGGACATTTTCTCATCATTTTGTCATTTCTGATCAAAATGTCAGAAACTCTGAACACCTCTTCAGCCTGTTTTATATCTGGATTGAAAGCAGAAAAGGGAAAATAATTTTAAAGCCAACACAAAGAAAAAGAGGAACTTTGATACTGTTAGCTGTTATATACTCCTGTTTTCTGTTTTACATGCAGTCAGAGTTGTATTTTCCAGGCAGACTGCTCAAGAGAGAAAGTAGTTAGCTTTAGCAGTTCTACTCAGAAAAGCCCGAAATTAAACTTATCCCAGCTTGGCTGACTGCAGGGAAAGCTGCAATGTTTTCTCACATGATCATAAAAAATATTTGTTAGTTCATTCTTCAGTTTTCACTCTGAGTTGACATGTAAAAATTGAATGCAAGCAAATAAAAGTTTGGGAGAAGAAAATGTTAGAGAGCAGATACCTTGCTAGACTTTCCATATTTTTCTATTTTCATTGGCAAAGGAGACTAGATGCTAAAACAAAAAAATAATTAAATGCAGCCTTTTTCAATTGATGTAGAGCAGTGTTTCCTGTTACTAATCAAGCTGTTTATGTGCTGCATAAAGTTATTAATGGAAGTGACCTATTATATGGCTCCTTTATAAAGAAATAGATGTAATGGATGTTAAGATGAGAGAAATGTTTGGAAGTGAAGGCAGACAAAGGCAAGAAAATACTCTTGAAATTATGACTGATTTATTACTACACTCTTCCATTTTTTTCTTTCTGTAAATTTAAATCCATGTAATTACATTAGTGTAAAGCAAAAATAATGCATTGGTGGCTTAGTTTATGCTCTGCTCCCAGCCACTATTATGTAAATATAAAATAGCTGTGACTATAGTGAAAAGAAAGGGTGACAAGTCAGGATGTGATTATGGACATACACAGCTGTTGTTGATTCAAATGTTATTATATTTGACAGAATGATAAAATTATGCATACAGACAAACTAAAAAAGGAAAGCATAATTTATGATGTTCTGCTATACGGCATTTTTATTGAACAGTTTTAGTAAAATGCCACTTACTTTCAGGATAGATTTAGGTTCCTTGCAAATTATTTTCTAAGTAATAGTACAGTCATTCAGTAATTGGTAAAAAGAAGTGCTTCAGGGAAATTACTCTCAGATATAGAAAAGGCTCAGTTCCAGGCTTCTTAAAGCCATTTTAAATTTATATAATACTAAGATTATAGGATTTAGTATTTGTTTAAACAATCTAAGGCCCTTTGTTTTGGGGCTTTTGAATAATGAATATTTTCCTGGAGTGCTCAGCACAGTGTAGGAGCAGCCTCATAGACCAAATCTTGCTTAGCTAGAAACTCCTCTTGACTCAGATAAAAGCTGACTTGAGCATTAGGGTAAAAAGTCCTTTTTGGAGCATACATAGGGGAAGACAAGTGCCATCTGTTATTATAAAAACAGTGTGTAGTGTTCAGCTGACACACTGCTGGTTTGCATGTATGTACTCCTACTGCTGGAGGAAGCAAAGGAGTTGTTGGGTGAATCTAATGAGCATGGGAAACTTCTCAGCCTGACAGCATTTCCTTCCTTTCTTTTAGTGGAATTTTTGATTTGCTTTAATTTTTTATGAAGAAGTTTTATTTTTTGCTTAAGTATTTACCTGTAGTCACTCCATGCATTCTCAGACAGGAAAATTTCCAACTAATGCACTCTAAGCCATGAATTGTGTGCATTCTTTGAGAAAGTACATTTCTTACTCAGTTATTGGCAGGATGAGAGTCTTTAAAATAAATCCACTGATATTGCAGTTCTAGAATCATATCTAATTCTTTAAGAAAGATGCTTATGGCATTTTACTTCCTTTAGTATATGCTCCAACTTGCTGTTTCCATCTTTTACTGTGAACCATGTCTTTAAAGATTGTATAGCATTTCTGAATATAGATCAGGTCAGTTCTGAACTCTGAATCATGAAAGCAGAAATCCTTCTTAAGCTACTGTGGTTTTGATGGTAGAAGAAGTAGGTGTCATAGAAATGCTTTAAGATTCAGCTGAGTATTTATGGGGAGATGATTTTACTGTTTCTTTTAAGAGTACAGGCTTATTGTGGACATCTATTTCATATATCATTCCCTAAAACACATTGACTGTGTGAACTTCCTCTATCTAACAGTAAATTCAGCTTTACAGGTTTCTTTTTTGACTGCTAGAGGGTAGCCAAACTCAAAAATTGTATCTGCTACTATAGTATTGATAATTTTCTTTTTTGACTCTTTTAAAATAATGGAATTCAGATGAAACCCTTCTCCAAGATTTTCCCAACCTCAAATGTCTGAAAACTTAAGTATGGTTGATTTTATTTGAGCAGTGCCATTCTGAAACGTTGCAACATTCTTTTGTTCTAACTTGTTTTTGATTTTCCCCAGAGATCAAAAATAGCAGTGTATGAAAAGATGTGGACCTACATGAAATCAGCTGAGCCATCAGTGTTCACTAGGACTACTGCAGAGGGAGTAGCTCGTGTCCGCAAATCCAAGGGCAAGTTTGCCTTCCTGCTGGAGTCCACCATGAATGAATACATTGAGCAACGAAAGCCATGTGACACCATGAAAGTGGGAGGAAATCTGGATTCCAAAGGCTATGGCGTAGCCACACCGAAGGGTTCTCCATTAAGGTGGGTGGAATAGTATAACAATATAAAATGTGTTGTTATAGTATTCCACCTTCCCTGATGTCCCTGATATAGCTCTTTTTGTTTTGTGTGTGAACATGGTATGTTATCTTTATTTTCTTCCATTTCATTTCTTTTTTGATCAACAAAGGTAACCATTTCTAATTGCAATATGGATTGAGCAGCTATAGTTGGCATATGTTTCAAGGCCATATAAAAACCAAACTGGTTGAACACTAGCTACTTGAAGTCAGCCTCAGCCAATAGAATTAACACCAGTTATTCTATTTCATCAGCTTTTTTTCACAGAATTCAACCCTTTATAGCAGTATTATGCTTACATTATCTACATCAGTATCTGCATCAATAATATGCCTACATTTTATGTTTTGTTTATTGATCTCGGCTACTAATTTCTGAGTAAGAAGCTGCTTGTAACATCTTTTTTTCAAATGTCATCACTTGGAGGTAATTAGTCCTTCATTAAAGTACTTTTTTACTAAAGCACCTTCTTATTCAGAAAAAATGTTTGTGTTTCTAGCATTATGCATTTCAGTACTGCCTTCAAACTCACCGGTATTTCTTTTTCATGGTATCAGATACATTCAGTAAAGTAGAAGAGTTTTTGATTCACAGGCAGAACATCATTTGCATTTCATTTAAATTGTCAGGGGACAAAAGTCAGCTTTGTGTTAAAATTGGTGGTGTTTACCATTCTGTTTCTTTAATGTTTAACCCAAACAAAACTTTCATTTTCTAGTGTAGATTTGCCAATTTTCTTGAAAACAAAAAAGCAACTAGGAGTTGAAGGGAGTCTGATAGTGATAAGGTGCACATGGGTGGGGGAAAGGGAATGCTCCACAGAGTGCTCTGCACCCCATTTTTCACGCTTGTGCTCATGAGAAGGAATTACAATGTGAAATAAAGGGGAGGAAGTAGGTTTAAGGGAAGAGTTGCAAGTGCAGGTGTAGCGATGTCTGTGGATGAGGTAACTAAGGACCTATTTGTCTACATCTGTGACTGCAGAGGAGACATCATTGCCACTATGCAGATAACTAGACTCACTCATAACTCATCAGTTTAACCTGCACAGAATGCCATAAACATCAGTAGCTGTAACTGCATACAGGGACGGTGAAAGGAATATCATTAGAATCATTTGCATCCACAGCAAAAGAAGATTTGTATGTGCAGGGGAAAATCAGGACAGCTATTTCAGTGACTGAATATGAATTTTTGGTCCTTCACATTCAGTACCTATCAGATTTAAAAATGGCCACCTTCACTGCTGGGCAAAGTAGAGAGAACATTAAGGAGGTGAGAGAGGGAAAATGACAATGAAAATGTTCATTCTTTAGAAAAACATGTCCAGAATTCATAGAGTAGTTAAAGGTAGTAGTTAAAGCTAATAAAGCTAATAGGAAAGGCTGCTCTATTATCTGGATATATTTTCAAAACACTTGGTTTTTATTTTATATTTATGATAAATTAATATCTCCTTTTCAGTGTTTCAGACAACCTAAGAGTGGTAGGCAGCACTGCAGTTTAGGGTAGTAAGGAAATGCCCACTGCTGACAGTCATGCTTTACTGAGTCAAAGCTAGGGCATACATTTTAGGAGTACTTTGGCTGCTGTCATATATGTCCTAGCAGTGGGCTCTTTGCTTTAAGTGTGCTTTATGGTGTTCTTTAGTCCCTTTCCCTTTCTTCTTCAGAGTATTCAATACCAACAAGAGACAGCCTGTTATAATGAGCACTGATAGCCTGTGGAAGTTGATTTGTGTCAAATTTGGGCTTATTTCAGGTTTGTTCAGTTGGCTAGACAAAAATACCTAGGAGTAATGGGGATGAGACATGAAGCAGTTAGAAGTAAGAGGACCTAGTAAGACTAATAAGAGCAGAGAGGAAGAGCACAGCCACGATTGTAAGGATCCAGTGTGAAGTCCTGGTTATATCCCAGCTAAAGACCAAGCTCCCAGACAGTTCAGTGAGGCCATAGTTTCATTTAACTGGGGGTCAGCAGCTGTCATTAGGGTGATGTGATCAAAACCATGTCATTTTTCACATCCTACCTTCAAACATGTTTCAAAAAGCAGAATAGGGGAAATCCTACCGGACTTGAAAATTGGACCAAATCTTCTTTCAAGCTGTCTTGACTGGCTGTCCATGTCCATGCCTTTCCTGAGCCTTTCTTTCACATGTGCTAAGCTGCTTGTTCTCCTGCTGCACCCCATTCCCTCTCTAGCCCCAGTGACAAACCATCAGTGCTGCTTACCTACTAAAAACATTAAGCAACACACTTAATGTTCTGGATAAAAATAAAGAACAAGCAATACCTCACATTTGTACCACCTCTTTCATGTATATCTATGGAGAGTAGCACTTACAGAAGAGGGGAAAATCTTCCTCCCCCTGTGTTTTTGAATAGAAAAGAGTCAGCTGTAAATTTTATCTGCATGTTTCAGTATTTCCTGAATTTTTAAAGATTTAGATTATGCTTCTTTTGCTATTTTGACTGTATCCCACATGGTAGTGTTTCTGTCACTGATCAGATGACTTATGTAACTGCTGTCTGCACAGATAATTGCAAATATTGAGCATGCAGCTTGAAATCCATGAAGGGCAGGCTAGCTGAGCTCATTACATAAATTAGTCAAAAGACATAATTTGATATGGGAATTGCAAATTTTGTTTTATTTAATAATCCTAATTTCCTATTTGAGTTATATGTAGACCACAAATTACTTGATGTAGTTCACAAATAATTGCAAATAGCTTATAAAATTTAAACATTCAAATGCTATCTTTGGTTTGTTCAGGACTAGGGGAAAAAAAACAACTTTTCCAAATGAATTATTCATATCAAATTAATCACTGAACTATTTGAACACCTATTCCGTTAGAAGTATTTTAGTCTTAATCCTCCTCCTACTTACAGTGATATAAATCAGGAGTTTTTTCCCTGAAAATATATAGTAGCATCTGAATAAAATTGATGTGAGTCTGTGGAGAACCAGATCACAAATTTTCACACATCTAACTGACTGAAAGTGGTTCTTCCTGTAGCATAGGATTAGGGATGGTTCCCTGCCATCACATCACCAGGCTCATGTTCATTACAGAGCACATATCCATCACTTGGTTCATGCAGATGAAATCCACCTGTCAGAGAGAACCAAGGACTGGTCTCTCTGTTGCTCATGACCATACACATGAGCAGGGTAGTGGATTTTAATTCAAAACTCTTCCTTGTTGGGTTTCATGCTACACTCCTGCAGTGTTCAACCAGTACCTATTGGCTAATTGGAGTGATTTATTCTCAGTGCTGGTGCAGAATTACAAATAATGCATATCACTGAATGGAGGAGAATGGGAAATGCCTGATGTGTGTTTCTTTTATGCCCAATGGGCAGTACCACATCACATATCATGTGTGTCTCCTTCCTTCCTTCCTTTTCAGTGATATTCATTTCTATATGATGTTGTAAAAGACTGTCATGTTTGAGAAGGAATGTGGGATTGAGGGCAAAGGCTCTCATCACAACAAAGATTGAGTTTCTCTCATGGCATTACCCAACTGTTCTTACTGTTTCTCCTCCTACAACGGTAGGTATCCTTCCAAAGCCACTGTGTGGTACTCAGTGTGAATTAATGAGTTTTTTTCTTCAAAGGTGGTGCTTTCAAAGGTGGTTAAGAGAGTGCTGCTTGTCTGCTTAGCAAGACCTACCTCTGTAAAAGTGTTGTCATTAGAAGATGTTCTTGTGGCCAGACTTCTGGCCCTTGTGGATCACTCCTGGGCCATCTCCCTTGCCACTTGCAGAAACTGTGTTATCAGAGGGCAACACCTGGAGATCTTGTACTACTCAAGTCCTGTGCCTTGCATGCCTCTGCTTTTCTGTTTTAGATATGTAGGCATCATAAACAAGTTTGAATAGTGAAGAACATGAAAGAGTTCTCCACCCTAAGAGGTAATGATAAAGAAGCTAAGGGCAGTATTTTCTCAAAAGTACACTAAAAGCTTTTTCAGCTTTTTGTACCTTGAAGCTGTTTTATGTTAAGGGGAATGAGAGATTGGGCTAAAAAATGAGTTGTTATAATTTCTTCTCTTACTGTTTCAACTAAGGACATTTGTCCTGTCCTGTAGCCAAAAGTATGCAGCATGCATGAGTGAAACCTGCAAGGTCATAAGTGTCTGGTGAGACACTTTGAGCCCAGGCAGATGAGAATGGCAGCATTAGATTTAGACAAATAATAGAAAAACATTGATTAGATGCATCGATGTATTTTAGAGATTGGTGATATTTGTTCACCAACCTCATGAAATCCAGAGCTCTAATAAGTTCCTGCTATTGGAATCACAGTTAATGTTTATATATATATGAACCTGGGATTCCATATTCCATTATTCAAGCATCTATTCTTTTTATGTAGTAAAGGATTAACTCAGTTTGACTTTAGGAAGAATTCTTTATGTTCTGAAGAGGAAGGCAAAAAGATCCACCTGGTGATATCAGCTGGTTTTTGCAGCGTGACATCTTGTGACATGAACTGACTCTTTGCACTTTATCCATTCTTCACTGTGTTTAACATAAGGTGTGCAGTGTGGGAGGTGAATCAGGGATGCTAGTGTTGCAGATGTAACTTTGCCATCATTTTAGCAACTTATATGGAGAGAAAATATCTCTAGTGAAGCTAGAGATTTTAGTTTCCATCCCCTGCAAGGGAAGAGCTCCCTGAAGGTTGCTTGGGGTGCAAAAGGCATCCAAACTGTCCTGTCAGCAGTGTATGGATTCTCCTGTTTTACATAATGTAATGTGCAATACCAGAAAGAGATTTACCCTAGAAGTGAGAGTTCTGTGGTGGAAGGACATTTTTCTTGAAGAAAAATGAATCTGTGGGAATAAGATAAAGATCTGTTATGAGGGGAGTCTTTGTGTGCATGGGGTCTGTAATCTACCATCTTGATCTCAATGACTTCATCTTCTTGTTTTCCTGAGGTGAATCTCTAGAACTGCCATTCCTCCATTGCTTCATTTCAATGTGGTACTACAGCTGGCAGTTACCTTGGTGTTTCACAGATATATGTAGTATGGTTCATTAGAAATCTAGTGTTGGAAGAAAACTTATTTTAGTAACTCATGCTCATTCATAAAAAATTTTGGCAGACCTTACATAGGATGGAATATTTTCCCCCCACCTTTTTTTTTTTCTGGTGATATTTCCTTTTATTTTTTTCATTGACCTGAAAATAGCATTATGATAGTATAGTTTCTTCCAGTGGGACTATTTAATTTTTTATCAAATGTTGTCCTCAATGTTTTTGTAGACCAGACTATAAGGATCTTATTGTGGAAGGAATTCCAAGCTCATCATTCACTGCCAAAGCTGTTTATTGTGAATTTAATATAATATTCTTGAGATATACACCAGTTCTCATTTTACCCTGGATTTTTAGGTCAGTGAGCTGGTAATTCACACCAGGCTCTGTAGGAAAACCATCAGAGTCATTATACAGTAGTGAACTGTAAGGACAGGTAAAAACATTTCCTCCCAAACATATTACATGCTCTGGTTTCTTATGCTTTCTATAAGATTGGATTTGTGTGTGCAAAAGAATAAGTAGGATATTCACAGACTTCCTCTGAGTAAGAGAAGAACTAGGAAAAATGTTTGAGCTGGCCACACAAATTTTTTACGCTGTCAACATTTGTTTACTACAGAGGACTTCTTCCACTTTTGTTTTTCAATGGTTTTGTACTGCAGAAATCCATGAATCTTTAGAAAAATACACTTTTCCCATGAATGAAGCTTCTTGCACAAACTGTGTTGTATCATAAAGGAAGCAATTCCCTAGACCACTCTTCAGTGTACACTATATGGTTCAGTTTTCAAAGGTCTTTATAGATTTTTTTTTAACCAATATTGTTGGTGTAACTATTCTATTTTGGTGTTTCTTTGGATCTGTGGGCTGCATTCTTCAATCAGTGGCATGTCCCTGTTTCTAGAAAGGTACCAAAATAGGTAAAAGTAATGTGTGGTTGGGTCATCCTGATAACATCAGAGGCCCATGTGCCTCTGAGCATATTGTGGCACTTCAGAGAGAAGAATGGGTATTTCTTTTGCTGGTTAGCTGTCTTCTGTTTGGCAACACTGGCACATAAAGGCCTCCCCAGATCATTCTGAAGACAAGCAACCATCACAGTGAGGAAAGATGCAGAGGAAGCAGGTTTGATTTTTTTTCACATTTCCCTTCTCCTGCCAGAATGCCTAGTCTTGCCCTTAATCAGTGCATTATTCACAGAGTTGTTTCAGCAAAGCACTGTAGGACCTCAAAACTGATGTTATTTATATACAGTGTTGAGAAGATATAGGAAGAACTGGTGAATAATTGAGGTTTGATTATTAAAATGAGTGATGTGAAAATACTGAGTTTGACCTCTACACTTTTGAAGCAAGGGCCACTGGAGAAAGCAAAAACCCCTCCATAGTTATGGGGTGGTCTGTTGATACTTGAAGGAACAGGATTTTAGTCAGCTTAACAGAATTTTCCAGGGTCATTTCTTTCTGTGATACAAAATTATATGAAAACTAGACGGTGGTCTGTAGCATTTTATACATATATAAACATTATCCTGTTTGACTGATGGTGTAGATGATACTGTATGACTTTGCATAAAATTTTTCCCTTCACTGTAGGCATAACTTCCCTGCACTGTAGGCATAGCAAGGCTTGAATTACCACATCATTACCATTCAGTGTCAAAGCTTATAGCTGAGATATTTCTGAAGCAGGTCAGATCCTTCAGAGCTTGTTGAGTTTTCTATCAACTGAAAATAACACTTACTAGGTAAAAAGGCAGAGAATGGGCCACTGCTTAAGAAGGAATAAAAAAGTCAGGGGTCAAAAGAAGATCAGTGAAGAGAACCTGACAATGAATGTTAGCAAGTTGTTCTTTCAGCTGAGCCTGGAAGGCATACTTAATTTTGGTTATCTGGGTTATTTCTGCCTAAAAAAACAGAGTATCTCTTTGAAAAGTAAATATAAAGCCTTGGGAACAGATATTTGAGTCCCAACTTGCTCTGTTCCACAGTGATGCCTGCTGGATTAATTTCATAATTTTCAATCAAGATAAGGGTCTTCCCTGTGCAAAAATAGTGCAGTAAAAAAAAAGGGAAAATTTCATGATGACTAATAAGATTCACTGCAAGATGTACAAGCAAATGTATTGAGGCAAAATCTTCTACTTGAAATAGTTTTGCCCATTCTTGCAATTTTTACTTACAGAGGAAGGAAATTGTAATAATTCTGATTTAAGTCACCAAATGGCAGTAAAGAGCATTGCTATTGAGATAATTTCTGATACTTATCTCTTTGAAAGAAAACAACTCATTAATGTCCATGATGCTGCATTTGCTGAATTTTCTCTGACCTGGGGGAGAAGAAAATCACTCTATCTTTCAAGTACTTCAAAGAGCCATCTCTGACCTGCCTTGCCTCACAGAGCCTGTTTCTTCATTGCCACTAGCAGGAAGTTTTCACTCTCAGACTTCAAGGATGATTCATAATTGAACAAAGCTCTCTGTGGTTTGGAGGAGAAATCAAAAGTCACAGGAATTTGTTCTGCTGCCATTTCTGTTTTCCTACACTACAAATAAGAGTAGAAGCAACTGATGGAAGGCAAAGCTCTTCCAAGAAGCTTAGCTCCCATCTTGATCACACTGTCAGGTTCTGGTGCCTCTCTGCTAGTATCATCCTGCTCCTTACTCCAAGGAAAGTCTTGGGATTTTAGTGAGAAAATGAAGTGTTTCTGAGCAGGAGTGAAAGAACAGAGCATGGAAACAGCAGTAAAACTATTTCCTAGAAAGCCTGGAGGGTTTTTTTTGTTTCTTTGTTTCATTTAAACATTTCAGTGGCAATAGGTATTTTTAGATTAGCAGTATAATCAGTGTAAAAGGTGAAGCTACCATTTTGTATCTTCTGCTTTAGCATTTGCTTAAAAGCACAACTGGGCGCTTTTTTTTAAATATTTTTGCAAACTATTTATACAAGAGGTTTCTCATTCAGATATTTAGTGATTACTAAAAATTTCTTTACTGTCTTACAGAAGCATTGGGCCAGGCTGAGGTAGCAAGCACCAGGAAAATTTCCATAACAGGCTTGTTTTCTACAGACAGAAAGAAATCAAGGCAGCAAAAAGATCAGAGTTCTTTTCTTGCTTGCCTGTTTCAGAATTGTTTGAATGCATACAGGATAGGAGCTTCACAATAATAGATCTATCTAAATGAAATTTGTCAGACTGTTGAGTTCTCTGACAGGTAAAGAGGGGCTTATATTCAAGTATAACCAATGAACTTACCTCAGACTATCAGCAAAGGCCATAATGTCTCAAAAATACTGATACCATTGCTGTGCTCACGTCCTACTGATTTTCTGGACTTTTACAAACCTTTGATAGCATTAATCCCCACTGTATGCCAGTGGGATACAAAAGGTTATGGTTGTTTCCAGTCTATAGATCCCCTGAGAAATAAATGCTGCCTCTTGCCACTTCAGAAATAATTTTCTCCTGCCCTTTTCCCTGCCATTTCCCCAATCCCTTGTAAAGCATCTCAGCAGAGGGCAAGATGCAGCCCTTTATATTTTAACAATGCTGCCCGTTATTATTTCTCTCTTTTCTTATTATTACAACTCTCTGGCTGTTTAGGTGTCAAGTCCCAGGAACTGCCCTTTGAAGTTGATGGTACAGTTCCCAACAACTGAAAGGCCTCTCCCACTAAGATAATAATTGTTCAGGTAAATTGTAGGTAGACTGAAGCAAGGGAGCAGGCTGCTGAAAGGGATCTCAGCAGCTTGTAACAATACCTCTCTGTGGAAATGACATTTGGGGTACCAATAGCACCTGAAAAACAGTTTGTGATTAATCTGTGTGATAGTTACAAAACTGCCCACTTCCAATTGACAGCAAGTACAAGATGGACTCCACGAAACATAAAATGGCTATTTAGTCTTTGTGCAGCCTTGATTCCTGTGAGAAATCTCCAACCAAAAGTAGGGAGAAAAGTTTTTTCTTTCTTGTGGTTGCTTTGAACTGAGAACAGAATCTCAGACTTGCACAGTGTGTGACAGAGTAGGCATTATGGACTGAACATCCCAACATGAAAGGTAGAAAGGTGTTGACAGCACAAAACAAGATTCAGAAGTCTTAATGTATAATTTAAGCTACTGTGTGTCTTGACACAACAGCTCTAAAATGCAACTCTTCTCCATCATCAGAATGCTCCCAAGGAGCTCAGGTTCCAAATAAAAATGGCCATATGTGTATCTCACTGAACAGTACAAGTTTAAAATATTGTTTGATTAATTAGTGACTTGTGGATGATCAATAATTTTTCCTCTTAACTGGTCTGCTTTGTGTGTGGTAAGAGGTAGAATGAAAACTAGAGCTCTTTTTCTCAACTATCTCTCATTATCCTTAGCTCAAGTCTCTGCACTTCTATAACTCGATGCCTTACTCCCGTTTTCTGCTTCCTATTCCAACCAAGTCACTGAGTGAAAGCTTAAATCAAGCCTGAAAAAGGATTTAGCTCCTATTTAACTATATCTTTTAGCAAATCACATTATGCTAAGCAATGCTGTGTGTTCTTTTGTTGTGACTCTCTTTTAACAGTTTTTGGCAGGATTGACAGTTTTCTGTAGTCAAAGTTTGACTAAAATTTTCCCTGCAGTTTTTTAAAGCCAAAAGTCAACTGGATAAAAGGGATCCAAGCCTGACCTGATGCAGACACCTATTTTATTTTTGTACTTCAAGTACTTCTTTCTACTCTAAAAGAACACATGAAAATAATAATCTGCCTCCAGTATGCAAAGAAAATATAACTTTTTTAGTTGTTTTTTTTCTCCCGTCTTGTTGAGGAATAGCATCTCTGTGCAGGAAGATCCAGATCCCTTGCTAGCTTCCAGATCTTCCATTACTAGCAGCGGGGATGAATGAGGTCTGCAGGTGAGAGCAGCCCCAACATCTGGCAGCCCATCTGTTACCTCCAGAATATGTACAGCTTTCTCTGAACATAATTACACATCAGGCTCTTTCCAATCTGTTGCTGCTATGGTTCCATTTAGTGTGCCCTGGATTTGTAACTATGTCTTTAAGAGGCTTTTATATGCAGAATTAGATGTTTGGATTCTTTGGTATGGATGCAGGCACCTGATTTCACACATCTTATGCTATGTTGTTTGTGTGATTTAGGTCTATTTTGGATCTTAAAACTCTTAAGCCAACAGAAATATTCATGAGATCTGGTAATGTCCTACAGAATATCTCAGCTTTTTTTAGAAAACCCAAGTTGTCCATATTTCATATGCCTTAATGTAAACATTACTAGACAATTCTTCACATTTTTACATTTTCAACCAAAATTCTGAATTTTAAGGTTTCCACAAGAGCCTTTTACTGCTTGCAACACAAAATATGACAAGATAGGTTTTAGAAGGATGCTCATTTCTTCATTGGTTTAAATAAAAAGAAAATGCCTTCTATCCAAAGCTAGAGGACTCACCCACATTTAAATGCTCTGCATTTACTAAGATCCAGCTCCTCAGATTTTAATCAGTATATGATACTATTCTGATTATATTCTTTACCTGCTGATAATATTTTTTGGTTTAAAACCGCATGAACACTTGACAATTAGTTTTGAATTTTTTCAGTTTAAATAATGCAAGCTCAGTCTATGAAAGTGTAGTTGAAAGTGAACAGAAAGTCATCACAGTTTCTTGAGGATTTAGGATTTTTTTCCTATCACAGTTAAATAAGCAGGCTGCTATTTTTGGCATCTCTTTTAGATAGTGGGCAATTATCCAAAGCAGTTTCCAATTAGAGTGCTTTTAGTTCATCCAATTTGTAGGCCACAAGAGAAGATACTGTTGCATTAGATAAAATAATTGCAAACATTCAGACTGCATGTAGAACACAACATCCTCTTTTTTTGGCCTCCTCACTTAAGAAAAACATCAATAAATTGAACCTATTTCATGGAAGATGATCAAGATAGAGCTGGATATGGATCTGGACCTTCTCTGATGAGGAGAATCTGGGAGAGCTGGACTTGTTTAGACTGGAGCAGAGATGTTTTCGGGGCATCTTAGGAGCAGCCCAGAGTGTCTGCGTGGGGGTCTTCGAGTATATGGAGCCAGACTCTTCACAGCAGTGTAGGGCAGGAAGGTCGGTGACCATGAACATAACATGTAAGGGGAGAAGTTCAGACTGGATGTAGGGAGGAACTATTTCCCCTGACTGCATGAGGGCAGTCTGACAGTGACACTCTGCTCAGAGAGGCTGTGCAGGCTTCATCCTTGGAAGTGTACAAATGTGGCTGGTTGAAGCCCTGAGCAGTTTGGTCTGACCTCAGGACCGACCCTTGTACGAGCAGGAGGTTGGACCAGACAACTCCTTAGGCACTTTCCAGACTGCACTGTACAATGATCCTTTTCGAAAATTATGGCTATGATAAGGATATCTTCATCACATTGAATCTCCTGGAGCTACAGGAGTATTTGGAAAGTTGTACTAGCTTATGGAAAGTGATGTTTATGTTTCCTACTTTGTAGAAGGCCTTCTCCTGACCGCTAGGCTTTAGTTACAATTTCTGTGAATTAAATGTCAAGCAGATCATTCCCATCTGAATAAAACTTTCTTGCTGGAAAAGCAAAACAGAGTGAGAGAATTTGAAGTCAGTGAAGTAAGTAACAGTGCTTTGTACCTTTTCTTTGCCAGGGAAAAAGGAGCAGTTAACTTCCTAAGCAGCTTTATTTAGCTGCTGAGTGATTGACAGCATGGATTTTTTTGGGACTCCTGAGTGGGTCAAAATGTGGAAGATTCTGTTATGGGAACCAGGCCACTCAAGTTGGCTGTCTCCCACTTTTGGCAGGAAAAATTTAGGAGTATGTTGTGGTTAAGGACTGAATCGAGTCCTTAACACAGAAGTTTAGGCTTAATCTATCTCTGGGAAACCAGAAGGATAAATTCTCTATAAATGGTTGCCTGAAAAGACAGATTTCTGAGAAGCAATGAAGTTTGATTGCCTGAAGTCATGTCATACTGGTGAGCTTAGTTAATGACCCTGCCCAGATTTCCTGGGAGTCTTGAAGGAGATCTGTACTTCAGATTCACCTTTGCAAATTGAGGGTAATGACAATTGCCCATCAGCCTCAGAGGAATAGTGAAGATTAATTGCATTGTGTTTATTGTGCTGTGGATACTTGAAGCCCATTCCCACTCCAGATGTTTCTATGATTATTTCAAATCCATGGAGGTGTGTGCGTCAGGATAAACATGGTGGTAGATTTCTCAGTGTCTTTGGTCAAAGAAACTGACGAGGAAAGAAAATGACTGGGAAATTGTAACTTCAGCTAATCTTTTCTGAAACACTTTGTGGTCTATGACCACATGTTTTGTGTTCCATTTAGGAAGCAATGCCAGAAATCTCCATCACCACTGGACCCTACTCTGTATGGCTTTTTTAATTAAAATTGGCACATGGGCATGCGTTCAGGACAACAGTAATTACATTATTTGTATCTCCATATCCACTGTGGAGATCTATTAGTACTTTTAGTACTGTGTTTTCTCTGTAGCCTGGCTGCTTGTATTTGAAACATTACAAGCAGGTGTTACCGTATCAATGTGATTGTGCTTGGTCCAGTTGGTCTGAGAGCTGCTATATTTGCATTTCAGAGAGTGGTTTGGGTTGGAAGGGACCGTAAAGATCTTCTGTTTCCAAGCCCCTGCCATGGGCAGGGACACCTTCTACTGGACCAGGTGGTGTAGTGGATGAGAATGAGTGGGACATAGTAAAGTCGTGGCAAAATCATTGTACTGAGCTAACTGTGGCCTTTCCCTCACCACCACCAGTGGCAGTATAGGGACACAGAGCTGTGCAAAAGTGAAGGTGCTCCGTGCTTAAGTGGAATCTGTTTCCATGCTGGGGGAAGGTGGAGAGTTTGATGCTGTGTACATGGATGTATTGATGGTGACATCATATAGCTGGTTGCCAGAGGGATTGGATTGCCCTTGTGATCATTTCACCTGATCTTGGGCTGCTGTTCAGCTGGCTTCAGGGCATTTTAATTATCAGCACACTGGCTATTGGACCAACCATCTCATCTGGTTGCTGGCACTGATCATGTTTGTCTAAGCATATCAGATATTCCTCATTAACTTCTGCAATAATATTCAGACAGAAAGTCCTAGGAACTCTTCCAGCTAATCCCCATTTTGGCTGCTGACCAAATAAGGCTTTATATGGCACAACTGTAATTGCTTCATTTGTATGGTATTGATCTGCCATTAGGCAAAACACAAGCCAGCATTTCACTAGGGCACAAGTTATGCAGTGTTCTTTATTCTTTGCATTGCAGTTGCAGCTCCAGTTCCCACCTGGGAAATAGCTCCCCTGTTTTTGTCTTTCAGTCTCTCCTTCTAATTAAAGTAATGAACTTCAAAGTGCTTGCACCATAATTGGACTAAAGCTTAAGAAAACATATCTTAGCTGGAATCTTTACGTTTATTGCCTTTATGAAAAAAATCAGTATGGAGGCACAATGAAGCATGAATGTAATGTTACAGAAATCCCTCATGCCTCTTCTCAGTCTAAGTTTAGACCTGCCAAAAAATTGTATGAATTGTACAAATCTCATGAATTAGTGATCTGTTTCTGGGGGCCATAAAAGTCAAGAATCCATCCTGATTTCTGTGCTGCCAATAGCTTTTGGCATAGTGGCCACTTTCAATAATATCTTCATTGACATTGATGTCAGTGGATGAATTCCCTCTGAAGCAAACAGCTTTTCCATGTGGAGTAAGCTTTTCTTACTAGGAAAAAGTTATTGAAGAGCTTGCTTGTATTGCAGCCCTTTTAGTACTGTACTGATGGTGTTTGGCTTTGGAGTCATATCATGCTTCATTCTCATCAAGGTGAGACTGGTGGCTGAGAGGTCTAACCAGACAGGCAAAAGGTTAGGAACGATACCTTAGGAACAGAACAAGCATGGGCTTGTTCCTAAAATAAAGATATAGACATAAATAGAACCACAAAATCATAGAGTCACAGAATAGTTTGGGTGTGAAGAGACACTTAGGGGTCATCTAGTCCAGCCCTACTACACTGTGCAGGGACTGAGCAGGTTGCTCAGAGCTCAGTGCAGCCTGATCTGGAATGTTTCCAGGAATGAGACACCTCTCTGGACAACCTAGTCCAATGTTCTAACATCCTTATTCTAAGAAATCTATTCCTTATACGTAGTCTAAGTCTACCTTCTTTTAGTCTAAATCTGACTTCCTTTAGCTGAAAACCACTGCTCCTTGTTTTGCTTTAGCAGGCCCACTCAAAAGCTTTGTTCCCATCTTTCTTATTAACTCCCTTAAAGTATTTAAAGGCCTTAATAAGGTTTCCCTGGAGCCTAGTTTTCTTCAAGCTGAACAATGCCAACTCTCTCAGCCAGTTCTGAGGGCCTGAGGGCTGCTCCGTGCTTCTGATCATTTTTTGGGTCCCCTCTGAACCCATTCCAACAGGTCCCTGTCCTTCCTGTGCTGGAGACCCTAGAGCTGGATGGAGGTAGTCACCGGAGCGGAGTAGAGGGGTAGAATCACCTGCCTTGACTTGTTGGCTGTGCTTCTTTTTATGAATTCAACTGAATGTGGCTACTCCATTAATTCCTGGGAACAGTAGTAGTACCTTTTTTTTTTTTCCTCCCAAATGCAGCTCTGGGAAGATGGCGGAAGTTGGGTTTTTTTCTTTCACTGTGGCTCTTGCCACAGGTACCTATACCTGTCACCCTGAAAGTGGTTAAATGCAACTCCTTTTGTAAGACTCTTCTCTGAGGACATCTCAGAAATATTAGCTAGGATAGACGATTTTTATCACTTTTTATGGAGAATCATAAGCTGATGATAGGTAGTTTATGAAAAAGGCATACAGAGATGCCCAGTTGAGGACTTTTTCTTGTAGAAGTCACTCCACTGTGACAATGATGTTTTTCTGCCATATCTGAGTCTTAAAGACATGTTACACTAATCAGGTGCTCTTGTGAGATCCTGATGCTTGCAAGAAGGAAAATACATCAACATATCATAAGGAGTAGAAAACAGGCAAAGACCATTTCAGATGGAGCTCCTCTCAGCCATTATTGTATGTTCATAAATGGTAGATTTACCCTTCCAGTAATGAAAAATTGGAGAAGCTTGAGAGTGAAATCTTTTCAAATATTGCCAGATTTGAAACAAATCTGCAAAAATACCAGGTATGTTCAATACTGCACTAAAATCTTGGGTTTGTTATTATGCCCTGCTACCCCCTAAATAGAACATACATTTATATAGCACATTGAGATATGGGGCTGGTTAGGAACCAGAAGACCTAATATTTGCAGTTAGTCTAGCAGAATATTTAATCTTTCATAATTTGTAGTGAGATTCAGCAATAAGTTCTGACTCCTTTTGGATGTCACAGTAACATTTCTTCTGGGTAGGTGATTCAACCTAGGACTGGGTCTTCCTGCAGAGGAAAGCTGTGAAATGCTCAGTCAAAGGTACAGTATTTCTGCCACTGCTGGGACGTGTTGAATGGAGTGAAAAATTAGAAGCTGCTGCAACAGCTGCCACCTGCTTTGCTCTGGAAGATTTTGATGTAGTAAAATCTTCCTCTGCATCAGGTAGCCAGAGTCACTGATCTTAATAGGCTCTCTGGTAATCCATCAGTGATATCAAATGGATTGAGGTGGATGTAAAGAAGGAACAGCTTTCTAAGTTACAAAGAACCACACCATATTTCTATTCAATAAGCACTGAATTGCATCCAAAAGAGATATGTTTTCCTAGCCTCATTCTGGGTGAAAATAGTCCTTCTGTGGCATTCAGAAACATATATTTTAAAGTTCTTACAAATATTACAAAGATATTATATAAAGGAAAATTTAAATCCTCTGGCCAAGATCAGTAATCATGAATAATGTTTTCAGTCCTGTTAAATCATCCATTTGCAAAACAATAAGATCAGTTGTGCAGCATCTAGCTTTTTCTTGGGATGGAGACACATAAGGAGTTGCGACATATGCCTGGGTAACAAAACATAATGTCATTGCAAGAGGCTTGCACTAATGCAGTCTAAGTGGGAGAGGAGCAGGACAGCATGAGGCATGATAGATCTTCACTGCTGTGACCCTCACCTCAAGCTGCTACTCCCTGCTTTCAGCAGTGCCTAACCAACACAGATGGAACCTGTGCCTGGCACTGAACCACATGCTGTGCCTTGCCATGGAGCCCCAACCTGTCTATGCCAATACTGTCATTTTCTTTCAGCTGGGGGACACTAAACTTAGGAGTTACTGGAGAGGCAGGTGAAACAGTATCCAAACATCTTGCTGCAACAAAACTATGAACTGATATCTGCTTCACCTAAGGCATGAAAAGCAAAAAGCTTTCTGCCAGCCATGCCAGAGGTGAAAGCATTATGTATTGGTGGGGGAGAGGGATGCACTAATACATGCTCATTTTACACATATCAATTTTTAAAATATTACTGTAAATTCTTTCCACAATTTCAACTATGTAAAAACTGTAAATGGCTCAGGGTTGCTAATGTTTCTGAGGTGAAAGAAAGTTTTGAGGTTCTTGGCAGTGGGCTAAGCTTATCCTGAGAGTGGTTCCTGCAGCATGGAGACTGCTACACTGGTGCTCAGACACTTTTGAAAAATATCACTCAAGTGAGGGATTTGTTGAGGGTGCTGAGACACTGGCACAGGTTACCCAGTATTGTTGTGGATACCCCATCCCTGGAAGTGTTCAAGGCTGGATTGGATGGGGCTTTGAGCACCCTGGTCTAGTGGAAGGTATCCCTGCCTGTGGCAGGGGAGTTGGAACTAGATGATCTTTAAGGTCCCTTCCAACCCAAACTATTCTATGTCTGTATAATTCCACGCCTTTAAAGCATGTATTCTGACTTGCAGGTGTTGGACTCCAGCAGCCTATTCACATAATCCTGCTTATGCTGGAACCAGCAAGAAAAATTGTGCTTAAAAAAAAAAAAATGCACTGCTCAATGGCAACAGGATTAGGTAGTCATTAGCAAAAATTAAAATAGCTCAGAGTTGGGAGAAACTAGCATTTCTGCTGCTGCTAAAGACTGTGTACTGAACCAATATGAACAGTTTCTCTAGGGACAATTTTATGTGTTTTTTATTTACAGTAAAGCTTTGTGTAAAACAGAGAGACAAGCTGAGTTGCAATCCCAGGTCAACTGCTGTTGTTTTTACACAGGCAAAATATATATTTGATTGCTTGTGCCAAGAAGTGTTTGCATACTGTAATTGGAATATCTTGCTGCAAAACAGCTTTCAATCTATATAAATATTTTAAACTACAGTCATCAGACCTCTAGCTGGTGTAAATTGTCAGAACCTCTTTGAATTCAAAGTAGCTGTGGCAATTTTTAGCAGCAGTGGGTCTCCCATTAATTGGAACTCCTGCTGATCCTCAAGGTGTCAGTTTGGCTCATATTAGTTTACAAAGCTCAGCTCGAGGAACTAAACATGTACTATACTTAGGATATACATAGAAGCTGTAAATACTCACTGCCCCTGGAAATTAACCCTCTTATTTGGATGGCTAAATGAAGAGTGCTAAACTTATTCTAATTAGCCACAATTGAAAAGTATCTGAGCACTGCTGTAAATTTCCCATCTCTAAATAGATAGGAATAAACATACATTCTTGTAAAAAAAACTTTATTCTTACTGTTTGACTAATATTTTGATATATTTTTCTTTAAGAGGTGTTTTAAGTGCACTAGGACAGGGGATTTTAAAATAATGTTTTTAAAAGGCTTTAGCATCTAATGCAGCACAGAACCTGCCCAGAGCTTTCTTGCAACACTTTGGCTTTTTACAGACCAGTCAGTTCTTCAGGGCAGGGGTATGTGAATTTTGCAAGATGGAATTCAGGAGGCATTCATTGTTCTGGTGGGTCGTGAGCTGGACCTGAGCATTCTGCTGAGATGGCTGATCACGTCCTTTCTTTGATAAGCATGAATATAAAAATGGAGGAGCTTAGCAGAAAAGCCTGAGAGACCCACTGGAGAAGAGCTAGTATATTATGAAGACTCACAACAAGAATACTAGCAGTTCTCTATTTAATATAAATGCTGGCCAAGTTGTGACAACAAGTACCAAGAACTCTATTTTGTGTGAACTAACATGTGAAAATGTTTTGATGACGCCTGTGCTTCAGTATTTGAATAGAGGTTTTTTCATACAAGTAACATGACAGCATGCAAACCTTTATAAATCCCAGTAAAAACATTTCCCCTGTAAGATCTTAAATGGGTTTAAGAGGACATGCTTTTAAAGCAGGCAGGTCTTTTGTCTTTAAAGTTTAGAGCATTTTTCTTGTAAAAATGTTCATGCATTAGCTCTTCTTTTTAATATTTATGTTATTGATCTTTCAAGCCTTCTGAGTACACAGTGATGTAAGCTTTGGCTACATCTTCCTCATTAACAGAGTGCTTGTTTCATTCCTAATTTATTAAACATATTCAGCAGTGCCATGCAGCTTTGCACTTAATTTCTCTTGATGAATTGTCAAACACCCTTAAACCACACTGCATTTGTGTCGTGTTACAATCTGCCATCAGTGCTTTTCAAAACAGGGATAAAATAAACAGCTCAAAAGATGTGCAGGTCTTAATTTTTTGCTTGGTAAGGTTGCATTTTAATTTTTCCTGTTAAAAATTATTTGAATGGATAATATACACAAGCTGTAAAAATGCACCCACTTGTGTTTTGCTAAGCACTTTTAAGATAGATCCTCAGCTGCACGCAGGAAGCGCTAGGCTGGGGGGTGAGGAGAGGCTCCTGGCAGCTGTGGCCTCCTCTTCCCAAGCCACCTGGGCTGGATACAGATTAGATCACGAGAGAATAACTGAATTCACATCACTGAAATAAGGTCACTGACCTTGGCTTCACCGAGCACCCTCTCTGCCTTGTCCTGCAGGAGGAAGCCCTCCAGCCTGCTCCAGGAGTGCCCAGGGGCCAGTCTGCATGATGGCTGCACCAGCTGCAGGGTAGCTGCAGGGAGGGACATCCACAGTCCAAGGAAGAAAATGAGCTTGGGGTTGCTTGGGACACATCATCACTTGCCAACACTGGCTGTGATACTGCAGTCCCAGGAAAGCTTTTCCTTCAGTGGTGATGGACCACCACATCTGTGGTTTTACTTCCCGTGTTTGCTGATCCCCGCTTCTTTAAAGGCAGCGGTTATATACGAGTGTATGAGCAACAATTACAGGACAATGTGGTCATATATTTTATGAAAGGAAGCCTCTGTACTTTGCCAGTTGGTCCATACCTCACGTATGGCCACCTCTGGAGCTTTGTTCATATAACATTCAGTATTCCTTGTTGAACTTTGTTATATGTTCAGACAGCCTGAGGTTAACCAGAGATGCCATCTCTCTTCATCATGTGACTTCTAAGTGACTGAGTGTTTCTGAGACTTTGAAATCCCTTGTGGGAATGATTTGTGAAAAGCCTTTTGGAGGGTTGGGGTCTCTGCTCTGCTTTTGCCTCCTCAGCTGCAGTGGTGGCCCCAGCATTTCTGGGACAATGGGCTGTACAGTATGGCTGCAATTTAAACAAGGCTCTTTTCCTGTATGTAGGGTCTCGCTAGTGAGTCACATTATTTTTGCACATCTTGTTCATTAATTATTGCAAGTGAACAACATCCCCAGCTCTAGCAGTGAAACAACAGTGCCGCCGCCTGTGATGATAACTGCAGAACTGTGCTAAGAATCTGCCCAGGATGCAGGGAAGTATTTTTGCTATCTAACACGTCAGTTACACAGGATTTATGAAACTAAGTGCAGGAAAGGGATTCAGGAAAATGTCAAAGCTGTTTAAATAGCTAAGACATTTAAGTTTTCCTGGCAAAGCTCTACTGGCTGCTGAAATATTGTTATTAAATGCCTACAGCAGAGATCCTGCCTTGGTTGCAATGAGTACTTAGGTATGTGTCTGTGCCTTTATGCCAGTATTCAGTATTTAGTATTCAAAAGTGGATATTCTGAGACTGTACTTCATGGAGGCAGTGTCCATGAACCAGGCCAAGGCTGAGTCCTTGGAACTGCATTTGGGAATGATGCTGAATGGTGCAGATGGGTGGTGCTTTCTACCCATCCTGTGAACCATGGTGCATCCAGATATTTTGGGAACTGAATTACTTAAATGAAAAGCAGCTGTGGCTGAGAGTATACATATTTGTATACAAGTGGACATACATCTGGATACATATTCAGCCTAACTAGGCTGGAGAGAGCCTTTTCTATGTGTTGTGTGTATTCAAGCTCTGGGCATTAGTTGATCTTACTGAGCAGAATGCATTTCATGTTTTAGTTCCTTTTTTCTAAGGAGTGATGAGTTCCTGTGCTGAAATTGATGTTGAAAGTGTTGCAATAGGCAAAATTTTGTGTCCCTTTTCATGATGTACTGCTATGACTGTCTCAGATTTCCAGCAGTGCTTGTGATGTTGGCCGGGATGGTCCCTTGCCTGGACCTCTATCTTGTTCCCTTGCGGTGCAGGAACCTTTGTGTGTCTTTATCAGCTGTGGAAATGCCCCTCCTGTGGTTGAGCATGAACATGAGCTGGGTACCACAGTGTGGTACTGTGGCACCCAGCTCATGTCAGGTACTGTGGTACCTGACACTGTTCAGGTCATTTGTTGCATGCCTCCCTTACTGCTTCTTACAGACTGAAGTCCAAGAGATGGGTCAATTGCTAACCACTGATGTGATCCAAACTCTCTGGAAGTCAAAGCAAACCTCTCTGCTGGCTTCCCTGGGCTTTGGGCAAAGACCCTGCTGCAATTCTTTTGGGTAACAAACGAGGTATCCGTTTGAAATCACTGAGGTTATTTTGCAAGGGACTGGGTAGTCCCCTTGTCATCTGTCTGTGCAATTTCATCTTTTGATAACTCTGAAAGGTGTATCTACAGCACAGATGGGCTCTTCTGAGAAAAAAGAAGGGATACTTATTAATGTATTAAACTTCTCACTGCTGTTTATTTATAAGGAGATGGACAGTGATTTTAAATGAGTGAAAATTATTTCATTCTCATCACACTTTTCATACTGTAATTCTAAAGACTCGTTTAAAATACCTGTGATAGATGCATTGAAATCACTGTCCATGCACCCAAGTACTGGTGAAGTGAGGGCTGCAGTTTGTTTGATCTGGCTTGACTACTGCATGTGAAGACTCAGTTTTCTTCAGAGTAATGAAAGAGGCAGGACTGTGCAGTGACACCAAGGATTAAGAGTCAAATATTAAAGGCCTTGCCTGCTTTCTACTATTAAACTCTGACTCTTGTAAAGATGCCAGTTCCTTTATTGAGGAATACACTGTCTTTAGTGGGAGTTTGGACTAAGTGTGCTATTGCGGATACAGTCCTACTTTTTAAGATGAAAGAAAAGTTTCTGCCATGGAGACTGAGGTTTCCAAATGCCTTCCTCTGTGGCAGAACAAAGCACTGTCTAGGATGAGTATGGGTGATCCAGCCTGGCTCTGAGGTCTGGGTATATAATTTTCAATGCAGTCACCATTGCACGTTTTAGGCTCTCAGTTACAACCTACCTGGGAGGTACAGCAGTGTTGAGCAAAGGTTCTCTGTGTTTTGCTGACCACAGGGAAATTATTTATTTCCACATGTTGAGGTGGACCTGGATAACAAAGCAACAGAGAAAGCAGTGTGAAACTAACCTGGTTTTACATGGCCTACTAGACGTGATGAGGACAATAATGTGTTACATTTTTAAACAATACAGTTTAATTTCAGAGTGATGATTGCAGCTTAAATCCACATTTACTTCTTCATCCTTTTTATTTTCATTTCTCTATTGTGCTGTGAAACTGTCTATGGATATGGCTAATAACCCAGCTAAATAACCCTCTCATGAATGGGTTTCATTCATTTATTTATTACTCTAGGATTACTATCAACCAGCTGCAGCTTCTCTAAATGATTGTGGGAAAATTTTCCTTGATAATCTTTAATGCTTTGAAAGATAAATTTAAACATTTGGCAAGTGAGAAAGCTCTTTCCCTTCAACATGAAAATTAAACATGAAAACTTATGTTAGTTGTCAAAGACATCACCTAGTTGCTTTTAATTCAACTTGGAATATCCAAGTGAAAGGTGTAAGTAGACTAACTTGAAAAAGAAGTTGTAAATTATCAAGTAACATCTTCACCCAAAGTAAGATAAAGATTGAAAAGAAAAACCCTTTCTAAGAACATTAGCATAAGGACTTTGTCTAATTTGGTGAGCTTTAATGTTCACACTTGAGACTACAGCTCAGAGGAAATAGTTTGAAGACTATTTTTTCAGATAGATTGATAGGGCTTCCCATCTGCTTAAAATCAGACTGAGATTAAGTGGCTTATTGAATTGAGAGTTAGTGATATTCCTTGAGATACATTTCATTTTTCATGGGAGTGATCAATCCTGCCTGCATCTGTAGAACTGTCAAAGCAGCTGCTTGTGTTATTGCTGCCCACTGTGACAATTCAACATAGCAACATTAAATTAGACCTTGGTTTGGATCCTGTTGAAGCGAGAAGGAGTTTTGACATTGACTTTGTAGACAGCAGGCTCCAGATATATATCTAAGCAATTTTCAGAATAAGTAATGTTGTTCAGTGTCAAAGAAATGTGTTTCCAGGATCATCTTTCATCTATGGCCCAGTCCCCATGTCCTTAAAAAGGTAACATTTATATTTAGTGTACTGGAAATCTCTCTGTTAAGTGGCAAGGCTGGCCGCACAGTTACCTTTCTGAAGGGGCAAACAGACTGAAAGCACAGGCTTTGTAATGAAAAGCTGAGTATGAAAAGTCTGTAGTAAATATGACTGATTCAAAAGCAATTGCTTCCAAGAACAAAAAGGACAAATGAACAATTTCATTCCAGTTTTGCAATTGCTTTTCTCCCTCTGGAGTGTGAACCATAATTAGAGCACTTACACAAAATCACATTTGTCAGCCTGGCTGCTAAATTCCCCTTAAAGATTTATCCACCAAGAGCAGTCTGTTATCACTCCCACTACAGCCTGCAGTTCTCACTTTCACTTTCAGGAACACACAAGCAATTACTTTATCTCTGTTGAAAATCTCATGTAAGTCTAACTGCAGTGAAGTTAAGGAACATCAGATCTACACCCAGTAGTTTCCAAATTTCATGACCAGCCAGCAAGGACCTGTCTTTCATTGAGGAGGAGCTTTATGAAAAGCTGTTACCAGAAGACAGTAAAAGTTTGCCCTGAAGCTGTCATTTGTCCCACAGATGGACCAGAGTAGTAAAGGGCTCTCCATAAGCTATGAAGTACCATTATCTGTACCTGGCTGCCAGGAAGAGACCTCTCTTAATAAGAGAAAAAATTTATATTCTAAGACCAGAAAGGACCCCCAGAGACGAGAGATCAGCCACCTCTAGAGAGGCTGAATCACAAACCCTTCTTCTTCTAGTGCCATATGATTTGCCAGAACCCTGCTGCCAGAGGATCTCTTCCTGGCCCTTCTCTGAGTGCTTTGAAGGTGTTGCATACTCTCGTTGTTGAAGTGAGAATGTCATTGACAGTCATAGTTCTTGTCATATCCCACTCAGTCCTGACAGATAGATCTTGAGAGCATTAAACAAATTCAGAGAGAGAAATTTCATCTTTCTCAACCCCATATCATCCCCAAAGAGTAGTAGGTAAGCTACTGACACCTCTCATACTTTGGAGATGAACTGTGCCACTGCTCCACGTGCATCTGCAGAGCCACACGAGAGCCTGGGCAGACACCCATCAGAGAGAGTGTACATTTCTCATAGGTGTGGATGCACTAGGAACCTCTGGACATAAAAATAGGAAGATACAATTTTACTGATCCTGATGTAGTTGTGTATCATTAGGGTATGTGACTCTTTAGGGTCTTAGTAATAATACAGATAGGAAGCTGTACACTTAAACAAGGGCAAAGTTTCCTTTGGAGATGATGAAGGCTGCATAAATACCTTGGCAGATTAGTAATCAACTGATTTTAAAATGTTATATAGTGGCTATAGTCACTACCATAAATCCAAATATCTTACATTCAGGTTTGTATGGTGGTCTATACTGTCGAACTGCTGCCATCCAGTCCTGATGCTCTGGACACCTAAGGGAAACCTCTGAGCACAGAAGAAACTGCATCCTACGACCAGCTATGTCCTAGTTCGTGGCTGAATTCCAGTACAATTCCAGCAGCCTTGAATTCCTACAGAAGCAGTGGTTCTGTGCTTTAACCTTCTTGTTGGCAGTGCCCCTCTGCCTGCACAGATCCAAAGTCTCTCTCATCTGAAAAAAAGAGCATTTAAACATGATATGGAGGACACCAGGCTCACAGAACCACTTTCAGTCTGTTGTGCCCATGCCACTGTGTTGCTAGCAAAGCAGGATTTGTCTTTCATCCAGTGGTAGTATAACATGTATAAACTCTCCAGAGAAAAGTTCTCAGGATGTCCAAAAAATCTCTTTGTATCTTGGGTCCTCAGGATGTCCAAAAAACCTTCTTGTCTCTCAGCACTTAACTAACTGGCTGGCTTTTCTCTTCCAGCAGTGATTGAACTTCAGTTTGGCCACACTGTTCCCACATTTCCATAGCATAGACACTCTTCATCACCACCTTCCTTCTCATTCCTCAGGTGCTCTTTGGGCTGGGACACAGGGTGCTCTCCCAGAAGAGCAGGGCAGTCCCTAGAGTCATGGCACTAAGCTAGACCCCAGGCCCTGCCTTTCAGCTAAGCGTCTAATGTGTAAAGGGAGCAGGACCCTAGAGCCTGCATCCCATATGCACAGATGTGCCAGCAGCAGGGCTTCAGACAGACAGACAGACAGACCTCTGGGCACTTTTGTACAGTGCTTTCTATTGACTGGCTCTGGACAGCATCTTTGTCAGTGTGTGAGCTGTTAGTCCTCTTCCTCCCACAGCCTTTTTCTGGAGCCCTAATCCTTAGCTCATGCGGGATCAGTCAGAAGTGCTACATGTCAGAAGTGTAGTGACACAGTGACTGGCAGCATCTAGCACAGGCAGTCTGGACCTTGCCTCTTTAGTACATGGGGATACATTTTCTCATCTGCTTGAAAAAACAGCCTGGGCCCACACTTTAAATATAGATTCAAATAAATCTGTGTAAATTGTTTTTAATTCCAGGCAGAGTTTTATCATCATTTTGCAAAAATAGTTTGGGTTGGTTGATAGAATTTTTGCATTAAAATCCAAGCTGTTCTGAAAATCGTTTCTAGAACTGGAAACACATTTTTCACATTTGGAAGTAACCACAATTATTTGTGCTGCCAAGGGCTTTGAAATATGGAAATGAGAGGTTTATTTAGTGTGTGGATCAAGCTTATAAACAGCTTAAGTCCTCATTCCTTCTAACATCTTAACAGCTGTGCAGTTTCTTACAAAATATGTTTTATCGTTTCAAGAAATGCTGTTAACCTCGCAGTTTTAAAACTGAATGAACAAGGCCTCTTGGACAAATTGAAAAACAAATGGTGGTACGACAAAGGAGAATGTGGCAGCGGGGGAGGTGACTCCAAGGTTAGCCTCAATGTCACCAAAAGCGGGTAAACAGTATGTGAAGTAATTGGTGCATCTGCTGGGGTCTCACCTGCCACCAAACAGCTTCACCAGTAGCACAGCACTGCTGGTTCTGCAGCTGAAACCGAGGTGTATGCAATTACTGTCAAAGCAAAAATATTTGCATTTGTTTAAGCACCCCAAGGGGAACTCATAAATGGTCTCTGGGGTGAGAACCGTCGCCAGTTTCCAGAAACATGCATCTTCTGAAATTGTGGTGAGCCTTTTCCAAGCTTGTTAAATGCCTTCAGAAGCCTGCTCACCAGCTAAGACTTTTTTCCTATTCTATGGTACTACTAAAAATATTTTTCAGTGACATTAGAGGAAAAGGGGAAAAAAAATCAGTGTTACTGTCTCTGAGGGGTAATTTAATGCATGGTCCAGGCTCAGGGATCCATTGTTGACACAAACAATACTGGTACAAATTAAAATTTTCACAAGTATCCAAAATAGGAAGACAAATTTCAGATAAAATATCTTCATACTGACATTTTCTGATATCTTTCCAGCAAAGTGAAATCCACGGTGGTTCCCTAGGCATAATTTGCCAGAATTTATCGGACAGGAATTTTAGGCTGCATGCTAGGCTGAGGTGTTAACAGCTTCATATTCTTACTGCATTACCCTGTCTTCCATATGGCCAGTACCAGTTCTTCCTTGCTGCCTCACAGCTTTGTTTGAGAAACTGCCTGGTGCTGAAAAGAAGCAAAAATGTGGAAGACGGTGAAGTGGGGAAAAATTGAAGTATTAAAAATACCCCTTATGTTCCAGGCAGCATGTAATAATATTTATTTATGTGCTTGTGTGTGAACAATATATTAGAGAATGCTTCACAGGTAGTTGTGCAGGCACAGAGCTAGTCAGATACAGATGATTAAATGTGACTGATTTGTCATACACAGCTTATGTAGCTTTTTTTACAGTTGCCTACATATATTTTTTCTTACTATTTTCTCTCCCTCTTCAGTCCTTCTGCTCTTTCATGCTGTGTCCTGGCCTCAGGGACCATCCCTTGGGCTGTTCTGCACTCACCCAGAACTGGTCTCCTAATCCTCTTCACTTTGCCTGCAATCCTGCTGCTCTACCTATTTTTCCCCACACCGCTCTGCTTGCCAGCAGTCACAGTTTCAAAAATGGTCTCTATTTTCTCTTCCAAAATGTTCAGATATATTAGACCAAATAGAACTTACCTCTACTCAAGCCTGAGCTTTTGCATTACTGGGGGAGGAGTATTTATTTATTTATTATGTTTTAATATCACAGGCAAAGCATAAAATCAATAAAATACTTAAATTTTCTTAGAATATCCTCCTCATAAACCTCCAGTGGTTGCAAAGTGAGATAAAAGTTAGATAGCAAACTAAGGATGTTTTTTAACTTACTTTCCCTAATTACCAGCCACAAGTGCTATGAGTCATGAAGCAGGGAAAAGGGAGCAGCTCATGGTGGAGGGACACACAGGGCTTCACCAGGGAAATGTCTGGAAGTGCTGAAGGAGCAAGTTTGGTGTGGTAGAAAGTAACAGAAAAAGGAGTTTGGGGGGAAAGTAGAAAAGAAAGGCAAGGAGTGTGGTACATGGAGAAACAGAGGAGCTGTGAATGTAGGAGGAAGGAAGGAACACATTGCCAGTGGAAATAAGCAGTAGGTGACACAGACAGTTCAGGATGCAGTAGACAGTGTGGTTGGCAGGACAGTGTTAGCAAAGGATGGAGAACATGATGGAGCTCAACCCGTGGATCTGGGACTGTACACAGCCTGCCATGAGCATTTATCTGGCCTTGGGCCTGTTTCTTGCCACAATTTTTCCCAGGCACAGCTGGGTGAGTAGGCAGTACCACTGATCCTGGGAAGCTCCAGGTCTATCATATGCCCACACTGCCCACGTCTGGTGGAGCCAAGCACATCACATCGTGCAGGTGAGCAGGCATCCCAGGCTTCTCAAAGTCTGCATTGCAGCTGCATCTGATCCTGGGTTATAAACTACAGCTAGGCTGATTCCCCAAAGGGTAACTTAGCCATTTATCATCTGTACAATTCATTTCCTTGCTCAGAAACACTCATGATCAATTGAAGTCAAAACCCTTTCTACTGAATTAATGGAGCTCTATGTATTTTATTTCTTTTCTGCTAGCAAATTATCATTACTGGAATAACCAGGACACTATGCATTACCTTAGTAAACCTGATAACTACCAACAAGTCCTGAACTAAGTTCTTACCTTCTTAAGAAGGTTAAGAATACTTCTTTTATTGTACAAATTTAAAAAGAAGCTTTTTTTAGCAGCTCCAGTTTAAATTGCAGGGCTTTGTCGCCTCATGAATGAGAATACGAAACTCCTCTTCTCTTGAAAGAAATACAGCACCTGAGGCTTAACTGATAACTGTGCTGTTACTATTTGAGATTCATTATTCAGAATATGAAAGTGTAGACCCACAATATCCCTTCATGATAGTACAGAGGACCACAGAAATGAGGGAGCTTCCAGAGAGTTCAGCTGTTCTCCACAGGTCTGTATTGCTCTGTAAAACAGGATGTCTCCTACCTCCATTCTCTGCTGTTAAAAGGTCACCTCTAGCCTCCCCATTTATTGTTCCCTTTAAGGGACAATCTTCCAAAATTCAGAAAGGCAGTTCAGAAAGCTGCCCTGTGTGAGCCACCTGTGGTTTAGTGATCTGATTAATTAGTTCATGATTGAAGATAAAAGTGAGTTCCTCAAGTCATTTGAGTGTTTTTGAAGGTATTACCTCAGATCCGAACTGTATGCCATCATCTCATGTGGTGCACAGGAAGGTACTGCAACACAGTTTCTGCCACTTTGCTCCATTGTTTGTATAAAGTGTGAGTGGACAGAAGCTGTGCTGATGGAGATTCTTTCCAGTCTCTGCTGGAAGCCTGCAGGAGAACACAGTGGCCCATGTTTTTTTCAGTCAGCTATGAGTCTGACCTTTCACCTAATGGCTCAGCCATGAGTCGTTAATGAAAATGCTCCTAAAATATATCCATGATTGCATTTTTAAAATCCTTGTCTGTCAGAATTCTATATTTGTTTCAGAATCACTTAGTATTCTGATTTAAATGTTATAATTGCCCATTTGTTGTCCTGAACACAGCTAGCTCAGAACTTCATTAATACCATTTTAAAGCACTCTGATTTTGCTGATGTTGCTGGCTCAAGATCCAGCCTGAGGCTCTTGAAAAATGGCCCTTCCAACAGCAAGTGATTGATGACAGGATAGGAGGAAATGAGTAAGAAGCCAAGAGAGGAGGTGGAAGGGCTGAGAACATGATAAAAAGTTAGAAAACCAGTGTCCCTGTGCCCAGATCAGGCTGTGCCAACGCTGACTTTGGCACATGGGTGAAGAGCAGGGTTTCCTGTGTTGTCACACAGCAGTTTTCCTCTATGGCTATGTGGGACAAATTCTTCTCCATAGATAAAGGGTAATTTTAATTATTATTTCTCATATATTATCTTTACATGAACTTGAGGCAGTTGGATTCTCTTTATATCCAACAACAGAGATTCTCATCAGCTGTACATTGGAAAAAAACTACACTGATTTTCACAAACTGCGCTGGTTTACTCTAGCTGAAGACTTAGCCCAACATTAGTAATTCAGGAATCACTAAGCAATTGAACAAGACCCAAATCTATAGTCATTTTCCACTGCCATAATAAGAATACAATACTGAATTTAATGGGAGATTTAATTATAAATGCTGAATTTATCCCCTTTATGTGACTTCAGTACCATTCCTTTCGTTCACATACAGCAAACCATACCAATTTTTTTTTGTTTTGTCCCCTTTAATATCAGTGGGACTATTCACCAACTGATTGTGTAAGCAATCTAGTAACAAATTGTAGTCTCTGAGTTTGTGACTGACATGGTCAAAATAAGTGACTTGCCCCAAGAGCCAAGGTGATCTGGACATGCATCTCCCTGTTGAAAATCTCCAACTGAAAATGAAACAAAGAAACAAAATAAAAACGTAAAATACATTAAAAATCACAACACCTGCAATCACTTACTGTGATTGCAAAGAGGTGCATTTATGCTGTGACTCTGAAAAATATAAGCAAAACATCTTCCTTTTCCACTCTGCAGCCCCTTAGTCTGGGCTTCTTATATTGGACCATGCACATTTCCCATCACAGCTGACTGATTTAAATTAGGACAGAAATCCTGTTTTGAAGGTGTAAAATATTTTAAAATATTGTAATATATAATTTTAAGTTTTTTTCTTAGAATGCTTCTCTCTCATCACAGCTGTGACTGTCTGAGGGCGGATGTGAAGGAAATGTCACAGAGCCTTGTTAAGGCAGGCAAGAAGGAGAGGGGGCCAAGGGCAGGCTTTCTTGAGCTTCAGCAGGGCCTGCATTCAGAAAGTTTTCCACCAAAGTTCATGGAAAGGAGAAACAAGGGCCTGGCATCAGTCACATCACTGCTGCATCCCAGTGAAAAATGGGAACTTCCTCTGCTGACCAGTGCCATTGAGGTCGCTTAGAAACTGAGGACAACGTGGCAATTTAAAGTGTGAAATTGATTGTTTTTCCTAAAGGAAAACCTGAGAGCTTCCTTGCAGAGACAATGCAGAAAGGATGGCATTAAAAGAACTACATTTGGAAAAAATAAAAAATCCCCAGCCTGTTTCAGGCTTTAAATGCCTAAAGTGTTAGTGCTGGGGAAAAAAAAAAAGCAGCATAGGACATGGAGGCATCTGCTTTCTAACTTGTTCCCACCTTGCTGGTGGCCTTGATAATAGATATCTATTCCTATTATCAGTTTGATCAGTTTAATCTGCAACAACTCCGTAGGCTTCTGATTTTCCAATGGAGAACAGTACCTGTATGTCCCCTTACCTTTGTCATAACCAGCCCCGTTCCCCTGACAGAATTCAGGAGCATGGGAATGTAGCTCAGTGCCAGTGCATGACATGTTATAGATGATGGCTTTTGAAATAATATTAATTATTTTGTGCTTGTACTAGAAGCCAGCAGAGGATCATGTTGACAGGCAACTTGCCAGCACCCCAAGCCCACTCATTTCACAGCTGTGGGACTCTCATATTCCACTGTCAACCTGCACAGCCTGCTGCCAGAAGCCTTGAGGCAAAATTTAAGTTTGAATACTGGAAAAGAGCAAAAAATGGGCATTTTTGTTTCTAGAAGCAGAGTATTGCATATGAATTAAATGTGTGGGATTTGGAAAGTGGATGAAGGTTTTCCTTTACTTAGAGTAATCACTTGAGAGTTCCTGGGAAATCCGCTCACCCAACTGTGGCTGTCAAAAATTTCTCCAAGGCACCAAGGCTTCCTCAGCAGTAAATGAAGAGACAGGCATCTCAACATCATCCTTTGTTAATATTGGTATCAAGGCTCACCATTTGCAGGTACCTACCTTTTCCCATTAACTGCAGGGAGGTCTGGACAGACAGACAAAGCTTGGGGCATAATTTAGGGATGCAAATATTGAGGTGAGGTGAATTCCCCCATTTTAGGTACATATAGAAAGAGTAATCAGAATGTATGAAGAGGCAGGGTCCCTAGAGCTAAGAGTAGCATACAAGGCTCAGAAGCTGTTACTTGTGTATTAAATAGCTATATACAAACCTGCACAAATATATTAATACATAAGCATTTGGGAATTTCCAGTTATACCAGTTATAGAGTGCAATAAGCCCCTTTCTTCTTCAATGCAAACTATTTTAGTATGTCCAGTTACACTAGACTAATTAATGTTTGCACTGGTTATTTATTTATTAAGCCTTGAATCCATAAGTTAATGTTTAAGTAATGAATGAATTATGGCATATTACGGGAGCTAAATTTTCCTGTAGAAATCTGCTGGCACACACAGGATCATGTCATTTGACATCACCAGAAGGCTATCTATCACATGCCATTTCTGTTTATCTCCCTGCTTCTCTGATATATATTGTATTTGCATGCACACCTGCACATAAATAGATATCCATATGCCTACCACATAATTCCATTAAGAATTGGGCAACTATTTGAAGTGGAAAGTACATAAAGTAAGTCTGTTAATAATTTAATACGTTTTTAAAACATATAGTGATAGATCTGCTTGAAGTGGGGCATTACCATAATACCCTAAGATTATTCAATGAGTTTAAGCAACTTCACTGTAAACCTGTAACATTTCATGATTCTGAGGCATAAGATTAGGTTTCATTTCAATACTAAACTCTGTTACATCACCCACAGCAAATACCACCGATAAAAATAGCTATTCCAAATAGAAATTTATCACCAGCCTGGGACCCTTGAAATATTGACATGAATATGTGAGATTTAAGGAAAAACTTTGAATTTTAAAATAATGTTGAAACGGAAGATTAAGATGGAAGACTCACTGTCCTTCTTAGCCAAGGATAAGGGGATCTTTGCAGCTCTCCCCCCAAGTTATTTGCATGCAGACCTCCTATTACAGGTCTGTGCCAGATGTTTATGGGCAGCACACTGCAGGAAGCATCTTCTTTTCTTGCCAGGATAATTTTGAGGGCAGTAAATGAAATACCTATGACCAAATCATATTATTAGTTTGTATGCATCCAAACTAAAAATAGATTGAAAGCAAGAAACACAAATTAATGTTTCTTAAGTTGCATATGCAGTTATCTTACAAATATCTCTGAAGGGTATGTTGTTAATGTGTGTAAGCCAATAGTTTTGGGTTCACAGTAATTGCATACTATTTATTTACAAATCTTCCCCAGCAGTATGTGCCTGTTACCTAAAGCGATGGAGCAGGTCCCGGTCTTATGTCTGTCTCTAAACCTGGGCCAACAGTACATGACATAGCACCCACTGTGGCCTCTGCTCTGTCACTTTGCAATGCGATTCTATGTAGTTTTACTTGAATAACATAAAATAACATATATAATGTTATTTATGTTATTTTCCACGTGAAGAACTCCTGTAAACCTTGCCGTTTTGAAACTCAGTGAGGCAGGCGTCTTAGACAAGCTGAAAAACAAATGGTGGTACGATAAAGGTGAATGTGGACCCAAGGACTCTGGAAGTAAGGTCAGTCGCTACAGTTCGGGACCTAACTATTGTGTTCACAAAGCAGTAGAGGAAGTAATAAACAAAATGACATAGAAATAAAATAAGCAGCTGTAGACACAGAATGAATCAACTTTGGCCCATCTTGATGGCAGTCACGCTTTAATTTAAGGAAGCACTATTGCAATTTAAAGTCTTCAGTAATATAAATCACCAAACATCATCCCACATATTCAGAGCATCTCTTGAAGAAATACAAAGCAGATTTTTGGGTTTGGAAGAGGCAGCCTGGATTAGCTGTTTCCTTCCCACCTGGAGGGTATGGACTTTTCCCATTGACTGCTTAGGAAATGCTCTTTGCTCCTTCTTTAGGAGCTGGCCTACCTCAGCAGTTTTCTGAGAAGAAGAAATGCTAGCAGGAAGGATTGCCTTCCATTGCTGGCCAGGAAGGTGGTGTCTTGTGGCATTTGGGGATGTCCTTGGCTCCTCAAGGGCCAAGGAAAACTTAATTTGAGCTTTAAAGTGAAAGGCTTCCGCAATTAATAGTTTCTGCAGTTTCCAGTGTTTATACTGGCAGCTCCAGAGAGCTGTCAGCTCCTTCTCTTTATGGGGACAGACCCAGAACCGGGTATTTTCTGATGGCTGGGAAACACCACAGTCAGTGCCAGCCCTGTATTTGAGGAGGCTGACATTTCTTCACATTACCTGACTCCATGCCAGCCTCTGCAGCCACAGCTAAAATGAAAGAATGACAGGCACTGACTGCTTGCTGCCTGCATGTCTTGAGACTTACCTTGATAAAATTAGTGTGGGAAAGAAGCTTTCAACACATTTCACTTTTTCTGGCAAGTGCTTTGGAAAAAAGGAGTGAAAACCATTTAAGAGGGTGACAAAGTATCTGTAAATAACAGCTGAGAAAGCCTCAACGCACCACCTACATTAGGGCAGGTCTTTCTCAGTCCTGCCTCCCCCTTGTTTGCAAGCACCATGTTAGCAATTGCCACCAGAGGGACAGTCATCTCCAAGATACTTAGGCTCTTCCTAGCCAGCTAAAAAGGCACAGACAAAGCAGAACCCAGCTATAAGCCCCATTCACCTCTGTACACCCATGGGAATAATAACTGTGCTAATCTACTGATTACACAATGAATAGTGCCTCTTTAAATTAAACATCCAAATTTTTTGCAGTCTACATAAGTTAAAATTTCATAGAGATTAAAATCAGAAGTTAAATACTCTCCTTACTTTAGCTAAAGATAATATAGTCTGCATAAGAATAAAGCTTTATAAGTATTTTAAGGCACATGATGTAGCATATGAAGTCAATCCTGAGAGAGTTCCTTGAGAACTATGCTGAAAAAGCACATGGATTTCAAGTGCAAAAAATGTGATTCATAACTAAGCAGTGAAGTATAGAGAAATGTAGAATAGTTATTTACTACAATACACCCAAGAAGGTGATTGTAAAATGATGAATATTTAATACTTTGTTAAAGAAAATCCTCACTTTTATCTAAATTATGAAAAATGTGTTAAATTGCATAAATTGATATTTAGAAGTATACTGTTACTGAGCTTAGTCGTCCATGGGCATGTTCCAGAACTGTATCCATAGTAAAATAAAAACAAAATACAAGAATAGGTAAGAGGCAAATATATCACAATGTGTGTGGTACAGTGTGCACTTTTAAAGGAAGTGTTTGTTCAAAGAAAGAACTTAAGCCTCGCATGTTATTTTTGCCTGTCATTTAAGTATCAGAAGCTCAGTCTGGATCTTTTAAATTAACAGCAATGCCTATCACAACTACAATTACTGGTTTTTGTAAAGATCAAGCAGAGTCTTGTCTGATATAAAATGGATTTCTGGATTCCCAGGCTTCTGAAGAGCTTTACATTAATGCAGTTTCATAACAGTGTTGAAATGTCCCCTAAATAGAGCTAGACGTGTCATTGTTTAATTCTCCATGTAATGGAGGTAATGCTTTGCAGTAGGCAAGCAATGACATCCTGATATGTTGGCAATATATTTAGAATAATTTTTTTTTATGCCAACCAGGAAAACTAGTTGTTTAAAATATATTTTATAGATCCAGATAGGTCAAATTTTGCTAAAGTATGTAAACAACTGTCATTAAATTTCAGCTAAACATTGTTACTTGTCTATTTCTGACATTTTAATGTGTGTTTTGTGCTTCTTGGGATCTATTTTCCAGGGTTAACTGTGTCACTTCTGTTTTCCCAGGACAAGACGAGTGCCTTGAGTCTCAGCAACGTTGCTGGAGTCTTCTACATTCTGGTTGGAGGCTTGGGCTTGGCAATGCTGGTGGCTTTGATAGAGTTCTGTTACAAGTCCAGGGCAGAGGCGAAACGAATGAAGGTGGCAAAGAGTGCACAGACTTTTAACCCAACTTCCTCGCAGAATACCCAGAATTTAGCAACTTATAGAGAAGGTTACAACGTATATGGAACCGAAAGTATTAAAATTTAGGGGTAGGACTTAGGGCCTACTACAGCGAGTGGGTGATGCATCTTGTAACGCAGTGTTGTGACATGTCTGTCTAGTGGTGCTTGCTTCTGAACAGAGCTTTATATTTTGGAAAACTTCAGTGCAAAGTGGTTCAGTTCTTTTGGCTGCAGATGTACAGTACATTATTCTATGTTGCTTATAGACATCTGCATTGCAAGGAATTTTTAACATGAAAAATACATTTTGAACAACTCAAAGTTGTCAAATCAGTTGAGAGATGACAACTATTTTAAATAAGAAAGTATATATCCAGAGGGCCAGCTTTTAAGTACTTGATTGGAAAGTCTGTTTTCCGAAAGGCTTGCACTCTACTAGTGACAAATTGGAAGCCTGTATTATTCAATGTTGGCCCTATCTGTAACCAAGATTTAGGATAGGCAACGTCACTGAACCATAGTTAACCTAATGGAAGAAAAAGGCACTGTTACAAGAAGTCTAAATGTTGTTTTACCTTCTCTCCCTCCTCCCCTCCCTGTGCCTTCACCCTCCCTTTGATACGTGTTTTATGCTAATTGTGTGGCTTTTTTTTTTTTTTTTTCTCCCCACAATATCCTGCTTCAGGTCAACTTTTGCCCACTGTAATAGTCACAAAGAGTCACTAACCAGGGGATAGACGTTGATTATCATCCTCAGCTTTCAGTAACAAACCCCCCTACCTAAGTCAGGACTAGTGTATTAGACATTCATGCAGTGATTTTGGAGGCTGAAGCGCTGATGCTGCTGAGCTGCATCCTGCACAGCTCCCCTGAGTAGGTGTGCAGGGATGGTTTACTAATGTACTTGCTCTCATCCGTACAGTGAGTATCTTGCCAACTAATCATTAGGCAAATCAACTCCATGACCTTTGGAAATGGCACACAGCAGCAAATTGAGCTTCTAAATATAACTTTTACGTAGCTCCCAAGCTATGCTGGCTGCTGTATAAGTGAACGTGCAGCTAGCACCCTACCCTGTCATGCTTGAGCTCCCTTGCCCTTGCAAACAGCAAGCCACATGTCTCCTCTGTTAACAACTATCTACAGCTACATTTTCCTGAGCCATCCCTATATAGTGGAAGTAGAAAACACAAATTTAGGGCAATGAGATGAATAATATAATTCTTATGTTGCCACTTAGGAAAAAAAAGCTTGTAGGAAACAACTGGAGATGCACTTATGATTTTTTATTTATTATTTGTATAGCGCTGGAGTAGGCGGCGCTGTACAGTAGGTGAAGTGTGCCAGACACACAACAGGTCCCTGTCCCGAGGAGCTTACAGCCTAAAGGCACAGCCCGTTCAGTACCGCACCATACAGTACAGAGCAAACACAGAGTGAGCAGAGAATGCTGTGTGAGCATGGTAGCTGGAGCGCTGCGAGGAATAGGTGGGTTCTTGGGGCATGAGGGAGGGGGCTGGCTGGGAAACTGTCCCCTACACGCTCTTCTCTGGGCTTTTCTTTTCTTCCTTGTTCTAGAAAGAGTCATGACCCCGGGTATATTCTAATTGCAGCAGAGCTGCCAATTTCCCCATGTTAAAAAAAAAAAAAAGTGTTAGCTATGCACTTTGTTCACTAGAGAAAATGTGAGGCATGCTATGTGCCAAGGGGACTCCAAGAGTATAGACCATTGTTCATTACTGTGAACTGCAACACAGGACTTCCAGATGCTAATATTAATCTCCCAAGTCCACTCCCTTCTGTCAGTAATAAGGGTCTTGAAAAGAAGTAATCCTGTGCACATCATTGTGCCAAATGCAAGTGAAGGGTGTTTTTTTCCTTTAAATTCTTACTGATGTGCTCACTGAAAGTGTCCCCAGGCTGGTATAAAAGTAAGAATTCCAGAAAACATATTCCTTGTCAAGTTTACAGAGTGCAATGCATTCAAAATACAGTCTTAAAAAAAGCAAACAAAAAAATTAAGCTTTCTTTCAAATACTGACCTGACCCCAGTTGGCTGAGCGTGCTAAACATGGCATGACTTGAAAATCCCCACAGCTGCCACCCAGTTCTGTTATTTCATTGCAACACACACTGATTATAGTTGCAGAATTTTTTAGTCTTAGTGTTTTCTTATAATTAAAAAAATAGAGCTGAGTTTTTTACTTAAAGAAAAGATCATAAGTACCTTACTCTAAAATCTGGATTTCTGTGGGACTTGCTGTATCACAAAGATGAATTCCTGCTGGATAAAATATACTTTAAACAGTACAAAAAAGATACAAAAATGTTGCATTTTATTTAACTGAAAATTCATTTTTGGGTCAGTCTGTCTTCTGATAATTAACATTTTAAGGCACAGACTTTAAAAATTCACAAAAAAATCACTATGATTTTGAAAAAATATTTACAGGCTTCTGAAATTCTTCTTTCTGCTTATTTGGCATAATATTTACATGAAATTGAGAAATTTCAAGTGTAGTTCTTATAGAAATGTTTATAGTGATATGTGGGAGACTGCCAAGGCCCAGTCATCCTCTCCTGGCCACACTGGCACGAGAGGCGCCTGTGTGCCACACTGCACAGGGGGACTATGCCATCTGTTCATGCACATGCTAGTCACAAACCCCTGCTTAGCTGGCAGCATTACAGAGCCCACGATGATGGCTGCATATATTTCTGTAGAAATATGTCTGTCTTACACATTTTGAAAACTTTGATATGGTTTTTTGGGTTTTTTTATCCAAGGAGTAAAGAGATCGTATTGGAACTAAAACTCGCTAATATGGAAAGATGCCTGGTGGTTCTAACCTGCATGAGTAACCAACACATCTGACTTCTAAAACTAACATCAAATAGTTTTAATGGTATATGTTTTAAACTAATATAAAATAACTTAAATAACCCTCCTGAAAATTAATATTCATTCCCCTGATTTTTATTTTAGTTTCGTACAGTTAAACATTAGTTATCTCAGGGAAATTCACCTTTCCTGCAAGGCAACTGAAAATGAAAATGAGGGGCTAGTCTGTATGTGTGGACTGGCCTATATAGTAATGGATTAGTCTATATGTGTGGGATAAAGACATTCAGAAGCACTGGCAGGCAGTTGCATCTGCTGAAGAGAGGGAAGAAAGTTTGCTTTAAGGAGGGAACAATCCTTTCCTCCTCCTCTGGGCAGCAGTTTTTCCATTAGTATTAAGCCCTTAGTGTACATGTAGAGCTGACAGCGAGAGCAGAGAGGAGCTTAACATCCTTCTGTCCATCTGCTCTAAGGCAAAGCCCTGCTGAGTTCCTCACCCCAAACCCACAGGCTTTCGAAGGGGTTGTTCCAGTATCCAGCCAGCCTCCACCACCAGCTCTCCATGGCCTTCTTAGTGGGCCATGAAGCTCAGGAACCAGCTTCCAGCTCAGCTGCCTTCTCTTGCTCTCCCATCCCATGCTGTTGTTTATAACTAATGAATGAAACTAATTGCAAAACAACAAAAAGCAATGGAAAACATCACTATTACAATTAACTAGAAAAAAATGTGAAGTGCTGCAGGATGGCTCAGTAAGTGTGTAATGTACTTATTTTGAACACTTCCAATTTCATAATCAAGAGAGAAAGATACATTAAAAGTTCATCTTAGATATTTGTGCCAAAGCCACCTCCATGTGACCCAAGTACTAGAGGAGCCTGAACAACAAAAGAGCCGACACAGGCTAGGATATTTGTATTACACAGACTGAGGATATCATTTTCCAAAATTCCCATTTCCCCTCTAGGAACAGGGCAGTCAGTGTTTTCACATGATTAATTTCACAACTAATCTAATCAAAACTAATGGCAAATTTGAAAATACATTATCACTATTAACTGCATACACTTAGTGAAAGGAGACTTTCACAGTTTGCATAATATTCACAGTAAAATCCCTCTTATCCCAGCCACTCCTGAAACTGTTTCTGCATCCAGGCCATAAATCTGAAGTTGTAGCAGCACAGTCAAGCAGAGTACTAGCCTGGCTTGTTACCTATAGCATAGTTTAAAGCACAGAGCAAAACCTACCTGGTTACTTGGCTTTATGGCACTGTCCCAAGTACAAGTTTGACCTGTTCCTCCTGGCTTTGTGTCTGAGTTGTCCTGTGGTGTGTTGCTGAGCTGTTGTTGGTCTTGCACTGAGGACAAGAGTTATTTCCTTGCAGCTTTTCTGTTCTTTTGTGGAAGGCTGCTGAGAAAGTGTTGTTCTCTTTTTTTTTATCTTTTTTATTTATCCTGGATCCCTTTTATTGTCTTTTTGTCCTGAGTGTGTTGTCAGTGGCCAGAAAGTTATTTAGACTGAGCTAGCACAGTTCCATAGAACTTGTATATCCCATACAAATCTGAGTGCTCTGACTCAGATTTCCCAGTGGGAAGCTCTGAATGGCCATGAACAGATAGCTGATGGGTGTGATGGAGAGACTCTGGTAGACAGTTATGACTTTCTGGGAAATTTAACCTATCTGGAGAAAGCTGTCCCTTTCCACCCAAGTTTGCTTTCTAATCTGGTTTGGACTCTCATCCCTCTCCCACACTAAAGCACCTTTAGTTTTTTTGTTGCCATTGACCAGAACATGTTCTCTGCACTTCTGCAGTTACCAGTATCTATTTGCAGTGGGACTCAGGACATGCACCATGTGGATCTGTACCACACTGCATTGTGTCTGTACTTTGCAAATGCAGAGATTCTTATTTGCTGCTGGGAAGTAGTTGGAAGTTCTTGGTAATGTATAGGCCCAGTTCCCCACTTCTTCATCACCTCTGCCACACTTTTTGTATCTGGGTGTTGTTTTAGATGAAGATATGTTTGGTAACAGTCCCTGTCACAAAGTACAGTGGTGGCAGGGAGAAGTTTCAAAGGATGTCCTTTACCAAAGCCAAGGTTTTCCAGTGTAAGGGGGATGCCATAATGCCCTCTGAAAGCGGAGGCCTTTTCCTGAATTTGGGTGCTTTTGAGGGCTGAAGTGTTTAGGGTAATTGGTTTGGAAAGCTGCTTTTAAATCCAAGCTCTGACTGTGCCACAAACAGCCGCTGTATTTTTGACAACTTTTGAAGCAGCTGCTGATAACAATGCAATATTAGACTGGTGCATTTCCACAGAAGTGCACCAGAAGCAGTGGAAATGTTCAGGAGTTTTAAGGGCTCATCCTCATCTCTATATGCTCATATATAAAATAAACTCCACATATCAAACAGCAGCTCAGGATTTCAGTGCTACCTCAGAAGGAGAAACTGGGCTCAGAGGGATAAAGTTCAAAATGCAGAGATTAGTAAAAAAGCAAACAAAATGACTTTATGATGTTTGTTATCCTTTTGCTCCTATGTGAATGCTCCTATCTCCCTTTCTTCCCAATTAGTATTTCAGACTGCATCCCTGCATTTACATAACTTCTCCTGACTAGAAATCAGATTTCCCCAATTAATATCTTAACATGGTTATCTCTGAAATCTCTTTTAATGTACTATAGTTTGGATGCTTTGTTGCATTTTTTTACCTTAGACACTTACCCTAATTTTAGTAATCTGGAAATCATTTACTTTAAACTAGTCATCTTGGCTTTTTTTAAATAAACACTTGAGAGAGCCTTATTGGATTTTTATATTTAGCTACTGATTTTTTGATGACCAAAGTTAGATGGCATAACTATAAATCCTTTAACAAATCCAGATTTTTTGCTTGAGTAATTTAGTTCCTAAACAAGATATTTTGTTCTGATTTAGCTGAAATGAAAGATTTTTAAGGAACAAAAATGTAAACCCTCCTATGGGAAATTTATACATAATGTAGAAAACTATATAAGACTGCATTTTCTTTCAATAAATTACATTTTCTTTGAAAGTTATCACCTTCTCTAATTGTAGGAAAATATATATATATATGAAAGAGATTTGAGGACAGTTCTCAGACTTCCTGATACTAAATATTTCCATTGTGAAAATAAATAATAATTTCTTTAGATTTGAATGACAGGATTGCCAGACATCTGGTACAGTTATTGCAATTTATATACAATTTTCAATAGTTATATTTAATCCTGGCATTCCTAGTTGAAGTTCAAAGCCTATGACTTCATTCACAAATGCTAATGCTTTCAGGTTCCAAAAGGTCTTCTCACTGTATTTAAATTTAGTTTGAAGCAGTTTAGATGAAGGTATTACCTCTTCAGTTAATTTCATTATCAAATTCAGATTTTATATTTAAATCAGTAACGATTGATTGTAATGAAATTTATCCTCAGAATTGCTAGTCTTTTTTCCCCAGTAGACTTAAGTGCTATGTATTATATTTATGATGATTACTATTTCTATATTTAAAGTTAACATGAAAAAAATGCAGATGTCTAAAATTTAATATTTTGGTGTTTGCTGTGTCCTGGCTGGTTGAAGGACAGAAACATTATAACACTCTCCTCTCTTCTGCTTTTTCTTCAAACCCAGCTTACCTTTTCTGAAGCCATAAGAAACAAAGCCAGATTATCCATCACAGGGAGCGTGGGAGAGAACGGACGTGTGTTGACTCCCGACTGCCCGAAGGCCGTGCACACCGGAACTGCAATTAGACAAAGTTCAGGATTGGCTGTAATTGCATCGGACCTACCATAAAAACCAAAAAATTAATTGAGTGCCTTAATCAAACTGTGTTGGTGACTGATGGGAACACAGCACAGACTGTAACGACATGGGAGTGTCATTGATGAACTAATAATTTGGCTGAGAAAGGGAAGTACGTCCAAATGCGCCAGACATCATCAGCAACAATGTGTGCATGAGCTCAGCTCGGAAACCCAAACTCAGATTTTATATCAGGAAAATTCATAATTTAGTTTTGTTGGGGGGAGGGGGCTGGGAAGGGTGTATTAACAGCAACAAATTTCACTTGAGTGGACTTAAAACTAATAAGACTTGCCAATTTAGCGCATTAAACTGTGAAGAACATGCTCAGAAAGGACACCATTTTGGTCTTTGTCTTGACAAAGAGAGAAAAATAGCTATAGAAGTCAATGAACATGCTAACCTGTGTCTCCAGAACATCAATATATACAATGGAAGAATACTCAGCTGTTCAGCTGTAGAAATGAATCACTAAACTGTGATAAAAAAATAATAAATATGTAAATCCTGTGAAAAAAATAAAGAAATTATTTACATTTTCTTTGGAAAAAGAGAAATATTGAAACATGCTTGCTTTTTAACTGATGTAAATTCAGTAGAGGACAACACAATTCTTTTTTCTAACCATCTTAGGGAAAAATCATTGCAATAATTGATATAAAATGCCATCACTGTAATAAAATTCAGAGAATTTTTTTTTTTATAAAAGTTGTTGGTCATCCTCTTGTTTGCTGTTACCTTCATTCTGTTCCATCATTCCGTGTTCCACAGATTTGCATCTGTCTAATACAAGAAACAAAATGATAAAATGTTTAGAGTACTTCATCAGTCTGCAGTGTAGAATCAAAAGAGACTACGGGTCACTCATGTTACAGATATTATTTATAATCTTGTTCTGTGTAAGAAACTGTGGTTTTTGTACCCACCAAAAAGAATAAAACAACAATTGTTCTTATAATATTGACAGAGCTTGAGTTGTTTTCTCATCATTAGGGATGCCACCTGGAAAATAGAAAAGGGCCGTTCATTTCTTACAACAGGATTCAGAATCTTGTCAGAGTCAGTCTGAGTCCCTGCAAATTTCTAAAGTGCTTTTAAGGGACTTAAAATGGGAGGAAGGACTCTGAGCAGCTAAAGAATTGTCATGGTTATTCATAATGTATTTTAGTACTAGTCACTAAACACTCTCCTGAAGTGTTAGGGAACCATTTAGTGATAGTGTTTGTCCTCTGGGTAGGTCAAGGAACAAGATGCCAGGGAGCAAGGAAGTACAAATGACAGTCCTTGAGACTGATGTGATAGATGATAGCTGCAGCCTGCTTGATGTCCAGGAGCCCCAGTTTTCATCACCAGCCTGTCAGTGGCATGCTTGGGAAAGACTAGCAGCCACCATTTGAATAAAAGCCAGATGTGAACAAGAGCAGGCATGTCTGTAGGTGCACAGTTGCAGCAAATCTGTTCTGTGATGGTCATTCTCCCTGGCCTCACAAGGCCTGGCAGTGGTGTCCAAATCCCGAGTATGGCCAGCAGTGTAACAGCCAGTGCCAGAGCCCAGACTGCAAGTGAATTCAGACTTGGAGTAATCATAGCTCCTGAGTTTCCCAGGCCCATGAGGGGCCATGTTCCAATGGCTTACTCACCCCCAGAGCCTGGTGCTGGTGCTTCTCTCCGCCCCCAGGGCTCTCATGGGGATGAGAGCGGGCCCTGGGTGGAGCCCCAAGCCCAAAGCCCAAAGCTGCCCAGCAAGGACCAAGCCCCAGCTGCTGCCAAAAACAGCAACCAGACACTGCTGAGCTGATGCTCCTGTCAATCACAGAGTTGCAAAGCAGGGCTCAGATAGCAACGACATAAATACGAGTTTCTTGCCCCAAATGCTCTATAGAGACCCTTTATAGCTACTGGGGAGAAATAGAGAATGAGTGCGAATAACTTCCTCTTAAAGTAGACCTTAAAATATCAGACAGCAGAACCACAGCAACAAGAGCCTAAATCCTTCCAGTAACCTTAACATAGGCTGTTGGAAACTAGTTCTTATAGAGAGCCTGACAGTGCAGGCAAACATGAAAATAAGGTGATGCTTGCCCTTCAGGCATAAAAACTACAGTGTGTGCAGGGTTCTTAGAGAAAAAAGACTGATAACACTACTATGAATCACTGTGACTAAAGTTACTTTGTATCCATGTTTTACTGGCATGTTTAGCACATTCATGATATACTGTGAATTGTTCTGTGTTTCTCTGGCTAGGTTAGGTGAGTTGTCTGGTTTTCTCTTTTTTGAGTAAAACTAGAAGCTCCCTTCTTTTTACAGCTGTATTTAAAAAAAACAACTTCTGGGTGGGTTGGTTCTGAGTTTGTCTTTTTTTTTTAAAGAAAAAAGTGTTTGCCTCCATTTTTCACAAGGTAACATATTAGAGGCTGAACAGATTGAGAGACTGAGTATGAAGAATGCTGTCTGTTTTGTTTTATTGTGTCTGTCTGTTTTTCCAGGAGCTTGTCTTCATCCTTTCTTTGTCCATGACTGTGAACAGTACCAGGGCTGTCTTGGGATATTTACTGTCTTCCACTGTTACTCCTCTTATACACTCCCCTGTCTCTTTAACACATTATATTTATTTTTCCCTTTCAGTAAACAGCCCATCTCTGCTGTTAGGAATGTTGCTCCATGGAGCTCATTGTTAATTCCCTAAGTCAGGTTTCCACTTGGCAATGAGGCACCCAAGTCCTTTGAGAAGACCAGTGTCAGTAACCATGCACTGAGAAGGACTCAGAACAAGCAGCACGAGCAGTGCAGCCACTGAGCTGCATGGCCCTGGAGTGCTGTGACCCACCAAGGGTCAGCATGTGGCCAGCAGCCACAGAGGGGGATCACCACATCCTCTTACCATTTCCAAGCCTTGTCCTTGCCAAGGGAATGCTTTACTGAAAGAAAACCTGGTCAGCTGAGGTAAAGAGGATACTCTCACTTTGCTGATGCCTGTCATAAGCAGATAAAATATTTGAAGAAAAAAAAAAAAAGAAAAAAAAAATCTGGATAGTAAAATGCTACAGCAGGAAGAGTTGTGCTACAGCTCAAGTGGCTGAGAAAGCAATCTTGGGGGATTAGCCTGCTGTCTCCACAGTGACTTACTCTTTTGTCTTACTCCAAGAGGGCAGCTGCTGCACAACTGCTGTGACCATGAGAGCAGCCCTGGGGAGAAGGACAGGGGGGTGCTGGTGGATGACAAGCTTGACATCTCAGCAATGTGCTCTCCCAGCCCAGAAAGCCAATGGTATCCTGGGCTGCATCCAATGGTGGGCAGCAGGGCCAGGGAGGGGATTCTGCCCCTCTGCTCTGCTCAGAGCCCACCTGCAGGGCTGCACCAGCTCTGGGGCACCAGCACAGGAAGGTCAGGGACCTGCTGGAGTGAGTGCAGAGGAGAGCTTCTAAGTGTATCACAGGTCTGGAACACCCCTCCTGTGAAGACAGACTGAGAGAGTTGGGGTTAAGTCTGGAGAAGAGAAGGGACCCCTGTGCAGGTGTCTCAGATGACCCAAGGCATCTCCAATACTACTTGTGGGAGAGTAAATTAATTGTATCCCAGTCTCTAGAGATGAGTTCTTTCCAAGCCTCCATTGACTAGATCTCCATGGAGTATGAAAAGACTTCAGACACGTAATTTTCCTACAGATTTCTAAATTTAGCTGTCTTAATGATGAATTGAATAATAACAGCATTTATCTGCTTCGAAAATAATTTCAGTTTCAATGTAATCAAGAACAATTATTAACATTAACACTTACAACAATATTAGACTCTCTGCAAAATAAGTTTTCTGAGCTGACGGGAATCATAATGTAGGGCCAACCTACACTGTTATATTAGTACCTTCTTGTCCTCCACAATAAACCCTCCCACACTGGTTGTGTATTCTATTAAACACCTATTAAATTTAAAATCAGTACAGACTTGCTGGGTTGTCTGAGAGCCTCACATGCAGAATTAGTTTTATGCAACCACTTGTTATTGCTGAATTTCACCTAGGGACTATTCTGGGAACTGAATGTACATGTTCTGAATTGAATTTGCCTTGGTGCAATTGAGAACAGAGCCTGGGGAAAGGAGAATAGCTTTATACAACTGGTTGTAATCATTGAATGTGGTAAAGGAGGGCAGTGGCACTTTTCACCTCTGTTGCTTAATAATTCTGTGATAACAACCCTGATAGGATGTCAGAATGAAGAACAAATATTCTTTAAAATTCAATGTAAGTATACTTTTATCCATGATTAGAAAATTACAGCAAAAGGGACCTCCTAAAGCTCTCAACCTGCAGACTTTACATACCACACTAATGCTGAAAATAAGAAAAGAAAGGCAGCCTGCAAGGAGCTGCAGAGATTTGTTGTAGTCATGGATTAACTAACACTGTTACCACAAAATGTGTAATTGGTATGCAACAGCAAGTTTAGCTTCACATAAAATGTCTAAGGGTAAGAAGTCACCAGTGGAATTATAAATAGAAATTTAGAGCCACTTCCTTTTCTAAGTGAGAGGAGTGCCACAGATTCCAAATAACTTACTGATTTCATAATGGTTGCATTAAATGTAAGGTCAGGCAAGCTGAAACTAGTAAATAGGAAACATGAAATCATTTAGACTGGAAGGGATTTCTGGAGGTCAGATCCTTCAAAGATCCATTTAAAGTAGGTTCAGCTTTGAAGTTAGATACAATTTCAAAGCTTAAGAGGTTTCTCAATGTTATTCTATCATAATTTTTGCATCTCCAGTGTTGAAATTGCCTAACCTTTCTGGGTAACCTCTTCAAAAGTTCTGACCACCCTCAATATTTTCCTAAGGGCGAAATTTTCTTAAATTTTTTGTTGCTACTCTGCATTGAGAGTAGATTCAAAAGCTGCAACACATATCCCAAGCTGCTTACCTAAATATGTGCATTATCTTTTGTGTTGCTGAGCTCAGAATCTGGACCTGTCTGTGAGGGGACTAAGGCATGTTATCATCACACTTCAGAGGAGTGTACCCTGCTGTCAGTCCTTCCTCATGGCTGAAGCAATGATTCATGCCCCAAGCTCACCAATCCATCGTCTTCCATTAGCACCAAATACTATAAAGTTCTGAAGGCCAGACCCTGATTGTCTTTTTAGATTGTTCTATCTCTAAGAGCTTCAAAGATCTTCAACAAGGCTAAACTGTTGAAGTGGACTTTCAAGTGCTGCAAGATAAATTACATTTTTTCGTAAATCCTGGAAAAAAACAATGATATTACTTTTCAAGGTTTTGTGTATTTTAGCTGTTCCTGTAAGGATTCCAGTGCTAATGCCCTGATTCTAGGTAGCCATTGACTGATACTGATTGTTCAAATCCATGCATAATGTTGTAAAAATGTAACCACAAGTGTGGCTGGAAAGAGCTGATCTGGTGGGACTTTTAAATGTATTTTGGTGTCGCTGTGTACAAGATGTGGAGAATTTGGAAGTCATAAGACTGCAGCAGTTTAAATCCAGTAATTCTATTAAAAGAATCTTTCTAAACACTACAGTAGTCATGAAGTGCATAAATACATAACAGAGGTTGTGTCTTGCCTTCTTCCCTTTTATATTCTGGCTACCTGCAATATTGTCAGTTGCTGGAAGTTCCCTTACATTTCTAAAACAACTTTAGGAAAAAAAAGCCTTTTTGGCTAAAGGACAGAATCAATATTCTACGAAAAAAAACATCTGTTAAAAGCTCCATCACAAGGATTAAGAAATAACTGCTAGAAATCCTATAGAAAATGCAATGGCATTCTGAGAGCATCTGATAGTCCGGGTGACACTCACTGGCTTTAAACATCTCCAGTTTTACTGTCTAGAAACTTGTTGGATGCAATATAAAAAACTGATTTTAGATGACTGTTTGTGGGTGGGATAGTGATGCCCTAACAATCTTTTCTGAGTGTCGTTGGTGAAGACAACCAAGAATGACTCATTCAATAGTTGACATTTACGGTGCAGGTGCCCACACTTGGGCAGATGACTCCTCCTTGTGGGGACCCAAGGCCAGCCAGAACACTGTGAAATTGAGTGATTCTGGCACGTTTTCAGCATCAGAGAGATGAGCTCTGATCACAGTGCCTCTGACACAGGGACACAAGGATGGAGTTTCTGCCATCACTTCCAAACTGAATGCTTACTACCTTCAGCTACACAGCACCCGATGCCAGGGGTTGCTTGCTAGCCACTCCATGTAAACACACAATTTTGGACTCCCTGCTGCTCTCACAGCTGCTATTGAGGCTCCACTAGCAATGACTGCTTTCCCCCAGCTCCAAAAGATTAAGTTGCTTGGTACCCGTTGTGTTCAAATTGCCATTTAATTAATGTAAGCCACTGGTAAGCTGGTGAAAACCCTGGTTACAGCAGCAGCTGGATGCCCCAAAATCTGAATTCTCAAAGGAGAGGTGAGAGGAGGTGGGGAGATAGTTCCCTAGTGGCAAGTGTACCTTGAGCAAACCTCAGACATGACATTTTGGATCAAGAGGGATGGAGGCAGGTCAGTGCAGCCTGAGGCACTCTCCCTGTGCATTTCACTGGGTACATTTTCATTACAGCTGGAACGTGAGCCTGTATTTCCTACAGCTCAAGTGAGTTAACTACTGGCAATATAGAAATTTCCATTTTCATGTTACTCTATTAATACTTATTTCTTCACACCAAGTGGAATGTCTTCAGAAGAAATCCAAGCCAGAGGCAGAGTGGTTTTCATCCTCACCACGGGAACTATTCCATGAATCAGATCTAGGATGATAACAAAGAAATTGAAAATACATGAAAAGGACCTCATTTATACAAAGACTAGATGTAAGACTTCATTTCTTCATTTAGGGATTATTTTAAACTAATTCTAACACAAAGCAAAAAAATGAAGTCACTGTATGAAATACTGAATTGCATCATTCCCACAGAAAATGTAAAGAGGTGCCTCCTTTTAAAACAAGCAATTATAACTCTGAATAATGTTGGGAAGAAATGCCTGCTCTTTCCACAGAGACATTTCTGAGTACAGGGAGGAACCCTGAGGAAGGAGGCTGTCAAACAGGTTGAGTTACGCTGATAACCATGTCAGGTTCAGTTAGGTTTGATATTTTCCAAGTGTGTGATCAGTCGCTGAAGGCTTTGAAGTGGCAAGCGTGATGCAATTGAGTCTGAAATTCCTGCAGAGTTCCTGAACAGAAGGGGAGGTTTCTTTTCAAGCATGCGGGCACAACTTCTGACCTGTCTCCTCTCTCTCCCCATCAAACAGAATCTGTTTCAGGAGAGAGAGTGCAGTTAAGGTCACTGCTTTCAGACAGGTTCCCCAGTGCTTGGGAGGCAGGATGGTGATGCGGAAATGCTGCTGCATCCTTTTTCTCCCATTCTATTTGGTCACGGGGGCACGCAAATCCTGAGAGAAGGCTGTAAGACATCAAAGCCATTAGCAAGCACAACTGATAAGATTTGGTCCATCATGCTGATATATTTTCCACACATTCAGACCTGTCCACCTGATTATCAGATCCTCTGTTAGGAACTGAAAACCAGGAGTCACTGAGACATTAAATTTACCTAGGAAAAAAGAAGTGACAAGCATGAATCCATTCTTCCTGCTTTTGGCAAAGTCTGTAGGATGTTTCTACCGATAAATCACAGGAGTCCTGACCCAAAGAGAAAACCGGCTGATGCTTTCACTCAGCATTGTTCTAACCATGCTGTTTTCTGAAGGCTGGTGAAACTCTTTGGGACTGTGTGTGGTCATAGAGCACTAGCAATTTGTGGTCAACCTGAAAAAAGCTCACAGGAGATCTTATTCCCACAAGGCAACACGGGCTTTTGACTTTCCATCAGCATGAAGATCACCCAAACCAGTCATACTGTCTCATCTTGTTATGAGTCTCAGTAATAGTCACAATTCACAGTGCAGGGACATGTCACTTTGAGGGATGCTCATCTGGCTGCTTGTGGATCAGCAAACAAGAGAAGCAGAAAGACCTCTTCTGAGGTGCTTCGTTTCAGGTCCTGCTTCTGGTCCCATCCTTTCTCCTCTTCCTCCCCTGCTGGGCAACTTTGGCCCTTTTCCCTGTTTGTGAGATTCTAGGCTAGAATTCTGCCCTGTCAGTCATTAGTGGGCTATAGCTGGTGAGGAGGAAAGGGACCGATGGAAATTTGAATGAGTGAGTTGTGAACCTGCCCTACTGGTGGCTGTTTGGCTGCCTTTCCTCTTTACAACTCCCTTGCTCTCTCCCACACTCTCTCAGATCTCTTTATTTCAAGCCCCACTACAGCTCTGGTCTCCAGCACATTCCTGCCAGAGCTCCTTCTGCCAAAGCATGGCTGACTATTTAGTCATGAATTTCTTTCATGCCCTGAGCTTTTCCACCTTTGTTCACCTACATCAAGCCCCAAGTCTTTCTCCCACCCACGGGAGTTTCTTCCACTCTCGCAGCTATTCTTTGTGTCAGGATGATAAAGGTTGGGATCTTGTCACCACGCAGGCCCCCCTGCAAGGCAACATCATACCTACAGCTCTGCGTGACAGCTAACCTTAGACTAATTCCTAAACCTCAGACTGGTTACACTGGTGTCCCTGGGATTCTTTCCAACTGAACCAAATCAGTCGTTAAGTCCCATTCAAAAGCCTCCAATTCCAGCCTGATGAGTGGTCACAATAAAAGTATAAGGATTCCTTTCCATGCTCATTGCAGACAGAATTCCTAATTTTTTTTTTTTTTATCTGCAGGAGTAGGAGGGTGTTGGTGCATTTTCTTCCTTTTTGCAGTAAAGTTACAAAGCCTTCATCCTGCATTTCTGACGTGGATTACTTCTACTTAAGAGCACAGTTTTACAATTTGTCCATCTTAAATTGCATTCAATTTTTCTAAACTAATTATCCAAAACCTTAACTTCATATAAAACTTTTCAACATTTCATATGAAATAGAAAATAGCAAGGGAGAACAAAATGGAAAAGTATGTTTTAATAGTGAGAAACATGATTTTATTATCAAAAATTGCCAGGGCTATTAATAGTTAATAAAATAAGTGTTCATTCTAAAGTTTTCTCATTAAAATGGTGATTTTCTGCAAAACATTGCAGAAAGACTGCATTTAAAGTCATAACTTCAGAGTTATTTTCAAAATGATGGTCATGAAATGGTTTTGAGGCATTAGCAACAGATGATATTAAGTTGTTATAGTGATAGAAGTTATGTGGTGACTTTGTGGAACTGAGTGACATCATGGTGACAGTTTGGGAACAGCTCCTTTGTTTATGAGCTTGGCTTTGAAGAAGAAAGAGAGAGGAAGTTTTGCAAACTTAAAGCTTCTCTGTGCATAAAATGCCAAATATCCTAACTACTCTCTGACCAAATTTACAGGTGAAAGAAGATAAATATTTCAACAGTACTCCTTCATGCCCATTTACTTTAATATCCCTTAGGAAAATAAGATTTATACCCGTATAGTAAGCTTGTACAAAGGGATAAATACCACATTTTAGTAAATTTGATATATCTAAAGGGTTTCCCAGTAGTTAGAAAACAGAAGTACTTTATAGGCAGAATAATATTTTTTTCTCTCATGGTATGAAGTCATCAATTGGAAAACTTTATCTTCTGTTTTTTAATTAGCTGTCTTTGATAAATGCAAAAAAAAGCCTATTTATTCAGTAAAATGATGTTAAGACAAAGAAATGTCCCTTTCTAGAACAACCTTTCTTATGTTCTTTGTTAGAAGAAAGAAGAGGAAAGAAAAAGATTTGCACATCTTCCAACTGTGGTATTGAAATTTTTATAGGGAATCAGCACAAGCCACTAAGCAACATTCCAGTCAATGGGAAGACCAGTGTCAGCTCACAAAAAAAAAAAAAAGAAAAGAAAAGAAAAAAATGCCAAACTCCACAGTTCCAGCTACCATTAATGTCAAACAGAGAATGTGCAATTGAAACAAAAACAAAGGAAGAATTCTAACAGTACTCTCAAAACTGGACAGTACTTGGAGAAAGTCCTTGGAATGAGTCACAGAAAGGCTAAATCTTTTGTACTGAGCTGGCCCTAGTAGTCAAGCAGAAATCCAAACATCTTGTTAGAACGAATCCAGTGGGAGATTGATCCAAGGAAAGAGAGAGCATCTCCGGAAATGCCAAGAGTTGTGCACAAAGGCTTGAAGGGGACATACAGGCAGAGAAAGGTCATGGCACAGTGGAGAGAAGTAACAACAGCAGAAATCAAAGTTAGACAATTGTAAACAAAATTTTTACAGAAAGGTAAAAATGGTCAAACATGGAGACAGGCTGCTCAGAGGGACTGTGGAGGCTCCATTCTCAGGGGTAATTAAAAGTTGCTGGATTTGGTTCTGAGCAACCTGATCTAACACTATGTCCTAGCTCTCAGTGGGGGTTGGTACGGAAACTTGCAATGACCTTGAGCTTCTTGCAAGTTAATTGATATTCTCTAAACATTTTTCAGTGGAGGCCTGTTTCCTTCCTGTCACTGGCTCTTCAACGTGGAGCAGCATTGTTCCTTGAATGGACAATCTAGAGAGAGATAGAAACAGTTTTGTTGTGGCCAAGCAGATCCTACGTAGTGATCTAAAGAGCAAAAGGCAGCAGAACTGGCTGACATGAGACTTTGGAGCCGTTCTTAAAAGTATATTGCATACGTGGGATTTTCTTTGCAACCAATGTGGCAGTAATGAGTCACAAAGATGAAGGAAGCAACAAGTTTCCTGGGACAGAAGGAACAGGTCGCTGAGCAGGAGGTTTATGCTTAGCATGTGATACAGCACTGTGTGCTGGGAGATGATGTGGAGGGTGCAATTTAAGGTGCTGATCATACACAAAATTTAGGAGCCAACAGCACACCCACAGATCCCGATTTGTCCATCCCGGTGGGGAATTGGCATTCTTCACCAAGGATTATTCATATCTAGTAAATGGTTATTTTTAAAGGATGAGACCACGTATTAAACAGTTGCTCCTTATAATGCCCAGCTTCCCCACAGCCCCTTTGCTCTCTTGGCTCCTTTCATGACCATATATTTCCCAAATCTCTTTCACTAAGAGAACCCCAATTTTGCAAGATCCATGTGTAGTTGCCTGAACTTCTACTGTCCATAGGCACACAGTTCCTTATATATAGGAAAAAGAAATAGTTTCATTTCTAAAAGACATTTAAGGAAAAGCATAGAGACAAAAGAATGGGGAGAGCAGCTATAGCAAAGTCCCAGCAGAGAAAAGGAGCCATGTGATAGATGCAGTGCTAAGGTGGTTATCATCGCTGAAGGGAGCAAACAGTTGTAGCAGAGTAAATGCAAACTGTTGCAAATTAATTATAGAATCATTTAGGCTGGAAAAGACCTTTAAGATTGGTAAGTCAACTGCAAATCCAACACTTCCACCTAACACAAGTCCACCACTAAAATATAAAGCTCAAGAGGTTGCTGTTTTCTGGTGTTTATTTTGGAAAAACACATCATAATGGTGGGATTACAAGGACATAAGCAGCATCTGCCAGCACACAAGATAATTTATACCATATAAAGATAACAGGGAAGAAACACTGGGGTGTAGGCTGGTCACTTGGTATCACAAGCTAATTTTTTGTGTGGTACATGCTGACTCCATCCCATGATACCCACCTACCACCTGGGGTGTTTATCTTCTTGAGGCACTTACACCTTGATTGTTTATTAGCATGGACAATTTGGGCATTCCCAAATTGCTCTTTTCAGAGACTCACAGGGCTACAGTGAAGAGGGAAAAATTACAAGCGTCTCACTGGAGGGCACATTTGTCACAGCCCACAGCACCTCCTGTGATGGTGCTGGGCTTCCAAATGCCACTCAGAACTGATTTAAACCCTAACTTTTTTCAAGGTTAAATACGGCTACTTTCTGCATCCAGGAATTTGATTGTGTTGTTTTGCCTTTATGTGCTAGAATACTCTACCTTCTGAAATCTCCCATGTAGATATTTCTAGACCTTAATCAAGTTATGTTGTCAAGATATGTTCTCTCAAATAAATTAAATTGATCTATTATTTAAATAGCTGATTGTACAGCATTTTTTTCAACCTGGAGCAGCTCTTGATCCCTGCACCCTTGGGCTGTGTCAGCACAATGCTTTAATCAGCCATATTTCATATGAGACCACTTTGGCAGGGGGGAGGGAAACCTCTCTGCAGCTGTGAGAGACCCATCCAGACATGTGCAGTTGAAGACAGAAAGCTCTGCCTTGCCTGGCTTTAGCTGTAGATCTGCCTGACCTCTCTTCAGGGACGTGGCAGGTTTGCTGTCCCAGCAATGACACAAATGAAGAGATGCTCCTCCCTGCTGCCACCCGTCCCTCCAAAAGCAGTCAAAGAGGGCAGTGCCCAGACCCCACCACAGCCACCAGCCTTGGACAGACCTCAGGGAAGAGAAGAATGAAGCCAAGCTCCCAGCCAGGACCCCTAGGACAGGTTTACCCGTCCAGAGCTGATCCTGGAGCAACTGGCCAAATCCCAAGGCAGCCACAGACTGTCAGAGGGAGGACAAGGTGGGATGAGAGCCCAACCACACTCGGCAGTGAGCTATTATCACATGCTGCAGTGAACATGTGGTGGCTTTTTCCCTGCCTACTCCTTGCGGGCCGACAACCTTGCTCTGGTAATTTCAGTGGGAAATGTGATGAGTAGGTGAATATGTCCCCTGAATTGGTATTTCAGGCAGAAAAGATTAATTTATGTATATTTGATAATTGGTGATGCATTTCTTAATTTGATTTTTTTTGGATAATTTCCTATGTACCCACACATACACAAAATAAAGGACAAAAAGTTTTTTGGCTGCTGTATTTCATTTATATTAGTAGCATGGTTGGTGGGTTGGACGGTTTTTTTTTTGCAAAATACATAGACACTGCTAAAATTTACCAAACAGACTCCATTTGAAACTGAAATTTCTTGTATAGCCCTGGGAAAAATATTCCACAGGCACTAACAGTGCTGGCTGCCCCCAGACCACACCAGTAAATCTTGACATCAGCCTTTATTTAAAGGGAAAACCACACCTCAGTTACCCTTCTCTGTGTTTTGCTTCTGGAGATGAACTGCCCGGTACTATGGTGACAAAGCTGTCTGTCCATCTGTAACCCTCCTGGGTCACTTGGTGATGTTGTCAAACTTGGGTGCTGAGGTATGGGAAACCACTGTAGGGGAATACCTGAGAATTGATTTGGGCCATTCTTTCTGCTGCTGACATAAATATGCTCAGCTCTTGCAAGCCTGTTTGTCCCTGAAGATTCTCATCACCTAAGAAACAGCATCTCTCAGGGCTGCAGAGGTTGATAGTAGTTACACTGGAGGTCAAATTTCAATAAGGAACAAGACAAAAATGTTAAATTTAAAAACTTTGTAGGTGTTTGGGTTTTGTTCTCATAAATACCTTGTTGGAATTTCCTTTAGTACTTGTTTGAAACAAGTTCCTATCTTTGCTCAGTCCCTACTATTTTCCTTCCTTCTCCAGTATAAAAAAAAAAATCTGTATATTGGGTAAAACTTTTCCAGCTAGCCATTGTACCCAGGATTTGGGAAATCTAAACAGGACACTTCAATTTTACTACCCACCTCACTATACTGGTTTAAAAAATAATTTAAAATTTCAATTTGAACTCCGGGTTGAATATGACAAAGGAGCAGAGATAAGTCTAGAAAAAATATCTCTAATAAAAATACAGGATTAATAAGATCACTGTGGAATTTACATTGGAAAAACAAAGACACTGTCAGAAAAGCAGCTTGATGGGAAGATATTGGTTCACCTGAAAATATAGTCTCAAAGTTCCCTGTTTGCTTCTTTTCTGGTATTTATTTTTAGTTTTCAAATTAAAATTTAGTCTAAACAATGCCATTGTGTCACATAAACTGTATCTGTCACAGCTCTGGAACTACTCACTCTTCTCAGACACTCATCCCAGGACACTTCCATAGCCCAGGCCTTTGACAAGAAATATTCCATCAGGAAAATCTGCTTTGCAACTAACCTGAGCCGTTCCATTCTGTCCTTCCAGTTTTATGATTTCCTTTTCCTCGGATGCACCACTAAATTTCTGAAGGTCTCACCACAGAAGTTCACCATTGCTTTTGGAGGAATGATTTCAGACAAAAATCCATTTATCTCAGTATCATAGAATCAGTTTGCATACCCATTATAGTCACTTCTTAACAATGGGACTTGCTTCTTCCTTTCTTTTTTCATTCTCAAAGAGGCACTTTTGCTTTTTCTTTAGTAGACTTTGGATCTGAGCTAATGATGTTCTTCTGGTCATTTGATAGGGCAAGTGCTTTAAATTTCCTTAGGAATTGCTAGTGTTAATTTGGTCTCTTCCTGATAGTATCTCTGAATTCTCTGACAGTCGTGGCTCTCCATCCTTTTGTTCTTTGCTGGTTCCACTTATAGAAACACAGCAATGGTGGGGAGGCTGTGAAGCAGATGGAAAACCTGCCACAGGATCCAGAATGCTTGTGCCATGCTGGACAAGACTAATAAAGGAAAGCAACAACCTCCTCCCCTCCTTTTGTGAATGAGTGTTGTAAATTGCTTAAAGAATCACCAGTAAAAGTATCAGTAAAAACAAGTTAATTATAAATATAAGTGACAGCATGACAAAGTTCATTGGCAAGGTTCACTCTGCTGCTTACTAGATGGTTAAGCACAGTGAGAAAAAACAGCAAGAAGAAATCCAGGGTCAATCAATCCAAACCAAAATGAACCAAAATAAACCCAAAACCATCTTTGCAGAGATGGGGGAAAGGGGGGGAGGTACAGGAAAAGAGTAAAGGATTCATATGGGATTTACAATAACACAACAGTAACATACTTACAGGCCTAACTTACTTATAAATCTAAAGTACTTAAGAATCCAGGAGAGCAGCAGGAAAAATCCAATTTTTCCCACTTTGGCTGTAGCACATACACACTTGTATGCACACAGACACTGTGGTCCAGGAGAGTTCAAAGGGTCTCATTTTGGACTGCTGTGTATAGGGCCTCAAGAGAGCGAGCTCTAGTCATAAGGATCATCCTGGCCGCACTTCAGGTCGGCACCCTTTCTTTGAAAGTTTGAGAACAAAAATGTCATTCCACTTGGGTTGGTACTCAGGCAAAAAAATGTTTCTAAGGCAGTCCATTACAAAAAATAACAAGGGTGGGAGGTTGTTAGGCATCAGAAGTTCCTGAGAACAGAAGGTGTTTCTGAAAAGGTCAAGAGGAGCTCTTTCCAAGGACTGTTTGTCACAGGCTGAGGCCTCACGAGCATCTCCCAGACCACAGTGTGGCCTGAGAGGAAAGGAGGGATGCACCACCACACGTCTCACCCATGAAAACCACCCAACAAAAATGTCACATGTGTCGGATCTGTAGCGCGCACCTGGGTAGGAGTACAGCAACACTTGAGGCGAGCGTTCAACTGCATCACCCACAGGCTGAGGGGCAGCTCTTATCTTGTGGTCCATGGGGTCCATCTCCATCAGAACCTAGATTCTCCTAAACCTCCTTTGGTTTATGTGCACACATAGACCGACACATTCCTGTCCATGTCTCCATCAACCGAAGAGCAGTAGAGATGCTGCTGAGCCTTCCAAGCTTCCCTTAGTGCAGACAATGGTGGGGATGCCAGCACAGTGCTCATCAGGAGAAGGACTGTGACCCTGATACCATCTGTGCCATGCAGAAGGTTCTGCTGATGCCAAGGGAAGCCGGCAGATAAAGTCTGCAGGTTGTTCCTTTTCTTTGACACAGCAGATTCAGGAGAAGCTTTTCAAAGTCTGCTCCACTTACACTGTTTTTGTTTTTCCCCTAACCTCTTTCTGAACTCTTGTATAAAAAGCTGTGAACTGAAGTTCATAGAGCTTGATTTCTTTCTCAAAAGACTTTTGTTCTACAGGAAATAACTCTTTTCTACAAAAAGAATAAACATATGAACTAAGACTTAAAAATGCTCATGTATCAAAAGGGAGAGTATGAAGAGGGCACAAGGCATTTATTTTCTGAATGGATTTGCTCATCCTGAATAAAAGCTGGCATCTTTTAATAGACTGAATTTTCTTTTCTGGCAAACAGTCCAGCTAAACTGACAAGCTTCTGAGTATAGCCTCCTAAATAAACAGCCCTTTCTCCATCTTTCAGAAACATTGCAACTATTATAAACACTGCAGATGGAAAAACAATCTGAAGGAAGGGAAGCTGGCAGGCTCCAGGAAGAAGGAGGAGCTGGCACGTGCACTTTGATTCACAGGAAGGGTCCTTTTGTTATAAAAATGAACTAGTTCAAGTGTTTGTGTTCACTCCTGCCCCTGAAAGAACTGCTACCAGAAAATATTTTGTTTTCAAGACAAAAAAATAGATTATCTACATCTTTTATATGAGGTCAACTATAAACCAGTACTTTATGTGACAATGCCTATTTGACATGACAGAAATGCTTTTTCTTGTATGTGAGACAGTTCAGAGGCTGGCAGTAACCCTTAGCTTGTCCTTTAGAAGTAAGAGCTCTCCTGCAAACCATTCTGGATTAGCCCACCCTTTTTCCTCTATATTTCTGAGCCAAAAGGTCTCTCCAGGTCCAACCTCTAAGAGAAAGAGTGTTAGTTCTTTTAACTGTAGTCTGCTCTGAGTGATTTAGAGAGCCATTAGTGCACCAGCCACCATCCCTGGAGCAGACCACATGCCAGTGCTCTGGGAAGTCTCTACAGGGAGACCTGCACACATCTAAAAGCAGCTGTACTCTTGCCCAAGCCCTCTGAAGATCTTGAAAAGTAGCACTCACACAGCCACACAACAAAAACTTTTTTTTTTAATGTTTTCATTAGACTGGTCCCTTTTTTTCTCCTGCCCTCAGCTCTGAGATTTTATTGTGTATTAAAACCAATCTGAAAGAATAGTAACACTTATCTATGTTTCCTTTCCTTTCTGTATTTTTTGCAATTCCTTAAGCTTTGGGGCAGTTGGAAGAGGACAACCACAGTTCAATAGGATGCTGAACCTCTCCTCCTCCCCAGCTGCTCAGAATTGGCACAGGCTGACCCCTGGGATCCCAGGCTTAGGGACAATCACACTCCCCAGGGGTCTGTGCTGATACTGCCCACCATCTTAGTTTCACCTCCTGAGGTCTCAGGTCCTCTCCAGAAATCTTGAGGCTTATTCCCCAAGGAGGGATCACCAAGCAGATCTCAGTTCTGCAAGAGCTCAAAGCACTAGCGTTGCTCTTGCTGAGCACATCTGAACCCAGGCATGGTGTCATGGTTTGACACTGGCACAATGCCAGTGCCCCCATGAAGATACTTTCTCTTTGGTTTCTGCTGTGAGATGTGACCAGGAATAAGCAAAGCAGGCTCTTACTTAGGGAAAAAAAGAACTAGAACTTTATTAACTACTCTACAACTACAGATAAAAAGGAACACACACACAGGGAAAATGAAAACTTCACAAGTGCATTTCCCCCTCCCCCCACTAAATTTCTAACACAATACATTTGGTTCTTCAAATCACTAACTCTCGGTCCAGCACCACCTTTTAGACAATCAATCTTCAGTTCATCAAGAGGAGAGGAGTCTTTCTTGTGCCATGGGCTTCTCCTGGAAACACAGCTGAAGCTTCGTGTGTTTCTGTGTCACTCGTGGCACCGCCCGGAGTACATCTGCCGTCGTGACCTCTTCTTTTTTATGTCCAGTGCTCTCACTACTGAACACGGACCAGAACTGCTTCTAGGGTTGTCTTTTTTAAGGATGCTCTGTCCCGTTCCAAAAAAGGCACAGTCTCTCTTTTGGGACAGCTGTCCCCACAATCTCTCTTTTGGGACACCTGTCCCCCCCATAATTTCACCCCCTGGGGCCGAGGGGCATCAACACTGAGCAGTCTCTGTATCACAAACAATCTCTCTTTTGGGACACTTGTCCCCCCCATATTTTCACCCCCTGGGGCCGAGGGGCATCAACACTGAACCTTCTTGGTTCTGAGGCCATTGCCTCCCCCTAGAATGCAGTCTCTGTATCACAAGGAACATGGTTCTGTCTATGGCTATACAAAAAGAGTCCAGCAAAAGCCACTCTATCATCTCTTCCTACTAGGATTTTTCTCTATTCTTCTACTATCTCTCACTCGCTCAGACCTCTCTCACACTGGCCCATTTCTTCTTCATCTTCCACTCTATCTTCTAGGAAAGGTCAATGTTCTGTAAAGTTCTCATTCTCCAAAAAGGGGTTAAAAGCTCCTACAAGCGGCCAGCTGAACCCCCCCCCCTCTTCTCCGTCCCAGCCGTGCTGCCGGCACAGGCCCATGTTTATCCAGCTTCAAGGTTACAGTCCCAGGCAGCGGCTCTCTCTCTCTTTCTCTCTCTCTCTTTGTCTCTCAGGGGGGGGGCTGCCCGATGGCTCCCGGTGTCTCTCTTTCTCTCTCTTCCACCCTTCCACCCCGGGCTCAGGCCTACCTCTCTCGGCCACATGGCTTTCCCCTCCCCCTGCCCAGCCAGCAGCTGGGCTGGGGGAGAGACCCGAACTCTTTCCCGCCGGAAACCCAAGAGAACCCTCCCAGGGGAGAGCTCTGCTTTTAACTCCGTGTTCTCAGAGGCGTGTCCATGTCTCAATGGTCAGGTTAAATGCCAATATTAAAGTCTGAATATCCATTGGCCAAAAACACAGCATCCCAAAAAACACATTTCCTGTCAAACCACCACACATGGTAAAATTAGTAATTCATCTGTTTATCTTTGCATATTCAGTTTCCCCACTTTTTCTGCTGCGTTTTTACTTTCTTAATTGCTATCTTGATGCAATAGTGATGCATAAGATGCATACCGAAAGTGGAGCGACTAAACAAATGATCTGTCTTCACAGTACTTTTCCAAAATTCTCTTGGGTGGAGCAGTTTGCTGTTCTCAGAAACCACCTGAAGTCCTTCAACTAAAAAACTTTTGGATTAGTAGGATGTATATAAAATAGTAGCAATGTTTCCATTTCAAAGTCAGTTGAATACCTGAATCAATAGAAAAGCATATTGATCCTATAGAGCCAAAAAGAGAGGTGAGATGCTATCCATTCTGTAGCTGCCATCATTCTTGGCCTTCACCCATGTCCCTGAAATTCACTTACTGACTCTACCGCTGTAATCCAATTCCAGATGTGGTCCTTCTGTGTTGTTCTTTTGTCATTATAGCTAGCCTTGCCATGTTGGTTTTGCTCATCTGCCATGTAGGGGATGCTGGAAGGAGCTGCTCTAATGGAAAATCCAAAGCAGTGCTGTATTGTTTCTTCTTGAGAAAGGGGAGGAGGCAGTGGAAGGCAGGCTCTGCCCACCCAGAATGCTCTGTCTGATGCCTCCTTTCCTCTCCATACCTCCTTGTCTCCCTACTTGTTAAGTATCACAGTTAACTCCTTTCAGCTGTCTTAATATCCACTATCAGAGCAGAGTGTGTACTACCTATTTCACCAGTGTAGTCCTCCTGCTGCCCCTTCTCCTTTGAACTACCCCTAACTGAATTCTGAACCTCAGACCTTTCCCAAAGTTTTGGATACAAAATGACCTTGAAATAATTTGAGACACAGCCATCTTGCCTTGCTTTGGTGAGATGACAAAATCCCCATTAGGGTGCCAGACCTTGGCTTTCTGAGGGGTTTTTAAGTTTGTTATTTCTCACTAGTGGGATCTCGCTGGTATTCCTTGGGAGAAGGATTATATACAAAAAGTGTGGCAGATAGGATATAAGATGGAAAAGTCTGAGATGCAGCCCCAAGCAAAAGTCAAAGAACAATGAAGACCAGAGAATTTTATAACATAAATAGGAAAAATTTGTATTTATGTTCAAAACTAGGAATAGGTTGTGACCTCCTATCTATAAAGATACTCAAGAACAAGAGTTTTGCTTTATTTAACCAAAGCAATAGTCTGTCTGGACAGAAATTCTGTCTGTGTCTCCTAGCAGGTCCTTTTCAGAAAAGTGTACACATGTCCCACTAGGATCAGGCTTTCCTCTGCTATAATCTCAGGGCACTAGGATGTCATTTGTCCCTAAAGGCCACAGCTCTCTCCACCTTTACTCCATTGGCGTGGCTGTCCTGCCATCCCTGCAACCCATGCTACAGTCTTGCACCCCATACTTGCAACTCCTTCCTCGCTAGGAAAAGGCACTCCCTATATCCTATGATTGACAGAACATTGCCGTCACTTCAGAAAATTGTTTTACTCACAGACACCTCTATGACAGAGGAAAAAAAACCTTTGGAAATCTTTTTTTCACAGGCCTAGCACTGAGCAATAATAGTAGTAAGATGATGAGCTCATTTCACATAACCCTTAGAATAGTTATAAGAAGCAGGTAATGATTTTCTCCAGTACATTAAACAGGTGACTAGAAGATTGGCAATCCATTAACAGAATAACACACAATAGCTTTCTGTGGAAGAACATTTAATTTTTATCTTTCCTGGTTTGCAAACCAAAACTTTATAAAATGCTTTTCAAACTTCAATTTTCTCTTTCAAGTTCTCATTTCTGTAATCTCTACAGTAAGATAAATATTGGTCTGCAAAGAAGTATTCAAGTAGCTAAATTGACAGAGGAGCAAAATTAAAAATTTGCTTCTTCCTTTAACTCTTATATGCTCTGTGATGGGGCTATCCATCACAAGTGAGCTATCTCAGGATTGATCACAAGTCTGGCACAATGTAATTACTGAACCAAAAGCATTGTATTATATAGCATGAAATGAAATAGCAACTCTGCCTTCCACATTATGAACCCGTTGACTAATGATGGAGTGTTGCAATTAGAAAGTATGGAAGTAACAAGACAAGGTATTTCACAGTCTACTAATGTATAGAATAAAACTACTGATAGAGTGAAGCAGGGAAATTAAAACCAATAAAACTGGAAGAGAAAATAACAATGGCATTCTTAATAATCTGTAAAAGGAGAGGATGGAAGCGTCCTCTAAAGCAGGTCAAGTTTACAAGGATTATGTGCAGCATCTGAAAAGGGCTTCTTCTGCTCTTCTGTCAGGTGACCTATTTTTTTTCCTAGTACGTTTTGTGATGGCTGAGAACTCTTGAATTCATTGGCATCATGTGACATAGCATCAGGAGATTTTGCTTTAAGAGACTAGAGAGAAAAACCCAAAGAGGTGTGGGCAAGAGCTCCCATTGTCCATAGCTCCCTCCCCAACTCCCCTATGATGCTGTCTGAATGGCAAAAGGCTGATCACTGTGTCACTGCTCGATCACCTGGGGCACAAGCCAAGAGCACAAGTGGCATAACTAGTGCTTTGGAAATCATGGGTTTGGTACAAATTGGCACACAAAAAACAAAAACCAAACCAAAACAAGCAAATAAACAAAAAAAAAAACCCAAAGAAAAAAAAAGGAAAATATGAAGTACTACAAGTTGCCCCAAGCCCATACTAAAGGTGTTCTTCACTCCTTGTATTTGCATCTTCAAGCTGATTATCTGGAAACAAAAAAAACAGGTGGGAATTCATTAAAAATGCAATCATTTTTCTTTTCTTCTCTTTTTTCCTTTTTTTTTTTGAACTTGGATTAAAATCTTTCCATAGTCCTAATACCAATTACAAACATTCTGAGCCCCTGATGCAAAACAAACCCATTATCCTACAGAATAATCCAGCCTACTTAAATTTCATCTTAATGTTAGCTGCAAACTTCAACAGTGTCTGAGTGATGCAGGTATTCAGACTTATAGTGATACACAGAAAAGAAAATGAAAAAGAGAAAGAAAAGAGAAAAAATTAAAAGCAAAAGGAAAAAGACAAAAGAAAGGAGGAAAAAGATAAAAGAAAAGAGAAAAAAGGTGAATACTATTGCATGTGGTGACATTTTCTGATACAGTCTGGCTTAAATTCACTAATAATTTCAGCAACAACATAGAAAAATTAGTCTTTCCTCCTCTCTCTTCTCCCACCTATCACTTCTGTCAAGGCTCCTGACTGACAGAGAGTAGGATTTTTGAGGGTATTTTTGTGTTTGTAAAATATCAGCCCTAGGTCTGACTCCATCTCCTTGGAGCACTCCGTGCCTTTCTGTAGGGAGCTTTTGGGGGCGAATGAGCCAGAGAGGTTACTCATCACTGATGCTCTTTTGTGGTAATTGCATGAACAGTTCTGTGAAAAGGTGAACAAATATAAATTATGGGCTTCTGTTCCCACTTGCAAGGGGGCTTTTAGAAACTCCTCCTCGCTGGCTGATAATTCCCTGGGTAGTAAAAATACCTTGAGGTGATAAGGATACAAATGCTTATGAAATCCAAACCATCTCTTGTTCATCTTAATAAACTAGTATTTTATACCTTTTGTATGTTTCTTGCAGCACCTCTTTTTGTGCAATGAAAGTTGCTCAAAATGTCCTAGAAATAACATAAGACCACTGACTCAAGGAAAGGAAGTTGTCTTTGAATCCTACTGTGCTTTGTCAGCTGTGTCTGTTGGGACACTGCTCATCCTGGGCTGTTTTTGGGGACTGCATTTACAACCTTTACCCCATGATCAATGTTGGTAGAACAATGAGTTCATGTGTATGTCCTAACCTGGGTGACATTTACAGGGTTGAAACCTTGACCTTAGGCTTCACCATCAGGATCACAGGTTGGTAAATCAAGCAATTAAAGTTTAAGGGATTGCAGATTACTATTTAAATATATGACATTTTAATTCAAATTATCACAAAATGACTGCATTTTCATATGAAAAAAGCAAGCTATAAAATAGACAAATTAAACTCTGTAATTTTCTCTAAATTTTATATTGAAACTGTATTTTCAATGATTTATCTTAATACTTAATTTCATCATTCAATATTTTCCAAGACGTTTTCTATAACCAAAAGATGTATCATTTCCCTAGGAGGCTGAACAGTTGTTAGTAAAAATAATTACTACACAGCTCTATTAACATTTGGAAAAGTGTTCAAATTTCTGAAACAATTAAGAATTCAGAGATGGTTCAGATTTATCTACCTATTTTTCCCTAAAACCTTTCATGCTCTTGGGGTACACTTCTGAAGTCATGAAATGTAAAATACAAATCATTATCCTAATGGATAAATGGAGTAATTCATGAAGACAGAAGTACTGGTATCAAACAACAGCTCAAATACCTGTCAAAACAGGAGCCAGAATCCACATCTGTTCCACCCTGGCAAGACACGTCTTCCAGGTAAGATTATAGGAATGTTCTCTCTTTCCTGGTTTGGTCCTTCTGGGCATTACCTCTTGTAGAGCTGGCAATGTTGCTCCTTGTTCCTACTCTGACCCTGTTTGGCAGTCAGAATAGTTATCTAGAAAGCTGGTCACCTCAGGGCACACAATCATAAAATCCATGCTATCCCACTATCTTGGTCAATGTCCTATGCACTAGACACCTGACTAACTCCGTGAATTCTGCCTCTTTCATGCTTTAAAAAGAAAAGATTTTCTCCAAATCACAGAAAGTTACTTTAATATCAATTTGCATGATGCATACCAGGGAGCTGCCAATTTGTCCCTTTGTTTTGGTATATTGGATTTGTGAGGTAATGTGTTGGTAGAAGGAGGGGCTACAGGGGTGGTTTCTGAGAAAAGCTGCCAAAAGTTGTCCACATGTCCAACAGAGCCAGTCCCTGGGGCTCCAAGATGGACTTGCCCCTGGCCATGGCCAAGTCCATCAGTGATGGTGCTTGTGACACTGGGATGATGTATTTAACAAGAGGGAAATGCACAGAAGCAAATGCAGCCAGAGAAGAATGACAATATCCAAGCAAAAAAGCCCTGGACACCAAGGTCAATGCACAAGGAGGGGCAGGAGGTGCCTCAGGTGCTGGAGCTGAGGTTCCTCTGCAGCCCATGGAGCGACAGCTGTGCCCCTGCAGCCCATGGGGGAGCAGAGATCCACCTGCAGCTCATGGAGGAGCCCATGCTGAAGCACATGGAAACATCTGAAGGAACAGGCTCCCTGCAGGACCTGTGGAGAGAGAGGAGCTCACACTGGAGCAGGTTTGCTAGCAGGACTTGAGACTCCACAGGGCAGCCACATTGGAGCAGCCTGTCCCTCAAGGACTGCACCCTGTAGGAAGCACACCAGAACACTTCAGTAAGAACTGCTGCCTGTGGGAAGGACTCCTGTTACAAAAATCCATGGAGGACTGTCTCCCACGTGATGAGACTCATGCTGGAGCAGGGGAAGAGTGTGAGGACTCCTCCCCTTGAGGAAGGAGGGGAAGAGACAGCATGTGCTGAAGTGACAGCAGTCCCCATTCCCCATCCTCCTGCACCCCTTGCAGGGAGAGGCAGAGAAAACCAGGAGTGAAGTTAAGCCTGGGAAGAAGGGAATGCTGTGCGAAAGGTGGTTAAAGATTTGGTTTTATTTCTCATTACTCTACTCTTAACTGATTGATAGCAAACTAATTTCCTCAAGTCGAGCCAGTTTGCCCATGACTGTAATTGCTGAGTGATCTCTCCCTGCTCTTATCTCCACCCATGAATCTTTTGTTATATTGTCTCTCTCGTCCAGCTGAAGAGTGATGGAGCAATATTGGTGGGCACCTGGCGTCCCATTGAGGTCAGCCCACCACATTTGGAAAGAAAAAACTCAGGGAAACTTTCCCCAGGGCATTTTTATCTAACTGGTTAGTATCACCTTCCTTCTTCCTTTCTCAAGTAAGTCCCAGGTGATTTAAGTCCAGCTCTGAGGTGCCTAATCTTTCTGACTGACTACACAGGGAATATAGGCACCAGCAACTCTGGGGTGCTGCAGTGTTCAGTATCCAGGTTTCTCTTCAGATGTAGCTTAGCTTCTCTGTGAAGAAAGCCTCAAGAGCCATTTTGGAGTGTAGTAGTCAAATTTATTTCCACTGTAGAATCACACTTGTTTCAGTAATAAAAAAATAATCTTTGCAGAATAAAAGTAAACTTGTAGTGGTATAAATATTATTTACTTGCACACAAATTCACCTAAGTCACTCAACATATGTTTAGACTTAGTATTCCCACAGTTCTACATTTCCAATGGAGTTAACACAATGGTTACTTGCAGAAAGATGAGAAAGGTGAAGTCTGGCTCAGTTGGGATTTAAACATATATGAAATAATAGAAAGCTTCCTTCCTTCCTTGGCTTTTTCTTTTTTCTTTTTTTTTTTTTTTGTTATATGACTACATTGCCTATGAGAAATACTAACAGCCTTCAGCACTGACCATTTCTGTTTGTCTAATTAAAATACATTACATAGAGAGCAACAGAAGCCTCTTCTGGCTGCCTTGCAGATGTGACTTTGGCACTGGCCAGGCAGAACCAGCAATGAGTGCAGAAGTGTTCAAGCTCAGAGGTTCTTAGGCTGAGCTCAGTCTCCATTTCTGAGATTCCTATCACCAGCTACTGCCTTCCAAGAACAAACAAGGTCTAGCAAGTTCCTACAGGAGGTCATCACAGACTCATTAGACAGCATGTCTGATCAATCAGTAAATCCCTGTGCTATCCTAACACAGGTGTTTTACTCCATACAGCATTACTAATGGCGAGGTGAAACCAACAGGCCAGCTCATAGTATGTATGGCTGATGTGTAACTTTGCCTAATATGAATATGTCAACCAAAAAAAAAACCACCATAAAAACCTCAAACCTATCTTCTGCACTCCCATTCAGTTCAAGCCATGGAACAACAGTAAACACAACTGCAACGAATTTAACTTGCACTTTAACTTCTAGATAACTCTTCAACTGTTTTTCCCAATTATGGGGGTGGAGAAAAAAAAGGGGGGGAGAGAATAAAATTTAATTAATTGCTCTCATAATGACTCTGTATTCCTGTTTTCTGCTGAAATGATACTTCTTTACCATATAGGCTATTGTCAGTACCATGTCCTCACAGCAAGCTGATTTATTCCGATCCTTCCTTCCTGTTAGTACGGTGACAAAAGTACAAGGTTCAGCCTGGACTCTTCTCAAGGCCTCTGTGAGAGGAGGACACCGAACTAATACAGCACAATACTGAAGACAAGAGAACATAACACTTAAGTTCTGATACACTGAAAAGCAATTTCACACGTAAGATCATTTATGTAGGCACACTGACATATTGAGCACCATTTTTTTTCAATTTAACATCAACATTCAACTCTGAACAGAAGAATGTTAAGCCTCTAGGACACTTTCAGTATCAAGGAAAGAACTACTTCTAATTTAGAAACATCGAAACACTAACGTTGACACCTTAGCTGAGATGTTCACTGCAAGTGACCCTCTCTCTGAATTCGAAGGCGCTCCTTCTCCACTTGCAGGCGCTCCTTCTCAATCTGCAGCTTCTCTGACTCAAACTTTAGGAACTGCAGCCTCTCTTTCTCTAACTGCAAACGTTCTTTTTCAAGTTTTAACTTTTCAGTTTCTAGATCCAGAGGCTGCATGATGGGCTTTTCAGTTTGGGTGAGGTCATTTTCCAGGGCAGGTTTTTCAGCATGCAGAGTCTCTAGCCTGAGTTTCTCCCACTCTATCTGAAGTCGCTCCTTCTCAATCTGCAGGCGCTCACGCTCCAAGTCAACGTGGCGCAACCGCTCCTTCTCAATCTGCAGGCGCTCCTTCTCCACTTGCAACCTTTCGGCTTCGATGTCCAGTCGCTGCTTCTCCAACTCCACCTTTTGCTTCTCCAGATTTATAAGCAAGTGAGAATCTTCATAGGCTAGCCTAGCTTGAGAAGAGCTCAGATTTCCAAACTCTTCCATGTGGGGGAAGTCTGGTAGGTCATTTTCCTTTTTTGAATCTGGTAGAACTGATGACAATATTTCTTCTTCTTCCTCAATAGGAAACTGCAGAGAGGAATGCGACAGACAAGAATTACATTCCAGTCTTTATGCCAGAACAAATTTGTTATGTACAACTTGACTGAAAAGAACATAGTGCATTTTTTTCATCATCTTTAAAGCAATTCAGAAGTGTTTAACTTATGTTGTAAAATAACCACGCTACGTCAGAAGATTTTTTTATCATTACAAGAAGAGAAACAGGCTTTATCTGCAAGTTAATATCTGGTAATGAAAAATGGAAAATCCTGTCAGTGAATATACAAAAACATCCATAAAATATAGAAGAGTAGTTATTACAGATAATTCAGAACAACTGATAAAAAACTGGATCTAGAAGACCATATGTTGTTCTTACCTTTCATAGAGCTGAGTGACATTTATGTAAGCCACCAGGCATTTGTTGTGACTAATTATTTATCAGAGCAGATGGATCCATAGGCTATGTGTTATGTAAGCTAGCCTAACCTTCAATAACTTGGGCTATTCCATTCCTAAAAAACATTTAACACTGACATTTTTCACATGCTCCTAACTCTCCCAACTCTATTAAGTGGGTCAATAATCAGGACTTGTTTAACCATTTTGTATTATCATATTTGCTATAAAGCTATTTGTGGCACATGATGAGGTGGTGAAGACCACTGCTTTCAGCAGACTGTAACATTTTGTGTATTATCACAGCCCTTACAAATTCATAGCACAAAAGAGATAAACTGTCTCCCAATATGCATGCTGCAAGAGAAAGGCAAACTGAGGAAGGCAAGTGTTCAGAAAAACTTAAGGACTAGGAGAGCCACTGCCAGTCTTCTAGCATTAGAGAAGACATACACTGTTCCTTCAGCACTGTCTGACAGCAGGTCTCACTACCATCTAACAGCTTACACTGGTTTTCTCCCAGCATACATATCACAGGAGTTAAGACAGGAGTTGCCTCCCCACTCCTCCCACTCAAAAAAAAAAATAACCCAACAAAAAATCTCCCCCCAAAAAAACCTAAAGCAATAAAATACCCCACACAAAATTGTTTGAGTACCCCTTCTGGAAAAGGGAACTATGTGTTTAAAGAGGAACAGCAAAACTATCCCAACATTTGACTGTACTCCAGCTCGTTGCCTATGCCAAGATGGTCACAGTATTACTAGGAGTATCAACTTGTCTATAGAATCCACTACTGCTTGCCAAATTCACACTAAAATTCTGACAGAGAGGAAAGGCTGACTGACTAATTACTAATTCAAGTAATGTTTTTATCTCCTGTAGGTTCATTTCAAAAAATGCAAGCAGTATCCTATATCTTTCTGTATTCTATTTCTTTCTGTACCTGCAGGTAACATTTACTTTCATTTGTTAAAGATGAGCACTTCTCTGTTCATCCATTGAGGCATTCTGAATACTAAAATGACCAGTTTCCTTCAACGGAGTATTTTCCTTGCATTGACGCAACTAATTCTTATCTGTGGCACATGCAAATGGAAAATACATGTGCAAAGACATACTCAAAGTTTAGGGATATCAAATCAGTAATCAACATCCAAGACCTTATAGACAATTCCAAGTTGCTAGATTTGAATACCATGTCTCTGAATTATATTTATTTCTACAGTTTAATTCACACGTTCAGAAAAAACAGAAACAGATGCTATGAAGAAACACAGTAAAACGCCTTATGCTGAAATGAAGCAAAGGCCATATTGCACATAGCTCATGTATATCAGTCACTCACTTCAAAATTCTGCGGGTCTTCCTCTTCCTCTTCCACTTTGATTTCTGTTAAAGATCCCCCGGCTTCTCTGAAGTCAGTGATATTTTGCCACTCAAAACTAGATTCAATTGCAAATCCCATTTTCTCATCCATGTCTTCATTGAGAGAGTCATCTAAATTGGATGAAGGAAGGTGAAACCCAGCACCTACTACTTTGATGTTTGCATTCAGACGTTTTCTCTTCATGAGTGCTCTCCAGTCAAGGTATCGCCTTTTCACTTCTGTCCCTGTTCTCTGCTCTCCTTCACCTACAGCATTGACACACTCTGCTATTTCCTCCCAAGCTTTCCGTTTCATCTCATTAATTGTTGTATTAAGTTGCTTCGAAAAGAGTACTTCTCTCCTTTTTCTGATTTCCTTAAGGAGAGTTTGAGTTTCCTGAACACTAAAATTGCTTTTTCTTTTTCTTTTTAACTGTTTCATTTTTTCCAGACTTAACCTAGTAATTTCACCAAGCAGACCACAGAGATAATCTGACACTAATCAGCCACTAATACAAATAAATTTAAAAGCAAATGAAAGCAGAGCTCAGTTCTCATGAAGTGAATTTTCTCTTCACTTTGTTGTATTTTTCTATTTGTCAGGCTTCCTAAGAGAAAAAGAGCAAACAAGATAAATCTCCAAGGTATACACCAGATATTTTCATTTAACAACTTGACTCCTAAGTCATCATTTAAGGAATGCATATTTTGAACTAACTGTTTATTTGATAAAGGAAAACCATTTTGCTAAACTTTCAATACAAAGTAGTCATAGATACTTTCTCTAATCTCCTATAAATCATAAAACCATGGATATATTAATATATCCATGTCACAAACTGTTAAGGTTGATTTGGTATTTCCATTACAAAACTACAGATATTTTCCTTCAGCTCTTAAGAGTTTTGTCAGTCGGGATTTCCTTAAGACTGAAATTTGACACATGCATTTCAGTTTGAACGCTCAACTACTTACAAAAGAAGCTAAAATTGTTATATCATTTCTTCAAACATATGAAATGTTTAGGGTACTGAAATTTTTGAGACACATTTTAAATAAGAAAACATTTTCATTAAAAAAAAAGTAAATTAATATGAAAAGTTGACATTTTCAAAGTTCTTCTAACTTAACATAATCATAAATAAAAGAACTGGAGCAATCTTGTTGAATGTCACAAAATAACTACTAGTTAAAACAAATGTCATTCATTAGAGACATTTTAACAGGAAATAGATTTAAGTCACTATATGCCCATGGTAAAACGCTCCTGCATCCTTCTCATGCTGCCGAACATCTCCTGTCAGACACCATGGCAGCTTTACAGGTCAGCCAGTGCTCTACCCTCAGCACCAGCTGGGCCTGTGCCTGATGGTGAGGAGAATACAAACCCCCCTAATTCACCTGACAGACTGTGTGCAACTCTGCAGAGAAGTGGAGAGTGAGGGGACTATTAACACAGTAATGAATATTATTACTGCATTAATAACAGATTATATTAAAAAAAACACCCAAAACAACCCACCAAATCGTGGAAGAAAAGACTACGAATCAAAAATGGCTCTTGCTCACAGACTGCTTGGCAATAGGTTCAATTTAGGATTATTCTGAACAGACATTTGTACCATGTTACCTACCACTGCAGGTAGGTTTAAAAGGCTTTAAGTCAAGTGGGCCAGGGACTCACTATACACTACAGGCAGCTTCTAGCTGCTCCTTGTTCACTGTTCATGCAGTAGAGACATTGGTCCACCTGAAGGGAAATGGCTTCCAGATTATAGATTCAATTGTTACTAACTAAAGGACTTAATTCTTAAATAACTCCCTCCCACCTATACAGGATTCTTAAATTACTAAGTATTTTTCCTCCTATTGTTCTCCCCAAACTTGATTAAAGCATACACATCAGCACACTGCACTACAACTCCCCACCTGGGGAATAAGGTCTCATAGTTTAGACATTGTTCTTCATCTCTGATATACTATTGACTGTAAGTAAGTGGCTCACTTGCAGTTTTCCATGCACATCCATGTTTTCTTTCATAGCCAACAAACACAGAAAAACAAACAAAAAATAAACTGGGTTTCCAAATTTTCATCATCTTCCAAATACAATTGTACATCAACATGGAAAATGCTGACAGGTAAGCTTTCTCCTTAGCTCTAGAGAAGGCTGAGAGTTAAAACATGCAAATGTTTTAAATGACCCTGTGGGCCAGCCCCCTGCTCCTTGCACCAGTGCCCTGCATCACTTGACTGATCTCCCCAGCCATGCTTTGTTAAATGTCTATTCTGTTTTGGATTTTATGCCATAAGCCAAGGACATGACCTTTAAGAACTACAATACTAACTTGGAAACTACTGGCATCAAATTCCTTTACTAGGTGAAGTTTTCTTTTAGACTTTTAAATAAAACTTTTGCTAGAACACATCTGATACAAACCCCTGACTTTCCCAGTGAAACATCAGCAAAACATATTTTTTAAAACTCATGACTATCAACTTCCAATTGGTATGGACATCCTGCCTCTTTAACTCTCTCCTTTTTGAAAGCATATTGCTTTGTTAAGGACAATTCCTTTCTAATTAATATAAGTTGAGTTAGTGAATTGTCTTAACAGTATATTTACTCCCAAAGATGGCTCTGTGTATCTATCTGATGTATTAACTAAAAAACATTATTATCTAACAAAAGCTGAGGTTTGGGATATTCAGTTTTTAGCCATTGCCAGATGGTCTCCAGGATATTACTCTTTAATGAGGAAAAATGGGCTGTTACATACTCAAAGTACCTAAGAGATGGGAATGTAAATAAGCTAGGATTTGTACACCTTCTAGATAGCTACAGGAAAAAAACCCACCAATATTCCAAACCTCAGCAGCTGGGATAGCATTACTGCTCATCCTAGTAGCTGGGACAATGCTATGTTTTGGACTAGTCTGCCAATAACGTTGGCAACACACCAATGTGTTGGTTGTGCTTAAGCAGTGCTTACTTTAAACCGAGGGCTTTTCAGTTTCCCATGCTCTGCCAGTGAGGAGGTGCGCAAGAAGCTGGGGAGAACTGCAATGCAAAATGCATACTTTGACAGTTTGGGTAGAAACATGAAGTGCTGGCTAAAAAAACCCAATTCTGATGACAACATAAAGACTTCAATGTCTTCCAGAAAAGATAGCAAGATGGAGCTTTGACTTAGGGCCTGTCAGGCCAAAAGCAACCTGTGCTCAAGAAGGCTCTCATCACTGCACAAAAGAAATACAAACTGTTGGGGTTCAGAAGACACAAGTACTGTAAAACTAAGCTGGAAACTCCACAAACAGACAGAATATGCATACACTGAGTACCTCTGGCACAGTTAAAGACAGAAGCATCCTCATTCTGCCTCTACATTTTCTGTCTCTTTTGTTCACACTTTTATTGTCTGACCACATGTTGGACCAACAAAAAAAAATTAGTAAAGGCACCAAACAAACAATGAGGCAAACAAAAAAATCCATGCATTCACCAGGAGTGGAAGACTGTTGCTAGCATCAAACTTGAATTTTACAAAAATCATTACTTTTTACAAACGATGATGTCTTGATTAAAAAAAAAACAACTTTTAGGGCTTATGCTTGAATAAAAAAAAAATCAAATTACAAGGACCTACTATCCCTAAGTTTTCTTAAACAAAATTAGGGTCTTGAGTATCTTCTGCTTAAGGCTTTCTAGAAAACTTTTTTGTGATTCCTAAGAGATGGCTACACTGGCTTGGAGCAACTTATGCTTTTGTACAAAGGATTTTACTACAGAAGCATCTGGACGCTGCACAACACATCACCCAACACAGCCCTGGAAGAAGCCTGCGTACACAAACGAAAAAGCAGGCACAGAAGGGAACCAACAGCACCGAAAAGGACAATTCAACGAAGCAGGGAGAAAGCGCGGAAGATGGGAAGCAGCTGAGGATTGAGGCAATTGAAGGCACAGACGTATCAGGCCGCAGCTCCCGTTCCCCCAGACGAGCCACGGCCACGCAGGGGAACACGAGGCCTGCTCCCCGCGCGGGAAGCGCCCTGGGAGGCGTCAGGGCGGGCTCGGCCGCGGCTCCAGGCTCAGCGCGGTCCCACCCAGAGCGCTGCAGGCAAAGCAAGGCGGCAACAAAGGGAGGCGGGGGCACGGCGGGCTGCCCGGCCAGCACAGCCCGAGGCCCCGGGAGCAGACGGGCCCGTGGGCCCTGCCGCAGGCCAGGGCCTCTCCGGCCGGCGGGGCCCTGCGACTCTCCCGGGAGAAGGAGAAATAGGAACGGGACATCCCCGTGGGGAGATAAGACGGCGGGCAATCGCCTCATCCCCCCCAGGGGCCGAGGGCGACGGAGCCCCACCGCTGTACCCCCCGAGGGCGGCGGGGGCTGCCCCCACGCCGCGGGGGGAGCGGCCGCCCCATCCCTGGGCCGGTCCCGCCGCCCGCCCCGCCTGGTCCCCGGGGGCCGCGCGCGCGACTCACCTGCGCCCGGCGCTCCCCTCCGGGCCGCCGGCCCTTTAACGGCCACCGCCCTCTCATTGGGCGAGCTGCCTGCCTGTCACTCGTCTCCGCACGCCTATTGGTGCTCCGTGTCCGCCGCTTCCCCCGCCCCGCCCTGCCTCGCCAGGCGGGCCGGAATCCCCAACGCGCCTCCGCCGGCGGGGCCGCGCCGCGCGCAGCCGCCGGGCAGCCATTGGCTGCAGCCGCCGCTTGTCTTCGCCAGGCGTGCCGATGATTGGCTGCGGGCTGTGGCGGCCCGCCCCCCTCAGCCAGGGACCCTCCGCGGGGTGGGTGTGGTGCTGCCGCTTCGCCGGAGGGCGCGGCCCGGGGTGGGGCCCGGCGCCTTTGGGCGGCGGCCTGCGTGGAAAGAAGGAGGGAGAGAAGGAGGGAGGCACAGGGGTGGCCCGACCGTGTGGGATAACCGTGCACAAGCCACCGGTGTGGCCGCCAGGTTTATGATGCTGCTGCCCAGAGCGAGCGCGCGGCAACCGGCTGTTCGTCCTGAACTGCGCGGTTTGTGATTAAAATTGAGAAATGACGTCTATCACATCCTGTTATGAAAGAAATAAAAGTATTTTTCGGGAAGTTCTGCACCACGCCATTGATGTGGCTCAATATACACATAAATCTCTTTCCTGGAGCTCTCGGGCTTGGGGCTCCTCGTCCCCTCCACCACACAAGATGTGTCTGGTCCTTTACTTCTGTGTTAGGTCCTGGCGCCTTAACGATGTAACCCCTACTTTTTCGAAGTTTGGTACCTCTAGTCTGCCGAACCTGATGTGTGTATTTAGTACTTCACATATTCATTAACAGTTACTTGCTCAGTCTTTCCAAGTTCTTTCACTGTATGGATAGTTATTTGATTAATACAGCTTTAAGAGATCATAACTGTGATGAAATCACAAATCTCCCTAAAACGGTATTTTCCAGTTTCAGCCAACTATTCATTTACCAGTTTGCTAACAGGTAGTGATTGTTTTGCTACCATACTTGCCCAGTGTGTACTGAAAATCCAGTTAAAAAGGAAAATGGTGAGGAGTAGTGGAGCAAGACCATGCCACATTGCTGACAAATATAATACTGGGGTATGTCTTACTGAGACCCATACATGAACTTGGCTTCCCTTTACATTTTTACCAGTATATGGAGGGGCTTGACAGCTGGCCTGCAAACAAAGCTGAGTTACTAGAAGAAATAACAATTGATGATTTTCGAGTGTATCCATAGCAAGAAAGAAGACAAGGCCATCAGCATGTGAACAGATTAGAAAAGATACATGAACATTTTTGTTAGACTACATGCATAAGTAAATGTGTATACGCATTTACTTATGCACGTAGTCTAACAAAAATTTCTGTAAATTTCTGTAAAAATTTCTGTAAATTTCCGTAAAACTTTTGCCAATTATATTGATGCTAATTGCTTTCCACCAATTAATATAATACATTATTGTGATGTAGTTAATGACTTAAGATCATGATTTGTTAAGAGTATATAAACGGGAGAATACGCAGAATAAAAACTTTTTTTCTTGGATCCTGATCACGTGTGTGTATGTCATGTCTGACCTAACGGTGACACCAGTATTTTAACTCGTAATTTTCTGGTGCTCAGAAATCAAATTCAAGCACTCTGTAAATGTCTTGCAAGGTAGTTCAAACTAGATTTAGGAGCAAGCAGGTGGATAAATGATGGAAAAGGGAGGTCATTAACAGTCTGATCCTCTGCTAGTCTGCAAAAATAATTAGTCCTAATTATACCTTGTTGAATGTCCTCCTTTTATTGTGAAAGACAAACCCACTAAATATGATTAGTATTCCTAGAATAATTTTAACTAGGAATCATATTATTTCCTAGAGTAGCTATGCACATAAACCTAGCTCTACTTTCTCCCAGAATTGTTACTCTCCTTTTATGGAGGCTGTTAATTACTGGTGAAAAATCCTGGTGTATAACAGATTCCTCCAAAAAAAATCCTTGGACCTCCTTCATTTATGTGAACCAACTTGATTTTATGTGTAATTTATGTGTATTTTAATAATTAAATCCAGATTCTTTCTTCCTTGCTTTTGATGACAGGAAGAAAATCCCTACCATATGGTCTACTTCAGACACAAACTGTTTAAGTCTATGGTGAATTCCCTGGATCTGTAGAACATACATATACAGTTTACTTTTGATTGTGCACAGGGTTATGCAACTTAAGCTCTCAGATTTGGTCTGTGAATCCCTTCATTGTTCAATATAAGCTTTTAAAATTGTGAATGCTTGGTACATGTCTCCAAAAGGCTTTTGCTAGTTGAAAGGGTATTGGGGCAAAGGCCTTGGAGTGTTGGAAAGTTAATTTGTATTGCTGTAACTCTAATCTATCTATAGAGGAGTCTCAGGGTTACAGAATTTTAAGTTTTGGAAGGATACAAGACAAAACTGGGCTCTGTCACTTTGTAGTGATGCCATTTCTGCAAGCCTTAGCATGCAAATTTTGGACTCTGTAGCCTTTTTCTCCTTCTGTATAAAGCTCCTTCTACTAGTATGGAAGGTCCATTTCAGTAACAATAAACACCCAATTATTTACAATACTTAAACTGTTAAAAAAACCTTTCTATCAATCTGATCTAATTTTAAAAAATTATACCAATTTAAATGAGTACCTTACAATGGTAAAACTTAAGAACTTTTCAGCACACAATTAAAATTAGCATGGGAACAATAATTCAGTATGCAAAGGAAATACAAATACAAGGTCCAAGGATAATTATAAACCCCCCTCACGGCAGTTTTCATTCATGCTAACTGCATTCTTGGTTATGGTATTCAAAATGTTCTCCAACTGAAGGGAAAAAAACAAACCAACAAACCCCAAAAGAGATTACCTGCATTAGAAACACTGTAGAATCTCTGCAGTTTAAAACTCACTGGGAAAAAAAAAAAGAAAAAAAAAAGAGAGAGACCCAAGAAGGATTCAGTTGCTCAGTGCTTTATTTCACAAAAGAATGAACATCTCAGCAAATGTGTAGTATCATACTTTCCACATATCAGCAGAGCCCAGGCAGCAGCGAAATGTTACTGTTCTCTATGCTTTACTGGCTGTTAGAAGGAAAAAAGTAAATTGAGCCTAATGCTCAACTATAAATATTGTCAAATACATCCCTGTTTTCAGTGTGTTTTAATTAAAATAGATCTTATGCTGCCTCCTGTTGGTCACCTACAAACAGAAACATCTAAAATTAGTCTCAACATTAGGAACTGCAGTCAGAACATTCTATAGCCTATACCTTACCTACTACCCTTTACTAACCAGAGGAGGTAAACAGTTTTCTTCACTGAGTAATACCATAAATAAATCTGACCCAGAAAATCTACTCAATTTTGTGAATATAACGAATTTTTAACAGCAGTAAACTGACTTACTACAAATGTATTTAGAATATAGAAAACAGATTAATTAGTCTTTAAATAATAATCATCAGGTCTGTGCAAACATAATCAATAAAACACCTGAATAATTGATATTTATTATAACAACTAAACCAGTATGATAACATTACCAAAGTGCCATAACATTTTGATAGCATTCTTTAAAAATTAAGATTATCCAATATAATCATCACTGGATAATAAACTCCCACATACAATATATATTATCTTCGTGTATATTATACTGGTCATGCTTATAATGTATTCTGTGACATAAAATAGAATACTATTAGAAATGTTTTGGTTACATCATTTAAGTGCAAATAGTAGAATATAATTTTACATGCATTTTGTATGTTTAAACATCACTCTATTTCAGTGAGAACATACATAGTCGTTAATCTAGTTACTATTTTTAGAGGAAGGTACTTTTTCATAAAGCTTTGATTCAAAGAGCTTTGGAAAGTCATAAAAGATTTTTAAAAACTCACTTTGCATTTATTTTGTGACTTTTGTTTTTAATTGCATTAATGCTCCGTAGACTGAAAAATCTGTTTGATCCAGACTACAACAGTTACTCAAGCAAATAATTCTCTTTTTTTGTGAAGTTCACTGAGAATTCTTACATCTTTAGCAATTAATCACAGAGTTTGGAACATAGGTCCTTTCTTCTATGATAAAGCCTTGTTTTTAAACATGACTTCCTAACACTTCTGCTTCTTCTGCATTCAGTTCTGCTACCAGATTTAATACTTTGTATGTGGAAATATGGCAAATTATCCTTTTTCCTTCTGTGAGAGCTGTAGTACAGGTTTACCTGCCTAACTGCAGAAAATCAGTACCATTTCACAGTAACTTTTCTGTAAGCAATACTAGAGAGTAACTGACATTACTACATTATTTCCTGATCACTGAGTAAGAGCTCAACTCCCTGTGAAATCCATGAATGATTTTTTAGACTGGGAACTGACATTAGTTCCTGCACAAGTATAGTGTAGAATATTAAAGCATGTCTATTTTCCCAATTCAGCTACAGTCAGTTTTCACTATCTATAATTCCTCTGTACTGAGGAATTTCTTACATACGTCATTGCTCTGTCTGATGTCAGATGCCAGAGTCTTATAGCAAGTAGCTGGGTGGAAGACTGCCAAAAAGATCTGCTGTAGGCAAAAACTTAGAGGAAAGAGCATCACCTGAATGACTCACTCGCTTGCAGTTTATGTGACCCAGCAATCTGGTCATGACAGTGGCAATTAAAACACCCTTGCAAATCTCTAGTCTCTTTCAATTTGCATAGCTATTTATACCCATGTACTACAGGCATATTATGTCACTTCTCTCAATGCATAAATTGTATACTCATATTACTCAGGTATAAACACAACACAAATACATAAGCAAAGGTGAATTGGGCCTTTTATTCCAATGATGTGACAAGTTGCAATAATTAATGGTTAATGAAGTCTCTATGCTACCCTGAGTAGCTTCATTAAAACTAAAACTACCATTTTCCTATGTGTTTGGTTTTTTCCTATTGTTTCAGTAAGTAGGAATAGCATTCTTCCTCTCTCTACTCAATACATTTGCTTTGCACTAACAAAAAGTAGTTGTGTCCCAATATAAAAATACTTGCATTTCTGCAAGGTGATTGTAGAGGTTACCTAGCTACGTTTAGTTAAAATATGGAGACTTATTATGAAAAAAAACCAAAATAAATGGGGAAGTTGCCTGAAATACTGTAGCAAGCTACTTACTTCTACAGAACTGACACACATATTAATATACAGAAATTACTGAGTGGAAGGGTCCTGCTCTCTTCCAAATGTACGTGATTTTATTTTACATGCTTATGAAAATTGCTATGATGAATGTTATCTAAATTTGTAAGGGTATCTCATAACAAATTACAGAGTCAGTCACAGAATCAGAACCTTCCATTGTTTACTGTTTAAAACAGAAGCCTGTTCTAGGCAATATTAAGCTTTAAGTATTAATATTCAGCTTGGGTTTTACAAAAAGTACATGCAGTAGTGATGTGATAATGAACTTACCACAGTTGTCTCAAGACATATGAAAGATGTCTCTGATGCCTCACTAAATTTTATTCATTATTTAAACTTCTTGAAAAGATGCGATTAAATGTTTAGAATCATTATTTTTGTCTGGCAGAAGACAACCTTACTACTTTCACAACACTTATAGGGAACATAAGGGCTCTCAGTGTCTTATCTGGATACCTGGTAAGAAAGGAAATTCTCAGGCTGTGGAAGAATCCAAATTAATTTATGAAACCTAGCTAATTTCAGTGTCCTCCTGTCAGAAAGAAGACTGACTTTGTAAGCATGAGATCAAATTTACTTCAGAATATATGGCTAGACTAATATTAGCACTAAAAGTCCATTACAATTTTAACATTATCATAGCTGACTATTTAAAGTTTATCAAGCAATATATTGTGTAGTGTTAACTGTGTAATATTTTAACATCTAAAAAATACAATGAAGTTCAAGATAAAGTGTTTGAATTAATTTAAACCACAAGAGATGATTTCTCACCTCAGAAATACTATTTACTATTGACTTTTAATTTGGGGGTGTAGTTTTGTAACTTTGTATTTGATGTATGACAAGATACAAACTTTTCCCATAGTTAACGGAAGCAACAGCTACGGTTCAGTTTACAGCTTGCTGCTATAAGCAGCCTAGTGACTGCTTAGTAGGTAGCACTGAAGACTTCAGAGATGAAGACTTCTGATAGAAAACATCCTGAAGTGTTCTTTCTTTAGTTAGCAACATGACTGAAGCAAAGATATCACATGAATCATCTGTCCTGTAGAAATCTTACCTACCCTGCAGTATGTTATTGAAGTTTACTTTGCCACAGTTAATGGCATGGAAACAGAAAATAGACCTACTACTAAGGCACAAGGATGGAGAAAAACTGGCAAAACTGAAGAGCTGAAGTAAGATGCCAGGAATTATCAGTCTCTTCAAGTTAGATACCTGGTTTTAATATGTGAAGGTCACTTTGGCTCTTGTCCTTGCTAAGGTCATTGTGATAAGATAAAGCTGACAATGAATTCCTCTTACAGGTTTATGAACATAGAAAATCTGAATAACACTAATGAAAATGTCTTTTAAACTTCAGTTACATAGGGAAAACAGTATCACAGTCAGTTTTCTCATTTAGCAATTTGTCTATTGGGACAACTGTGAATATTACAGAAATAATGACACATATTACACAACTAATTCCTCATGAATATTCTTTTTGGAAAATTAATATAATTTTGAAAATTATTCTAATAATTACAGAGAAAAGTTGTATATAAAATTAAGTATATAATACTGTCTGTATAACGACTAGCATGAATGACATTTTAATGGAGTCTTCCAAAAGCAATCCTACAGCATTTAATCGAAACTGAAAATTTAAACAAATAAGTACATATTTCTCCATCTGTAAACTAATACTTAAAAACTATTCTACAATTTGTGCATTTAAATAGACTCTTTTTAACTTGGGAGTTTCAAAATTCTCCAGAGCAAATAGTCAGTACAGGTGACCAGGGGTCCCTATATTTATTAAACTGAATGACCTGACAGTAAAACTCAGTTAAGGCTCTTGGCATTGGCGAAACTTCTTCCCACTCAGACCTACTACTGTGGTAGACTTGAACTTCATCTGTGATTTCTTCTGGAGCATAATCACCACCTAGTATATAAATTTTGTCTTCTGTCCCAACTGCCCCTGCATTAAAGCCAGCGCATTCAAAAGATCCTTCCCCTTTCCAAACACAGGTTTCTGGGCAAAAACTGTAAACCTTGTAGGTGGAGAGATCACATATGTACAATGTGCAGTTCACTGGAACAGCTTTGATTAGAGTTGCATGGAAAAACTGCCCAAATTCTGCTACAAGCTCAGACCACTGATCAGTCATAGCATTATACTTAAAGAAACAGTCAAGGGATGGATTAAAGGCATCAGTAATCTCTACTTCTGAGCCAAGGACATAAATTATATTCTGGCATGCACTTGCTTCCGGATAGTAGATACCTCTTGGTAACTGGCTTACAGATTTCCAGTCTTTGGAAAGAGGGTTATAGGATTCTACATCCAAAAGACTCCGAGTTTCTTGAGCTCCTCTGGTCTTTCCACCTATCACAAAGAGCTGATTTAAGGTTACAACAGATGTGTGCATTGTCCTCGGTTTTTTCATAGCTGACACTATGGAGAATTCATTGCTGACTGGGCAGTAGCACCACGTTTGGTCAGTGGCATCATGAAACGGTTCAGCAATATGAAGCCTGACAGTCCTATAACAATTACCCTTGCATCCTCCAGTTATAAATATTTTTTCTCCATAGCTAGACAAACTTGACCCTGGCAGATCAATCATGTGCGTATGTGGTAGTTCTTTCCATTTATCTGTTTTGATGTTGTAGCAGAACGTATGTCTGTTTTCTCCATCTTCATCAGTTTTATGAACGAATATATATTTTTCTGTTGTTGAAGGACGTGCATCTGGAAACAATCCACTGAAGTTCTGCACACTTTTAACTGCATCATTGATTATTACTGAGCAATTAGCACTCTTAAGTAAGTGCTCTTCAGAATGCAGAAAGTCCTGCAAAGTCTTTTCAGGTAACTGGTGTAATCTCACTTTTTTAATCAAATTAGGCAGGTATTTCTGCCGTGTTTCTAAGTTGTGTTTGGTCCATTGGAGGACAGCTTTCAACACTGATTCTTCCTCAGGGACATCTAGTTCATCAGCCTCGAGGCATTTTTGTAATATCTCAAAATTCATGTCCAAGAAGTCACTCGATCTGAGCAGCAATGAAAAGTGGTGTTGTACAAAATCTAGTGCATGATCAAACAAGCGGACAGACCCATAACTTTCTGATAGAGAAAGCAACTGTAAGCAATTCACAAGATCAATACTTTTTATTAGGAAGTCACTGCAAGCTTTGGAAAGGAGTGAAACTTGAAGAAATGACGACAGTTGGAACAGCATTTCCACATTATCATTGGTTATCTCTGTTTTTCCTGTGTAAGCATAATCAAGAAAAGCTTTCACTGCCTTGGGTGATAGGTTACTAATAGTAACATTGCCATCATCCCGTTCTTTCATATTAACTTCAAACATGGCTCTGTGAATAGAATACAGAAGATATACACACAAATTAAAGATTTAGGAAACAGATGAGAATACTGATGTGGAAGGAGACAATTACAGGCACTTAATAATGTGGGCTGGTCTAAAATTGGTCTAAATTGTGGAAGTTCTTATATGAACAATGAAATTACTTGGTGTGTTTGAAGAAAAAAAATATTGGTGATAAGAACATATTCAATGTGATGGCTTAACAAAATCATAGCAGCACCTGTGTTTTGTATGCATTTTCACAAATGGTGATGAAGTCTGCAGCTCTCAGCATGAGAGAATATGTGAAATATTTCAGGACAACATCAGTTTCAACTTTGGGAAAGAAAGCCTGATTTAAAAAAATACATAGTAAAAAAGCCCCACGAGTTAGGTCATGCAATGTGGATGAGTACATAAAATTATGTGGAAAAAAAACCCCTTCCAAATTGCAGGCTGAGCAAATGGCCAGACAGATGATGGGTGTAGTCCTCAGAAATAAAAGTAGGTAAGGGATAAATGAGGAGAAAAAACACAAGGAAACTTAATTTTTGCTTTAGAGTTGAAGAGAGATGTATGAGCACAAGCCAATGTCAGAGAAAAAATGAGATTTTGATATGAGTGCATGACATAATGAAACTGTGCAGAAAGTAGATTGTGACTGAATACAAAGATGATGGTTGAAATTGCAGAATGAACTATTGACCAGGAGATTTGTGGAAATTTTATTACCACTTTAACTGCTTTATTCTAACTATGTAATTACATTTAACTCTTTCACACAATCTAACACGGCAAGATAAAATAATTAATTTTACAAGCGGTAAGTGCAAGCAACAGAACAGTGCTGCAATATCCCTTGCCCTACCCTTCCAGAGACTAAGCCTCAAGCTAGGATATCAGTGGCTTCTGAATATGACACAAGATAATAAGGGAGGAAGAGTTTGATAAATCATCAAATGCCAAGCAGAGAATCTGGATATTAATAGATCGTAGTTAATTCATAATAAAAAAAGTGTTATAGTTCAGTTATACACTTAGTATCTCTGTTGCATGGGATTTTTGAAATCTCAGTTTTTTCTGAAGCCAAAGAGGAAAAAAAAACATCCCTGTGTATAGCACATACTCCTTGGGATGTGAACACCTGGTAAAGGAGGAACTTGTCTGACTTCCCGAACAAGAACACAAAATTACAGTAAGACAACTGTGTCACAAAGACCTCTTTGCATACTAAGTGATGATGTTTATAATCCTTTCCTCATTAACCCATGAGCTATTAAAGCTCTAATTCGGGAGTAAAATAGCAACTGAACAATACTAATAGAAGAAGAGCAATGTAGGCAAGGGCTTTGACTCTTAAAGCTAACAAGTGAGGATCAAAATGTTGCTGATTATTCGGTTTACAAAATGAAGCCAAAACTAAGAGAAGTCCAAAGGCCAAGGAAGACAAAAGGTGTTCCATATCAAAATGTTTGTAGTGGACCTAGGTACTTTTTATTCCTTGAAGGTAAAAAATGGGCCTTGCATTGCAGGACGACTTATGAACTTGATGGCTGCTATTATCTACCATATCAACCATTATGAGCAGGGAGAGATCCCTCCTGGCAGATTTTAATCTGAAGAGTCTGTAGGTAATGAAAAGGACACACACGTTTCCATGTGCTTAACTTCAATTCTAAAAACTACCACTGGAAGCTATTTCATCCTAGTATTTCTTTCTACCAGATCATCTCGGTGCTGTCAAGCAGTTAAAGACAAATTAAAGTAGTCTTATGTGTCAGAGAAAAAAAACAAATCTGCTCCTACAGTGGAGAAAGTGCTCATTTCATCCACATTTCTTCTTTTTTTCAGTAATTATTAGAACACATCTAGCTACCTTCTGTCATACATGGCAGACTCACTTAGGCCATGGGATATTCCAGGACATTTGAAAATAACACTCACCTATCTATGGGCAACCTAATTGAGGCTATTAACTCATTCCCAAGAGTCCATTTTTTCATTGTTAGAGTCTTAGCTTTGTTTTTAGTAAACTCTATTCAGAAACACCTTCAGTGTGGAACTGCAAGTTTGAACCTTTCTAATAAAAAGGTTAGCAAGGCTTATTTATAAATTAATATTCTGTATGTGAATGAAGACTGTCCCTTAAGAATACACAGCTTTAAGCACAGGAAGGAAGATCCATTTCATGCTGAAAGGCTGAAATCTCTAGTTTAGGAAAAATATGCATATCTATTTAAATGCCTCTGAAGACAATTTCTACAATATCGACCACTCTTCTTGGACAAACAAAAACCAGTTCCATTCCAAAGTTATGTACAATTTATCCACAATTGCTCAGTACAAGATGTATTTGTAATCAATCATTTCACAACATGAATGTGTCAAAGTACATAGACTATCATATAAAAATTGATATAAAAACTGAAACAATATCCTTGCAGACCTTCAAGTACTGATACAGGCAACAGGTAACTCTTAAACATACATAACCTGTGTCAGTTCAACCTAACAGCAGAATCACACATTTATGATTTGAAACTTGCATTACAGAGTTTCAACTGCTGTTGGAATCTGATTCATAAAGTCCTCATGGCTTTCTGAAAATACTAAGAGCTGTAGCTCGCATACCCCTCAAAGGATGTTTGAATGCTGTGCTCAAAACTCTGCAGATATATGTAAATTGTGATAATTTTTTTAACTTTTGGTTTGTTTGGTTGGGTTTTTTTTAAATTCTATTCCCTCCCTCCTTACCTCCCAGAGAACTTAGAATCTATTTCCAGCAAACTCACACCAAAATTAGGTTTACCTGAAAAAATCACTGCATGCTGCCAGTACGCAACGATGACAGGGAATTATTTCATCTTTCACACGAATTTTAAAATCAAAAAATATATTTTGTTCTCTGAACTTTTGTAGTACTTTTAGAATTTGTTGTCCATGACCTTCAGCCACTAAGGAATTGATTTTATTTTCAGGAACAGAAATTCCATTGCAAATAGGTCTGCTAATGTAATCCCGTTGATTGGCCATGTTTTCTTCAATCTATTCCTGAAATGGAAAAATAAGTCATTGATTCTACAGTCTTATCATTAAAAAAAACAAACTATATCAATACACCATAAACCAAACAAAGAAGTTCCCAGCATTGAATTTAGTTTGTGTATCATATCCACAGTTAGAAATTTGTGTTACAAGTGACTTTGATAATACTAACACTTTGTAAAATATATTCATATGGCAAATTTTGTAAAGTAGATTATCTGCCATATATCAGAGAACAATTCTACAGAGAATACCCACCTGTAAGAATTTTTTTAATAAAGTCCACGGGAAGCACATCAAGGAGTGTGTTTAATTGTCAATTAAGAGAAAGACTAGTCCTAGGCGTACCCTCAAAAAACCCCAAATTTTTACAATTTTATGTAAAATTAAGATGGAAAAAGAAAACTTAGTTACATATTTTACATTCCAAAAGGCTGATCACTCTACATCTTGTAGTGGAAGGGAGACAGTGGCTGTTAGACTGCATCCTAAGTGGATTCCCATGAGGCATTCTGGACTGCAATAATGGCATACAAACAACACCAAGAGCCTGGCTGAATAACAGGATTGCTGGGGCTTACCAAACAGGGTCATTTAGAGACAGTTTTTTGACAGTGCACCTTTGAGTGCTTAGTCAATTGAAACTGATTTTGTCATGTACCTCTAGTCATGTTAGGAAGCTTTGTGTTTGCCCACCCTAAGTTTCATTTACAGTGGCGTAAATTAACTGGCTTTAGAACACATTTAAATTTAAGACCATCTCCCTTTCAGCAGCTAAGTTTTTCTCTGGTGAAAATCCCTACACTGAAGTGTGTTTTTTTTCTATGGTAAATTGGTTTGAACTGTTTTTTACAATGAAAATATTTTATACCACTTTGTCAATATAAAGAAACTTCAAACATGATTATATTTTATTTACACCTATTTAAAGAGCTATTTATTTATTGCAGATGCATAAATTGCCCTTACTGAAAATCTGAGTCAAGACTGCCTATTTTAAAGCTTAAAGAAACATTCCAATTTTTTTTTATTCCAGGATTTTGCTTCCACAATTCCAATTAAAATCAGTAACAGATAATGGCCCACCTGAATTGACAGGGGACAAAATATTCCAAACAAAACCCAGAAACAAGAAAATACTGGTTTTGGTTTTTAATTTTCTAAAAAGGCTCATCTGATGACACGATATATTCAGCAGAAACTAAACCATCAGGCAGTCTTCTTCATGTGAGGTACTTTCACAGCAGACTGATCTATACTTTATCTAGTCAGGTAGCTCCAACCACAAATAGACCTCCATGTCTCCTGGAAGAGAAGAGATCCAGTGATCTTGCTGCCAGCACTGGAACCCTTGGAGCAGGCATCTTCTCCTTCCCATGGCCAGACAATCTCAACGTATTCACTCTTTCCATTCTAAGCCTGAGAAACTAGGAAAATACAGAAGAACAAGACCACCATTTATTCTGATAATGTATGGCCTCATAAACCCCAATTCCATAAATCATGAAACTTTTTCGTATGGTAGAATTCTCTAGAATACCTTTTTCTTATGAATTTAAAAGCCTGCTCCTCAAAAGGCTAAATCTTCAAAAGCAGAGTTGCTTCAATAACATTAGTTTCCCACATTTGAATGAAACTTTTTTTAAAAAGAAAGTGAATTTCAAAGTTTATTTGGCATCACATCAAATAACACTTCTTCTAAAAGAAACATAAACCTTTCTGCAAAATTCTAGAACTGACAATTGATACTAGACATCTTTCTCCACTTACATGTAATTTCTATAGCAAGCTCCAACCTACAATGTGCTTTCTGATGATAAAATTACCAATTTCAGTAATATTCGTATTTGTATTATGAACATGGAAACATCTACTGTAATCAAGTCAAACTATGCTATTTTAGGCAAGACATCATATGAACACTTTCATACAAGCAATCAATGTTTCAGAAAGTTTTCTTTTACCACACTATTACCACAAAAACTCTATTCCAGTACATTGGTGTAGACTGTAAACCTCTTAATTACACATCAATTTATTAATGCTTATGTATATTTGTTCTTCTGTTAAAATTGTTATTTGACTTAATTTTCCTTTGTATATTTATTCATTCTTACAATTATCAAGAGTATTGATATCCTGTCTCAACTTTCATTAGAATGAATAATTGTCAAACTTTCCAAGGTCCACTTATAAGGCTGAGTTTCTGGGTTTCCTTATTGCTTGCAGTTTTCTCTTTACTCTGGTTTGATCCTAAATTTCTTTCACTGATACAAGATTTGTTGTACAACATTATGGTTCAGACGTCATTACTGTCTCACTAGACCAATTTCCAAGTCATCTAGTGCATCCTAATCCTAATCTCTAATAGCAGTATCTCATAATTTTCTAAAAAGCAAAATTCAGCAGTGTATCTTTAATGTTTTTGTCCACAGTTAAGGAATATAGTAATGAACACTGTGCAGGGACTTAGCCTAATTCACCCTTCTCTCTATTAAAAAAATACATATTAATAAATTTAATTTCTAGCTGTCTTGTAGCCAATTCCTGACTTACTTTATAATTTTGGTATTAATGTAATACTTCACTGAATCTGCTGATGATTTTAGAGCCCTTCAAACTCTCTTAACAATTCGGCTAAAACTTGGTATGTTAAACAAGGCATTTATAATTATTTCATGCATTCTTCTACAAAGCCATATTAATTATGAGTAGGGGATTTTATAAATATTTGATCAGTAGGGGTTTTTATAAATATTTGATAAAAAGGTAAGAAATGTAGGGGGTGCAGATATACGTGGAAGAGGTCTGCAGCTCAGGAATGCTGGGCAACACCCCTCCTTTTATTTGCTCCATAAACTCCCCCAGGATTCCAATTACAAAGCCTGTCTTATTGTGGATTACCAAGAACCAAGCTCCAGTAAATGGTTCATTAGATCTGGGATCTCTTACTTTTCCTTTTAAGACACGTCTGTGTGTTGTTCAGCAACCGGCCTTGCAGCCTCTCCTGGAACATGACACAAGTACTGCTGTACGTGATCCAATCTCTCACCACCTGGCAAAACCTCCCTGCTCCTCCTGGACCTTTACAGTCTTACACTGGCAAATGCCCCCTTAGCTATTAGCCTGCTTTTCTGAAAAAAAAAAAAAAAAAGAAAAAACAACAAACCAACAACTGGTTGACAAAGACAACTGAAAACGATTCCAAAACTAAACTCCCCTAAAGTTAAAATTTAAACATTTGCCCTGGCTTCTTTTTATTGGATAACACCTGAAACACAAGGCCAGTTGGCTGCTACAGTGAAAACTGATATAAACTTCACAGTTATTAAGGTCAACCCCATATAACACATGTGTGGGGGACATATATGTACCTCTCAAAACTATCTGTACAGGTGTCCAGTTGAGGGGCCAGATTCTGCATGCCTGACAGTCAAGTGGCAAGCAATGGCCAGTCTGTGTAAGGCCACAGAGCAGCAAGCAGTTGAACAGAAGGCTGGGGATATGTCAGGACCCACGACATCCCTCTGGCTGTCCTGAGCAGCCAAGACCCCTGCCAGAGGTCTCAGAGACCCTGGCACAGAGCCCAAAATGACTGTGGCTTTGATTATGACCTGTGGAGCAAGTTACCAACCTTAGATGAAGATCTGCAAGCCACGACAAATTAAGTAGAATGATAGTGAATTTATCATGAGGTGAAAAAGTAGATTTTGAGGTTTTTAGAATGGCGGTCCAAGGGGCAAGATGAAGGGATCTGGACGTGTCCAGCCTTTCTCCTTCTTCTTCTTGGCCTCCATCTTCTGCTGTGATGTTGGCACTTTTAGATTGGTTTAGAGTAGAAGCTCACTGTCTAACATAGGCGATAGGAATTAGAAAGTAATTGTAAACGTTGTATACCTAGTTTTTAGTATAAAGACATAACACCGCCCCAGGGGCAGGCAGAGTGCCTCTGACTGTCTTGCTGAGGGGACCTCAGCAGGACAGGAGAAAGAATTTTATAGATAAGATACAATAAATAACCTTTAGACAGAGAAATGAAGAGCCCTGACTCTTTCTTCAAGTGCCGGGCTGGGAAAAGGGACTTTCCAACTTTTCTTGGGGCCACTCTGACAAGCTAGAGGCCCTGACAGGGATAGTAAGCTACTTTTGGTCATTATGGTGGATGAAATAAGGGACTGCCTGAGAGCTCGGAGGGTAAGAGCATTCTTATGATCTGTCACAGAATCCAGTAATAAGGGTCCAGACCTCATTAGCTGCACTGTTTATAAGACCCCTCTGTCGTAGAAGCATAGAGTGGTTTGGGTTGGAAGGGCCATTAGGGATCACCTGGTTACAAGCCTTTGCCAGATTTAACACTGTCCTTTTCCCAGGACACTAAGGGATGGAGCAGTCTAGAACATAAAGAGCTCATTGACCCAGATGCCAGGTAACTACACTGAGAACTCTGATAAGACCATAGTCAAAATATGAGATATACATACATTCCTCTTAGTATCTAAGCATTTGTAAAAAGCTACAAGAAAGTGTTTAACTGACCTTGATTCCATGCAAACAGCTGCCAAAACATCACTGAATTTTTAGTGGAACCTTTCACTTCACCAATGCTAATGTTCCCTTTCCAAAGATATATGGAGGATGTAACATATTTGATTGTTTTTTAGTTAGCACCGTCAACAATCCTTAAGTGTTCTTATAATTCTGTACCTAGAAGACACTGAAATGTGTAATTTATTTTCTTATACTTTTCCTATGGGAAGTTCAAATGACCTTTAGACATGAATTTAATAACCTGGATATATGTTGAATCCTAGATATTATTCTAAGAGACTATAAACACAGCATACTGTTAAACTCATAAAGGAGACTGTTGTGGTGTGTTAAGTTGGTATGTTCCGTTCCCCCTATTTTGTAATGGTTCTGCCCTGGTTGCAAATGTATCCTCTCCTGAACCCCTCTCCAGTTTCCTTAGAAACCAATGTATCTCCTTCTGCCAGTTTCCCTGACTCCTCCCCGGTCTCCCTGGAGACCAATGTATCTTCTTCCAAACCCTACCCCAGTTGCCTGCCAGTTACTCTGCACCCCCACCTTTTTCTCTGGAACATTCTAGCTAGGGCGTTGAGTGATTGGTTCAGGGGCCACGGCCCCTCCCTTAGTTTGTCACTATTGGTGTTTCTTCTATGTCAATCCCTTGTACCTCACTTCCCCCTGGATTCCCATTTGTTCCTGAACGGTTTCTAAGCCTGCCTCCCACACCCTTTATAACCTGACGTAACCCCTCCCTCTTCCTCTTTGGTTCCTGGCCCTCCCTGAATTTATAATAAACCCGGACTAGCTGCAACTGAAGAGTGCTCTCTTCTTTCCTGCGGGCTGAAGCTTAAGGCACTGACCACGTCCTCGCTCAAGGCAGCACTGCTATTATAACGTAGGGTGCTGACCTTAGGCGCTGTGCCTGACATTAAAGTCAGGATAGTGCCCCCTTGGCTGCAAGCGGTGCTGGCCTGCTTGCCGGGATGTCTCTAGCCACACCGCTTCAGTTCTGGCGCCCGACGTGGGGCCTGAGAGCAGCTCCTGGCCTCGCCTGGCCTGAGCGCATCGCCTGAGGGCGTCTACAGACCCCGCGGGCAGGATAACGAAAGTCTCACTGGCCGCCGAACTACCCCCAGTGGGAGCAAACCCAGTTCTAGTGGGTGGTGCTCCTGGGGGACCAGGAACAGCAGCTCCTCCTGCCCAAGAAGTTGTTCCCACTGCAGGACCCCTCGCTCCGGATTTCTTTTGGCCCCCATCGGATTTGTAAGTGCTTCTTCTTTTCTGCCCTGTCCTTTTAGCCCTTTTTATCCCTTTGCAGCACGGGTGGTGTCAAAGGTTTTTTCTTCTCACTCTTCGCTGTTCAGCTTTATACTTCTGACCAGGGGCTGGTGTGGGGCTCTTCCTTATTTTCTTTTGCAATTTTTCCGGAATAGGGGGGCGATTTGGGTTGCACCATTTAAGATCTTTCGTCATGGGTGCTAGACTTTCTGCAGCCCAAAAGAGAGCTTATACCCAGGACTGCGGGAATCCTTGCGGGGGGGGGGATGCTTTAAAGTTCAAAAAAGGGAGTTACATAAGTTGATTAAATGGCTGTCTTCTCAATTTCCTGAAGTTTCCCCTGAACAAATATATGACCCTGATTTTTGGCAAGGTGTCAATGTTAAATTACAAAATCTGGTTAAGTCAGGGGACGCCTCGTTAACAAATATAATTTATTGGGTTTCTCAAATTAGATCTATATTAAAATCAAGTTCAAAGTTGGGAAGACAGCCTTCATTTTCTAGTTTGTGCCCCAGTTCTACCTCTACCCCTGCTCCTAGCCCTTTTCCCTCCCCTGTCTGTCCTAAATTTGGGATTTTGAGAGGAGCAGCTCGCTCCAGCCAGGCGCAGGGAGTCCATCATTCCCCTGGCTCCCCTCAAAGCTCCTAATCCCCCCTGCCCTAGGAGTCCTGGCCAGATTCTCAGGGATCCCTTTCCTTCTCCCTCTTTCCCAGTTCACAAGCCCCCAGTTAGGAAACCCTCGGTTTGTTTCTGTCTCCCTCCACAGGACGGCTCCCATGGAATCCAAGATGGAGAGAGCCACATGGCTAAGGTTGGAAAAATCCCTTCTTCTCCCCACAATCCCTTTCAGTCCAGGAACAACCCCTTCCTGTCCCTGGACTCCTCCCAGTTTCCCTCCGCTCCTCCTCCCTTGTCAGCCCCTCCCATGACACTTCCCATTTCTCCCCCCCCCCCCCCCCTTTTTATGAAGCTCTGCCCCCTATCTCCTCCCTAGGAGCGGAGACTTTAACATCTGACGTTTCCACCCAGTCCTCCAGCCACTCCCCTTCCTCTCACCCTTCCGGTTCCTACGCTTTGGTGTCCGGCGGGGGAGGGGGGAGGGGGGGGGGAAACCTGGGAACCGGGGCCGGTTTCTATTCCATCTGCGGCTCTGGTCACATACCAACCAGAAAGGGAGGGGAGAGCCCAGGCCCAGTGGGTCCCCTTTCCCCACCACCAGATCAAAGAACTATGCAAGGCCCAAAAGGACTTCTCCCGGGAGAGTGAATACTTCCGGGGGATCCTGAGGGCCATGTTGTTGGAATCGGAGGTCACCCCCTTCGATCTCTGGCGCCTTTTTTCATGCCTCCTCAACCCCACGGAATTTGTGATGTGGGAGGAGGCATGGAAAAAGGAGGTGGTGGGGATCCTTCCATCCCTGTGGGACGACCCCCACAGAGGATACGACCTAGATGGCAAGGTCATTTCCATCGACCACCTGTGCAGGACTGGGAACTGGGCAGAGAGTCCCTCCCAGGCCAGAGCCATCCTCCCAGAGGTGTTCAGGGAAAACGCAAAGGCAGCAGAGCGGGCCTTCCTGGGGCTGCGGACAGCCGCCCCTCAAATTACGTATTCTAAGATCTTTCAAGGTGCAGACGAACCATTTATTGAGTTTGTGGAGAGACTTTGCGGATCAATCGAAGTGCAGGTGCAGAGTGAGGAAAGCAGAATGGAGATTCTGGAAGAGGTGGCATCCGCAAATGCCAACTTCACCTGCAGGGATGCCATTCTCAGTCTACCACTGGACCCTCCTCCCACTCTGCGCCTAATGCTTGAAGTCTGTGCTCGAAAGGTCTCATTACCATCAAGGGACTCCGATCAGAAGGTCAAACCACCATCTCGTCATGTTGCTGCTGCTGATTCTGCTGCCATGGACATTGCATCAGCAGAGCAATGCACTCCCTCATCAGACCACCACATCATCCTAACACTCCGGGACCGGCCCAGAAAAGGACCTCCCCATGCCACCTGTGTGGGAAGCTGGGGCACTGGATGCCCGACTGTCCTTTGAGAAGGGAGTTCTATGAGTTTAAAAAGGGGCAAGGGCTCTGGGGGAATCCCCTGGCAAAAAACTAAGATCCGAGCGCAGTCCCCCCCTGCGCTATGACAAAAATAAGGCAGGTTTGGTTCCATCTTGCGGGGAGGGGAAAGCAGGAGAACCGCCTGTTGCCATGACTGATTTTGACCATTACATACCAGGCTTGTCACGTTTATTACGCCTCCGACCTATGCCTGTACTTACTACCTCTTCCAAAACTGTACCTTTCAGGCTGCAGCTGATGGAGCCTCTCCACCTAAAGGACTCCAATTTCCACCTGGTGACCGCGTGCCCAGAGTGCCCAGGTAACTGGGGACGGATCAGCTGTAAGTATGTAGTTGTCGGAGACACAAAGTTCACACCACTTGAGGTAAACATTGTCCCAGGTCTCTTAACATCAGACCTGGGGCAGTTCTCCATCGGGCTGCCCTGTGTCCACCCCCTCCCCTTCCTGCCCAAAGGCCAAATTATTGCGCAAGCTATTCCTGTGCCTGGGCTGACCTGGGTCCCAGGACTACCTTCCACACCATCTCAAGACACACATCCTACGGTAGTCTGGACTCAGGTTCTAGGGCGGGAGAAACCTAGAATAACATGCCAGCTCTCGAGGCGGGGGAGACCAGAAACCTCTTAAGGGTCTATTGGACACAGCAGCAGATGTGACGATCATTCCTTCTCGGGAATGGCCGTCGCATTGGGAATTGCAGGATGTGTTGGGTCACATTCGAGGTGTTGGGGGTTTACAATTGGCGAAACAATGAAAGAGCACCGTGCAAATTAAGGGGTCAGATGGGCAATTGGACTCTCTATGCCCATGATTTTGGACTACATGGAACCCTTGTGGGGGAGAGACCTCCTTGCCCAGTGGGGAGCCTGAATTGACCTTCCAGCGGCTCGCCAGGTTTTTTGGGCAGCGGTCACTGAGGGGCGCCCTACCTGGAAACTGAATTGGAAATCGGATAAACCAGTACAGGCAGCACAGTGGCCGCTCAACAAACAAAAATTGAAAGCGCTCAACAAGCTCGTCAAGGAGCAGCTACTTAAAGGCAACCTGATGGAGACCATGTCAGAGTGGAACTCCCCAGTGTTTGTCATCAAAAAGCCAAACAAAGATAAGTGGCGGCTCCTTCACGACCTCTGCCAAATTAACATCATTGCAGATATGGGTCCTCTCCAACCAGGGATGCCGTCCCCAACGATGCTCCCCCAAAATTGGAATTTGGCTGTTATAGACTTAAAAGACTGTTTTTTCCAAATTCCTCTTCACCTGGATGATACCCTACGTTTTGCCTTCATGGTTCCTGCCATCAACCGTGGAGCCCCAAGTAAGCGCTACCATTGGCATGTTCTTCCGCAGGGAATGAAGAACAGCCCTGTCATTTGCCAATGGTATGTCACTTCCTTGCTGTCCCCAATACGTACAGCTGCTGAGGATGCCGTCATTTACCATTACATGGATGACATCCTCGTTTGTGCTCTGACCGATGACACTTACCCACGCGCTTGATCTGACAATCAATGCATTGGTTGCTGCAGGGTTCGAACTTCAGCAGGACAAAATTCAACGGATGCCACCTTGGAAGTACCTGGGTCTGGAGATAACTAGGCAGACCATTGTTCCGCAAAAATTGGCCATCAGAACTAACATTAAGACCTTTGAGGATGTCCACCGGCTGTGTGGGTCTTTGAATTGGGTAAGGCCTTGGCTAGGAATACCAACTGATGACCTAGCCCCCCTTTTCAATTTATTGAAAGGGGGAGAGGAGCTCAGTTCTCCTAGGTCACTTATCCCAGAGGCACAGGCAGCACTGGAGAAAATCCAAGGGTCCATTTTGGCCAGGCAGGCCCACAGATACCAACCGGGGCTGCCGTTCAGGTTTGTGATTCTAGGAAAGTTGCCACACCTCCAGGGGGTGATTTTTCAATGGGACGATTCTATCAAGGGCAAGGACCAAGGCTCGGGGGACCCTCTCTTGATCACAGACTGGGTTTTCCTGAGCCATCATAGGTCCAAAAGAATGACACAGCCATCAGAGCTGGTGGCAGAACTGATCTGAAAGGCAAGATCATGGATCAGGGAGCTGCCTGGTAGTGACTTCGACTGCATTCACATCCCTGTCAAATTGGAATCGGGCCAATTCAAAAAGAGAACTTTTGATGAACTGCTTGAAACTAATGAGATGTTACAGTTTGCTCTGGACAGTTACACCGGCCAAATTCCTGTCAATCAGCCGGCCCATAAATTGTTTATTCAAGATGTTCAATTCTCCTTGTCATTAAAAAGAATTCAGAGTCGGACTCCTTTGGAAGCACTGACTGTGTTTACTGACGCGTCTGGAGCATCCCACAAGTCTGTTATGACTTGGAAGGACCCTCAAACTCAGCGCTGGGAGGCTGATATTGCCAAGGTGGAAGGATCACCTCAGGTAGCTGAGTTGGATGCCGTCGTCAGGGCTTTCGAGAGGTTCTCTAGCACAACAGAGCTGTGCTACAGCACTCGCCAATTAAAAAAAATTAAATCTTTGTACTTCATAGCAGGTAACTTATGAGAAATAAATTGTTCTTCAATGGAACATTGTGTTTATTACATGGCCTTTTCCCAGCTTGGATCATATGTCTTACTAAGGACCAGGATTTTAAAAAAGGGAAATCTAAGAGCTGGTATTTTACAGAACACTTTATGCACCTAGGATGAAAGAATTAAGCACAGTGAAGATGAAGAAATTGTATAGATTTCTCTAGAGAACTTTCAGGGGGTGTTTTCCATACAAAATTTAACGGCACATTAATATGTGTTTTGAAAAGTTCAAGATCAGCATTCTAAGATCTAATATTAAAATATTGTATTATTGAGTCTACTGTATACCCATCAAGATGATTTGCTATTTTCATTCCTTGTCCGTTCAAAAGGAGAGAAATTAATAACTTCCTTTTAAAGAAGTTTTAAAGATACCACTCTACACTATGCATCTAATTTACATTCACTAAGATGAGTATGAGTGGAACACATATCTGTAGGATTTGGTGACACCTCTAATGAACTAAAAAGACTGACTAAAAAGCCAAGAGTCATTTAAAATGTAATTAAACTATAAATACTGAGTACAAGTTCTGTGCTTTTATATTCCATTAATGTGTTGATTGTCACTGATTGCCTAAGATTGAAAACACTAAGAGAATTCCAAGCTCCTGCCTGGAAATTTCAATGCAACTGAGTCTCACAGGTTTTTCATAAATAACTGAACTTCAAAGGAAAATCATAGTCAGTCAAACATTTCAGCAAGAAAAAAAATAAAAGCACAGGACCTGTTGAGACATTTAATCCACAAAAATGACATTTATCAATAATAAATGTTGGGATAATATTCTCAGATTGAAAGGTGACACAGAGACTTTAAAGCTTTGTATTCTTTAGAAGTGATTAAAAAAAATTGACATGGAAAAAAACCTAGCATGGTATCAGTAGGAAGTAAGGAAATTGCAGTAACTCCTGGAGGATTCCCACTCTGCAAGCAGTGATGATTAAGTGCATGTTCCCTGATAAACACATGAACCCATTAAGATAAAGCAGTAATCCTTTAAAAGAAGTAAAACTGGCTGGACTTTCTCTTAAAATTAAATTTCTCCAATTCATCAAGTTACTTTGCAAATTATTTCCTTAGCCAAAAAAGATCAAGAACTATAATTTTGATGAAAAAAATGGAATTAAAATGACACACTGTACTTCTAATTCTGAAAATAACTGCAAATTCTGTAAAAGAAAATGACAGCTTTTAATGGCTTCTGTAGTCTGTCACTTTTGCATGTGATTAAAATTTCAAAACATGCATGCAATATTGAGCATCTTTAGAGATTAATTTAACATACCTTATTATAATAGCATGTTCTACTCAAAAATGTGGGTTTATATGAATACATCCATAATTATATTACATATTATACAAAGCATCTTGAGCTTCAGATTGCACTTACACAAGAAGCTAATTTTTAAAAAAAAATCATCCACTATTGAAAAAAAGTGCTACATGTTTAAATCTCTTAAGTAGAGAGCATATCAATCAAACCAAAGGAGTTTTTTTTTTTTTTGGAACTAGGTAAGATCCACAATTCATTAGTATTATAATCTATCAGTAACTAAATATACAAACTGCCAAAATTTTCTCATCAAAGTGCACAGAATACAATGTTAGAAATGTAAGCCTCAGCTACAGTTTGATATCGGTGAAGAGCATTTTCCTGTTTTTTTTTCTTGACTGTGTAAAATCCTCCTCTGCTGTCAGTTAACTTTGTCTATGGGTTTGGATAATGCATCAGATTATGCCATTCCTTGCTTCGTTAAATCATGGAGAAAAACAGGAATAATATTTTAAAATAAGTCAGATACCCAATTGATTCCTTGATTAAACATGTTTTATTCAATGTTACTTCTGTGTTTAAAATATTTTGCAAAGACCAATCTATACTCAGCTATAACGGAGACTTATTCTGGACAGAAAGACCTTCTGGCCTGTGCACAAACAGCAGTTTTCCATATTAACAGTGAGCTAGCAATGGTGAACAACAACAACAACAAAAAAGGAGGATTATAACAAATACCTGCAATAATACAAATTTCAGCATTTTTGCATCATTTGTACATGGTCAATAGAGGATGGATGAAGTGCAAGTATTTCTAAAGGCAAGCAACATGAAAGACAGGTTGTAAATTTTCAAATAGGCCCCAGTTTTTTAGCTATGGCTCAACTCCAAAACCAAAGGGCAAACAAATTTATTACCTTTTGAGGATTTACAGATGGACTATTATTGAGGAAAAATGGGAATCCAGTTGACAACCATTGGAATTCTTAACAGAACAATCAGCACGGGATACAAGAGGCTTTTGTTTGCACAGATCCTTAGGAGCCAGAACCCCGCTAGAGTGATGCAGCGCGCTGCATCTGCTCTCGGGACAATCAGCTCCTCTTTATAGTCAATGAAAGGTAAACAGAGCCCAGCCCGCTGCGACAGCTCTGCCAGGGGCCCGGAGGGCTCTCCAGCGGGACGGATGCGCTGCTGGCAGAGATGGGCCGCGCATCACCTGTCCGCAACGGGGCGCGCTGCCACCAAGAACCACCTCCCCCGGACCCCCTCGAGGGCATAACCACCTCCCAGTGCCGCACAGGGCCGAGGGAAGCGGAATTTAGAGGGAAGCGGAATTTAGAGGGCAGCTACGTTCCCTGTGCCACGGCCAGGGTTATCTGCCATCCCCAGCCCCGCGTAAGAAGCGACCGCCATCGCCCCCGCCCCGCCCGCCGCGGAGAGGGCAGCGCCGACAGCGCCCCTACTGCGCATGCTCAGGCCGCCTGCGCCTGCGCCCCGCGGCGGCTCCGTTCATTCTAAGGGAGGACTAATTCTGACAGGACGGGCGGGATGGGGCAAAGGGATCCCCTTCCCTCACAGCGCGACCCGGCCGCGGCATGCGGCGCTCCCCGCCACTGCCGCCTCTCCGCAGGCGGCGAGGCGCCAGTCCCCCCTGAGCGCTCCCTCCGAGCAGCGCACACCCACCTGCAGCCAACACCCGCAGCTCACCGACCGCTCTAGCCCACCCTCCGCAGCAGCCACGCCGGCAGATTGGCTCCTTCCGGCATCATTCTCCTGCTCCTTGCACTCGGAATGGCTCTGCCGGCCGCCACTCCAGGTGAGGGCCCGCCCACCTGTCCTCGCTGACGACACCGCGGGTGCCGCTCCGCCGCAGGCACCGCCTTTCCTCTGATAGGTCGGTACCTGGCGCATTCCGCTGTCACTCAGAGGGCGCGCTGACATCGGGTTGGGTATTGCTGTCGGGGGCGGGGCCCTCCGCGCTTCCCGCACGCCGATTGGCCCCCGCCAGACGCGAGGGGCGGGCGCAGGGAGCGCGGCCGGGCCGTGGCGGCGGGGCCGGCCATGGGCAGCGTGCGCTGGGCCTTCCCGTGCGGCGCCTGGCGGCCCCGCCGCCGCGAGTGGCTGCTGGCCGCGCAGCTGGTGCAGCCCGAGGAGAAGGAGCGCATCGGCCAGTTTGTGTTTGCCCGCGATGCCAAAGCCGCCTTGGTACATGGGGAGCCGGGGCGCGGTTTTCTCTCTGCACAGTCAGCGGTGCCCAAATTCCTGATTTGTCGTGGGAAAACATGCCGTGTGAGGGCATTTCAGGGGTGTAAAACTAAAGGATAAGGCTTGTATAAAAGTATGAAGCTGTGCCTCACTGAGGAGCCGGGAGGGACGGCAGGCTGCTGTCAGTAGGTACTCTGAAAGACTTCACAACTTCCAAGTCGCGATACCAAGTCAGGAGACAAAATCAGCGTACCCTGAGGGACTACATAGGACATCGGGGTAACGACTGGGAGAATAAAGCTGTTTTCCAAGATCCGGAGTTTAAATCTCGCCTAATAGCATAGTAGTACACGCTTGCTAATTAGTCTGAAAGGAGTTACTCATCACTTTTAGCTGTTGAGAATTTCATTTAGCACCTAGGTAGTAAATGGATGTACTGAAAGGAAGTTTATTGAGATAATTTTACTGTTCAAGGTGGTGTTAAAAGTATTTATTTGTGCCATAAAGTATCGTAAATAAGTTACTAATGTAGAGAAAGGAACTACTGCGATTTGTCTGGGCTGGGACTTACTTACATTAATTGTGCTAATAGTGACCATGTGTTTGATGCTCTGATGGACTCTTCTGCTTAAACTTACTTGACACAGGTTTTATAAAAGGGAGAAATTTTAATTGAGATCAACAGTAATAAACCAACATTTTTTAGGTGGGTGATTTTTTAGCAACCACGTAGCACAATAGTTCTGTATGAATTACTTCCATTTTATTTCACAGGCTGGTCGCCTGCTGATGCGGAAATTAATTGCAGAGGAGCTGTGCATACCTTGGAATGAAGTCCACTTGCAAAGAACACCAAAAGGAAAACCCTTCCTGGCCAGTAACTTAGTTGGTATCAACTCAAATTACAACTTCAATGTCTCTCATCAAGGGGATTATGCAGTCCTTGCAGCTGAGCCTGAGCTTCAAGTTGGCATTGATATTATGAAGACTGATTTACCAGGTAATTCATTATGGTGACTGAAGCAGATTCTGTAGTGTTTGAATACTGAACATTTTCATGTTTCCCAAAGAACCAATCTGTGTCCTAGAAATGTAGTGTAATTAGCAGAGAGTGTGTGAATGTTTTGTGTATTTGGGATTTCTAATGCTGTTAAATGCACTCCTCGTTGTTTATTTTGGGGAGCATTGTAGGACAGATACAGATATATTTCTCTTTTATAGAAGCAGAACTCTGGGAAAATAAGATCATGAATCCTTCTATCATATGGGCAGCATCTGCAGATACTTTAATTATGGATTTGCTGTGTGTGAGGCAGAAGGAAGAACATCTTTCCAAACAGGGACAATGGGATCCATCCCCATGAGAACTTCATAGACTCTGTTACTCAGTTTTCCCATATGTATGGACATTTTGTGTGTCAGCAACACAGATTAGCTGTGAATGTGCAGTAATCCTCAGTGAGAAGGGATCATGAGGAGGGAACATGTGAGGTGGTCTTGGGAAAAGACTAGACTTTACAAACTTTAGCTATTGGCCTATTTATTAGTATGAAATGACTGTATAGGTTAGTGAACTTCAGGATCCAAATTAGGATTGTAGCAAAGTGTATTCTTAAATACAGTTTTATGGAGGTGATTTAGCTTGCAGATATTCATCAATGCATAGTCATGGGTTAAAGGAGAAACATACTGGGATTTCTGATTCACTGGAATTCTTTTTTTTTTTTTTAGAATCTTCCTTAAACATTTAGCCAGATATGGCAGTAGTAGTTGTGTTCTTAGAGGATCTTTCTTCTAATTTTTTGGAGTTGCCCAGCATTTTATGCTGCAAAATATGTGGTATTGTAAGGGAGAGGTTCAGGTAAACCCTGACTGGATAACTTTCTGTCTGATCACTTTACACCTTTTTAATGATAGCTACAAGTGTATAGTTTTGCACTGTCACATTCAGCTAGGGTTCACAGAAGCTTTGCTGCAATCTGAAGTTCATTCCTGTGACTCACACCTGCTGTAGACCCTCACTCTGAACACAGTGGTCAGCAGGTGAGGCCACAGGACAGCCTTTGGAGAGTCCTCCACCAGAGCTGTTGTGTGTTTGGTGACAGGAGCTGTGTCCAGTGGGTAAGGCTGCTTTGGTACAGGGCCACACCTGACAGGACTGCAGTAACACAGGGCCCAAATAACCAGATTAAGCTTGAAGCTGGTGCTTCTGTCATAGCTCTCTCAGGCAAAGCAAACAAGGTGATGTCCCAGCTGTGTCTCCTCACAGCATCTTGCACATGCTCAGCCTCTTCACTGGGGGAGCAGAGTGACAGAGAAGGCCTTGATGCTGTGCAAACACTGCTGATACCGGTGTGGTATCAACACTGAGTTAGGCATAGACCTAAAACACAGCAGTCCATAGGCTGCCATGGCAAAGGTAACACCTGGACCCAGTATCCTTGGAAACACTCTGGTTGGGCTGCCACTGGCCTTACCACAGGACTTGCTAATTTTAATTCTTCATTCCAAAAAGTTTCTAGTTTCAGCAGGTAAATAGTGAAAATCAAAAGATTCAAGCACTTGTATTTGAAGCTTTTCTTGGGAACTGCAAAATTCAAATTTATACAGAAAAATAAAAGAATTTATATGTGGAAGTAGGGATATCTTACATCCTCTGCTGGTATTTTATGCAGGGGTAAATGTAGCTGGCATTTTAAAGGCATGTGGTCAATGTCGAGCTGACAAGTTTTATGAAGGGTTTTAAACTTTATTTCTGAAGTCTAAAGACTAAGTAATACTTTGAGATCTGATACAGACAGGCTTTAGTGTTTTTGGGAGATGCTGGTGGTTTCAAAAACTGAACAGTGAAGGATGACTCATATGTCTTCCTTCTTGTAATTATAATTTCTATTTTTGAAAAAGAAATAAGATGCTAAGGGAAATGTAATAATTGTATGTTGAAAAGAGAGCCAGTAAATAAGTAATATTAAGGTTAGAACTTCTTATTACAGAGACTATAATTTAAAGCTGGCCATCTTCTCACCTGAAATTATTCTGAGGAAGATTTTTGTCTTAGTAGAATCACCTTCAGCTCTTTTTTGTTGCTGGGCTATGAATAAGTAGCACTGACTTTACCAGTATTATTTTCTCTGATAGTTCCACTGAGTGGTGCTCTTGTCCTGCACTTGCTAAGTACATTCTATTTCTGAAGGTGCATCCACTATAAATCTCTTTCCTTGGAACAGCTACAAGGACAAAGAGTTCCCTATGAACAAAGTACATTTCAGTAGGTTTGTTTGTTTTCTTCCGACACTTGTTTAAATACAAAGTTCTTCATTTTATGATGTTATCCAACAGAATCTTGATTGAGGTCTGTAGTATTTTAGCTCTTATATTCCTTAATTGTTCAACCAGTGAGCATGCAAAATCTGCAGTGCAGTTATACAAGAATATCGTGCAGCTGAAAGTTTTGAGAAGTCTGCTGTTTGTGTGCTACTATGTAACAAGGAATCCTGGTGCACAGAAACTTTTTTTGTCACTTCTTAATCCATCCTATGTATTTTTGTTTTACTTATTGTTCATAAGAAGCTGCTTCTTTCCATATTACTTGTGCTTCCTTATTAAAATCTGAGAAATGAAACTACTGCAAGACATAGCCTTCTTCAAAGGTGAAGGCTGGCCACACTAGAAGCTTTTCTTACCATTGCAAAAAGCAGCAGTTCTACAGAAGTTTCACAGGTGTGCAATGGTTTATCACCTTTTTTCCTCTATTCAGATATTGCAGTAAATACTGTAGTGATGGTAGAAAAGGAAAATATCCTCTTCAGGTATTGTGTGTTGCTACCTTTTGGTTTTCTGGCAGGTTATTTTAGATTTAAATAAGTCTTTCAATTTAATTGTTTTTGAAGAATTACTGAGATCAATGGCTATTTTTCTTCTCTTTAGATCAGTTTAAGATGAACTCTTGAGTCATTTGGAACAATGCACACTGTCCTGTAAATTTGTTTGTAGAAGTGTCTGTGTACATTATTTGGCAAGGTAATGCGTATGAGTTTATTTTAAGCCTTTCAAAAAAGAAATGAGAAGGATTCTCACAGTACTGTTAACTCCTGTGGAAAAAACTGAGCTTGTGTTTGATTTTTTCGTTTATGGAAAAGAAATTCTGCAACAAGTGTCAACTTGGTTTGAGTGGTGTGTGGGATGTTGATTGACCAGTCACTTAAGCTCTGTAAAGCACAATGTTTTCAGAGACTTAGGAAATAATTACAGCTTAATAAAGATTGCCTTGAGCATTTGAAAAAAGTTTAGATCTTAGGCTCAAGAGCTTTCCTGCTGTGCAAGTGAATTTCTTTTCACTAATGCAATTTTTTAGCTTAGATGGATTTGCAAAGACAAATAAATTAACAGTTCATTCCATATCTTTGAAAATCAGCCTGCAATCTTTCTTACATATCCCACTATATTTACTTTGATCCAGATGTCTCCAATATCAGTTTTATTCCAGAATTAAATATTTGACATGCAGTAGAATTAGCTTTTCTCATTAATATTTTGATTTTATGCTAGGCTTGCTTGTTAAAAGACACAAAAGGGTAAATTATCTGCATGTGAATTTCACAGAAAAATTAATTTGATCTAAAAATACTCAAATAAATGCTTTTTTAAGAAAGTAGGCTATTGTGTGCAAACACCTAATTATTTGAAACTGGTTTTCTCTGAGGCAAGGAAATATAAAAAAAAACTTGTCTCATTTTTCTCTTTTTATTCTCATGATCAGATTATTGAGGTGAGGGAATGCAAGAGATGGTAGAGTTCTTCAAATCAGAGACAGGTCAAACATGTATCTAAGTCCCACATGAAGAAGCTAAATACTGTACTTCAGTCTAGCTAGTGGAGGAAAGCTCTGTCTCCAGAGAGTTTTAAACTTTGTGCTGTTAATTTTGGTGTATTCCTAAGCCTAATTGAGTTAGGCTCACCTACATCATAGTTCAGATATTTGGCATGTCTTTTATCTAGCAGCCATGTTCAGTTTTTTTAATTGCAATGCTTCTTTAATTGCTGCATTTCAGCTTTTCAATAAGAATTTCCTGACCTAGAAACAAATTCCAAATCAGATTGTTCTTTAGAGTGCTTTTGTCCTTAAGGTGATTTACCTTAAACAAAGTTTTAACTGTTCCTGGTTTTATTGTTGTATTTCAGTAAATCTTATAGCAGCAATCAGTATCTAATCTTTTACTGCTAGAGATAAACACCAAATTGTTAGCTAATGTTACAGCTTTAGGTGTGTAGGTGCACTGCTTGGAATGAAGAAATTAACGAAAGGTTTGATTTAAATGTTACTTCTTACAGATCAAAGAAGTCCTAATTTATCAATACTTCTCTAAGCACATCATTTTTAGATGTGAAGGATGTTAAAACAGCTGATATCCTTGCTGAGCTAAAGAATCACAGTGATGTTATGCACTTACACTGAGTAAACAGGGAGGCATTTCTTTGTTCTTGTTCTGTTTGCAACTGGGAAGAAACAGCCATCTTAAATGTATTCTTAAAGGATGTATGATATGTAACAATTTCATTGCTGTGCTTTATTCACGCTTCTAACACAGTTTTAACTGGGAATCACACAATTCTGTAATTGATAAAGCACCAATGCTTGATAAACTGTGAAAGAGAGTTGATCTTGTGATTAAATCTCCTCTTTAAAGGAAAATTTCTTTATTTCCCAAAGAAAACACTCTTAATCCTTTATGACTATTTCTTTAACAGAAAAATGTAAAACAATTTGGATTAAAATATAAACTGATGGCAAAATGCAAAACTATAAAATTAAGTTGTGAAGAATATTTATTTAAAATGAGGAATAAACTAGTGATTAGGAAAAGAAAAATCCTAAACTAGGAGCTTTTATTAAAAATAAGAGTTGGAATAAAGAGTAACTATAAAAATGCTTGTCAGATTGTTTTGGTGTTGTGGTTTTTTTCATTCTGCACAATAATCACAATTTATTACTAAATTGGTATTTTGGGAAATTAAGTTGTACAGTCACAATAAGCAGCTAAATAGAACTGATTTTTTTAACAAAACTAAAAGTGCTTCTCAGGCTTTGACAGTTAGCTTTGGCTTTCCAAATTAAGAAAGTATAGCAGAAGAATCTGATCCAAGGACTAAGGTTATGTAATTACTATGTAGGTGTTAAAAAATTGCCATTTGAGGAGTTTCTTGCTAACACTGCCCAGTTCCGATAGCTTCAGCTCTACAGATACATGTATTTGTTGCAAGACTGCAACATAGAAGCTGACTTTGCTTTGTGTTGTTACAAGCTTATTTGGATATTGACTGTGCAGGTATTACAGTTTGGAGCCCTTACTGGTTTCAAGGTTGTGAGACAGCCTTTTAGAGACAGACTTGCAGATTTTTTTTATACTGACTTATGAAATGCTAGAAACTTATCTTAAATATTTCACAACTCTTCTCAGTAAATATAAGAAAAAATAGCCTCAGCTGTATTTGCCTGATATATTCCTTTCTAAGAGAAATTCTTATTTTCAACAAGGCAAATATTTTTATATTTCCTAAATAAAGATGACAGGTTGCTTATGTTATGTCAGGTTTTCAGGAGTGTTTCAGATTGGGAGACATTTGCTAGTTCCACAAGTAGATATTTTCTTTCCATTTATTGGGTTGGTGCTGGGAATTCTAAGTATTCATAGCTATTATGTGCTGTGTTGTATTTTGATAGAAAATGCAATTTTGTAGTGTATTAAAAAGTTATTACTTGCCCTGCACAGTTTTCTGGTTTGTTCATCAGATTTGTTGCGTTTTGTGTTAAGCTTATATATCTTCCTTTTTCTTTCTTAGTAAAAAGAAATTTAATAAAAGCAAAGCAAACACTTGGAGGTGATATCTACAAGAGTAGATACAGCTGATACAGGTGAATAGACCATTGAAGTTCATCAGTTTTTCATCTGTGGGCCTCTGCTTTTTCATCTGCTTTTGCCACGTTGCAGCACATTTATCTTACACTTGCATCTTTCCTTGTATATTTTGGCTGGATAAAAGACAGCTCCTGTAGTGGCAAAATTTAATTTGTGTGATGTTAAGGGGAAGGATGTGGGGGGACAACATGCCAATGACTAGCTGACTGCTGTCTCCTCTCTGTGGGAAGACCAAACAAAGCAAAATGTGCTGGATTTTAGCTGTCAGGTGGGACAAACAGTCTTCCATCTGCTGGCAAGCCAAACAAATGGCTTTATAAGGTTTTGGTTTTTGGATTTTTGTTCATTTGTTTTTAAAGAATGTCCTTATGTAGGAGAGATTGATTCCCAAATTTAAAACACTAATACTACTTCTGTCATCGTGTGGAGTTTTTAGGACTTCATTATTAAGGAGGGAAAGATGGAGTACCGACAGAAGTGGGAAAGTTCTAAGTCTGAAAATAAGGGATATTTTTACTGCATTCAGCTGTGCAATTCATGTTCTGGGACAGCTTCTGTGCAGTGTCCTGACTTCTGCCATTAAAGAGCAATTCTCATCAGACCCGTTCAGGGAAACCAGCTCAGTTTGAATCAGCTTCTGCTTTCTAAGGTCGCAGAGCTTCCCAGGAAAAATTTGCATTAGTCAGATGAAGGAGGTGTTAGAAAGTATGAATCATGTAGTGAAATTCATGTGGAAGATGAAGATGACTTAGGTACTGAGAATTTGCTACCCCCCCACCCCTTTTATACAGTATAGTATTTTATATACCAAATATCAACTGGATTCCAGTCCAAACCAAGGTTCTGCAGTGGTGTTAGCTTCTTAAAGATGGGCCTACTTTCCCTATAATTACATTGTTGCTAAATACCTAACTTTTTCTGCTTGATAAACTGTGAAAGGGAAATCATAAAATGTAATAAAACTTTTCAGAGATCTGGTGGCTTGGTAGTACTAGGTAGTGTAAGGCTGAAGGTGGTCAGACACCATCTGGACTTTCTGTTTACATCTGTAGTTGTGTCATCATGACTTGTTTTATAAAGGAAAATATATTTTTATGTTTATTTATATTTTTGGGGTTGTGTTTTAGTGTGATGTACTGTAACTTCCTAACTGTTGAAAGGAAGTAGAGTTCCTGCTATTCTGGCAATGCAGTGATTGCTGTAACTGTTTGATATATGTTCCATAATGAGAAACTGATCAAAATGTCTTTTTTGTGGGGTAATTTTTGTTTTTGCTGAAATATTATGGCTACCTAGAGCTCTGTTAGCTGTGGTCATGCAACTTCTTGTAAAGAGCTTAAGCAAGTAAAAGGTATAAGAGTTGGCAAGCACAAGTTAGGAAACTTCTTATTTTATTACTGCTCATTTTCTTATTTGCTATCACTTATTTAGTTGTATGTGCATTTTTCTCAAAGAGTTTGAGGTCCCTGAGTCATCTTAGTGATTAAGAGCTTTTGTATTTTAGATGATTTTATTTTCTCCACTCAGAAGTAAGCTAAAACCATGAGCTTGCATCTGGGTGAGTTTGTCTGCAAGCTCTTCAATAGCAAGTGTATATTCCAGCTGAATGTTTGGCATGGTAAGAACATGTAGAAATATTCTGGAGTCTGAACAAAATTTGAGAGGATCTGGATTTATTTTTTTTCAATTTTAAGAATAAATGACAAAAAGCATGAATCTGTTGCAGACAGTGTGCTACTTGTCTTTAAATTGATCAGCTATGTGATATGCTGTTAACAGCTTTTAATTTTATTTCAGTTTTTTTTAACCAAGTCATAGCTGCTGTTTTTCCAGCAGTTTTAGAGTTAGAGCTATCTAAGCCATTATGACTCTACTTCCTTTTGTTTTACATTGACTGTCAAGGCAGCTTGCTTAAAGTTTCATCACTGCTGTTAGACCCAACCACATTAATGCAATTGAAACCTTAGCAGTTTCTCTAATATTGCAGAGACTTAATGATGCTATCTGCAGAGAAAATATCAAACATTATCAAATTATTTCACTCTCATTATGGCTGAATTTTCCAGCTTGACATTTTTATAATCTGAAAGATGTTGGGTAATTCAAAGGAGGCAATGTCAAATTTTCAGACATTTTAGAGTTAGTGCTTCTCTGGGGTATGCCAAGATAAAACACGTGGAAGTTAACATGATGAGAATAGATGTTTAACATACATATAATTGGGAGAATTGTGGGATACCAACAGGAAGTGTGGAGGTCAGAGAATCTAAATCCAATTTCCAATTCACACGAAAGCTGTGTGAGCTGGTAGATTGAGAAAACATAAATTGTTAATGTTCTATCTGGTTCTTGTAAGTTACTCATTTATCTCACTAATTATTTGCCTTGTGTTGTTTCTAAATGTCTGTACAAGGGTTAGTTGGTATTAATAAACAATTAGGGCTTGGGCATCTGTTGCAGCAGAAATGTTTTCTCTGTATCAGGTTTCTTTGGTTTCCTTTAGAGATGGTAAAATGTGATCAAATATGGTCCTACATCAAAAGGATTGTCAGCCCAAGCATCCAGGACTTGAACCATCCATCCAATACAGTTGGTTAGTTTAGAAGCTTCATAGCTATCTTGTGTTTCACATTTTAGGTTCACATTTAGGTTTCACATTTTAGATTGAGCTGTTCACGCTTCAGTTGTTTGTTTTGCTATGTATGAGGTGTCACACTGCCACTCTACCTGTTTTCCATCTGACAGTGAACTGATCATATTGATTAGATATTACTTCTGAATCACTGACCTCTTTCTTTTATGCAGTTCAAGTTGGTGAGGAGGCTGTTTGCATTCTGGGATTTCTGTCATATTTTTGTTTTGGGTGTTTGTTTGGGCTTGGTTTTGTTTGTTTGTTGTGTTTTTCAGGAGATTAGTTGATCAATGAGCTGGCAGAAGTAGCTTTATAAGCTAGTTTGTTTGGATCTGACCAAACCAAGTTGAGGACTGTTAACTCATAAAACCTGAAGTGAAGATGGTCAGTCATCTACTCTTCTCATTGTTTTTGAGAATGCATGGTATGGTTTTAATAATTTTTGATACAAGTTTGTACCCTGCCTTTGTGAAGTATACACTGTATTAACAAAGCTGACTTAAGATTAACCTGATGTTTGTAAAAATGTAAAAAATTTCTTTATTAGCCTTACAGATTGTAATTTTCACTATTAATAGCATCAGAGTTTATATGGATCTTAATTCTGATTGTCTTTATCTTCCTACAAATGTAGCGTGTTGGGATTCTTTAGCAGGCAGAAAAATACAGTGTATTTATGTGCTATTTCTACAGTGCATTTGCAAACAGGACTAGAGAATACAGTCTGTTTTCTTATTTCTCACTCCTGCCTCTTTTTAAAATCAGTCTTTTATATCTGGTCTGTGGCATTTCTGTTCTACAGGGAAAATGCAAAGCATATTTTTGTCTAGTCTTTAAAAAACTGCAACAAAAACTCATTGTTGTCATTGCAGTGGAAAAAATGGCATTATGTATTAATGTAAATAGCTCATGCAAAAAAATCCAAAATGCAGACACATATGCACACATAGGAACGCACACACACTTACCTGTATATAGCATGTTTACTTTACAGGCTTAATATTGGAGTCTTTTTTCCAGTATCACTCACTATTTCCTCTCATCACTCTTCCTGAAATTTTCAGGGTGTTGTGTGCTTTTAATTTAATGAAGAAACTTAACTTTGGGTTTAGGGTTTATTTATAATGACTAGAATGCAATTTTTGAAAGATTACTCAGTTTATATTCTTAAGGAGCTGATGTACTTAAAAGTTGATTAACAAGGCATATATTTTAAAATCAGAGACAGCAATATGATTAATGCTCAGCATTAAAAGGAGTTAGTTTGTTATTTTGAAGAACTCTATTTCCTGACACAGGCAAGTAAGAAGTACTTACTTAAGAAGTCAGTTTATTTCTGAAACAAATTGACAAGGGAGAGCTACTTTAGAAATGCAAATTTAAAACCAAATAATTAATTTAATTGCTATATGGACTTGTTCCAGTTCTTTCAAATGAAGTTTTTTATAAATTGTGGCAAGTAGTTGGCCATAACTTGAGGCTGTTTTTTTAAATCAAACTAAAAGTAAAAAACATAGCATTTAAACATAATCTTTCTGCTGCTTCTAGTTTTGTCCCCTTCATATCTCCTATGTCATGAGAGACAATGGGAAAATTGAAGGGGATTTAGCAAAGGGCCACCAAGGTGGTTAGAGGGTTGGGGAACTTGACTGATGTAGAAATGCTGATGGAGCTCTGTTTGTTGAACCTGAAAAGGTGAAAGTTCTGAAGAGGGGAACCTAATCACAGCCTCCCTGAAATGTAGCTGCAGAGAGGATGTTCATAGTTGTCCTTATGAGGGTGCACAGGAACAGGGCAAAAGGCAGCAGGCTCAGGTTGCTTCAGGGAGAGTTCTGTCTCTGTAGAACAAGTCTGCACCATGAGAACAGCAGAATACTGGACTAGGTTCCCCAGAGAAGGGGTGAAATACTCTGCTTGACAGAGCCCTGGGTAACCCAACATAAGGCTCTGTTTTTCAACAGAAGTTAGACCAGGTGGTCTCCAAAGGTCCTTTTCAACCTACATATTCCCCATAGTTCTGTCAACCTGTCTTTCTCTGATACTGAAGCACATATGGAGAAGGGACTAGGCAGGCTGTGGAACTGCAGGCAGCTTGTGGAGAATAGGAGTCCTAAGTCTTCTGATCCACTCCTCAGAGCAAAGCAACTGTACAGCCTTAGGAAACAGGGAGTAAGTGCACTTAAGGACAAAGGGGTGCCCAAGCTTCTCAAAGGAGGAATGTGACAGATGGAAATGGAGGGGAAAGTGCTGTGTGACTTTGAACTTGAGTGTTGCGAAGGGTAGCTGAACAGTTGAAGAAACCTAGGACAGGAAAAGGGGTGAACAATGAGGAAGAAAGCAGTAGCATATGGGTTTGATATGCACTTGGTGTAGTAAATGGTTTAAGCATCAAGTATATTCACCACATGTGATAAAGCTGGAGTGGCAGGACTGACAAAGCTGGAGCCTTTATATACATCTGCATGCTGAAGGTAGTGTAGTGTGAATAGTCTTGGGTGGTTTTCTCTGGTTGTCCTGGGTTATTGAAAGGAGGAGAGCTCTCTGAAAGTAATAAGGGAGGAAAGGTACACCAGGACATTCTGGAGTGTTTTGTAGTTTGAATCACAAGAACAGGCTGGAACCTCACCACTGTTGTCTTAAATATTCAAGAAAAGAGAGAAGGGTGAGAAAAAAAGTGGATTAGAGCAGGTGTTAATGTAGTTATTTGATTGTAAAATGGGCCATACAAACACAGAGGTGAAAGATACTCTTCTCCAAGTTCAACAATTTTTTTTCTTTTGTTTCAGGGAAGTTGGATTGTGTAAGTATTTTGCCTCAGTAATGCATCAAGGCATACTTAACATTGTGGTTGCTTTTTTCTTCTACTTTATTTTCTCCAGAGGGAAGTTAGTCCTATCCTTAGACTGTTCTGGATCATTCCATTCATAGCTTCGTGCTTCAACTGTCAACAAAATTCTGTCTTAAGGTGTTTGCTTTAAAATGCAATTGAGGGCATCTCTGAAATGTCACTGCCACATCTTGTGCAATGTGTATGTCAGACTTTGCAGTATGGTTTGGAAATTGTGAGAAAACCTGAACGTGTTGCTTTAGTGTTACAGTGGTTTGTTCAGATCAGTGATTACTGCTGTACCTGTACTGCCAGTACCTGTTTTAATTTACTGCTTAGATAGCTGTAGAAGACAACCACTTTATAGAGAAGGCTTGATGCCTTTACCCATGGTTGAGGATGGGGAACATAAGCACAGAAAAGGAAAGTTCCTTGCCCAGTCAACTCAAAAAAATTACTGGCACAACTAGTTAGAATCTGCATCTCAAGCAATTATTTAGTGAGTGAGTTCTTCAGAGTAGTGTGGTATTGGGAGGGGGAAAATGTTGTGGATTAAATATGACTAATGTTATATTTTTAGTAGGAACATTGAGTAACCTATCAAAGAACTTGTCTCAATATGTGGAATTGTCTCTACCCAGACTTTTATTATCCCTACTAGAGAAAAGAGATTGTTTTCTGTCATTGTCTCTTTAGCCACCTGTAAGTCCAGTTGGACTTGGATGCTTGCATGGGATACTGATTAACACAGGCTATGGGTAGTCAAGCTTGTAACAAGGTTCACAGATTTCAATGTACTATAGAAATGCCATTGATCAATATAACTACCCACTGTAGTGTTTTCTAGAAGGCAAATTTAGACTAGTAGGGAAAAGTGGTGTAGCCCCCAAAGAGCTGCTGCAGTGCCACTCAGCTATGATTATTTTTAGAGGTAGCTTGAATTTAATCTAAGGATTTGAAGGTTTGGTAGTTTTTTTTGGAGGATTTTTTTTTCCATTGGTATATTTCTTACTGTTATTATGGGCACCTCTCTATCCCCATTTTCTTCCAGAATAAATCCAATCCAAATAGCTTAATGTGTGTGATAAATTCGGAAGACGGTGCTGTTACAAGTGCTTAAAAAAGTGTTTCTTCTGTATCTCAGCATCCGAGGGTGGGAGGCAGAATAGCTTGATAAATTTTGACAAACAGCATGCTATTTTATAAAATGTTACTGGATCAAGCTGTCAGGTGCCAGAGACTATATATCCTACTTTTGTAGTTGAATATAATTTTTTTACGTTTATATAAAATTATCATTGGTTGAATACTTTGCCTTTTAGAGAATGCTGGAAATACTACATCCTGTGCAACCATCAGCTCACTGCTTTGAGGCTGTATAAATTCAAATTGTGGAGCAGAGTTGGTTCATAATCTTTTTTTTCTCATGAGTTTTTTCTAGAGCAATAATGTGAGGTAATTCATTTGCTTATTATTACTACTCTGTTAAAATTTCTGTAAATATCTCTGTCTGATTTATAGGTAGTAGCTCAATTCCAAATTTCTTTCACATAATGAAGCGACAGTTTACTGAAACAGAGTGGGAGGTAATCAAGTCCATGAGTAATGAATGGATGCAGCTGGATATGTTTTATCGGCATTGGGTAATGCTTCTTTTCCTATTTAATGTCTGCAAATGTTCACATTCTTTTCTGATGTAATTTTTTATTTTCATTATAGTAAAAATGCAATCTTTTTGTATTTGAGTACAGTCATAGAATGGTTTAGGTTGGAAAAGACATCTAAGATCATCAAATCCACCACTAAACTATGTCCCTAAGCACCACCTCTACCCATATTTTAAAGAATTTCAGAGTCACTCAATCACTTCCCTGGGCAGCTTGTTCCAGTGCTTGAAATGCCATTTGATGAAGAAGTTTCTCCTATTATCCGGTCTAAACTCCCCTGGTGCTGATACCATTTCATGTGAAGACATTTGTGGACTTTATATTTCAGTGATTATTTTAATATCAGAATAACTTTGAGAACCATGGTACAGCTGACATTTCCAATGGGATTTATTAGTAGTTTTAAACACATAGCCAAAACAAGATAAAGCATTTATATCTCTATGCGCCACTGAATAATTTCAGTTGCATATTTATTTTAATGCAGCAGGTTAGGCTGGGTATAAACTATGCTGATAACTTTTTCTCTTGATAATTTCATCAGTCTACCCTCACATTTACAGTAGTGTAAGTCTTAAATTTATTTTATCTGCAATGTGTGCTCAGAAGTAATGTTTATAGAGCAGTAAATAGCAGTTTAAAAAAACAGCTTGTAGCCAGTATAAATAAAATACATTTTTGTCTTTTAGGCCTTAAAAGAAAGCTTCTTAAAGGCCATTGGAGTTGGAATTGGCTTCAACTTGCAAAGAATTGAATTTAATGTGTCTCCATTGCAACTGGAAATAGGAAAGGTGTCTAAGGAGACAAAGATGTTTCTAGATGGAGAAGAAGAAGAGGAGTGGACATTTGAGGTAAAGAAAATGTTTTCACTAGTGATAAGCAGTCTCAACTCCTTATCATTGCATTGCATGTTTGTTGCATGTTTGTTTGGCTTTTTTTTTTAATTGCAGCTTTGCCTCTTTCCTCTGTAGAGCCCCATTGAGCTTATATTAATCAAAACTTAAAATATAAATCTGCAGCATTTTAAAGATTTTTTTAAGATTGCAAAGACGCCCCATAGATGGATTAGTCATAATGCCTTTTTCTTTTTTTCTGTGTCTGGAATATACTTCCTGCACTCTGGGAAGGACATTCCTATGCAGGAAGTTCACAGAAATATATTCCAGCCTGATTTCTTGAACAGGTCTAAGATTCTAAAGTTCTTCATCAGAAGATGTAGAATTGTTGGTCTCAATAGTCTGAGTCTTAGAGTTTAGGCTTTTGTTTTCCTCCTTCAGAGTTACTGGGGCTTATCACTAAAATATCTGTCCTTTCAGATTTGGTAATCAATTATCAGTATCATCTCGGGTAGCTTAAAGGATGCATAGGGAAAAAATGGATAGGGACATGTTTACTGATGGACCTGGCAGTGCTGGGTTAACAGTTGGGCTTGCTGGCATTGAAGGTGTTTTCCAGCTGAGATGATTCTGATTCATAATGTTCTCAAATTATTTAATTACCTAAAACAAGCTTTAAAAACAAAATAAATGACAATCCCATATCTCTACACCCCAGAGGCATGTTTATTCAGCCCCTTTAAACAAAGCAAAAAATGGCACAAACTGTCAAGTGCACTTTTCAGTAAGATTATTCAGTTTCAAATACATATTTGCATTTTGAAAATACCTATATTGTTGGAGACAGCTGTTCCAATAGAGCTGTCTGAATGACTACTTTCTGCTGTATGTTTATTTTCTTTAGTATACAAACTACATGTACCCTGTGCACGTGGTCTGAAAGAATGAATGTTCTAGTAATGTTTAATTTCAGAATATAAGTTTTTTCTTCACAGTTCATTCCTTCATTCAGCACTCCTGTCCGTTTTTGGTTTTGTGTTACAAGTCTACGCATACTAAATCAGTCCCCTTACTCAATTCCTATATAGTATAACAATATTAGTATGTCATGGAATTCACTATTTGGAATTACACTGGCAAAGGAAGTTATTGGGAAAGCCTGTGGTAGGTCTTGTACCAGAATGCTTTCTGTGTTCCTGCAGTGTCCCATGGCCAAGGGAACATCTGCCTGTCTTCACTGAATTCTGGAACTCCTAATTTTGGAGTTCAATGTGCCTATGGTTCATTGACAGAAATAGCCTGTAGACGATGATGCAGATAGCTCCCTGTAATACTTAAATGCTTTCTAATTATTTGGATTTTTTCCTACTACTTAGTAATTACTGCTAGAACATTCATGCAGTTTTTGTCTGAGGGATGTCTCCACTTCCAAGCTTGCCCACCTGCTTCCCAAAAGTACAGTATTATAATGAGGCAGATTCTTGTATTTCAAAGACAGGGCTTAATATCAAGTTTCCTTTAAATACAAGCTCACTTGGGATATAATTTCATTTAAATATCAACATTCATTAAAATTAAATAAATAAAATGCTTTTCAGTTACCAAGCTCTGGAGAGCCAAAAATTAAGCATAGCTTTACTTTTTTGTCTCTTCCCAAGTTTTCTTTCAATTTTGTGTCCGTTTTCTTACTTAGAACAGTCTTTTTTTGTCTCATCACTTTTGAAATAACCTTTTAGTTGAAAACACTAATTTTGAGAAATCTGAAATTGACACTTGTATCAGTAATATGTAGTCATAAGACTACATATTACCTATACAGTCTTTTCCTTAGGTTCCCTGTTGTGCCAGTTTTACTGTAGGGAGCTTTTTCTATCAAATAAAAAAATATAATGACCTCACTTCTACATTCCAGAACTGCCTAAATCTTAGTGAAAGGAAATGATCAAAGAGAGCAAGACTCTTTAAAATTCAGTTATCACATATTTTTGATTGATCATTTCCGTTTTTAAGAGAAAGATTTTAAAGCTTCGCTTTAAAGAGAAGCTAATTTACTAAAAATGGAAGGGAGAAATAAAGGGGATTTTATCCATTTAAGTTACACAAAATATTCTGAAATCTCCTTCAGAAAGTACCATGTAATATGAAAAAGATAACTTTAAATTCATAAAGACCAAGAAAGATCCTCCACCTTATACTTGTCATGACTAAAAGGTCAAGAGAAATACTAATGAATCAGAACAAATCAAAGTTGACACTATTTAGACACCCTGTAACTGTTCACAGTCAGAGCAAAGCCAATTCAAATTGGAGATAGAATTTTCTGTGAACAGTGCAGAAAGGTTTCTCTTATTTCATTGTAAATACCAAATTAACTACTATGTAGTTAATAGTTGACTGTGTGTGGTCCTTTTACCAAGGGCTTAGTTTTGCTAGAAGTATCTTTGCCCTCTTTCACACCCCGCATTTTTTGGCTTCAATGGAAGGCAGTTGATCAGAAATAGGCTCTTCTTGTTTGGTCTTGATGGAAGGATTTAGCTTTAGGGTCTTGGTTTTGTATATTACTCTAGAGATTGCTACGTGGATTCCCTTCAGCTGTTTTGGAAGGAGTTGGAGGAAAAAAAGCTTTGTTTAAAAGCATCAATTTCAATTTAAGATATGTCTGCTATACGTGTTAAATATGCTTTATTCATATAGACAATACATGCTTTCCTCATTTTATAAAGGTGACTTTAGCTATTGCTTAACAAAGGACAGCTAGCCCAGTGGAGAGTGATAACAGTATTTTGTCAGGGTGTTGATTTAGGATGGAGTCATTGTGATGATGGTGATGATGATGATTATTATGGGTAATTCTGTATGCTCCATTTACTTCCTTTGAAGAAAATAAACTTGGAAAATTGTACTAATTTTATCTCTGGTACAGTTAATTTTCTTCTTAGTAGCTGGTGTAGTGCTGTGTTTTGAATTCAGGATGAGAGTAGTGCTGTTAACACATGGAAACAAAGTCAAGGACTCCAGCTTCTCATAGTACCCTGCTATGTGGTATGAGCTGCCTACTACTATGACAAGAATGAAGTAATAGTTAATTCTAGTAAAAACAGAAGAAGTTGATTGAAAACAGCTATGACAAGTTCTATAATTTAAAGAGATCAATGCAAGTTTATAAGATTGACAAATTTGTAGCAGATCTTAAATATGGAAAAATATATTGGCACAGGAAAAGGTTTCCCAGAGAACTTATGGATGTCCCATCCCTGGAAGTGTGTAAGGCTAGATTGGATGGGGCCCTGAGCGACGTGGTCTAGTGGAAAGCATCCCTGTCCAAGGCAGGGGTGTTGGAATGAGATGATCTTTGAGGTCCCTTCCGATGTAAGCCATTATATAAGATTATGAAAAATAAATTCCTAGTTAGTGATTTGCAAAATGTTAAATATATTCGTGACCCTTTCCTTATTAGTCCCAGTTGTGTACAATTGATCAGGAAGAATAACTGGATAGTACTTACTGGAATCGATGTTAAAGAAGAATCTTAAATGAGACATAACACTTACTTTCGTATGTACCTCAACTTTGGATACAATTATTTCATACAGGAAGCACATGATTTATCCTAAACTTTGCTCTGGGATTAAGAATCACCTGGCAGGACTGCTGTTGCACAGATAACATTTTGCATTTTTTCACAACAAATATTTGCTTGATTTGTTTATATGCAAATAAATTACTTCCAGAATATGAATTTCAAAGAGAGATTACCTGGGTCAATTTGAAACATATTTAGTAATTGCTGGTGTGCAACTGCAGTTGGCATCTTTCACCCTCAGTAAGAGAAGTTAATCCTGTTGCATTGTCAGGAATAAATAAGAATAGAAACTTTCATTTCTAAGACTAGCTAATCCAACTGGATTCACTCATCAATCAGTTCTACTGGCTGGGAAGGTACAGATGCATCATAAGCTGTCTGTTGTTGAGTGAATTCATAATGATTTGAATTCCAGACACATCATTCTGCCAAGTCTTTGAAATGAGATCATTGTAAATCTCTGTGTGCTCTAGTAACACTTTTGTTCTGTGCAGACAAAAACAAATTTTGGTCCATTATATGACTTCTGGTTTATAGAGAGGAATCTTAACAGAACAATCTCTCTACCCTGAAGGAATTCTATAGGATTGTCCTCTTTTTTTTAATTATCTATTTCCATTTAAGATACTAATTTTATAAGCTGGTATAGCAATATCTCCAGGGAAACAAGCTGATCCACTGTTTTTTATAGTTTCAGTATGTTTCATTAATTCATTGCTTAAGGTTTTTGCTGGCCACTAGTAAAGGCCAGGAAGGATGTTCCTTTCTGTATTTCATCTGGATTTACATTGCTCTGAAACAGCAAAGATAGATGAAGGGCATAGTTTATGTTTTATTGTAAGATGCTGAAAACTCTCTTGTGACCACAGAGGATACATGAAATAAATGAAATGGAACCTTTTTCATTTACTGTTCATTGGGCAGGGTCTCTGCAGGGAAGGTCTATCTAAACAATCACTGCCTGTTAAAGGCAGCTTTGAACTGAAAACACCATTATTTTGCTAACAATATGTGAAATAGCATCTATAATATGTTTTTAGTTGAACAAACAAGAAGTAATATAAGTTGACCTCTTAGCTGATAAAAAGAAAATTCTGTGCTTAAAGCTGTTTGCAGATTTCTGATTACAGGTGTAAGCCACTGCTGAATGTGCTGTACTGTGCCCTCTGTTCTGATCTGTCTTTGACCTCTTGGACGTGCAAAAAAAATGAAGAAGGGTGGAAAATGAAGCAATTAAAAAGAGGATACAGTAATTTTTCCATCTGGAAGAACACAAAACACTGCCACCCCAGAACTATAGAAATGGTTTAGCAACACCTGATCAAGTATCTAGTATTCAGAGTCTTTCTTATTTTTGAGGAAGTTACAGAAATGTACACACTGACTACAAGTGTTACCTCTGAGATAGCATTCTTTATGCTTGACTTACTTTCAGTTTTGTATCCTAGTAAAGGAGTGGAAAAGCCAGTAAAATACCCCATAGGAAGTACATTAATAGCTCTTGCAGTCATATAAAGTACTGCTTATTCTGTAGATTTATTAGCTTTTCTTATATGAAATATTTTTCTTAATCTAGACAGAATTGAAATATTCATTTTCTTACTAGCACTTTGCAGAAAGGTCTGACAGCACAGGCTTGATGGGGGTTTTTTTTAAGTAGGTGAGGTTTCTAAAGTTCACTGCTAAAGCTGTCAAATGGGCACAGTTTTGGTGCTGAAGAGATCAAAGTAAAAGCACAGTTCTATTTCCTCACCAGCACCTCTCAGCCAAGGCACTGTGTTTGCCAGACCCGTCCACCAACTTTACAGTTGTCCTGGTGCTACACATGAGTGGAGCAGCTGCTGCCTTGGCTGGGCTGGGCTGAGTAGGTTTGTGCTAAGCAGCTGGGCTTTTTTCAATATACATATATATGTTTTTATATATATATATATATATGTATATATATATGCACAGGGCTGTTTTGGAATCACAGGAATGGTATCCTGGCAACTGAAGCCTTTGAAAATTCTGCATAGTAGATGAACTGTAGAAAAGCCTGATGCCCACTGACACCATTCTTCTAAAAGACATTTTGCTTAGATTAAAAGGGGAGAAAAATAAGGCAAGCAACAACCTGTCAGAGGAAATAGGAGAAAATCATGGTGCTTTCTTTATATTATAATATAGCGCAGAAATATTTAAAATATTTCCCAAGGAAGCCAAAATTGGAGATTCAGTCTTAAGTCCCAGGAGAATATCCCAATGACTTTCTAATTTTCAGATTAATGGCAATATCAAAATCTGTCACCTTCCTAGGTAAAATTCTTGTTATTCTTAATTTCTAGTTTAGAAAATGTGCAGAAATTGCATGAAAACTTTTGAATAAATAAGCAGGGAAAATTTTATTTTGTCCCCTTAGATATATATATTTTTTAAAGTCAATGGAATTATGGCTTGGCTATAGAATAAGCATTATTCAGAAACAGTAAATGTCTTTGGGGTTCTTTTTCCTGAAATTGTTTAGGATAAATTTTTAGTCTTTCTAGAAGAAAACACTTTCAAACCAAACTATTAAATAGATAAAACACTACATTACTAAATATATAGTTATACATCTAAAAATTGTTGATTAGTATTTACACATAGCAGTACACAGACTATGTCAGGAATTCAAAGTTGTGCTCTTACATGCTGTCTGAAGCCAAGAGGGAAAGAGTCATTGGTTTAAGTTTACACTGACATCACTGTTTTTCAGAATACCTTCTTGAGGTTCACAGTTCATCTCCCTGGAAAAGGATAACTAAGATGGGTTATATGGTTTGGGACTTAGAAGGGACTGGTAAAGGAATGCTTAGGTCACAAACTTGAATATAAATATTTACAAATGGATAAGATGGTGGTAACCTATAGTAATCTGTCCTCAGCCCTGTGAACATTTAATGTGTCTGCATCATTGAACTCTAGGAAAACTGCTAAAAAGTACTATTGCTTTTTGAATGTCATTATTTTAAAGTATTTTAAATGATCTTGTGCTATTGTTCTGAACCATACTCTAAACACTTATATAGTCTGTACTCTGGAAACAGAGTAAAGAAAATGCATTTACATTGCCATTCTTCATCTTTACTAGGAAACCCGCTTGGATGACAATCATCATGTTGCAGTGGCACTTGGGAAACAGGAGGGATTTGCACAGAAGGATTCTGATGTAAGGAATTGTGAAGTAGTTCCATCTCTTGGTGATCACTTGAATATAAACTTAGGCTGTAGCTAAAAGTGTGTCATCTCATATACAGGGCCAAGAAGAAGGCTTATCTTAGGCATAGTATTAACCAGAACCAAGCAGTGTTACTGAAGTGTTTCCTCTAGTTCTGTTGTGCCTATTTCAGGAAAGGTCTGTGAAGGAGAAATAGTTTCAGAGGATAGCAACAGATTAATGTCAAGTCTGTAATGCATGTATTTAATGTGTTCATTCAAGAGAAGATTAAGTGATTTTTGTCACAGCCTGCTAGTACTCACGTGGGAAAGATGGTTTTCACAGAGGGAAATGGAAACAGTGAACCAATCTGGACTGCTAAACTTGGTGACACCTCACCAAGTTGATTATAGTGGGGGACTGTCAGTGTGTGTATCCCAGAGCAGATCCATCACTCAAACACCATTATGACAAGATAACCCTTGAGACAAGCAGCAACAACCAACAGATGGGAAGAACAGCAGTGTTAGTCTTTATTCCATGTGGTGTCTCTGTAGAGAGAAAGAGAAAAGCTACTTAAAAGCTTTTCATTATTTTCAGTGTAATTTAAAAAAGACCTCAGTCCTGAAAATAGCAATAAAAGTCAAATTTAAGGGACAGGCAGATTGGCAAGTTGTAGCCAAAACAGCCAGACAGTCAGCAAATGAGAGTGTGACAAATTGCCAGATTTTCTCTGTTGTTCTAGTTGCTCACAAGGAAATTGGTTAGTTGTTTTCTGTTATTTAGATACAAAGATTCTACCAGGAACTAGAAAGAAAAAAGAAAATTAGTATAGGAATGGATAAAAGCATGGAAGTGTTAACGAATACTATCTATCATGGGAACAAAGTCTATGTTCATGGATAGCAAAGGGATGCAGACCTTTTAACTAGTATTGGTTAGATAGAGAAGAAGAGGTGTTAAACTACCGTTGAGGATTTAATGTGATGAATCGGTGGACAAATATTTTTTAAGAAATTATGTGCATTTTTTTTGGCAGGACATACTTAAGTTAATTACCCAAGTATTCTACAGGAATCCAGGATTTTAAAGTATTGACTTTCACCATCGTGGTGACTTAGCTTAAATGTACCATAGGAAAAATAGTCCTGATATCAAAGGTTATGATGAAAAGTCTTTGAATCAAGAGTCTCAAAGGCTTACTTGTCTACTGACTAAATTTATGATGGCCTAAATTTCATTATTTCAGTTTGATAAAGGAAAGTAATTTTAAGCAGAACAAGAGCGCATTCTGCAACTCCCCAGTAAGGAAATTAAGTGCAAATTTATGTACTGTTGCATTGTGCCTCTTTAGGCCTCTTTCTAACAGGAACATGGAGGAAATGAACATTACCTTCTCTCTTTTTAAAAGAACCATAAAAATTATTCTATTTATTGCTAGATGTGTTGAAAGAAAAAGTTGTTAATTCTAGCTTAACGTGTGTGTAAATGTTACCCAGTTGTTTTAGGATGCCAGTGTTTGTGTCTGTTCCCTCTCTGCAATCACAGTAGTAATTCATTATGGCCTTCTTGCAGAACATCTATTTTCAGCTTTCTTCACAAAATGATGGCATGTGCCTACAATTCCCAGGAAAGACCAATTGTTATGTCAATGTACTGTAATTAAAAATCTATAGTGTCAATAGTCTTACCAAAATGCTAGTGACTGTTATATGCATGAGGAAGCAGAATGTTTATCTGTGCTCTTAACCTAGATCTAGACATTTATCTGAGGCTAGTCTCAATAAAAGATGACTGAGTTTAAAATTCTTTATAAATCCTGTGTAGGATATAAAGCTTCTTCTGTCTATCTCTTGCTGTACTTCACAAGAGTTGTGATGCATTCTGTCAGGACATGCTTCCTTCAGACAAGCATGTTCTGTGGTTCAGACTACATCTCTTAACAACTACTTAGCTCAGAGGCTTGGTTCATATTTGGTATGCATCTGTCATGTCACTTGCATGGCTCTAGGCACCATTCCTGCAGCTTTACCTCATCTACAGAATGTCAGATGAGCAGAAATGTCTCAACACCGTGTCACTTGTGTAAGGATGTAAAGTGAGAGGCAGCTCAATCTTTTTCACTTTCCGTCTGCATTGACAGCTAAGAGTTCTTCTGTGTTGTTACAACAAGCACAAACCATTTTGTTGTCTCTGCATTTATTCTTAATACTAGCCTATTGCTCAAATACTGACGTGGAGAATTTTTGCTTTTTGCCTATTTACTGACCTACCTTCACTGATGTGACAGAAAGGGATAACAATATCCTCAAAACTGACCTTGGACCAAGTCACCTCCAGCACTTGGATGTAAGGAAGGAAGGGTCTACATGGCACAATTTTGAACAAATTCCCCAAATCTTCTGCTGAAACTCAATGTGCTGGAGTGCCTCTGAAGTGCCTGTACACCAGTGCACTCAGGATGAGGAATAAACATGACAAGTCACAGATCTGTCTGTGGCTGCAGGGTTCCAACAGCATGAGATGGTGGAATTCAGGATCCTAGCAGTGAGGAGGACTCACAACCCTTAACATGAGGAGACCAAACTTTCTCCCCTCAAAGGACAAAGAGGGGTCCTGTGGGATAGGGCCTCAGAGGAAAGCTGAGGCCAAGAAAGCTGCTTTTGATTCAAAGATCATCTCCACTCTCAAGACAGTTCCATCTCATTGCATATGAAGTGGCAAAAAGGCCAAGAGGTCTGCATGGATGAACAGGCCAAACTTGGCCAACAGGCCAAACATCTGCATGGATGTCCTAGCCAAACTTGGACATAGAAGGAGAAGCATACAGAGGGTGGGAGCAAGAGTGGGTAACATGAGAAGAATACAGAAATATCTGAGCATCCAGGGATGACAGTTTAAAAAGCTAAACCTTGAAGCAGTCCAGCTGGAGAAAGATTGTCCTTCTCGGACGTCCCGGCTGGCTATCCAGCACCGCTAGCAGCAGTGGGGCACTATCTCAATCTCCGTGGTTCAGGACAGCACCTAAGGCAAACGCTCTGTGCTATGACAGCAGCGCTACCTTGTGGTAGAACGTGGCTTGGCTTATGGCTACAGTCAGCAGAAATAAGAGAGCGCTCTCCAGCTGTGGTGAATCCAGATTTATTGGGTCCCAGGGGAAACCAACAACCAAAGAGAGCGAGGGAGGAGTTGCAACAGCTTATAAGGAGGGAGGGACACAAGGGAGGAGTCAGTCCTTGCACGAATAGGGTTCCAGAAGGGAGTGGGATACAAAAGATTGACTTAGGGAGAACACCAATGGGGATAACTTGAGGGTGGGGCCCGGCCCCTGAGCCAAGCACTCGACACTCTAGCTGGAAGTTTCTAGAGAGTTCTAGAGAGAAGGGTGGGAGCGCTGAGTGACAGGGCACCGGGGAGGGATTTGAGAAAAGGTACATTGATCTCCAAGGCAACTAGGGAGGAGTTGGGATAACTGGCAGCACAAGGGAGGGAAGGGAGAACTAGGGCAGAACCATTGCATGATGGGGGGAACAGAACAGTCCAACTTATACAGACACAACACAACAAAAGCTCAAATAGAATTTAATCTGACCAGGATGTTCAAAGCAACAAGGAGCACTTCTGTACGTGCAGAGAAGCCAGAGGGAAGGGTTTTACTCAACAAGACAAATGTTGAAAGAGGCTGAGGTGCTGAATGCCCCTTTTGCATCAGTATTTGTTAGCAAGACTGGATGTCAGGAATCCCAGGTTGCAGGGATGAAAGAGGAAGGAGCAAGGAAGATGTGCCCTTGGAGGAAGAGGATTAGGCCAGGGAATGCTTGAGCAAACTGGATGAGTGTAAGTCAGTAATATTTATGGGATACAGCTGGCATTGCAAGGCCCCTCCACCAAAGATTATTGAGTCCCCAAATATCACGGGGACTGGGAGAAGTGCCTGAAGACTGGAAGAAAGCATGGGAGAAGTAGGACCCAGGCAATTACAGGTCTGACAGCTTCACCATGACTGCTGGAAAGGTGGTAGAACAGCTAGTCCTGAGCACCATTTCCAGGCACAGCAATGACAAAGAAATCACCAAGAGTGGTCAGCCTAGCTTTGCCAAGAGAAAATCATGCTCTACCAACTTGGTAAATTTGTGTCATGAAATGACTGGCCTGGTAGATGAGGTCAGAGCAGTGGGTAATTGTCTACCTGTATTTCAGTACCTTCTGTCTCTGGCACTGTCTCTCATAAGATCCTCCTAGAAAAATGCTGAGAGCTGGGTAAGCAAACAGTGATGTAAATTGGAAACTGGCTGAATGTTTGAGCCCAGGGTGTGGTGATAGAGATACAAGGTCTGGTTGGAGGCCAGTTATCACTGCTGTGCCCCAGGGGTCAGTACTGGTCCAGTCCTGTGTCACATCTTCACTAATCAACTGGATGATGGTGCAGTGCACCCTCAGCAGGTTTGCTGGTGACACCAAGCTGGGAGGAGTGGCTGCTACACCAGAGGGCTGTAGTGCCACACAGAGAGACTCTGACAAGCTCATCAAAAATGAGTCAGTTTGTCTGATGTACTGAGTAACACCACTGCAGAGGAGCCCTACTGAATTTTATGAAATATTAAACATAAAGAATAGGTCGCTCCAGCAAATGCCTATTTAGAAGAATCAGCTATATTTACGTTTGATTCATGCAGGCTGTACTATCTGCCCTGCTGTCTCCAAACAATTACATTTGGAGATGGCATACAGCAGGGTGCACAGTTGTGTGCTCAAAAAAAAAAAAAAAAAAGAAAAAAGAAAAACTGAAATCTTTTTCTTCTTTGAAATGTGATTTTTCTTTTCTTGGAGTGATGAACCTAACTTGGAGACTGTGAACCATCATCTCTAATATCTCAGTCCACATTTAATTGGTTTTAACATGGGGAATTGCAGGTTGATTGTGACCACTTCAGTTTTTAAGTAGCACTTGAGTCTGAGAGAAGCATGCAAAACATCAGTGACTACTATATTAAAATGAGTACAAATAGGTACACCTAGTGGAATAAATCCTCACACAATTGACTCAAATAATGTTATCTGCTGAAGAATGAAGTACAATTTGTTTGATGGTGGTCTTTCTCTTTACTGGACTTAAATAGTCATTCTATCATACTTGCAGCATTCTGTAGCCCTTATTCCATCAGTTTTGTGAACTGTGTTTCAACAAAAAGCTCAATTTTTCTGTGTGGCCTGTTACATGCTTCTAATAGTGACTGCATTGCCTAAATGAGGTGAAGTGACATTAGTCTCAAATATAGACTGTCTTCTTTCTTCTTCAGTTAGCAATGTGTAGTTTAATGTGACAGAAAATTTTACAGGAAGAAAATTGATATTTATTGATTCATGTTGTGCTAATATGTTTTTTCTTTAGGCCCATTCCATGGAGCCTAACCAACCACAATTTACTTTATTGACTTTTGAAGACTTAGTTGCATCTGGTATTCCTGTCGCACCTGAGGATTCTGCATATTGGGACAGTTTCTGTTCAAAGCAGGAGAGTCCAGTGAGACAGAGTTCACATTCAAGATAAGACTGTGTATAAGAAAAAGAAACTTGACAAAGTTCTTACGCTGTTATCCTGTTTAATTTGAAGTACATGAATAAGTGCACATATGTAAATGAAATGTATCTTTCTCTATTTAAGCTGACAACCTGATTTTCATGACACTTCATTGGAATTCTAAGGAAGACATGTTTCCTTTCTGAAGGAATTCTGAATCAGAAGCCTAAACCAACATGCCTTTTTGCATCTCCTTGCCTGTGGTTCTTACACTTCAGTAATTATCCAGGCTAGAACAGAAAGCAGCTGTACAATAATGTTGTTTACAATGAACAAGTGTTTATAAAAATGTGTTTCCATACTAATTTATGCTGAAACTTAAATTATGATATTGCTTTTTCTCTTACAAAAATTATTCATTTATTCTCAGGTGGATGAATAAAAAAAATGCTACAAATTCTTATGCTGTACAACACTTGGTGTTTGTGTAATGCCAGGCTGTAAAGGTCTGTAGTAGTCTGGAGCTACATGTGTGGACGGGAATTAACTTACAAATATTTCATAATCTTTTCACTTCTTATCTTTGTTTATTAAAGCTTCCTGTATTCAACTTAGTATTTGTCTTTTAACAGTTCTTTTTTGTATTTTTTTTCCTCAGCAACAGATGCAAGCCAAGCAGCAGTTCAATTTTCCTAGGCTTGCATTTGCATCAGTCATGCAGGGAAGGAAGCTCAAAGAAAAAAGAAAGCTATTCACTTTTTTCCAAATAGTCTTGTAATGTCTGATGACAGAACATTTTACTGTCCTAACATCAAATGAAGGTTTCTGGAGATCTGTAGATCTTGAGTGCGCATCTAGAGTATTTTGTCTTCTTTTTCAAAATAAATCCTGTTTTGTGCCATTACTTCTCACTCTTGTTTCTGGAAGTCATAGATACAATGTGGTCCAAATTTGAGAAAACATACTGAACAGAATGATCTTTGCACAAAAATAATTGCCTTCTGTCCTGCGGTTAAACATAGATCTTCATTGAATTTGGGTTTGTGTGCAACTAGGCTGCACCCTGTATTCTGGTGTACACCATGAAAAGGAGAATCTACTTGTAGTGTAACCACTGAATCTATCCCATATTACAAAGATGAAAATTTTGTGAGAGAGGATGATTTTTACAACTATTAAACAAGCAATTGGAGTTCTGAACTCCATTGAATAATTCTGAATTCAACATGCTGCTAAACTCTCCTGCTTCCAGTGCTGATTAATTTTTTTTTCCATTTCTATGAGTCTCTCATCCTGCATGCTAATCATAGTTTTTAATGTTGTGCTTTTTTTCCCCTCCAAAACTGCAAATCAGTGAAGCAATGACTCTTCCCTTCAGTCTCCACAGGGGCAAAATTAGATGTTCAGTAACTTCAAATCTGAAGTTTAAAAAAATACAGAATACCTTATATACAAATTCTAAGTCATGTATTCCAGAGTGTTTGTCTTTTAGAAAAATGAAATTCAATTTGCAGTAAATAATTTGCAATCCACAGAGGTCCAGTATATGCCAATCAGTCACTGGACCCATCAGTTGCAACTTTGCCAGACAGTTTGAAGTTGCCAACTTTTTTGCTAGGCCAATGACTCAAACTGCAAATATGGGATGAGCTGAATAGAAAAATTTCCAATCTAGATTTCTGGGGATAAGAGAATTAATTTCATATTAGAGATTAGTTATTTTTGCATGACAGCAGTGTCTCAAACCAGAAATTTTCTTTCATTGGAAAGAGTTTTAAAAGTATTAATGAAATTATTTATAATATTGTGCTTGCATGTAAGTAGAGGACAAGCCAATTTTGTTAAATTAGAAAATTGTGCTTGATTTTCTTGCAAGATATATGATAGTTTTCAAGACTATATCTAATTAGGAAGAGTTTGTTTTGGTTAGTTTTCCATTAAGTAAAATCTTAGTTTAGAGTGGTTCATAAAGAATTTTCTAGAAGACTGCAGTTTCTCACAGTGTGATTTTTTCTGTGTCTTTTAATTTACACTGAGGTGTTTGAAAAATAAGGTCAATCTCATTTTTAATTTTAATAGCAATTAGGTTAGGTGATGGTAATGCCTTTTGAAGAACCACTTGAGTCAGGTTGTTTTACGTCATTGCAAATGGACACAATTGTTATACTTGCTTTTACCTCAGTGGGAAAGAGCAGCTAGATCATTGTGGAATGTTTGGCTAAAAGCATGCTGCTAAAAGGCCAGCAGGACATTCTGACTCCTTATGAATGTGAATGATTCTTCTTAAAGTCAGAAGTAAGTTTTTCTGGATATCTGTGCTGTAGAGGCACATACTGAAATAAGTGTTGTTAGTGTGTACAAATAAATTAATGTTATTTCACAGTTCTAAGATAAATTTCTTTTTTAATTCACCATCACACTTTTTGCTGATAAAAAAGATAATTGAGCCTTTTCCCCAAACAAGGCCACAACACTGACATTTCCACAGAATACGGAGCCAATGGCCACAGAACCCCTCTGCCATTTGAGAACAGCTCCAGCTTCCCTTGCTTGGTCAAGCTGTCGGCCCAATCCAGGGTAGGTGAACTGACCTTTGCTGTGTCACATCATTCTTCTGTTCCATTTACATCTAAAAGCCTCAGGGCCTTTCTTTTCCTTCTCCAGAGCTCCATTCCTTCATCTGTTTTGTTTTCTATATAGTGTCCTTGACATAACTGTACCAGATGCCTGTGAGGGTAAGAAGCTGTAAAAACACAAGCTCTGCTCCACATGAGCCTTTCCCAGCAGTGGCTGCAGCTGGGTAGACTTTTCCCCTATGGAACAGCATTGACCCATCCTCCTGTTTCTCAAGTTCTCAGATTTCGGTCTTAGATTAGATCCTAGGTGGCATATCAACACAGTGTTTCTGAGAAGTATTTCTTAAGTCTCTGATCAAAAAATAAATTTCAAACGTTTTGGTCTGCAGTGAAAAGATGGTTAAAAGTGAATAGATGTGTTTTAGTTTGAACTTGTTCAAAACTTTTTATATCTTACATCAAAAACGGTCGAGTGGATTAGGAGCTTCAGGGAGTAAAACTGGGTTCAAGGCAGTTAGCAACTGTGTGACAAGAGACAGATGCCATTTGATGTGAAAATTGTAACTGAAAAGTGGATCATGAGAGTTCACTCAGCCTTTTACAGAGTCTGTAAACTTACACAAGATGTAGATTGTTACTATCTTATGGGATCAAGTCCACTGATGTTAATCAAGTATGCTCATCTTAGACAAGAAATCAGAGGTGCATCAACAGAAAAAATGTATATATGGTTGTTATATGTGTGCTCTGGGAAGCATCTGGGGAACAGCTCAACTTTACCATCTCTACCCAAGACACTGCAATAAGGAGATGATTTGTAATAAGGAGATGATTTGTGAAAAAGTTGAAAAGATGGTTATACAAGTCAGCATAGAGTGGCCTTTGTTGGAGCTTTACACAATTATATGCTACATTCTACAAAGATAAGTGGTTCTTGGCAGAATTGAAACCATGTCTAAAACAGCAATTGAGACTGTCAGCCTTAACTGCTGCCTAATTCTGCAGGTGTGCTTCATTATCCTCCAGAATTCAGTTAGTTTTGATTACTTCGCTCTTTGTAGAAAATGTAAGCATGAAAATAAATTCTGAATTTTCAAGGGAGACAGCATTTGAAGTAAGGTTTGTTTTTTTCAAAAAGTAATTTTTTGCAATATGTTATTTTCTTGCACTGCACAGGCAGATTATTATTATGAATCCTGTTTCTTCTAAGATTGGGTTTAATTTCTTTACTGCAATAAAGTGTGGACTATTTTGTGTTTGAGTTGTCTGTTTGTGGTTATTATTTTATCTTGCTATTACTTAGATTGCGACAGAGGTAAGATTATTGAAACACTTGTCTAGCACTCCTTTGCCATTTTGGAAACAAATTATGGGACCATTAAACTGTACATTCTTAATGACATCCTTTGGATGAATCTTGCAGCCAAGGTCTGGACCAGTTCTCCACTACTTAGCTTTCAATTTTAATTTTATAACATGCAACCCAGTTTCTGACAAATAGGACATAATATTGGTGCATTCTGTGCTGGAGTCTTTCTCATCTTGTGGTTGAAACTGGCATAGTGTGAAGTTTAGCACTCTTAGGAAGATGAACATTTTCAAATACTAGACTACAGTGCTGCCCAATGTTGCTTAAAATGAAATTTCTTAAGATTTGTTTTTTAATTAGGACATGGAACACAAAGGTTTTTTAGGCTGTAGTAGGAGCTTCTTCACACAGAAAAAGCTCTTTTACTTGCACAAGACTTTCTTTAAAATATGCAAAAACCTGTTGGTATTTAGAAGTGAGTTAAACAGTAAGGAAATGAGTATTTCAATTGAAATGCATCTTCTGTTTTCCAACACCTCTTAAGAGTACTTCAGAGGATTGCCAGGATGCTTGCCAGATATGTCCTAAGGATTTAGTGATGCCTTTTGACATTTGGAGCAGGAACACCAAGATTCCCAGCATTACCACGATGCAATGCCAGACCAATAGGCAATGCCAGAACTTGGAAGGACTTTAAGAGCTTTGATAAATGGTAACGCTATAGTTACAAATGGCAAAGCTCTGAAGGGGTTGTATAAGAGTTTTCTTCAGGTTCATACTTTTAAAAGTTGTATAAATGTCTCACTTTGGACTTGGTAATTACCTCATAAACACAGACATTTAAGTCTAGCCAGATATTCTACAAAAACACTGAGATTTTCATGGTATACTTGCCCTTTTTTGTTAAAACACCTGAGTAGACAGGTACCTCATTTCTGTCCTGTTTCTCTGTGTGTTGGTATGCCTTGTGCTGTGCCCTTGGTACCATAGGACCTCTAACACACCCACCTGAGGTACTTTTGCTGCAACAACTTTCCGTAGGGCTAGTCCCAGCATGCTGACAATTCCTGCTGGCAAAGTTGTCTTTGAGCTGAGAAGAAAATGTATTGGTACCATTACCAAACTCTAGTAGATTAATGGAAAATATGAGTAAAGAAATTACATGTAAAGACTTTAATGCTGTAATGCAAATGATGAAAAGTAAATATAAAAGAAAAGGTATATTAATGCTAGCTTTTAACTCACATTAGTTCTTAGTTTTGCTTTGTTCTAAGTTTTCAAAGCAGCTGAACTTGCTTCAATCCTATTATTTGGGCTTCTGGGGTTTTTTCCCCTCAAGGTTAAATAGCATCTGTGTTACAACTTCAAAGTCCCAGTTAAGATTTCCCAACTGTGAGTTTCTCTTCTCCCTGTAGCTTAATGTTTCCAGACTTGGTTCAGTGTTCTGAAAAATTGCTTTCCTTTAATCATGAAATAGGCTGAAGTTCACCCAAGTAGCCAGTCACATCCACTAAAGCCCTGGGAATCTTTGTCCAGAGGCAGAAGTCAGGAGCTTGGTGTGCCCTGCTTCAGCAGCCTGGTGCTGCTTGAGCAGGCAGTGATATCTCAGCTGTTGGGTGTGACACTGGTTTGCTCAGAGGAGGAGAGGACATGCTCCTGCTGCAGGGGCTCTAAAGCTGCCTCCTGGTTTCTGAATTACCTAGCTCAGCTGAGTGATGTCACTGAATATCAAACTCTCCATGGCGTGACTGTTTTGAGTTTTTGTTTTGCAGTGTTGGAGTCAAACATTCTGCCCCATGAATTTGCTACCACCTGTTGTCACCACTGTTTTCAGTTTTTGCCTTTGTATGAATATACCACTGGTTTTGGCTTTAAGGCATCAGAGATAGCAATCTTAATAACTAGTGCAGCAGGGAAATGCAATAAGACTAGCAAAAATATTAATAATCTTAATAAAAATGATTACAGATTTTATATATATTATTGCATGTTGTATGTAGTAAGCTGTATATGTAATATTTTACAATAATAATAAATGTATTATACATTTATAAATGCGGACTTCTATATAAATGCACACACTGCTTGTCTTTCAATTAAGCACAGGTCTGTATTTTCCTCTGCAAATAAGTAAGTACACAATTATCTGTACATAGTTGAAATACTAATCTGCTATTTTTCATCCTAGGGGTGTTTTGATATATTTAAATGATTCCCTATTGAAATTACTTGGGGTTTGCATTTAAAACAGCACACAGGCAAAAATCAAAAAATACTGCCTTGAAAATATTTTCTCTTTAAAATGGATACCCTTTGTTTTCTCAGCTTCAGTAGCAAAGTTTTCAGTAATTTATCACAGCTGCCATCAGGTGAGTGGATTCTCAATCCTTGTATCTGTTGTACAATGTACTCCTCATCCTAACTGAGAGCTTTTGTGAAAGGCACAGTGAAATGCTTATTCAGTGAGGTCACTGGTCTCTTTGTTAGAGAAATGGAATTTTCCTGCCGTTATTAAGTTCAAACACTGTTTACTGAATAGAATAATACTCTCAGCAAGCAGTCTTTACTACCTGCATAAAAGCATTTTATTAATCTTGTGACAGTTACGTGGTCTACAATTAATTAGCTGCCTGTACAACATTAGGAAAATGTATTAGATTAATTTTGTATAGTAAAACTGTGTGGGTAGAGGTTGTACTCTGGTTTTGTATTTCCACATACCACAATTACTGTTCTCATGTGAGTGAAAACAGTGTATTACAAAGAGACTGATCTTTCTGCTATCGTTGTTTCTGCCTAATTGCTTGTTAGGATCTTTAGATTATTTGCTTTGTTAATTTAGAATGCTTTCCCTAGAGTGCAGTAGGATATTTATTTGCATTTCAACTCTAGCAGTCAGACTTCTCATGTTTGCAAAATCATTGTTATCTCTTGGTCACCTTTTGGGATAAAACCAGAAAATAAGAAATTGCTGATTGCAGTGGAAGGACATTAGTTTCAGTTGGATTGGATGAAGTCAGATGTGCTGGCCATAGGGCTATAGAGCACTGCTTGTGTAAATGCCCTTAAGAAATCAGAAGATACTTTTATTCTCTGAGGTGAGCTTTCAGTGGAAGGAAGGAAGGAAGGAAGGAAGGAAGGAAGGAAGGAAGGAAGGAAGGAAGGAAGGAAGGAAGGAAGGAAGGAAGGAAGGAAGGAAGGAAGGAAGGAAGGAAGGAAGGAAGGAAGGAAGGAAGGAAGGAAGGAAGGAAGGAAGGAAGGAAGGAAGGAAGGAAGGAAGGAAGGCAATAATTTCTCCTGAAGGACTGCTGAAAGAGTGAAGATCTGAATGTAGTAGGAATTCTAAAACACATATGATTTATTTATAGATGCCAATTTGGGGACTTCAGAAGTCTTCTAATAGAATGATTATGGTTTTGGTTTTGTTGGGGCTTTTTTTGCGCGACAGCAGTTGGATTGCAGCATTGATTGGATTGAGTTGTTTAGTTTGTATACACAGGCTTTTAAAAGGCAAATGAAAATTCAATTGCATTAGAATTTAAATGTGTTGATGCAAGTATCTGTTTGCTACATTGATACAGATATGTAGAGTGCACGCACATACTTACGCATATATATACACACATAATCAGCCTTACAAGAACTAGAAACCAACCCCATCTTTATTAACTCTGTAATCAAGAAGTGTCAGAGAAGTGCTTCAAGAGTTGGTAATACAAATGGTACAAATAACTTGGGCTGATGCAGGAGAAAATTTAAGATCCAGCAGCTGAGAAATAAAAAAAACGGTGCCTTGAACAAATAGGAGAAGGAGCAGATTAAGATATAATTTTTCATCTGTTGGAAGCTTTTGTTAAAAATACATGAGTTAAAATACTGTGAAAATGAGTGAATATAGTAGGCAAGTATCTATTTTCTTTATCATTTAATGATTGGTACTTTGTATGAAGGAAGTCAACAGGAACTGAAGCAACTGCACTGAATTTGTTTTGCTTTAGTCCATTTCTCTTAAGGGCTTTCCTAGTTCAACATTGAGTGGGACACAGGAAAAATCCATGGTACCTTTACAGGACATGCTTGCAATTTTTTTTAAAAGGAGAGACCAGATGCAACTGTTTCAGAAAACAAATGCTTCTGAGAAAGAGAAGCTCATGGTGGCTTGGCAGGTAGCAAAATACCTGTTAATTAGAAGAACAAGTGGGCACATCACAGTCAAATAACTATAGTGTCCTGCTTTGAAAGGGTGGTTTCATGGTACTGGTGTAAGGCAGGGTGCAAGAAATGCTGCCTACATGTTCTTTGTGCAGTACAGGTCCTTAGGACTTAGACAAACCTGCTCTGGGTGTCTGTAAAATTATTGATAAAAGAGTAATCAAGAGTATAAGTGTTAATGGAAATCTGAATCTCAACTCTTGTGAATTCTTCAATCCTGAGCTTCTGAGAATGGACACCTGTTATCTGTTATGCGTGATGATTCCCCAGCTCTAAAGTATCCCATTTCTACCATAGGACACTGAGTCAGATGTTTGTCCATTACAGCATGCAGGTCTTACCTCCTGGACCCACGAAGTTCTCTGAGAATTCACATAGGTTGGGGAAATTTGGTGAGAAAAATGAATCAGGCCAAGCACTGCAAACCAGTCTAGCACCTGAGCTGACATCAAACAAGACTTTGGAAGAAGAAGCTTTAATTCTTAAAGTAAGTACAAAAGCAGCTAAAACTGGAATCTCTAGTGCACTATTTGTGGTGAAAACTACTGTTCCAGGATTTATAGAATCTAAGATAAGAGCCCCAGTCTGTCAGTTTTTCATTTATGTACATCAAAGCATGCACTTTCAATTACAAATAGTACAGGACAATAGCACTGTGGGGAGATAAGAATTAAGGAGCTTCACATTCTGGTGATAAAGTATTTTTTAAGGAGTCTTCCAGTTCTGGTGGTAAAATATTTTTCTCTATTCCTTTAGCTTCCAAAGTTTAATATTTCTGCATGTCTAACATACATTTTCTTGTTATTGTGATATATGAGTTTTTATTTATTTTATTTGTCTAAAATTGCCTTTCTTCTATTTTAACTATTGAAGGGTATGTAGTTATGTTTTAACTGGATGTCTGCTAATACAGAAGTGTCATTTAAGAATTAGTGTCTGCCTGCTGCCTGTATTTCTGTGCAACCATAATAAAATCTTTTCTTGTTGCCTCTGTTTTCCCTCTGTCTGTGTATCATCAGCTGAAACTGCAAGCCCCTTTTGAGAAAAAAAAAACTGTCTCCCAGTAAAATGGAGGCTTGGTCCCAGCTGGAGCCCCTTTGCATTACTCTTCCATAAATACTGCAGGAATAATTGAATCCACCAATAGCAAACTTAATAATCCAACAGCAGCTCCTTCGAGCTCTGATGATGTTGTTGTGCATGGGGATCATCCTGAGCTGCTGTGCTGATACAAGAATGACTTGATGTTTGTCTGCTAATACACTACAGAGATGAGCAGAGACCTTGGGTGGCTCCTGTGAGTGAAGACATTGCTGCCATCCTGGCACATTGCATTTCTCCGTCTGAACCGGAGGTGGGTTTCAGATGAAATTTCCAGCTGGTTTCATGCCTGCCTGCTCCTCCATTTGAATTAGTAAGTCTGTAATGGAATTATAGAATATCTGTGCCAGTAATGTTTATACAGCAGGCAGTATGCCAAAGGCTTGACAATATCATAACTTAATTAAATGTGAGTGTATGTATGAACAAAAAGATAATTCAGTTGTGCTTAGGGTATATAGCCTCTGCTTGTCAAGCTTTCCTGCTTAACCTACAACTTCTTGGACAGGATATTTTTATCTTCTGCAGGCCAAGGTCTCTTTTGTGATGCTGCTTGCATCCCAAGCCAGTTCACAAACACTTTGTAATCACAGCACATTTCCAGCACTCTCTTCCTCCTGCTCCTATTCTTTTACCCATTTCAGTTTAATTTCCTTCTATGGGGACTGAGTCTGAGTCCTTCCTTGCAGTGGAGATTTTCCTTCCCTTGACTGCAAAGGTGTTCTGAGCAATAGGCTCCCATTTTATACAAGTGAAATTGAGTATCTGCAGTGTGAGTCTGGGTATTTTCTCTCCCAATTTTATGATTTCCCTTTTTTCTTTCTCAGTTCCTTTTTATTTTTCTGGATATGTTTTCCTCTTCTTCAATCTAAAGCTTTTTCTATTTTTTCTCATAGAACATATCCACATTTTGCTTCCCAGTTTGCTCCCTCTTCACAGCCTGAAGGTCTCACCCTGCTGTGTTCTGCCTACAGAGGTGGGGAAGGTGCATTGAGTTAGACTGACTCAATATGCCCTGTGACACTGTTTTCAGGCAGGAGTAGAGTCTTCCAGGTTCTGGCATAGATGATGTTCACTCTTTTTGAACAGCAGTCAGACTAGGGTTATGTTGATTTAATAAATATTTTTTATTTTATCTTTTTGGGGCAGGACCTGAATTTATAATGAGGCAAGGAAAGTGTATGGGTTTGTACCACACGGGTCTCACTGGCCTTGTTTTCTTCTTCACGTGGGACCTGCATCAAGTTATCAATGCATTTGCTTCCTCACATGTAAAATGGGCTGAGATATTTCTATTACCCAGTGGTTTGATTTGTTTAGTGCCTCAGAGCCCTTGGATTCAAGCTTTTAAAGAGATGAAAATGTCTTAAAAAATTGTTAGTCTGGTTGGGTCTATGGGTTTTGGAAAGACATCAATGGATTTTAGAGGCTTTGGTAGCTGTGCTCAAGCAGAAATCAGCATAATCCATTGTGAAGGTTTCTGAGTGCATCCACAGACATTACCAGCAGAATAGAGTTAAGTTTTAGACTATACCTAAATGGATTTAGGTGACAGCCTACTGCTTTCTTTACCTCTAGTAGTGCAGTCAGAGCCAAAAAAGCCAACTACACAGCCACTGTCAACCCTCTGGGATGCACTATATGAGCTCTCTGGGATGCACTGAGTCACTGCTGCTTCTTTGCTCCTCCAGGCTGGTCCAGTCTGGCATCGAGTCAATTAAACAAAAATGTTCAGATTATCGGTTTGATGGAAAGGATGACATCACCCACAAAACAGTTAAGTCTCCTCACTGAGGTGGCTGATGCTAGCCAAAAGACTGCAAAAAGCAGATAACCCCACCCAAAGACTTCAAAAAAGAAGTACCCCAACAGTGTGGCAAGTCAAAAAAGAACACTGGTTTCCTGTGGTTTGTGTGAGCAGTCTGAATGCAACTGGAATTTTTGATAAGATCATTTGCATAAAGGGCATATAAAGTTTCATTTTAAGTCTTAAGTTATTTAGAAGTTTATAAGGATAAATTATTTCTCAGAGGTATCAAAATGTAGTAGATAGCTGGAGGTCACACAGCTAAGCTGTAGGAATTAGATAAATGTTCATTTAATGTGACAAGTGAATAATTTTACGTTAGCTTAATGTTTTCAAAAGCTTGGTTTTTATTTTAATTGCTTATCAATGATTTATGTTGCACACCACAGGAACAGAAACAGTGACTAGCTTAATTATGCATAAAAAGTAAAATGCTTATGAGTTTATTAGTTTCTGCAGTACATAATAAGTTTTCTATTGTTTCCCCATGAGAGAAATATGAATATTTCAGTATATTTGAATATATTATCAAATAAATATAAACGGAGCCGTTGCTTCTCTTCAATCTTTGTCCAACAGACTTATGAGGTCCAAATTACTCATTATGTCATCTGTGATAGAGAACTGTGTATCTGGGCATTGATCATCTGGCTGCTGACTTGTATTGGACAGTGAACAAAGCTGTAACCAAAGCAGCATTTAAACTTGACATATAAATAGTTTGCTCCTTCTCTTCCAGTGGACATATAAGTCATAAGAAATGAAGATTGCCATTGTGGGAGTAGCATGAAGCAATCTAGAAAAGATACCTTTGAGGTTTTAAAATACCAGCTGTTTTGATCGGTTTTAAACATCCTGAGGCAACTTCAGATGAAGATCTCAGGAGCAGCTATGTCCAAAAGGCATGTATGAGCCAGTGAAGAGAATCTACAACCCAGAAGCCTTTAAATAGCATTCTCAATAGAAGATATTTTGGGCCCAGATGTATATAAACTGTGAAAGAGGAAGCAGTATCTTCTGATTCCTGGAGGACGGACAACAGGTCAATGTATGAGATGGAATTCCATCATTGTAGCTGACAAAGCCCAAGAGGCAGAGACTCCAGACCTTTTATGCCCACAACCATTTCAGAAATAAGAGCAGTAGAGGCAAGAGAGAACATCCCATGCCCCTCTGGGCACCCACTGAATTTCATAAACTGTTACAGGTTACAGGATGATGGGTTTGAAATTCTGTATTATGTTAATTTAATATTATGTTAATTTTTTAGTTCTTTGTATTATGTCTGACTAGGGAAGGAAGATGTAAAAAACTCTGACTTACTGAACTCTGGTAAGAGCTGGATTGTGCCATACAGTGGTAACTCATAAGAAGCAGACCTCAGACTCTTCAAAAGGTACAGCCCTGTACAGCAATGGAGGCAAAATCAAATTTTACCACAAAGAGGATGAAAACAAAATAATGAGAATGCACTGCCTGGGCTAGAAAATGTATCATTGCCATACAGAGAAGGTGAGATGAAGAGAATATGGTTACCCTGTGCTTCCCTCCCTTTATTCTGCTCTGTGTCTAATGTAAAGACATTCCTCT